>NW_023425573.1:11448340-12048340 GCF_014108245.1 Pipistrellus kuhlii
GGTATGGTCCCTAGGGCTGGTCTGCAATTTTCCCCAGCTGCTGGCAGCTGGCCCCACTCCCCTCACTGCCACACACTCCTGTTCCCCTTTTGTCATCAGCTGATCGGAGCCTGCTGACAGGAGGTGGTGGTGGAGGTGGGTGGGTGGGTGGCGGGGGGACCAAGAGGTCAGCCATTTCTGCCTGCTTGCTGGCTCTGCCCATGCTGTAGGTTGCCTTTTGTGTTTGGGGAAACTGGGGGAGGCCTTGGCCTGGCATCACTCATGTCCCCCACCACCCACCCCGGTACCCTGTTTGTCATCAGGTGATCAGAGCCTGCCAGCCGGCCAGCAGAAAGAACCGAGAGGTAGTCAGTGCATCTCACAGTGAATGGTTGAGTGGTCTTTGTTGTGGTTCCGACGTTAGGGTCAATTTGCATACTACCCTTTTATTATATAGGATAATAGGTTATATAATAAAACATAATAAAATATAATAATACTAATAATAAGTAATGTTAATAACACAATAATAAAAAGGGCTAGCTGAACTAAGAAAGTAAAATTCTCAGGCACAAAAAAAAATGTGGATTTAGTAATTTATACTACCATTTTTAAGTCAGTTATGAATTATTAAGAGGACACTCAGTTATGGGCCATATTTTGAGAAATGGCTATGAAAGTCATTTTAAACTAGGCTAGAAAAGAAAAAAAATAGCTAATAAAAAATTAGACAATCTAAATGTCTAAAAATAAGGAATAGACCAAATAGTGGTACATCTTTCCATAAACATGACATACAAACTTATGTCATAATGTCACTGAAAAATATTTAATGACATTGAGAATTGTTTATATTATAAATTGAAATAAGCAATGAGTTCTATGTGACATATATACATACACATCTATAAAGAAGGTCTTAGAAGGATACATACCAAAATATTAATAGTGGCTAGCTATGGTGATAGGATTACAAATAAATTTTACCTCTTTTCTGGCTTTTTCCCATTTTCTAAATATTAAAGTTGGGCTATTAAATTTTTTTTTCCTTAAAATAAAGAAAGATGTTATGATTTACTTACTTAAGGTGATTTTGGTGACTGAAGGTCAACTTGCATGCATGTTAGTACTAGTTATGAAAATTACAGGGCAAATAGAATACCAAGATTGTCCCCTTCTCAGCCCAATAGTGAAGGAGAAGAGAAGGAGAGGAACAAAGAAGGGTGAGGAGGGCCCCAAACTCAGTACCCTTGATGGATATTGAAAGCAGGCAGGGAAAGCCCTTTCATGTGCAGACTCCCACTCAGAATGTCAAGGGACCCAGAGACTCAGAAAGGTCGTTTACCATTTTATTCAGTCCTCGCCTCACTTTGAGGTAGAATTTGAAGAGTAAGCTGATGATGAGGGTTCGCTTATATTCTACCATGCCACCCTCAGCTCCTGGCGGAATGAAAATCTCATCCAGGACCAACCGGCACGCATCACTCAGCATTTGGTCATCCCATTGCCTAGTAGGAAAGAATGCAAACATTTCACAAAAGAGGCACTAAACTGATAGAACAAGGGAAGATGGAGAGCAATCTGTATCCATCTTTGAAATCAACACAAAATGTCCTAAATATTGCATCTGCTTTATTTAGAATATGATGCAGTGAGAGAAACATCAATGTGAGGGAGAAACATCAATCTATTGCCTCCTGAATGTGCCCCGACTGGGGATCAAACCCATGACCTAGGTATGTACCCTGACAGGGAAATGAGCCACAACCTTTTGGTGTATGGGATGAGGCTTCAACCAACCAAGCCACCAGTCAGAGTGTGATGGGAATTGTTAAGATCTACTCTCTTAACAACTTTTAAATATATAATACAGTATTATTAACTACTAGAGGCCTAGTGCATGAATTCGTGGGGTCCCTTGGCCTGGCCTGTGGGATCAGGCTGAAACCGGCTCTCCGACTTCCGCTGGGGGTTCTCAGATTGTGAGAGAGTGCAGGCCAGGCTGAGGGACCCCAAGGGTGCATGATAGGGGCCAGGGAGGGACTTGGGAGGTTGGCCAGCTGGGTAGGAGCTGCATGAGGGCTCTAGGGTATGTCCGGCCCATCTCACTCAGTCCCAATCATCTAGACCCCAGCAGCAAGCCAACCTACCAGTCAGAGCGTCTGCTTCTTGGTGGTCAGTGCATGTCATAGAGAGCAGTTGAGCGATCCAGTATATCATCAGCATATTACACTTTGATTAGTTGAACTGATGACCAGATGATTAGACACTTAGCATATTAGGCTTTTATTATATAGGATAGGCACAATGCTATACACTAAATACCCATGAATTATTCATGTTATAGCTGGAAGTTTGTACTTTTAACCCCCTTCTTCCATTTGTGCCCTCCTTTCCCTCCCTGACCCCACCAGGTGCAACCACCCATCTGTTCTCTGTATTGACAGTGATGAAAGAAAGGCCATTTAACCTTTTGGAATATTTTATCTTCTTTATGTGGTTTAAAGAAATTTTTAGGTATCTTAGGACATAGCATTAGAAATGTTTACTTACTTTCTAGGTTAATTAAAAGTGAAAATTTTCAGGTTCTGCCTACTTTTATTAATTTGTTCAGTAATCTTATTACAGACATGACAATGAAAGAATTACTGTACCTTGAAATATGTTGGTTTGGGGTGGCTTTTATTTTCTTTATCTTTTGTTTGCAGCAATTAAAAAATTTAAACAAATATATAGCTATATTTTATAATCAGAAAAAAAATCTCTAAGTGCTATTTTCATTAAAATATTAAAATAGGAAGGCCTGGGTTCTATGCTCCATACACACTGTGACCTACCTCCCGATGAGCTGCTTGCAGGTTTGGTTTGCAGAGACCACAGTGGGGCCAACACGCCCATAGAACATTTTAAGGTCCTTGATTGTGTCTGTGCCATCTTCAAACTTCACACTCATCCCAGCATTGACAATGGCGAAGGCATTCTCCTGGCGTTGGGCGAGCCGCAGGCCTGACACAAAGTGCCACTGGAGGGATAAGGACACATATGTAATACCTTACTCAATGAAGAGAAAATAAATAAAAACACTCAGAAAGGTTCGTGCTTGTCTCTACTGTGTGACAAACAGGGCACTTAGGTGATTGTTAATAATAAAAAGGACCCTGGGAATGGACTGGAATTCTCCGTTATTAACTGTGTGCTGACGGTATGTGAGCACTGGCCCGTGTGTTTTACATATGTTAATATTTGATCCTCACAGTAACTGTACTCATTTCCAATTTACTGATGAGGAAATAGAGGTTCAGTAACTTACACAAGGTCACACAGTAAGTGGCAGAGCTGAGGTTCAAACCCAAGCCGTCTGGCTTCAGAATCTATGCTGATCTACTTTCAACTCCACTCTTGACTTCGGGCAAATGACTTAAACTGGGTCTTAATTTTCTATGAAATGGGAAGGTTGGGTTTGATCAGAAAGTGCCTCAAGGATGAGGGGGAGGATCAAAAGGTGGAGTACCTTGCTTTGAGAGATACTTAATGAAAGAGTTTACCTTGATCTTTAATGAAAAAATTTACCTTGCTTGAAAGTCTTCTGAGGTGGTTGCCTGCTAGAACATGCACAAACTCCCTAATGAAGCAATAGATATGGGACTCGAACTCCCATCCAGTCTTATTTTATGGGGCTCCTCCAGCTGCCATTCACCCCAACCGAATGACCAGTCCCTTCTCTCCACTGACCTATGCTTTCCTTTCCTTTTGGAAGGCAGCTATGCTCACCACTATAGCACCAATTCGGACAGTTCCTTTCCTTTTGAACAACATCAGGGAAGGGAAGTTAGGCCTGACAGGAAAGCAAATGAAATGGTCATTGAGAATCTGGCCCTTCCTGAGCATGGCCAATCATCTCCCTGCAGCTGCTGGTTGGAAAAGGAGATGGCACCAGCCCGGGGAGTCTGTCTGTGGCTCCTGCACAGGGCTCAGGATGAGCAGTGTGTCCCTGGGTGGGCAGCAGGTCAGGAGTCCTTACCTGTGTAGAGTGGGGAATGTAAACAGATGACACAATCTCTTCTGACTTCAGGTCCGCTTCAGGCAATCTCTCAAGGAAATGGCCGTCTAAAGGAATCTGCCGTTCTCCTTCTATCAGAGAAATGACCTTAATTAGAATGCACGTGTCCAATTGGAGAATACCCAGCCTGGGGCAGAGGTGATGTATCCGGTGAAAAGAGGGAGTGCAGGCTGGGGGTCAGACGATGTGGTTTCTAGCTCCAGGTTCCAGGCTGTGTCACCTTAGGCAGGTCGCAGATCCTCTGGGTCTTCTGGCTCCTCATCATGGGAATGAAAGGTTGGGCCAGATAAGCTGGAAAGGCTATCTGGAAACACCCCAGTGCCACAAGTGGGAAATGGGTAGAATGGATTTCACGTGTGGGAAACCTGAGGTCCTGAGGTCCGGAGAGGTTAGATGACCTGTCCAAAGTGCTTAAGGTGGGACTAGTGACAAGGTGGGGTGCCTCAGATATAGCTTTTTTTCTTTAAGCAGTTTGCCCTGCTTTCTTATTTGACCCACCATATTTTTTAAATGTGATTTTAAACAAAGAAAGGGTTACAACAGTAGTTCTATGAATAATATGCATTGCTTTTATTTCCTTAACTACAATCTTTTCCTTTGGCAAGGAGGAAACTGGCTGGGAATAAAGAGAGAAGTAATGCATCATGTGCCCACGAAGTTGATTTTGTTTAAAATGAAAAGTCCTAGAAGAAAAATTCCACCTTCAGGAAACTCTGAAATTGAATATGCCATAAAACTTGAGAGGTACCCCAGACATTTTTTGATAACTGCTTTTGGACTGTGCATGAATGTGACCAAACAGCTGAGAAAAATTATCTGGTGCAGTAACTTATCTGTGAGATATAGAATATCTAGAGAACAGGATAATTGATCGCAGCTTCATCCTTATGTCTGAGGGAATGTAGCTATGTCCTATATGTATCTGGTAAGTCAAAGTTGGATATGCTTGGGTTCCCACATCATAGTTCATGAAAGGAGCTACTTGACAGTGATAATTATAAAAGAAAATGCTTAAACGTTGGTCTCTTACCTTTAGATATCAGATTGATGGTAGCATTTCCTGCTGCTAAAATTGGATTTAGGTCAGAAAAATTCGGCCTGCTCACCACATGTCCTCCTAAAGTCTAAATAAATAAAGGTGGCATTATTTATTTATTTTTTTTAGTAACACTTAGCTATTTAACAGGTAAGCAATTATCTATGCAGGGATCTTGTGTTAGCTTTTAACTTTCTTCTTTGCTTCATGGAAAGATCTGGCAGAGCTCTGGGGCAGTGAAGTAGATTCGGGCAACATAGGGGCAAGATTCCCATCCCTGACTCCACTCAAACTAATTGCCTGAGAAAATAATCCTTTCCCATGTGTAACGAGCAGACAGCTCTCTTTGGGAACTGATCCTAGAGTGAGCGTCTGTAACACAGGGGAAGGTGGAGACTGCAGCCCAAGGAAACGCTAGAGAACCGGGAAATGGAACTCATTTTCTAAATGTTTGCGGTGCTGCTGTGCAATAGAATTCTCCCCTCTTGCCCAAACCGTCACTAATGAGGACCTCTGAAGGGAGCTAAGAAGGCAAGATGATGAGAGGAAGCCATGGTCCAGAAAAAGGGATAGAATATGCCTATAGTGAAAACATATGGTGGATTTTGAGAATCAACCGAAATGGAGTCAGAGACAACTAGGAAAAATGTGTCCCTCTCCCAGCCCCACTGAACTACTCACCATGTGCGGAATGGGTAGTGGTTTGAATCAATTTTCTCTTAAATCTTAGATAATAAGGAAACCTCGGAAGCTAGATAACTGGGAGATGTCCAAGCATTGACATTTGGGATACACATGTTTGGAAACTGACCTCATCGCAAAGCTCCAAGAGGAGAACCATCCATAAAAGAGTATTTCAGGAAGGCAGGCCCTTGTTTACTAAACCTTGTATAAGACACCTTCCTCAGACTGTCAGAACCAGGCAGCATCTCAGAGACAGTCCATTGGGTTTAACTTTAGTTTTTTGTTGTTGTTGTTTTTAATATATTTTATTGATTTTTACAGAGATTAAGGGAGAGAGCCAGAGAGCCAGAAACGTCGATGAGAGACAAACATCGACCAGCTGCCTCCTGCACATCCCCCACCGGGGATGTGCCCCCAGCCAAAGTACATGCCCTTGACCAGAATCGAACCCGGGACCTTTCAGTCAGCAGACCTACGCTCTACCACTGAGCCAAACCGGTTTCGGCTGAACCTTAGTTTTTATTTTTAATTTCAGAGAGGAAGGGAGAGGGGGAAAGGGCTAGAAACATCAATGATGAGAAAAAATCATTGATCAGCCGCCTTCTGCATGCCTCCTACTGGGGATCAAGCCTGAAACCCGGACATGTGCTCTGACCAGTAATTGAACTGTGACCTCCTGGTTCATAGGTTGGCGCTCAACCACTGAGCCACACTGGGCAGGCTTAATTTTTACAATGGAGAAACAGTGGCTTAAAGTGGTTTCTCTAGGATCATGCCACTCATAGGTGATAGGCTGAGATTAGAATTTGGACACCTTCAGATTCCAGGAGCATAATCTTGTTATATAATATGCTGCTTCTAACTTTGGGAACACACACACACACACACACACACACACACTCACACTCATGTTGTGGAGATTTATTAAACACTGACTTGTTGGATTTCCTCTTCAGAGTAATGTTTGCTCAACTAACGAGACTATATGGCTGTCTGTAACTATGGCTCACTTACTATGACACTAGAGAACTTACCGCCATACTCCTGATCTGTACTCCAGCAAGCGTCCTCAGATGCGTCAGGAGGGCACGGTAGGTCTTAGTCTTCTCCTTTGGTTGCTCCGAAACAATAAAATTTAAGGCATCCTTCAGCTGGGCGAGGCTGTAGCCCGCGCCGATGGTCACCCCTGAAAGTAACCCACTGGGATGAAACCTTTTAGTAATAAGACACCTGGGCTGCATGGAAGCCACCTTTCCAATAGATCTTCTCTTCACATGAACTTAGAATGACATCAACCAAGATTAAGATTACTTCTGGCAATGTGCATTATTCCCAAATGCTAGGTACCAAATTCTTTTTTCTCAGTCCTATACACAGTCATATATGCCACATATGCTAATATATGTCCATCACAGATATTTACAATTTATTAGTTTATTTCCAATTTAGTGTTTTCCTGAATGTATCGATCAAATATAAAACTTGTATCCAAGACTTTATAAGATTTTTAAAAGCTCAGTGAGTCCATGTGGGGATTGAGCTGCACATTTGTGTGGTCCACTGGTCTTCCTTCCACAGCCATCACTTCCTACTGTTCCCTTGTCAGAATGAGAATAGACACCACCTGTGCATCAGGCCAATTCCATGCAGGTGAACCCACAGGGAATGCTTTGAGTAGCTGTGCCATCTGGTTTAGATATTCTTAAGGGGCAATACTGCCCCTAGGGGGTGAAAAAAAACTTTCTTTTTATGTATAAAGCTCTGATCTACATCTATATTAATAAAAGGGTAATATGCTAATTAGACCAGGAGACCTTCTGGACTTCTGGACAAAGGTGAAGAGAATTAATGGGCAGACTGACTTCAGATTAGCAGGTCAGAGGAGAAGCAGTCAATTTTCCTTTTGATTGATGTTTACTCCCTGGAAAGAACCCTATTTTACGTAGCATTTTTAGCTCCTATAACGTGTCCTCCATTCAGATGCTGAGTTTTGGTCGTGGACGGTGGGATATGTTTCTCAGACAGTCCTATTTGGTGCCATGTAGAAGGAGTACTTGACTAAGAGTAAGAAGAGATGGGATTTAGTCTTGACTTAACCAAGTGATAGCTGTGCAAAGTTGGGAAGGTATTTCAGCCTTTAACTCTACAAATCCTTTAGGATAGCAGAGATGCCAAGGCTACCTGCTCTATATACCTCCCACGGTTGTCGTGAAGATAAAGAGAAATGAGATATGAAACCACTTGCTAAA
Source organism: Pipistrellus kuhlii (assembly GCF_014108245.1). Lineage (NCBI taxonomy): Eukaryota > Metazoa > Chordata > Mammalia > Chiroptera > Vespertilionidae > Pipistrellus > Pipistrellus kuhlii. The sequence continues at coordinate 11,456,349 of NW_023425573.1, forward strand.
TTGTGAAAAGAACGCGAAATAACTTGGAAATTTTGTAGTCTACGTGGTGTCTGTGTGTGTGTGTGTGTGTGTGTGTGTGTGTGCGTGTGTGTAGATGTCCTGTGCAACAACAGGTTGTGGTTTCAAATCCTGGTCAGGGCACATAGTTGAGTTTTGGATTAGATCCCCTGTCTGTGCATGTGTTTCTCTTTCTCTCTCTCTTTCTCTCTCTCTCTCTCTCTTTCTCTCTCTCTCTCTCTCTCATAAATTAAAACTTCATGGTTTGATTTGCATGCTCAGATTGCAGGGTCGATCTCCAGTAGGGGGCATGCAGGAGGCAGCTAATTAATGATCCAGTCTGATTGATGTTTCTATATCTCCCTCTCCCTTTCTCTCTCTGAAATCAATAAAAACATATAAGAATGTTTAAAAAATAAAATAAAAACATATCCTCGAGTGAAGGAAAAAAAGGAAATAAGAATGTCTAGTAAGACGCTTTCCTACCTACCGGCCAGCCAATGTCTTAAGTCTTCTTATTCAGTCAGCCCTCCAGTACCTGCCTGAACTACATGGCATCTTCCTGCCCTTATGGCTCCTATGACAAGGCAGTCCTCAGTGACACAGCTGAGTGGAGTGCGTTAGCTTGATAAAGCTCACAAATACACAGAGTAGATGCTCAATAAACATTTCTGAATGAATAAATGAGGTCAGCAGAAATCCAGGAAGTGCTCAAATCAGCCCATTGTATATAATGAACAGTCCGCCAACAGCCAATCATTACACCTTATTTGAAAAAAGAAGGTGCATACCGTTGTCTGTGCTGTCCACAAAATACAGTTCTGGAAGCCCAATTGGAGATATGAAAACTGGATGGAACTCATCTTTGAGTTTAATGCCGGGTCCTTAAGGAGAAAAGCATTTAAAGCAATTAGGAAGGGAAATCAATGGGTGCTACTAGATGTTGCTTACAAATAATCAAGAGGGAAACTGGTGACAAAAATGACATTTGCAAAAGAAAGCAACAAAGCATTTTAAAGGCAGAGGCATTCTTTAGTAAAGATGAATTGCATTTAGGAGGAGTTTAAAGAGACACTGGTGTTTGGGTTACCTAGAGAACATACTTCAAAACACCCACCCACTGTGGTGTTCCCCATGACAAGGGGGGCCTTGGGGTAATTGGCTTTCAGCTCCAGGAGGTCGTTGAGGGTCACAGGGGTCATCCAGGCGGTCCTTTCCCCTTGAAATGTCAGCCTTCTCTTGTTTGGATCTTCCGCCATCCTCTGCAGAGAAGCATAGCCCACAGACTCTTAGGTGAGGCTCCTGGGCTGCAAGCCCTGATGATATACACTGCTCTGGGTGTCCAAACGGTCTGCTGGCCAATTTTAACTTTCTGATGAGACCTAACTTCTAGGGAACAGGAAAGGATGGCTTTGTCTGAGACTAGATTTGTAAGTTTTGTGTGGGCACCATTGCATTAAACATCATAATGGGTGTCTGCCCGTCAATGCCTGCATAAAGAGTAGAATAGACGCTGTTTGTGAAGAAAGGGTGTGAAGAGGAGGCCGCATGGTATGATAACTGTCTAAAGGGCCCGGCTTCTCGCTCTAGTTCTGTCCCAAGAATGACTCAGAGGGGCCTCATTTTTGGGATTAGGTAATTTTTTTTTTTTTTTTTTTTTTTTTTTTTTTTTTAGGATAAAAGTTGCTTATAGGCCAAGTTACCCTTGAAAAACATCCCTTAAATCTGTGGTCGGCAAACTGCGGCTCGCAAGCCACACGTGCGGCTCTTTGGCCCCTTGAGTGTGGCTCTTCCACAAAATACCACGGCCTGGGTGAGTTTATTTTGGAGAAGTGGTGTTAGAAGAAGTTTAAGTATAAAAAATTTGGCTCTCCAAAGAAATGTCAATTGTTCTACTGTTGATATTTGGCTCTGTTGACTTATTAGTTTGCCGACCACTGCCTTAAATCATCCAACAGGCATAGTATATGTGGATGTTTTTATAACTCTATGTTTATACACATGCCTATCTACATCAACATGTATGCATATAATTGCAAAATACTAGGAGTGTCCAAGTTCTCACACTCTGAGGGGTGTGCAGGGACTGAGACTCTGAAAAGCCAGTAGAATCATATCCCTCATCTCATCCTCTCTCCAGGCCATAGTCATGGAATAGAACGATAGGCCTATCGCACTGTTTATATTTTCTCTCTCTCTCTCCCACCTGAGTTGAAATCACAGAGTTAATTGTAAGAATAATTTAATTCCATCATAATAACTATCATTTGAATTTTACTTTACCAGTTTTACAAAATGCCTTAAACGTATCTCACAGAGTCTCTGTGTGACATTGGACATCACCTGCCAGCTCTGAGCTCAGACCCTTCAATAGAGGGGGTGGGACCAAAGTACTTCTGAGGTCCTGGCAGCCTCACGCCGCAGTCTAAACTATCTGCTTCAAATTATTTACAGTGGAGCTGAACAAGTTCCTGAAAAGGGGTTGTTATAGTGGGCACAATTCCAACTTCTAACATCTAATGCTCGGTAATGCCACAAATTTCCGGGTAATTCAAAAGGCTTGTAACACATTATGTTATGAAATAACAAAAGTAAAATGTCTTACTATCAGTTCTGGAGGGAATATAGGTTCTTGGGATGGATCCAAGGGCTGGAATTCATCTTCATTATACAGTTTGGTACATATCTCGACAAAACAAAATAAAAGACAAGTGCAACTTCAGAGTTACTGGGAGATGTACGGGAGCCTCTAACTGTGGGACTTCAGAGTTAGGGCCTGACCCTCTGATACCTCAGGCACAAAAGGTGGGTGCCAGAGCCCACGGTGTCCCCATGGGATTCTCCCCTCCTTTGGAGGACCATGACGAAGCCCCTGGCAGCGTTGCTGAGCTCAGGCTGGCTCTTTGGTTGTCAGGAGTTGGGTTTTAAGCTTCTGTGCTGGGTCTCCAGTGTTATTTGCAGATACGTATTTGCCATGAGCATAAAGAGGCACCCCTGTGTATGTCCCATGATTGGGGGTGAGGGCATGGGTAAATCCAGATTAGCACAGAAAGTTGCAATGCTTCTGATAGAAGAAGATAGCCTTCTGTGGTGACTGGCCTCATGGAAGTCAAAGAGCTGCCTATTTAGGGGACTTTTGAAGGCTGTTTATGCCCTGAATTTACTGAAAAGAGTAGAAAATGTGAATACATTTGGATCTATTGGGTATTTTTCCAGTCAAACCCAAATGCAGCGGAACAGCAATACTTACCTTCTCCTGTCCCTTCACAGAAGACCTTTCTTCATCCTGATCCATGCAACATTTTCCCGATCCTTTCATCTGACAGACAGTTGATGCCTTCGGAAGGAACGCAGTTTAAAACAAAATCATTGGTTGATTCTTTAAATTCTGACCAGGCAGTGCCCAGGCCCCACAGGAGGAGATCATAGAGTGTGTCCTTGCCTTCAAGGACCCTGTAATGGGCTGGGGTGGGGAGCAAGGCATTCAGTCACTGAACAGCTAGAGAAACGGCAGGAACGTGCACCATGCTCATGGGAGGGTCTTGTTAATGGTCTCTCTCAAGTTTTGGGGGAGGATGAAGAGAGTTATAGGAGTGCTTGATCAGCAGTTAAGGCTTCTCACTAAAAGCGAGCTAAATGGAGTGTAGTTGCAAGGTGGTAACTCAAAATAAAACAAAACAAAAAGGCTCTTTTTCCTTATAAGGGTCAGACAGCATAGATTTTGAATGAAGCTATGGGAAGGCAGACTGCCTTGAAGACCTGCTACATTCATATCTAAAGAAACCGAAACCCGAGATTATTTGCATGTTAGTGTGGCTATTCTGATTATTTAGATAATTTAAATCCCAGACCATTTGACCTTAATTTTCAGGATCTTTCGTGCAGAACCAAAGGAGTGTTTTGGGCCTGAGTCCCCCGGTCAGGGACTGCAACTCGCAGGTGGATCATTTAATTCCTGTCTGTCCTTGTCATGTACAGACAGGGCCTGCGTCTGTGGCCGTTTACAGGCCACTAGTGTGACTTCATACATGGAGACAAGGAGACGTGGGTTCTAGCTCCTGCTTTAGCACATATTAGCTGGGTTGAGTTTGTTAAATTAGGAAAATAAAACACATTCCAAAGAGGTTTGTTAGATTAAATATACGATAGGTTTACACAGTTTTTGACACTAGAAAGAGCGAAAGTGGTGGCTTATATTTTTACTTAGGTCTCCGGGGAGGACGTGAGTAAGGTCATTTCCTACAGAGTTAAGAAGGGATTTGGATTTTGTGACAGCACTATGCACAATAAAGGAACTAATTGTAAATGTCTGAATGTGGGGACCCAGAGTGAGTGAGACAACAATACCTGTCATTATATAGATTTCACCTCCAGGAAAATAATTCTATAGTATTGGGTTGAATCATATGAAGTTGTTGTTTTCATGGGTCAAAAATGGTAGGATTCCTGAAACCTGTTTAGCTCAATTGATAGAGCGTCGGCTTGTGGATTGAAGGGTCCCGGGTTCGATTCCGGTCAAGGGCATGTGCCTTGATTGCGGGCATATCCACAGTGGGGGGTGTGCAAGAGGCAGCTGATCGATTACTCTCTCTCATTGATGTTTCTGACTCTCTATCTCTCTCCTTTCCTCTCTGTAAAAAAATCAATAAAGTATATATTTTTTAAAATGGTAGGATATTGGAAAATCATATGGTTCAATTTAAATAGTATTTTACTCAGGATTTAAAATAAACTAGCTTGTAGCTTTGTAAAAGCGTTTTTGAATTCTTCATTACTGGCCTAATAGTAGTTTCTTAAAAAAAAAAAAATAGAATTTGGAATTAACCTTTATACCTTGAGTTGTTTTGGTCAATCAAAATTATATATAATTAATTTTTGCTATAAGAAATGGGTGCTGGAAAAACACTTAACTGAGACCTGGCCTGTTGAAAGTATGTCTCCTCTTTAGAATCATAGGATACTGCCCTGTCCAGTTACTGTAACTCCATGCACTAATTCCCATCCTGCCTTTCCTGGCTTATTCTTCTTAAGGCTCCTCTGTGTCTTCCCTTCCTGCTCACTAATTCTCTTTCACATATCTTCCTTCAAAGCTTATAGGCATGGCATAGAGGATATACTGAGATTTTAATAATTTTGCTATTCAATAGATGCAAACTCTATTGAAGAAAATGAAATATAGATTAAGAAATAATTAAATCGGTTAAAAAATTTTCTCTATATATTCTTTATTTTAACTTACCGCACAGAAAGTATTTCCACTTTCTATAATTGGTCGATATCCAGTACAGCGACACAAATTACCTGATTAAGAAGAGATCAATTTTTAACAAATGATATAGAAATATATTGCATATTTGTCCTTCATGTTTTCAGTTATAATAGCAAGTTATAATAGCAATTAAATTCTTTTTTTTCTTCCCAAACCAGCAAAATTGCTCTTTGAAACAGAGATGTTCTTTAAAAAATAGATCTTGTGCCAGATTTTACAACATAATCTCATAATGGTTGCTATGTAAATTACAGGCATAGAATCTGGGAGGAAATAGTCCATTGCTATAAGACTGTGTATATTAAAAAAAAAAAAAGGCAAGAAAAATCACAATATATCTAATTTTTCAATACTCCATATACTTCACTAGTGTGGGTTATTTCATTGAACAAAGATTATCTATTGTTCAAATCTATTCAGGTTTGGTTAAAATTATAATTGAAACCATAGGCCACAGTTTTAGTACTTAGTGAGAAACTGAACAAATTTGAGTAAAGAAGTTGTTGAGAGATAAGGAAAAATATTAGAGAATATTTCCATATCAGTCACCATAAAATTTATGTTGAATTTTTACTTTGTTTTAGTCTACATCTTTTCATGATAAAACTGAATTTTTGTCTAGGTCTTTTAATTGAAAGGGACCAAGAGCTTTCTTATGATATTCAGATATTTGCTCCTACAGCTTTCGCCTAAGAACTAATGACCACTTACTTTAAAACTAGGTATGTTTGTTACAGAAGACTGCATTTCATAACATGACATGCTCTCTTTTTTTGTAGAAAATTGTGTTTGTTCACCAAAACTTGATAGCTATTTGTTATAGAAAATTGAATCCATGCCCTAACCAGTTTGGCTCAGTGGATAGAGCGTCGGCCTGTGGACTGAAGGGTCCCAGGTTCGATTCCAGTCAAGGGCATGAACCTTGCTTGCCGGCACATCCCAGTAGGGAGTGTGCAGGAGGCAGCTGATCAATGTTTCTCTCTCATCTATGTTTTTGACTCTCTATAAAATATCAATAAAATATATTTTAAAAAAGAAAATTGAATTTATCACCAAGCTTATTATGATAAGTAATTGCTTCTATGACTTCTTTGATCTTATAATAAACCCAACCAGAACATAAAACTGTAAAGTATCTGAAAGCCTATTCTCTTTTTAAAATTACTATAAGTAAGTAGAAGTCATGAATGATCTTAACACTTTAATTTAAAAAGAAACAACAAAATCTTATTCTTCCACACTGCCCAAATTTCCACTTTTAGGAAAGATTCTATTGAAAGTGTTATCAATAGCACATCTGAATGGCTTTGCAGAAGGATAGTGGGCTCTATGAAGGGAGAAAGTTTTGTGATAAAACCAATATAGCCCCAATTCTTGGCCTCTCTACTGACAAAATGAAGGCAGCACTTCCTGGAAAGGACTTGGGTGAAGCGAGGTAGTAAAGAGGAAGCCCAAAGCTCTGCCACAACTTTCTCTAGTTGCTTGGTCCATTCCTATCTTAGGTCTTGTCTGCAGAAGGCCAAGAAGGCTCACCTCCAAGAGCTTCCATTATTTGCTCAGGGGTCGGCTCTGGGTGGTTCCTCAGCAGCGTGTAGATGGACATCGCCATCCCTGGGCTGCAGAAGCCACACTGTGTGCCGTGGCACTTGGCAAGTCTTTCCTGGGAGGAAAGGGTACATTATTTATGCATTAAACCTTTGGTTTCCTTATACTGGACAGGAAATAAAAGAGAGTGAGAAATAACAATTTACTTCATCCATTCTATACAAAGAATCTATGCCATGAAGATGCAGATGTGAGACATGACTCTGGGTTCCTCTGTGTGACTCTGTCCCATGTGTCTCTTGCATGGTGCTCACCTAGATAGCTCAAACATTTTTCAAACAGCACTACCCCTGAGATGAAAGCCACATAGTTCAACTATGGATAAACTTAAAGGACAGATATTCCATAATATTTTAATAACTATATATAGTGTCAGGTGGGTACTAGACTTATTGAGGAGAAGTCAAGCATAATATTTACTTACTCCATCATCTTGGGGGGAACCTTGGAAGTTAAATAAATGTCTAACCAATATGCTGTAAACCTGAAACTAATATATTATTTAATATCAAGTGTAATTGAAAAAATATTAATATGTTAATGCAACAATGGCATATGTAACCATTAAAAAAAAAAAAGGATTGCCGAAACCGGTTTGGCTCAGTGGTAGAGCGTCAGTCTGTGGTCTGAGGGGTCCCAGGTTCGATTCCGGTCAGGGGCATGTACATTGGTTGAGGTCATATCTCCAGTGGGGGTGTGTGCAGGAGGCAGCTGGTCGATGTTTCTCTCTCATCAATGTTTCTAGCTCTCTATCTCTCTCTCTTCCTCTCTGTAAAAAATCAATAATAAAAAAAAGGATAGACATTCTTCCAATGCTAATGGGAAATCTGGCTGTGTGGCTTCAGATGTGGCATAGAAACTGGCTGTAAATGTGGTGGTCAGCCGGGACTGGTTTGGCTCAATGGATAGAGCGTCGGCTTGGGGACTGAAGGGTCCCGGGTTCAATTCCGGTAAAGGGCATGTGCCTTGGTTGCGGGCATATCCAAAGTGGGGGGTGTGCAAGAGGCAGCTGATCGATTACTCTCTCTCATCGATGTTTCTAACTCTCTATCTCTCTCCCTTCCTCTCTGTGCAAAATCAATAAAATATATTTTTTAAAATAAATAAATAAATAAATAAATAAATAAATAAATAAATATGGTGGTCAATCTTAAAAACTGGGTCTTTGGGGGGAAAGGCCTGATTTGTAGTTTCTACCAATTTCAGCTGTGCAAATATTTCCAATAGGGCTGGTGTCAGGCTTCCAATGTGATGTCCTTGAATGCGGATCTGGGGAGAGATGTACAGTCACATACCATTCTATGGAATTTCCAACCAGTAGCTATAATAGACAAATAATCTTAAGGGTATAAACAAGAGTAAATGTAGTAAAATAATTAGCAGATGATGAATGATGATATTTATTAACTTTGTTTTTGTCACTACTTATTTAATTTTAAGTTTGTGTAGTTTCATTGTTAATAATGGCTGTATTTAAAGAATGCCTCACAAAGTTCCCGAAAGTTTAAGAATCAGCTCTCACAAGCCAGTATAAGCCTATTCCAGGGCACTACTGAACAAATCAATATTTGAGAGAGACTTCTGGTCAAGGAGGTAAGTGCTGTGCTTGACTTCTCCCATGACCACATCAAAATTACAATCAAATTATAAACCAACCATCACTGAAAGCCACCTGAAGACTAGCTGAATGGAATTCTTACGACTAAGGATTTAAAGAAGAGGACACATAGTGACTGGTAGGAGAGGCAAAGACACAAAACAGGCTGATCCCACACCCACCCATGATGGTTAAGAACAGGGTGGGTTATCTTGGCTGTGGAGAGAGCAAGGGATCCTAGCCTCATATCCAGAGCACCAGTTGCCAGGAAGAGGAGTCTTTACAATACTTGGCTGTGAAAATCAGCAGGGGTTCTGTCTGAGTGAGATGGAGAAGTGCTGGAGACCCAGGCGTTCTCTTAAAGTGCCTGAGCACAGATTTACTTAGCCACAAACATCTGCCCCAAGTTAGAGCAAAGGGACAGCAGCTTGAAAAAAGCCAGGGACATGAGGGCACTCGAATCATCTGGCTTCAGGTGAGGGCTGGAGGGGAGGCTCTCTCTTAGACAGAAAATACTAGAGTGCACACCATTGTTCTTTGGTTGAGCTCTCCTCCCACATAGCCATCTGGTGGACACCATTGTTCCTATGTTGAGCCCTTCTTCTGCCTGGCCTGCTGGTAAGGGTAGTGCCAAATCTAATTTTCCAATTAATTACACTGTTCACCCCACGCTAGTGATTCATTAAGAGCCTGCCCTTCCCAACTATGCACAAACCTGAAACTTCTTTAAAGTGACAGGTCTCAGCCTACCCCGTTGACTTCCCTAAAATATCTCAGAGACACACCAACTCTAGACAAGTAGCATCTGGCCCCAGCATGCCTCATACCTCTGGTACAAGTGGCAGCTGGATTCAGTTTGCAGCTTAGCCTCTCCCAGGCACCTCCAAGTTTAGCACAGATGGTAACCATCTGCAGATCACTTTGTAGCGTCTACCTGGTTGCCTTGGGCCAGGCATAGCAAGTGACTTGGTCTGCCCCAGAGATCCTCCCAAGAGCTCCCAGAACCATCATACCCGGTTTTAGGCCACACCAGAACACCAACCAATTAGCCACACAAACAACAGACCTAAAGGATGGCCAGTGCTGGCACCGGAACCTTGATAAAGCAAAACCACTCCATGGAATCAGCCCCTGAAAAACAGCTTGTCTGCTGTAGTCACAGACATTCCTCACAGCCAGTTAGCCTGGGGTCAATTTGTCCCACTGACATTGCCCCTGCAATGAAAGCTCAGCAATAATAAGAGGGCACAGACAATCCACTCGTGTGATGAAGGAGAATGCCTCACTGGGCCCTACAGGACACCTATTATATAACGCAACTCTTCCCAGACTAGAAGATGTAACAGATTCACCTAAAGCAGAAAAACAAACAAACAAACAACAACAAAAACACACCAGAAAACACAGAGAATCAGCCAACATGGCTGGGGAAACAAAGAAAAATGTCCCAAATGTAAAAATGGGACAAAATTTCAGAAAAAGGGCTCAGCCTAAACTGGTTTGGCTCAGTGGATAGAGCGTTGGTCTGCAGACTGAAAGGTCCCAGGTTTGATTCCATCAAAAGCATGTACATTGGTTGCAGGCAGGTTCCCAGTAGGGGGTGTGCAGGAGGCAGCTGGTCGACGTTTCTCTCTCATTGACATTTCTAGCTGTCTATCCCTCTCCCTTTCTCTCTATGGAAAATCAATAAAATATATTATAAAAAAAAAAAAAAGAAAAGAAATAGAAAAAGAGCTCAACAAATGGAGACAAGTAATCTACCAGATGCAGAGTTTAAAACACTGCTTACAAGGATGTTCTATGAACTTAGGGGAAGAGTAGATGAATTTAGTGAGAACTTCAACAAAGAGAGAAGAAACATAAGAATGACAGTCAGAAAACATAAAAAAAGAATCAGTTAAGGATACAATTACTAAAATGAAGACTGCATTTTTAACATGATATGCTAATTTGAAAAAATATATGCAGCCTTATATTCATTGCAGCAATATTTACAATAGCTAAGATATGGAAACAATGTAAGTGTCTGTCAATGGACTAGTGGATAAAAAAATTGTGGTACAGAATCAATATATGCAAAGTAGGAAGATAGTGGCCTTAGGTAAACGCCTGTAATCACCGCCTCCCACAACCACATCAAAATTACAGAGGCACGAAAATGGAAGAGACTGATGATTCTCAGACGGAAGAGAAGTGGGGAAGGGGCGGGAAGTGATTAAACAAAGATCTTATATGCATATATGTATTATCTATAGACACAGACAAGAGGAAGATGAAGGCCTGTGGCAGGTGGGAACCAGGTGAAGGGGAACAAGTGTGTGTGTGTGTGGGGGGAAATAATCTCAACAATAAAGAAAAAAAAATTTAAAGCCATGGTACATATATACAGTGAAATATTACTTGGCCTTAAAAAAGAATAAAATTTTACCATTTGGACAACAGATGAACATATAGAGTATTATGTGAGTGAAGTAAGTCAGACAAAGACAAATACCATATGATCTCACATGTGAAATCTAAAGAACAAAACAAACAAACAAAACAGAAGCTGATTCATGGATACAGAGAACAAATTGATAGTTGCCAGATGGGTGGGCGGGGGTTAGAGGACTGGGTGAAAAGGGGGAAGGAATCAAGAAGTACAAACTGGCAGATACAAAACAGTCATGGGGATGTAAAGTGCATCATAGGGAATATAGTCAATAATATTGTAATAACTGTGGTTATTATAACAGGTTACAACCTGTTATCTTCCATAAACATCTGCTTTTCTATCTCATTTTCTTTTCTCATAAGACTGAATGGTGCCAGCTGGTACTAGACTTACCAGGGGGATCACTTCATAAGTTATACTAATGTCAAACCACTATGTTTTACACCTGAAACTAACATAATATTGAATGTCAAATGTGATTTTGAAAGGTGACTGGAGAGAAAGAAATCTGATAGGCTGCGGCATGAGGTGCTTCCGTAACTGTGAAGGTGGTGAGTCAGGTATGCCATGCACTGTAACCAAATACTCATCAATGGGAACACACTGTCAGAGGACACTCTTGGCTTCTATGCTCCAACCACAGTTTTCGAGGGGAAAGAATGTCAAGGGGAAATATGGCTATTTACCATTTTTCTTTTTATACACTGCTTTTAAAACAACTTTTGCAGCAGTTCCTATGCTAGTATATGCAAATAGCATCGCCATTTCTTCAGAAAGTGCAGCAAACTTTGCTAAACACGTTGTCATTTTAGCTGTGTTTTATTGCCACCAGGATGCTCAGTTTCTCCTGAGACATTTGGTGAGCATGGGGCGTATTTGTACACACAATTAGCCTCTCATTTAGAGATCAGTATTTTGAATGTGGTAGACAACCTGTTATCTTCCATAAACACCTGCTTTTCTATCTCATTTTCTTTTCTCATAAAACTGAACTGTTCTTGTTTTGTTTAGGGCAAAGACAAGGCTGAGAAGCTAAATAAGATATATTAAAATTAATAAAGAAAACTTTATTTATACACCAATCTTTGAAAAGATTCCTAGCTACAAAGCATGGGATCTAACCAAATGGGAATTTAAAAGCACAAAGGATCTCACAGTTGGCAACCTATTTAGAGTACATGGGACCATGAGGGATACCTATACCAACACCTGGTCCCAATCAGAATACATGCTTACCTGCACGGGGTGAATCCTGGTTTTGATGCTTCCGATACCTTCCACCGTGGTGACAGCAGCCCCATACAGAGAACAGATGGGCACCAGGCATGCGGTGACTGGATAATGACTGTGAGAGAATTGTGTAAAGAGAACACCTGGGAATCATAGGGAGTGGGTAACATAATTCAGGGAGTAATGTCGGTCGGGGAGAATCACTGGACTGTATTTCTGTGAGAATACAGAGAACTCTAGATATAAAACCATAAATTTCTGGAAGTGTTCAAGAAAGGACTTACTTATGGCTGGTGTAGGATATTAAAAAGAAATGGAAAAATAGAATAAGAAAGTGTTTTGTGTAGGGCTTCACAGAGACCCTCAATTCTCTATTTTTTCCCCCCATTCTAGGGAAATAAATGTTTTACTGAGCATAAGATGACTTATATAAATCACCATGGGTTAGTTATACCCAGTGATTCCCAGCCATGCAAACCTTTTAAAAATACAAATACTCTGGTTGCACACTACGTAATTAAATATAATCTGATGGGAAGAAAGTCCATGGGAAAGATCTAGAACTTGGGAAGCTGCAGGGAGAGCAGGCCCAGAGCTGTGTGAGTGCCATGGGCACCTGGGGAGAAGGAGAGGAGTGAATATGGACAGCAAAGTGAGAGGCTCCACAACCTTCCCAGATGTGCCCAAGCAGGGCCCTGGCTAACACAAAGGATACCGGATCTTCTTGGTCTTGGGGTCATATCTTGACACCATGACAGTGCAGGCGCCACAGCCTCCACTCCCACAGCCGTACTTGGTGCCTGTGAGGTGGACTGGAAAGAAGCAAGTCAAGGAAAAAAAGGACCCAGGCTCCTTTGCTTTTATTTTTTAAAATATTTTTAAATTGATTTCAGAGAGAGGAAGGGAGAGGAAGAGAGAGATAGAAGCATCAACAATGAGAGAAAATTATCCATCCTCCTACATGCCCTCTACTGGAGATTGAGCCTGAAATCCCGGCATGTGCCTTGCCTGGGAATCAATAGTAACCTCCTGGTTGATGGGGCAACACTCAACCACTGAGCCACACAGGCTGGGCCCCTTTGTGTTTTACACTCTTTTTCCTTGGATGCCGACAAGTAACATGTTCTCTTGAGTTCCTTGCTCAAGAGTTCTCCTCTGTTCATTCTTCCTGGTGCCCAAAGGCATAAAGAAGTCGTTCTAAGTAAATGTGGCTCACCTGAGAGGCCTCAACCTCTGATTACAGAGTCAACAGTACTGGGATGGAGTCAGAGGCTTATTATTTTTAAAACATGTTTTTATTGATTTTTAGACAGAGAGGAAGGGAGAGGGAGAGAGAAAAAGAAACATCAGTGATGAAAATCATTAATCAGATGCCTCCTGCACGCTCCCCCTACTGGGGATTGAGCCCCCAAATGGGCATGTGCCCTGACCCGGAATCTACAGGTGACCTCGTCACTCCTGGGTAGATGCTCAACCACTGAGCCACACCCATTGGACCAGAGGCTTATTTTTAACTTGTTCTCATGTGGGTGATGCACAAATATTGGCTTTTCTGTCTGAGCCATGGCATACACCAGCACTGACCTACTGCACTTTTCACAGGACTCCCATGGCCCCTTCCAGGGCCCTGTACCTAATTTACATAGCTAATTTTATATATATATATTTTTTCCCTGAAGGCAAGTCTCCAATATTATAAAAACTTCAGGCTCCACAAAACCCCAATCTGCTGCTGACATGGGGCCTGACTCAGGCGTCATTGCCAGAATGGGACCCAGTCACACAAGAAACCAAATATAAGGAAGCCACCCATCTTTCTCTCACTGTTTCACTCCTTCCCAAGGTCACAGCCTCCTATGGAGTCAACCCATCCATCCCAGCTGCCCGGTGATAGTTCAGTCACACGTACAGTTCCCAGAATAGTGAGTGGAATAGGTGCAGATATATTGATGAAAGGAGTAAAATGATGGGCTAGGAAACTATATTGCAAGGGATTTCATTGAACAGGCGGCATCTGGAACACATAATTTATTAGACATGCTTCCCTGAGCAATTGGCCAGGCGTTTTCACCTTCACATGCCTGAACATGAAGCCGCCATCCAGGTGACCGGGGGCCACAAAAGTCATGAAGTTATTTCCCAAAGCTATTCCCAGTGGACCCTCGTGGTTCCCTGGAGGGGTCTTTTGGGTGAATGCTCAGGTGGAAAACTACAACAAATAAAGTACACATCTGTCACTTCTGGAGGCATTCTCTGAACTCCCACGGGACGCTACACATTGGACACCAGGCTATTGACCCAGAACAAATACAGGGTGGCTTTCTTCAGAAGTCTTAGTGTGTTCACTGTCTACCACCCAACTCAGATGGATTACAGCAAAACATAAGGATACGGACTTTCCGCAGGTAGAACAGCAGGGTCATTTCAGGATCAGCGCTCTTCTCCACGACCTACATTGTGGAGCGAGAGGAGGGCTTCAGGAAGAGAACACCAGAACGTGTGGCAACTCTACCTGTTGTTTAGGGGCATGTTTTTGGTAGGTGATGGCGTCCAAAGACAAAACAACAGCAAAGGAAACACAATACTTGGAGCCAGAATTTTGAAAAAAATGAGCATTATCTTAACGCCTCTGCATTTTGTAACACATATGACAAGTGTAAATTCTGGATTGTTTTTCCTTACAGTCATCTAGGGAAGTGGATACACAGGTTCCAAAATTGATCAAGATAACTAGTGGCTACAGAAAGCCACAAAACAGATTAACTGCAGAAGATTTTTTAACAGAGTCATAAGATCAAAACGGAGTCGGTTTAAGGGAGACACCCTGTCTTCTCCATCCTTCCTCAATGAAATGCAGGTGCCAGTAGGTGAGGGAAGAGCAGAAGGGAGCATCAATCACTGCCTGTCTCTCATGGTGCATGCCAGGCTGTTGGCACCAATAAATCAAAGCTGACACCTGTGATGAAAGCTGTCTGCCCTCCCTGCCCAAGCAGCTCCCTGGCAGGATACAGTTAGGCAGGATTAGAGAGAACTGAAGTGAAAATCGCCTGGAAGAGTAGCACTGAGCAACAACAAAAAAGAGAACATTATTCTTCTAAAAGTGTGTGTATTTTTATCACCCCAGGAAAAAAAAAACCAGCAAACCACAATATTTTTAATAAATGCCTCATATTTCCAATTTTCTTTTCACATCCTCAGGATCTGAAGAGCCAGAGAAAAGCTCAGCACCCATTAGACATGGAATGATCAAGGCCCAAACGAAGAAGGAGAAAACAAGATTGGGCTTTGGGAACTTAATGAAAGGATGCTAACTGCAATTCTGATGTCTCATTAAATAGCACTTCCAGCCATTTAAAATAAAAATTCAGCCCTGCCATAGTGGCTCAGTGGTTGGGTATCGACCTATGAACCAGGAGGTCACGGTTCCTTTCCGGTCAGGGCACATGCCTAGGTTGTAGGCTTAATCCCGAGTAGGGGGAATGCAGGAAGCAGCCAAGCAGCCAATCAATGATTTTTTTTCTCATCATTGAAATTTCTCTCTCTCCTCTCTCTCTCTCTCTCTCTCTCTCTCTCTCTCTCTCTCTCTCTCTCTCTCTCTCTCTTCCCTTCCTCTCTGAAATCAATAAAAAAATATTTTAAAAATAAATAAATATTTCAGTAGTCATAAGAAAAATTCTGGTCATACCATAAGTTGAACTCAAAAAATTGTACTCGTACTTTCTGTTTCCTCTGGTACTTTATAGACACATAGGAAATGATTTCTTTTTACTATGTATATGAAGAAAGAGATAAGCAAGGGAGACCTACAATGAGAGAACATTTTACACACATCAGATTAGCACAGTTTAGCAAGTCTGATTGTATCAAGTGTTGGTAAGAAGGCAGCACTTTTCATGCAATTTTCTGTGGGAAAATGTATCTTGTGCAGGATTCAGAAAGCCACCTGGCAGGACCTGAGACATTGGCATGCCATAATCTCACTGAGTGATTTTCTTGCCAGCGCTGGTAAAGAAATACACGGTCAGGGGTTCACTGCATGTAGTGGGGAATTGGAAGCATCCCATGTGTGTATCACTGGGGGACTGCATAAGCAGAGTGAAGGACGTACACAGCCCAGAGAGCTCTACATGCAGACATAATGAGCCAGGGGTTCAGAGAGCAACATGGATATATCTCAAAAACAGCGGTGAGTCACAAAAGACATGAAGGGATGTGTAAGTCTTTGTAAAGTAAATCACAATTTCACTCAGGTGAAATATAATAAGAATATAAGAACATGCATGAAAAGCCAAGCACTGTACAGTTGAACCTTGAACAATGTGGAATTAAGGGGGCTGGTCCCCCTGCACAGTTGAAAATTCATATATAACTTCAGACTCCCCTGAAACTTAACTATTTATAGACCACTGTTGACTGGAAGCCTTACCAATAACATAAGCAGTCAATAACAAATAGTTTGTATGTTATATAAACATACATATTTGTGTATTGTATTCTTACAATAAAGTAAGCTAGTGAAAATGTGATTAAGAAAATCATAAGGAAAATACATTGGGGGAAAAAACACACCACACACAAAACCACATATAAGTGGACCAGCACATTTCAAACCTGTATTGTTCAAGGGTCAGCTGTATATATTTCAAGGCTACATCTATCTTTCTAAATGACTATATTGAAAGTACATGACAAGGATGTATGAAAGTATATGATAAGGACAAAGTATATGCACAAGAGTGGATGCATCTGGGAGAAGGAAATAAAGAGAAAATAAGAAATAAAAAGAAAACAAAATAAGGAAGAAGAGCCTTTTTGATGAAGATGTGCCATTGGTGGAGGAATGTGCTTTGCTCAACTCTGTGCTCCTGCGTCTAAAGGAAAGAAGACCAACCACAAAAATAACAGCAAACCCAATTTCTCCAAAGAGCTGCATATATTTCCCCCCTTTTATTTGCCATCTACAACTTGTCTTAGAAATTTGTAAAATGGAGAAAGGGAAAAATACCAAAATATCAGCTATGAATTCAAAAGATTGGGAGACGTGGAGAGGGAACAATCATTCAAAAGTGTTATTAAAGGATAAATGGTTTTATTTGCCAGCAACAGCAAAGCAACAAAGCCCCGTTTTCCCTGCACTCAGAAAAGCTCTTAGCTTTTGAATTCCTGTGAACTGTCTACTCAGCAGTTATTCTTCCGAAATGCCAGTTGGCTCCAGGTCATGCAAGATCCTGAACAATGGGTAAGCAGTATTACTAAACCCAGATTTTTTGTTGTTGTTGTTCTTTTCTTTCTCTTTCACATTTCGTTCTTTAGTTCATGGGTTTCCTAAAAATGTTGTTTCCCTGCTATTTGTCAGGCAACGCTCCCAAGAATTTTTGCCATGATTAAAGTTGACTTCCTCTTTTAAGGGAAGAACATCAGTAATGCAGTACAACTGAGGCTTGGGAAGCAAAATCATTCACACCAAATTTTAATATGTTACAAGTCTTTTCCTACCTACTTGTCTCAAAGCACCTCAGACATTTTACTTACTCATTTTGCTCATTCAAGCACAGGCCTGAGGACAACTGAGCCTTTGAGTCGCCTCACCTCTTCCCCAGGGGACACAGCCGCCGCCCTGCCCCATGGCTCAGCAGAGCTGCTTCAGTTTCTGGGCTAATTGACCAGCCTGAGTGGATGTATGACAGCAAAACAAAATCATTCTTTGCTATTAGCATCCTTAATGTCACATGTGCCTTCTGTTGAAATAACATCGGTGAACTCCAGTAGAGCTAATATAGTTTTTCATAACCTGGGTCAGAATTCACTCCCATTGCAATCCATTGGAGCTCCTTACTGTCCAAAAGAAAAGTTAAGACAAGCAACAGCCCCCATGCTTTCATCATTTTGCACTAAACCTTGAATAAATGATGCATTTTCAAGTTCAGAGCAATATATACTAGTATGACTTGAAAAAGTCAGAAGGCAGAGGTTAATAAGGACTGGCATCGTAGTGAAAAGAAATTAGCTTGGCTTTTGTCTCTGGTGTGCAAAAGTTCATATTAATTTATTGTGCAAACTTACCTTTCTTCCATTCACAAAGAAAATCAGCTCATCAGAACTGGGGAGAGAAGGCATTGTGCCAGAAAACAGTGCCTCCACCCCAGTAAGAGGTTTTCCTTCCGATAGAGCAGGTCGGTGAGAGCAAACACCTAGATAGATGCCTACCAGTCTTGGAAAAGCCCAAGCATCAGCGGATGATTTATAGCCACATCTGAGACCCGCCCCGCCCCGCCCGCAAGCACTTCAAAGGGCTCTTGGCAGCACCTGTCTCCTCCTTTGCCAGGAGTGAGCCAAATCATTGCCTGTCCCCTTTGAAGACCAGATGGCTCACTAGTGAAATGTGTAGAAAGCCAGGACTAATAAATACAAATTGAGTTTTGCCCACTGTCATGGCTCAGTGGTTGAGCATTGACCTATGACATCAGGAGGTCATGGTTCAATTCCCAATCAGGGCACATGCCGGGGTACTGGGCTGGATCCCAGTGTGGGGCATGCAGGAGGCAGCCCTTCAGTGAATCTCATCATTGATGTTTCTATCTGGCTCTCCCTCTTCCTTCCTCTCTGAAATCAATAAAAATATATATTTTTTAAAAATGGAGTTTAAATAGGCTATTGTTATTTTTAAACTAATCAAACCATCAGTAAATATAATACTATTAGTGACCTGGTGCATGAAATTTGTGCACATTAAAAGGGGATTAACTAGAGGAAATAACTTAATATTGCTATTTGCCCTTTCTCTATAATAGAGGTGTCAGAGATGAAAGAAAATTAGTGAAATGTATATGAAAACCTTCCTCCTGTCAGAGTCTGGGTCACACCACAGGACCCAGAGTCATGTCCCTGCCCACCCACATGCACCTCAAAATCGAGTGAGACCCAGACCCGGCTGTTCCCCCCTCCCCCCGAACATTGGGCTAGATCCAGTCCTGGCCAGTCCCATCCTTGTCAAGCCCTGCTGGGCAGGGGGCATAGCCTCAGGTCCCCTGGCCTGGTGCTGGGGTAGGGGGCATGGCCTGAAGTCCCCTGTCAAGCTCCACCTGGTGGGGGGCAAAACCTCAAGTCCCCCAACCTGGTCTGGGGTGAAAGGAGCAGCTTGAGGTTCCCTAGCCCAGCACCAGGATGGGAAGCGCACCTTGAGGTCCCCCATCAAGCCCCGCTGGGCAGGGGCCATGGCCTCAGGTCCTCTGGCCTGGCACTGGGGCAGTGGTGTGTGGCCTGAGGTCCCCCAGCCTGACTCCAGGGTGGGGTGTGTGGCCTGAGGTCCCCTGTCTAGCCCCATGGGGCAGGGAGGGCGCAGCCTCAGGTCCTTCCAGATTGCTCGTTAGGGCTCCTGATGGGAACTTGGCCTCAGCTGTGGGTGCAGCCATCTTTGTGACAGAGTGATGGTCAGTTAGCATATCCCCTCTTTATTAGATTGGATTCTATTGAAACTCATGAAACTTTTCCCAGTGTCCTTAAAGATTTATTGGAACCCAACCACAAACATTCATTTATGTGTGGATTCTGGCTGGTTTCCAGCTGCAACAGCAGGCTGAGTGGTCAAAGTCGAGATCTTATGGTCTACAAAGCTTTAAAATATTTACTCTCTGGGTCTCTTATAGAGAAAGTTTGCTGACCCCTACTGGAGAAAGAAGGCATCCATGTTTTTGATTGGCCTTTTGATGATGGTGCAGCACCATCCAACCAGGTTGTTGGTGACTGGTTACGTCTGGTAAAAAGTAAGTTTCCTGTAGAACCCGGCGGCTGTATTGCCACACGTTGTGTTGCTGGCCTTGGGAGAGCGCTGGGGCTTATTGCCCCAGCATTAATCGAAGGTGGAATGAAATATGAAGATGCAGTATAGTTCATAAGACAAAGCAGCATGGAGTTTTGAACAACAAGCAACTTTTCTAGTTGGAAAAATACCGCCCTAAAAGGTAGCTACATTCCAAAGACTCCAGTGGTTATAGAAACAGCTGTAGCATTCGGTGATGCTGTTGCTTTGGGAGTGGAATTGAGATAGGATCTAATTCGTAATACTCATTAGCCAACATGTTGGGTTGGTGAATATATCTGATGAGGCTTCCATAGGAGTGTTGAAAAGTGTAGAGAGTGCTTGGGAAGGCACATTGAGCATTTCTTAACATTATTGTTGGCAGAGCCACGACCTAGAAACGCACTATGCCAGAGGCAGGTATATTACCAACCTGACCCTTAGCTCAGGTGCCAGGGGGTAGGTTTCATTGTCTAAGTTCAGCTAGGTACAAGAAATGAATGCAATTATCCGGGCTTAGCCAGGAGTGATAATTACAAAGAAGCCACAAGAGTGAAACATTATAGCTTGATCTTTGACCATGATTTCTCTTAATTTCCTTTGTTTTAAACGAAGGAATCATGCTGTATATAATAAATGCGCTGCACCGATTCTGGGTCACTATCTCTCAATCAGAGGACAACTGTCCCACCGGGTCCTAGCTTTCCCTACTGTGTCGGTCTCTTTCATTTTTCTCAATCCCCCATCTCCCCTACTTAGGACTCATGTCCTCCCTCTAACCACGCTGGTCACGGTAAAGAGAGAAATATTTATAGGAAATTAGTTTTACCAGGCCATAAGCTTGACAGAATTGCAACCTCTATGTTTGATTATGATCAACCTATTTTTTGCTTTTAGCAAAAGTTTCTTACTGTTTAGCATTTAAAATGTGCTTATCATTTGTACCAAGTGACTTTTCCTGAAATCGTGCAGTTATGTCTTTAAATCTGTCCCCAAGCCAGAATCTTATCAATATACTAGAGGCCTGGTGCATAACAGTTATGTGCTGGGGGGCTGGGGTGGTGGTGTCCCTCATCCTGACCTGCGCTCTTTCACAGTTTGGACATCCTTAGCGCTTCTGTGGAGGTGGGAGAGGCTCTCGCCACCACTGCTGCGCTAGCCAGCCGTCAGTCCGACTTTTGGCTGAGCAGTGCTCCTGCTGTGGGAGCTCACTGACCACCAGGGGGCAGCTCCTGCATTGAACGTCTGCCCCCCTGGTGGTCAGTGTGCATCACATGTACTGGCTGGTTGGATGGTTGGATGGTCGGACAGTCACTTAGCCTTTTATATATATAGATAAGAGATTTAGAAAGACTATGTGCCAAAATACCCAGCACAATTCTTGTGTATTTTTAGTTTCATACTAAAATCCCAGGAACTATGAACACTCTGGACCTTATGTGGTTTATCCCTGCAGTCATTTCAAACATAGAAAAAGTAGGGCCTATGTAGTTATTTGCCTGCTCAATATATGTTTACATCTCTCACACTCATACAACTATACATCAGGTGAGCTCAACATTTTGATTTTTAAGTCTTAGTTATTATTTAATGTCTTTCTATAAACCTCACTTTGTGCTGTTACAGAAAGCCTCCACTAATCTAGATCTTACCCATTAGCTGGATGTCACCTTTTTTCTGGTTGGCAGGTAGCAAATACATAATTTAGTTATTTGTGTCATTATATGCTGGACTATGGGAGAAGCCCAACACCTGAGACAGGTGAAGAAGCCCTGTCTAATGGCACATATGAAAGAAGAGTCCCAAGAGGTCGAGAACTCCCAGAGAATGGATACAATGCCCCCAGGGCAAAAGGCAGGGGCTACAGGACAAGTCGATAATCCTAAATCTCCAAAGAGGTTCCTTCCACTCCAGTCTGTTTTATGGCCTAATTGGGTATGGTGTTGGGTGAGGAGGAGGAGGGAACTGGGGGAGAATGGTGTGTTGTGCTGGGTCAAGAGGTTCTTGTAACCTATATAAGTCTTAATTGCAAAATGCATACCTTAAAGAAGCAAGCCACTGAAAGAGAATCAGGGTGTATTAGTATGGCCTTTTCCCTGTGCGGCTCTGAAACTGTACAAGGGGACAGGTTCTGAGGTTCCTGGCAACTCATAAGCCCTGAACTTCAAAGGTAAGAATCATTGGAAAGGAAATTATTCTACCACTTATACTCTTATTTCTAGGATCAGAAGTAGGTACCTCGCTGTTCCTCTTATAAACTTTTAGAGGAGGTAGAGGGAGAGCATAGGTTACCTTCACAGGCCTGCAGAATATCTGGCAGTCCTGCCTTGCAATGTGTTGCTAGAATTTTATCTAGGATTTTATCTCGTCTAGAGTTCCTGTGACCTACTTCACATAGAACTATGCAATTTCTAACATTTTTTCATGTCACATATATAGATATACCTCATTGATTTTAATATCTGTCTAGTAGTCCATCATATAGGTGCATCGCACTTTATTTAAAGTCCCAAATAAGGAACACCTTGTGTGTGTGTGTGTGTGTGTGTGTGTGTGTGTGTTTTCATTCTTATATAAATATCTTTCCACAATAAACATCTTTGCATATATACTTTGTCAAAAAGAAATTATTTGTATGTCCATCGGTTAAATTCCTAAAGGTGATAATGGATTTATGGTGTTTATTGTTTGTTTTTGTTTTTTGGGGGCAGTTTGAGAAAAATGTTCTAAGATTAGACTGTATTGAAGTTGTACAAGTTTATGAGCATCCTACAAACAATTGAATTGTACACTTTAAATGAGTGAATTTTATGGTTTGTGAATTATATCTCAGTAAAGCTGTTAAAAAATTCCTAGCAGTGAAAGTGATAGGTTTGAGTATATGTGTGGCAACATGTTTACAGGTGCTAAGGGCCTCCCCTTTGAGTCTTTCGTGGATCAGGAGGTAGGAGGGTGTTACTCTGAGTCTTTCACGGATCAGGAGGTGGGAGGGTGTTACTCTGAGTCTTTCACGGATCAAGAGGTGGGAGGGTGTTAGACTAAGCTGGTACAGTCTGTGTAGGGCACATCTCTTATCTGGCCTTGGAAAGAGAGGAATTACTGGCCTTGGTCATGAGAGTATATGGCCCTACCCTTTAACCACCAACTGCCCCAGGACTCAAACACCCTGTGTTACCTTACCGATTTGGATAAAATTTAGTCCCGTACGTAAGAATTACTTTGTACTTTATATTTCCCACACTGTCTAATACACTTTATAACTTAAAAATGCTTTCACATGTATTATCTTGTTTAATCCTCATGACAATTCTGTGAGATTTATTATAATACTAGAGGCCTAGTGCATGGATTTGTGCACATTGAAAGGAGGCTAGCAGGGTACTACTGGGTGATATGGGCCAGACACGCCCTGGAGCAGTCCCTTCCCAGCCAACCCCACCTGGGGTAGTACCAGGGCTCAAAGGGAATCCACAGAGTGAGTGGGATCTCTCTGGCAGGTTGGCTGGCCTGCAGGGATTGGGCCAAAACCAGCAGTCCAACATCCCTAGAGGGGTCCCGGAGTGCAAGAGGGCACTCTGCAAAGTTGCTGTTGCTTGGCAGCTTCTGTGTTGAGCGTCTGCATCCTGGTGGTCATTGCACATCATAGCACCTGGTCAACCAGTCGACCAGTCGCTTAGATGAGAAAACTGAGATGAGACTTGGACACTTGTCAGGGTCACATAGACATTAAATGTACAAAACCAGTATGCAAACTCAGACCTTTCAACAGCAAGTCCCTTGTTTGTGGTCCCAATGCTTGGTGATGTCATTGGTCAGTCCCACAGTATAAGCCTGGTAAAGCCTGACTGGCCATGGGTTTTATCTTTCTTGACAGAGAGATGACTGAGTTGTCTAGAGAGAGAATGTGTTAAATGGCATCCAAGGGAGACAGACAGGCTTTACAATTCCACTCCCAATCCCCTACCTCATTACAGTTCCCTTGAAACTACTACTTTTTCACCCAAATTAATGCTAATTTGATTTCAATTTGGTGAATAGTGACAGTAAGTGGTAGATGAGAGGAACATTTAAAAAAAATATATGTTTCCATTGATCCCAGAGAGAGGGGAAGGAAGAGGGAGAAAGAGAAACACTGATGGGAGAGAGACATGGATCTCTTGGCTGCCTCCTGCATACACCCTCCACTAGGGATCGAGCTGGAAACCCAGGCATGTGCTCAGACTGAGAATCAAACCAGCCACCTCTCAGTGCATGGGGTGGCACTTAACCAACTGACCAGAGTAAGAGGAACATTCTTAAACAACAACATTAAGATACTGTGCACCGAAACTCCATGTATATGCATGAATGTTTACTTATGCGTATATGAACATGGGGAAAGAAATGAAAGGATGCACACCAGACATTAGTTACCTGGGGGTGGGGAAGGCAATATTCCCTCCTCCACTGAAACAAAGCAAAACGACAAAGGAAAAGCCTTCTAAAGTGTGTCTACAACTAAATGAAGCAAGTACAAAGAGACCCCATGGGTGTAAAGTTATCGGGTCTAGTAATAATTAATGTCGTTTTTAAACATTCGTTTAAAATCTTGCTTGGCGTTGACTTGTATTGACATAACCTTCAAACACGTGGTATCTACAGAACGTGTGAAGTGCAATTAACAAGTTTTGCTTGAAAAAGTTTGTGCTTGGTTTGGTTTTTGTTGCAAAACTAGGGCGAAGAAGATGGCAGATGAAGAGCATATTCGGTACTGCATGCTTTACGAGTTCCAATTAGGAAGAAAAGCAAGTGAAGCTCCAACAAACATCTGTAGTGCTCTTGGTCAAGATGCAGTTAGCGCCAGAAAATGCCAGCATTGGTTTGAGAAATTTTGCGAGGGAAATTTTTCGTTAGATGACAAGAGTGGTCGAGGCCGTGTGTCCAATTTTGATCAAGAAGCTCTTCAAGCTCTTTTGGTGCAAAATCCTCAAATTACCCAACAAGAGCTTACGACAACTTTAAATTGTTCACAAAAAACAATTTCCAATCAATTGCGTGCACTTGGCAAAGTCCAAAAGTTTGGAAAATGGGTTCCTCATGAGTTGACCGACAACAACCGTAATCAAAGAATCACAATTTGCAGTTCGCTCCTCTCTCGTCAAAACCGTTTGCCGTTTTTAGAGCAAATTGTTACTGGAGATGAAGAATGGGTGCTGTATGTTAATTTGAAAAGGCAGCCTCAATGGTTGGACAAAAATGAGGCTCCGCAGCCCACGCCAAAATCTGACTTGCATGCGAAAAAAGTGATGTTGTGTGTTTGGTGGAATTTTAAAGGGATTCTTCATTATGAACTTTTACCATCTAACCAAACCATTACAAGTGCAGTGTATAGTGCCCAATTGGAAAGGTTAGCCCAAGCTTTAAGAGAAAAAGAACCCGTGCTGATTAATCGGAAGGGCGTAATTCTTCACCACGATAACGCACGACCGCATACTGCAAGAATCACTGCTGAAAAACTGCGCCAGTTGGAATGGGAAGTTCTCCCTCAACCTGCATATTCTCCTGATATTGCCCCTTCTGATTACCATGTGTTTCGTTCTTTGCAAAACTTTCTTCTTGGAAAAAAATTTAATAATGAAGAATGCCTCAAAAATGCATTGACTGAATTTTTTGCATCAAAATCACAAGAATTTTACAACAGAGGGATTAAAATGCTTCCTGAGCATTGGGCACAAGTAGTAGAAAACAACTGCAACTATATTGTTGATTAAATTTTGTTGTATTGTTTAAATAAATTCGATTTAAAAAAGTATTAGAAAACGACATTAATTATTACTAGACCGAATATATAGACATGTACATATACAGAGAAAAATATAGAAAATTATATTAATATATTAAGTTTTTTAAACAATAACTATTAGTATATATTACTTATATAATCACAAAAAAGCAATAAAGTTATTTTCATTGGGAAAAATGTTGGCTATTTTTTTTTTGAAAGGAGTTATACTAAATAGCCGTCTATGAATGTGATCAGGTATAAAGAAGTCCCCTTCCAGGCCCGGAGCAGCGGCTGCCAGGCTGGGAGTGGCCAGGCCCGGAGCAGCCGGGTCTGGTGCAGCCAGGCCCAAAGCAGCGGTTGCCAGGCTGGGAGCGGCCAGGCCCGGAGCAGCGGCTGCCAGGCTGGGAGCGGCCAGGCCCAGAGCAGCCGGGTCTGGTGCAGCCAGGCCCGGAGCAGCGGCTGCCAGGTGGGAGCGGCCAGGCCCGGAGCAGCCGGGTCTGGTGCAGCCAGGCCCGGAGCACCGGCTGCCAGGTGGGAGCGGCCAGGCCCGGAGCAGCGGTTGCCAGGCTGGGAGCGGCCAGGCCCAGAGAAGCCGGGTCTTGTGCGGCCAGGCCCGGAGCACCCAGGTCTGGTGCGACCAGGCCCAGAGCAGCAGCTGCCAGGCTGGGAGCGGCCAAGCCCAGAGCAGCCGGGTCGTGTGCGGCCAGGCCTGGAGCAGCAGCAGCCAGGTCCAGAGCAACTAGGTTGGGAGCAGTGGTGACCAGACCCGGAGCAGCTGGTAGTGGAACGAACCAGAGCAACAGAGGCCAGGCCCGAAGCAGCCAGGCCTGGAACAGCTCACTTCTCGCCTGCCCCTGCCCCACTGCGGCCTCTCAGACATGGCTGGAAACTTTTGTGGGAACTTGAGGGTCTGCTGAATCAAGTGATGAAGGCTTAGATCTGGATGTGTTGAGTTAGTATAGGGCTGGGGTGTTGATCTGTGAGTGCCTTGGGTGGGGCCTGGATGAGGCTAGTTGACCTATTTGGAAATGTCTTTTGTGTGAAATGTATCATTGGGCATGTGGTGGTATTATTGATATGAGAAAATGCTAAGTAACTGATTTACTATCTGAAAAGGGATTTACTATCGAGGAAAGGGAGGGAGGAAGAGACTGAACATAAACTACACCTATAAATGAGGACAACGGGGGATGGGGAGGGGGCGGAGGGTGGGGTGGAAACCTGGTGGAGGGGGGAAGAAATGAGGAACCTTTGTAACAATATGAACAATAAAGATTGATTTAAAAAAAAAGAAGAAGAAGAAGAAGAAGAAGTCCCCTTATCTAAACAGGCCCTATGGGGCGCTGAGTGGTGTCACAGGTTCCTGAAACTGGAAAACACGGATATTCAGGAACCCTTCATTAAAATGTTTATTTTACCAGGTAGGCGATACTCATTAATACATAATTTCAGGTTACCTTTTCTCAAGAGCAGGGGGGAGAATGTCTTGAGGAAGTAGAATTCTAATCAGGTAAATTTTGTGAGGGTATAGAAAAACATTCCAGAAGATGGGTGTGACTAAAGGGCAGATCAGAGTTAGACAACTTTGCTCATGTTAATAAATACACGTACACAGGGTGGGGCCAAGGTAGGTTTACAGTTGCTCTCATGGAAAAGAATACAATAGTTAATAATAAGGCAAGAATAAACTCTAGCCAAAACTGGTTTGGCTCAGTGGATAGAGCATCGGTCTGCGGACTCAAAGGTCCCAGGTTTGATTCCGGTTGAGGGCATGTACATTGGTTGCAGGCACATTCCCGGTAGGGGGTGTGCAGGAGGCAGCTGGTCGATGTTTCTCTCTCATCGATGTTTCTAGCTCTCTATCCCTTTCCCTTCTTTTCTGTAAAAAAATCAATAAAATTATATTTTAAAAAAAAGAATAAACTCTGTGTTTCATGTACTTGCGATTGTAACCCTTCTTTTTTCCTACCCTGTATATCAATTTGAATAAACACACCAAACACCTGAAGTACAATAGTCATTGTCTTCCAGAGCTTAATGGTTACTTTCAACCACCATTTTGGGTGTGGGTGGTTAAATTTCTGAAGGAATTATCTGTAAAGTGAGGATTAGGTTTCCAAATCACCGAGTGGCAAAGTGCAACAGCTGGAACAGACACACAGCCCTTTTGAGCACTTTAATCCCACTTTTCCCAAGCTCAAGGCCATCGTGGGAATGTCGCTGAACTCCAGGGCATGGCTGCTTGGCGTGCTCTCTTCAAATATGAGATGTGGTTGTCATTAAGCCGTTTTCTTTCCTTGCAACAAGTAGAGATGGGATTCGCACCCAAAGCTCTGTTTGGGGAGGCTTAGCCATTGCTT
The DNA here is from genome assembly GCF_014108245.1 of Pipistrellus kuhlii. Lineage (NCBI taxonomy): Eukaryota > Metazoa > Chordata > Mammalia > Chiroptera > Vespertilionidae > Pipistrellus > Pipistrellus kuhlii. The sequence goes on from NW_023425573.1 coordinate 11,484,403, forward strand.
TTACGTGCTATTTGGTTAATTACATGTTGATTTCTTCCTGGTAGTGAGTTAAATTTATCAGTCAAGCTCATTAGCTTATAGCTGCATCTGCCAGATACTGTGCTATATTTATCAAGAACACCGGGAGGGACGCCGGTGGAGAAGAGATGAGTATGGGCATTCCCAACCTTCTGTGGAGTTCATGCAAATGACTGCTTGCTGGGTGTCAGCTCAGACCTTCCTCTTCCAAGGCGCTAGTGCACATATTTGTTATTTAAAACCGAATACATCTGTTTTGAGAATTAAAAGAAACAGCTGTGTGTCAGAAAACCTTGGGCGAGGGTCCTGAACATTCTACCTGTGAGTAGAGTGGGCTGCGGGCTCCATCCTGGGCTCCTTAGGAAGCAAAGATAACAGGTGGGGCTTCCTCTAATGAGATGAGCAGGCAGAATAAAAAGATGAGTTCAGAAGCTTCTAGAATAGGCAGAGCCAAGGCCAGTGGGGGAAAGTCAAACAGGCCAGTGATGTCCTCAGAGCTACTGTCAGGAGATTAGATGGTGAATGAAAGGGGATGTGGGAGTGACTCAATATGATTTTGAAACATGAAACGCTGCAAGGCACTGGGCAGGAGAGGAGATGCTGGGAAGTGGGCAGGGACAGGCTCAAACCTCCGCCTCCTCCCAGACACCCAGGGGGTCCTTCTCCGATCTCTGCTGGCCTTGCCTAGGGTGAGAGAGTTGGAAGGGAAGAGAGAAAGAGTGATTAAAGTCTGTAGACGTTCTTTATTTTTAAAAAAAATGTGTTGTTTTTTTTTATTGATTTCAGAGAGGAAGGGAGAGAGAGAAATTATGAGAGAGAATCATTGATCAGCTGCCTCCTGCATGCCCCCTACTGCAGGATCAAGCCCACAACCTGGGCCTGTTCCCTGATCGGGATTAAACCCAGGACCCTTCAGTCTGCACTGAGCCAAACCAGCTATGGGGGAACCCAACGCATTTGTCAAAGAGAGTAGAGAGTAGCAAAGGGCAAGTGAGGGCTGGGTTGCCCTCAGACCAGCAGAGTGGCTCAGCTGGTCCTCCTGCCTCACCAGTAGAGGGTGGTGGCGACCGGAGGCCATTTGAGTCATCCCTGATCACTGCTGACATGCAGAGTGGGAGAGGGCTGTTACCCAAACTGGGCCTTCTGAGCCTGCACTCAAAGAAACCAACCTTGCAGCTATCACCACAAAGCATCAGAAGCAGCTGTTTTTGTAGTCAGAAGCCAGTTCAGAATCATCTGATGTATGGCCTCCGTGGGTGTGACATTCAGTGGCTGCTGCGCTGAGTTTCCCATTGCTCATGAAGCCAGCCCTAGGGAAACAATAAACAAGATCCTGAGTCAGGGGCAAGGCTGAGCACCGGAGCCCATGTGCTGTGAAGATAAGCCGGGGTCCCAGGTTGACGTGGGGAGGTGGGGGCAGGAGCAGGAGGTGGTGGGGGAGGGAGGCTGGAAACAGCCCAGGGTGGCAGGTGAGAGGTGGCCATGGCACCGAGAGAGAAACTGGAAAGCAAGGAGTTGCCTTTTCTTTCTATGTTGTCTATTTCTGCTCACCCTAGGGTCTGTGTTTCACTGAGACATCAGTTGGGACACGACTCCTGTCATTTCCCTGGGCAGGCTGGGGGCGGTCAGCCAGGATGCTGCAGCTGAGTCGCATGTGGATCAGGGACTGAGGCAGGGAGAGCTGGAGGTGTTCCTCTCAGTCAGGGGTGGTGGAAGCAGCTTCTGTGGAGACACAATGATAGACGGTGCCTATGAGAGGAGAGAGTAATCTAGGCAGAGCAGAAGGGTCCTGAGTCAGGCATGATGTCCGCAGAGCTTTGTGTGTAATAAACACTGGAAACAGATATGTATGGTGTTGTCTGAGCACTGTCAGGCAGAAGGTGGATTCCTGAGTAACGCTAGAGGAGAGAGGCCTAGGAGAACAGCCACACTGCACTTTGCCCGATCAAGAAATTGAGCCTGGCCCTAGATGGTTTGGCTCAGTGGTTGAGTGTCGACCTTTGAACTAGGAGGTCACAGTTTAATTCCTGCACAGGGCACATGTCTGGGTTGTGGGATCAGTCCCCAGTAGGGGGCATGTAGGAGGCAACTCAATAATTTTCTTTTTTAATTTAATAAATCTTTATTGTTCAGATTATTTCAATTATTCATCTTTATTCCCTCATAGCTCTCCTCCACTCAGTTCCCACCCAACCCTCTGCCCTTACTGCCCCACCACTGTCCTCATTCATAGGTGTACAATTTTTGTCCAGTCTCTTCCTGCACCCCCCACAGAATTTTCAGTCCACTCCCTTTCTCTGCCCTTGATTCTATTATATTCACCAGTTTATTCTGCTCATCAGATTTTTAATTCACTTGATTTTTATATTCACTTGTTGATAGATATGTATTTATTGTTCATAATTTTTATCTTTACCTTTTTCTTCTTCCTCTTCTTAAAGAATACCTTTCAGCATTTCATATATTGTAATATTGGTTTGATGGTGATGAACTCCTTTAGCTTTTTCTTATCTGTGAAGCTCTTTATATGACCTTCAATTCTGAATGATAGCTTTGCCGGGTAGAGTAATCTTGGTTATAGGTTCTTGCTGTTCATCACTTTGAATATTTCTTGCCACTTCCATCTGGCCTGCATAGTTTCTGTTGAGAAATCAGCTGACAATAGTATGTGTGCTCCCTTGTAGGTAATTAACTGTTTTTCTCTTGCTGCTTTTAAGATTCTCTCTTTGTCTTTAGCCCTTGGCATTTTAATTATGATGTGTCTTGGTGTGGTCCTCTTTGGGTTTCTCTTGTTTGGGACTCTCTGAACTTCCTGGACTTGTAAGTCTATTTCATTCACCAGGTGGGAGAAGTTTTCAGTCATTATTTCTTCAAATAGGTTCTCATTATTTTGCTCTCTCTCTTCTTCTGGCACCCCCCATTATTCTGATGTTGGTACCCTTGAAGTTGTCCCAGAGGCTTCTTACACTATCTTCAAATTTTGGGATTCTTTTTTCTTTTTTCTTTTCTGTTTGAGTGTTTTTTGCTTCTTTGTATTTCAAATCTTTGACTTGATTCTTGTGATCCTCTAGTGCCCTGTTGGATCTCTGTATAATATTATTTATTTCAGTCAGTGTATGTTTAATTTCTAGTTGGTCCTTTTTCATATCCTTGATGGTCTTGCTAAATTTATTGTCCTTTTCTAGGAAATTCTTGAAAAACCTATAATCATGGTTATAAACTCTATATCCAATCATTTGTTTTCCTCCATTTCTTTCATTTGTGATCTGTTACTTTGTCTCCACATTTTTGCTGCTTCCCTGAGTTGGTAGGGTAGCTTTGTGTGCTAGGTTTCCTATAGGCTTAGTGTCTTGGCCTCCCCAGTTACCTGAGGTGGACACTCTTGGTGCACCCATTTCTGGACTGTGTGTACAGCCTTGTTGTAGTTAAGTCAAGAGGTGTAGACTTGATTGTTGTTGGTATCTCTGGGAGGAATTGACCTGCAGGCCAATTGGCTGTGAGGATCAGTTGTGTCTACACTGGGAGAACTTCTGTGCTAGAGACAGCCTTATGAGACAAGACTTGCAAAATCACAAAAGCATCAGTGCTCAGCTTGGATGGGACAGAGTCTCAGGTCTGAGCTGACAGTCTTGGCTTCCTGTCAGCCCTGCCCTATGAGGCCCCTGGGTCTCAGTGTCTCTCAGTAATTGCTGCAAGCACATCTAAGAATAAGCAGTCCTCGAGTTTTGCTACTGCCAGTTTCTCTCCCAATGAATCTGGATTCCCAGATTCTCGCCCGGAACTAAAGTTCAGCACAGTGGGGAGCTTCTGTTTCCCACCTGCTAGAGAAAGCCAGTGGTGCACTCAGCAATCAGTCCTCTCTTCGTGCACTGGTGCACATGCCTCCAGAACTCTGCCTTTCACGGCTCCCCTGTGTTCCCGCCTGATAGTCCAGATTGCCCCCTGGATAATCCTGGGTCCCCAGGTCTCGCCCTGAACTGGGGTTCAGTGTAGTCAGAACTGGAGTTCGATGCAATCAGGAGCTTTTGTCTCCTCCCCACTAGAAAAAGCCAGCCAGGCACTCAGCCGCCCATACATGTCTTCGAACCTCAGCCTTTTGCAGCTCCTCTGATTCTCTGTTTGCTCTCCTCTTTCCTTCTATTGTAAAATTTTCACTCAGCCAGCTTTCCTGTGGTTCTTGGTGGTGTTCGCTTTGCCTTTTAGTTGTAGTTTTGAAATTGTTGTGCAAGGCAGCAATTTAGGTGTTTACCTATGTTGCCATCTTGGTTTCTCTCCAATGATTTTCTTTCATCATTAATGTTTCTATCTCTCTCTTCCTCTCCCTTCCTCTCTGAAATCAGTAAAATTATATTTAAAAAAAAGAGAAAGAAATTGACCCTGGTTGTGCTAATCTGCTAAGATTTCAAGGTTGTTTGTGGCAGCTGGTAGTATGGTTTATACAGGATATGTGCCCTTTATATCTGGAAGAAGGGTCCACACCTTTTGACTCTCAAAGAAGTCTGGGTTCCCAAAAGAATAATAGAACCAGGCAGAGATGGAGGCACCCAGAGAGGAAGTGAAGAAGGTGCAAGGAGGCATAAGGAGAAACTCGAGAGCAGTATCAGGGGTCAGGGGAGTTGAGCTACAAGGGCCAAGTCGTCTGTGGTGTGGATGGCAGTAGGGTCATCCAGAAAGAGCAGAAAAGTGTCTCTCAGATTGGAGAACCAGAGGCCACTGGTCACTTTGGCAGAAGCAGTCAGTTGAGGCATAAATGGGAAGTAAGGAAGCAGAGAGGGTGGCAATTATAAATACTTGTCTCAGAGGGTAAAGGGGGAAGAAACAACGGCTAGAGGAGGAAGCAGAACCCAGGGAGCGTCTCTTGTTATGGGTAGAACAGACTTGAATTTATGGACTGATCAGAATGAGGATGTAAAGAGATATAAGTTAAAGGTGCAGAGCACAGCAGGGACACTTGCAGAGAGCAAGTGGAACCAAAAGAGCAGGTGCAAAGACTGGCCCTTGCAGGGAGGGGAATCCTCACCTTCTGAAATTGTACATGTGGTGGGGGTGAGGGGTAGAGATGATGTTTGGAGCAATTAATAACTGATGGCCTCAATTATTATTAATATTAATATTAATATTTATGAAATAAGAGGCAGCCATCCTCTGAGAGGAAGGGGGGGGGGGACCTTTGGAGAATACTAGTAAAGAATGGGATGTGGCTATGCCTCTATCTTTTAAAAATACATATGTTACTTATTTTAAAGAAAGGAAGAAAGAGGGATAGAGAGTTAGAAACATCAATGAGAAAGAAACATTGATCAGCTGTCTCCTGCACACTCCCTACTGGGGATCAAGCCCACAACCAAGTTACATGCCCTTGACCTGCACCTCTATCTTGATGTTCAACCTTTGACAAAACATTCTCTCTTATACCTGGGTTCCACAGCTGTTAAAATAAAAACACATGCCCATCTCATTTAGAAATGCATCAACATGTACCAAAGTCAGGACTGGAAAGGAATCACCTGTGTAAACACTGCCTCTTGGCTTGACACATACAGTATATGCCCATTTTTGTCCTCCTTTGCCTGGAGTTTCCCCTTAATGTTTCTGTTCTCCAAAGTGCACTTCCCTGTTAAGCACAGCAAGCAGGCAAGGGTCTTCTTTTTAGAGGAACTTAATTTAAATATATTCAAAACAGAATGTATCAGCGTTTTACCAGGTGTCAGCAGTATTTCCTTCCAGATCATGGGGGTAGTGAGTTTCAAGAAGCATGATAACGTGACACATTTTCCACAGGTGGATACTCCTGCCCACATGATAACTAATTGCATGCAAGAAAGATACATCTCTGCCCCCATTCCCCTATCTGGCCACACTCCCAAGAACAGGATTCTGGTTATCACCAACTTAGCTGCAACTTTGTCAGATACGAGCAAAGCATGAGATGTTCTTACCTGAGAGCTAATCTGTTTCTGTGATGAAACCTCCTGGGGCCAGAGCTGGCTTTGCAGAGCACCTGGAAGCATGCGTTTCAGCTGCAACCCTGGCAGACTGTAATGACCTCCAACCATATTTCTGGGGACACTCTCTTCCCACTTCAATCCAAACTGCACCGCCAGGTTCACCCGAGGGAGCTTGTGCTCATCTCACCTTCCTGTTCAGACTCTCAAATGTCTCCTTAGTCCACAGTGGTGATTTCCAACCCGTGGGGCAGGGACAGCGGTTGGAAGTCACTGGCCGATGGCACTAGGACTTATTTTCTTGGCCAAGGAATCAAGGACCTTTGTAAAACCCTCTCCTCCTCTCTGAGTCTGAAGTTCTGGATGGTCTATCTCTTCACTAATTTCCATGACGAGAATGAAGATAAGTAGATTGCACCCAAGTTCTACAGAAGTCTCACCATCAACCAAAATTGCTTCCATGTGTTAAAAAAATCTCATGATGAAAAGGGACTTTAGAAATCCCCTTCGGTCCGGCCGGTGTAGCTCAGTGGTTGAGTGTCGAACTGTGAACCAGGAGGTCACGGTTTGATTCCTGGTCAGGGCACATGCCCGGGCTCGTTCCCCGATGGGGGATGTGTAGGAGGCAGCTGATCAACGATTCTCTTTCATTGTTGATGTTTCCATCTCCTCTCCCTCTCTGAAATCAATAAAAAAAATATTTTTTAAAAGAAGAAAGAGATAGGGAAAAAATCCAGATGTGGGCGCCAGTGCTTTAAATGCCAGCTTCTTGTGGAGTGGTTTGCTCACCTCAGTAACCACTTGGGAACAGAGGTCTGCCTCCCACTGGGCTCTCCTGGGTGGCACAGCAAGAATCCTGCCCTGTGTGATGCGGGGTGGGGGGCTCTGGCCTGGAGAGAAGCCCAGAGGTACCACTTCACCAGTCAACCCTCATGCCTCATTGTGACCAAGGAGATGGCCAGCACGGAGAACACATCTGTCTGCCTGATGCCCTCTGAGACCTGGAAACATCAGAGAAAAAGCCGCCTTTGTAAAACTGGAGCATAAACTACATGAAGGCTGGACAGAAGGATTCTGCTGCCCCCTGCTGGTGGGCTCCTGCTAACCCTAAACATTTTATTTAGAAATCTTAAGAATGTTATTTGGTTTCAGGATTTTTATCCAGTTTCCAGCAGTGAAGGGGGTGTGGTTCTGGCACTATCCCTCAGCTCCCACTAAAGCAGTCAGTCCTACGCCAGCTCAGCTGAAGGGGGGAGTGGATTTTATCAAATTTAACCTGTGCTCATTCAGCCTCACAGATTCGTTTTCAGGGAAGGCCACACCTTTTTCTTTTCTTCTTTTAATAATTTATTGTATCGACTTGAGAGAGAGAGAGAGAGAGAGAGAGAGAGAGAGAGAGAGAGAGAGAGAGAAACATCAAGGATGAGAGAGAATTGTTATCTGCCGCCTCCTGCACGCCCCACACAGGTGGTTAAGCCTGCAACCCCGGCGTGTGTCCTGAGCTGGAATCGAACTTGTGACCTCCTGGTTCATGGGGCGATACTTAACCATGGTGCCGCCGCAGCTGGGCGAGCATCACAGCTTTTTCCCTATGTCCTGTGGAATTTGGGTCCTGGCTCTGCCACCCATTTGCTGTGGAAACCATATTGAAAGAATTACATTTCTTGGGCCCCATTCTCCTTGCTTGTACAATTAGTATTAGTCTTTCTCAGTGATATGATTTATGATTCCAAGGACCCCGGGCTTTTGGGGGGCTTGAGGAATGCTACGGAAATAACGCCCTGTCCCAGAGTTCTCTGACACGGCAGGTCAGCATTGACTCTGCCGTTGCTGTTTTCGCCCAGGCATGTGTAAAATATTTGCTGCACATTCTATTTTTATGACGTTCAATTTAACACAGATAAAAATAAAGCATTAAAGTCTAACGGGTAAGAGTGGACATCATGGTTTCATAATCTTGTTCCTTTCTGCAGACAGGAATGGAAACAGAAACTGGGACTCATTCTGGCTTAAGGTTTGCATTTGTTGCTCCCACAAGAAAATGACCATTTAAAGGAATTTGCACGTAGCGAGAGAAGGGTAGTGCGGGCACTTCATGGCACCTTTCTCCTTCCTAAGTGGTGGTTAAAGGAACACACTTATTGGAGACCATCTTGTAAGTGCAGAGAAGTAGGGAAAAGAGAGTCAAGATAACTTTGCATCCTTGGGAAACCATTCTGAACATGTTATTGCATCTGGACAAAGACAGCGCTCAGCCCCCCCACACCCTGGGTACTTTGTTTGTGGTCCACCTGCCTTCCCCCCTCACCCCCCAGCCTCCTTGCTGTTTTCGGTCTCCACGTGGCCTGCACTGTGCCCACCACCCACGGCCATTTCCCGGTTTCCCCACTGATCCTGTGGTCTCAGCTGGGAGAAGCCTGCTCTCCACCAGAGTCCGTCCTGCCTGCCACCTGCTCCCCTAACGCCATGTTCCTTTCCTCGGCAGCACTTGTTCCAGTTGCCGTTTTACAGTTTATTTGGGTGATTATTTGTTTGGGATCTGTCTCCACCACCAGACTGTGGGCTCCATGAGGGCAGGGTCCATGTCTTTTCTTAATCAGACAAAGAGAGATTGCATACCCCCATGTTTAGCACAAAGCTTGTGCTTTTGGGAGAGGCCTCTAACATGACTAAACCCTCCCCATCTTCAAGGCTGAGCCGAAACGTCACACCCCTCCCACCATGCTTTCATTCATTCTCTCCTTTCCTACCGAATGGGTATCCTGTTCCCTAAGATTGCAATGATAATTACAGGGTGATCTGATATGTGATATATGACATTAATGTTTTAATTCGTTCTTTAACGGAACCATCATCCTAGGCGACGCTGTAAGTAAATGCTGACCTGCCTGCCTGCCTCCCTTGCCCCTACTGTGTGCCAGGCACCGTTCCTGAGGCTGAGAGCACAGGCTAGGCCTCCTCTATCAGAGCGTCAACACATTCCAGCGGCAGAAGGCAGCTTAGCCAGATCAAGGAGTAAATAAGTAATGTCACTTCAGGGATAAGTGCTATGCTGAACCGAAGCCAGGCAGAAGGGTAGGTATAAGAACAGGGGCTTGAAAACACATCCTGGAAATTACATCAATAGTGGTTACAGAAGCGTCGCCGTGCCAGGAGTCAGTGCTTCGGAAAAAAACTCAACTAATGGATTTCTACATTTTGGTCTTGTTATTTGTTTGTTTACAACCAAGAGAGGAAGGGTTTATAAGTTGAGGAAATGATGTCAATCCTGGAGTCCCTGGTGAGCTGGTGCTCAAAGACCTCCCTCTCTTTGGCTTCCAGGTGTGAGTTATATGGGGGGGGGGTGTTATTCATCATGGTGGCTACAGGAGTTGGGGTCCTGGGCTCTCCTGATGGTTTGGGGCCAGGCTAGGGAGCAGTTCCTCATTGTGTCAGGTCTTGAGGTCGGCCATGGTGCTGTCCTGTCTGGTTTCTTGAGGGTGTGGTCCATAGGTCTGTCTGAGGCTGAAACAACTGGAAAGACTTTTGTGAACCATGTAAGTAAATGAACTTAAAAAAAAAAATTATATGTGAGTTGAATCTTATTTTTATAAGAATCTTTACCATATAAATTATTTTTTATCTACTTTTCCATTGCACCCCATTTATAATCATGAGTTATTAAAAAAGGAAGTACTTTTTGTAGTTCATAATTGTTTACATTTCTAAGAACACAATGGCTAAATAATCAACTTGCAAATGTTTGGATTCTGTGCCATCGAGACACATGAATTCACTCAGCAGAGGGAGCTCATGCTTTAATTTTGAGAAGTTGGGCAGAAAATGAAGGCTCTTGTGAAAAGAATCTGAAATAAACTATGCAATTCTCATTTTCAATAAGGTTTCCTTTCAGTACTTCTTGGAAGTAAAACAGTTTGACTAGGTTCATTGTGATCTGCTTAAATAGATGTGACTGATGAATTCAATTTGGGGCAGAATTTTCTTCAATAAGGTTCTGCTTTGCTCATCAAATAGGCGAATTTAGAACAGGTATCCCAGCTCAGGAGTCTACGGATTTATCTGTAAAGAAGGTAACTGTCTGCACATCCATTCCAGTGGCTTTTTACACTGTACTGTGAACTTGGAACATAAACATATCAGACTTGTTTTAATACAACTATGATTTGACATTGAACACTTGGGTATAGAGGTCTCTGTCCTTGGAGCTTATAAAACAGATATTTATGTAAGACTTCAAAGGATGTTTACTATGACATAATCTAAGTTCAAAGGCAAAGTAAATAAAGATTGAAAGAATTAATTAATCTCTCAGACAAAGATCCAGAACCATGCACAGCACTGAAATCTTAAGCGAGTCAGAGAAAGACAAAAAAAAAAATCAAAAAAAAAAAAAAAATCACATGATCTTACTTACATGTGGAATCCAATGAACAAAATAAACTGACAAATAAAATAGAACCAGAGGCAAGGGAACATGGAACAGAGGAAAGTTGAGGGTGGGGGAGAGATTAACCAAAGAATGTACATGCATATAGGCATTGCCCCCATGGACACGAACAATACTAATAGAGTGGTAAAGGCTTATGAAACTGGTAGAGGGAACTGGTAGAGGGGGCAATGGGGAAAATGGGGAGAGACAGCAGTAATACTCTCAACAATAAAGATTTTAAAAAACAAATAGAAAAGAAAGAAATCTTAGGTGAAATCGGCAACACTAACAGATGAGTGAACTGCAATTTTTGAGTTACCTGAAGGGCTATTGGAATGACAGAAGAAGCAGACATTGCTCATGCTCTTATCAAACAACATTACAAAACCATTATTTTCTTATCATTAAAGTCAAACAGACTTGTATAAAGAAGATACAGGGAAATAATGTTAAAAAAGAATATAAGTAACATTTATTTTACTCAGCGTTTACAACTTCACAGTTAGCTTTAAAATTAACATGGGCAGCATCCTAAATGGGTAGTGTTGTCTTTTCCTTCCTTAAAAACCCCCAAATCCTCTTTAATTAAAATGTAAATGTTGTTAGCTTTGATTGGGCAATTGAATCAATACCCCTCCCCCAAGAACTGGCTTTTCCTTTGCTGAGACCACATTACACTTGTGGTGACCACATTCCGTGATCTATTTGGGTATCAAAAAGAAGTCTCCACCCAGAAAAAAGGCCGCCGAAAGTCCTTTAAAAGCCGCTGACTCCTGTCACTGGGTGCTGGAGTCATCCAGGCTCAGCCGCATGGTTAGTGGATGATCGAATAAATTCATAATCCCTCACCACTCTGGCCTTGGTCCTCCTTCGGTGACCTAACAAATATCACTGTAACTGGGATAATCCAAAAACAGTATAACTTTGAAATACCTTAGATTGTACCACTGATAGAGGAAACTATTAATGTCACATAGCACATACCATATCACTCTGTAATTATCTTTGTATACAACTACGTTTCCCACAATGCAGTTCCTAGGAAAACATCATGTATTTTTCAGCAGGCTTGATTTACCAGCATATAGCCCAGTACTTGACACAGGATCAAGGCTTAACGACTATCAAATGAATAAACAAATGGGTGTTTTAAATGATTTTATTTCACCCGTGCTTTTCAGAGTAATGTTGATAGAAAAAATTGGGGGGCGGGGGGCAGGGGAAAGTCACACCTCTCCGTGGATGCCTTTGGGACCACCTCTGCCATCCCTTCTACTGGACTGAAGAAAAGAAAGCTGAAGAAATGCCGTGGCATTTCTTCAGCCACGAGCTATTTGACAGAATGTGGGAGCTGCTCTCATCAGATGCTGGAGGCAAGAAACAGACCAAGTCCTCCTGGAATGATGGTGTTTAGAGATAGATGAATAAATTTCCAGAGGAATCAACAAACATTTGTTGAACCCCAGCTATGTGCAAAAAAACTGAGTCTCAAGAAAGGATGTACAATCTTTACCGGGATTTTCTGAACTGATAAAATATCTTTTCAGAAGATCAGCTGGGGTTCACGTGACATTGCAAAAATAGATTTCCTCCATCCTCACAATCCAGGGATTTGCTTAGGGCCAGAGAGTCTTAATTTTCTTTAGCAGAACCACCTGCAACATAAGGACCTTATCATAATAAAGGAGAATAGGCCTTCTTTTGTATTAGTCACTGTAAATAATTCCAAAATCCTTGCAGGAGAGATAAGGAATTGGGTAGAAAACTTCTTCAAACTTTGGAATTATTTATAAGAATGATCATCAATAGGGGGAAAAAAAAAGGCAACTAGATTTTATGTTGCAAATAACAGGATGCCTGGGAGTGATTATTATAGGCCTAATAAGCACCGTGAAATAAAACTATGACAAGTGAGGCTTGTTGTCAACTTCATCCTAGAGTTGGAATACGAGGCTACGTGGGTCTTTAGGAGCCAGAGATATTAATTATATAACAAGCCGGCGGTGAGTTGGGCAAAGGATGAGTTTGAATCACCAGGTATGTACTTTGATTTGTGAGTGTGTGCTATGATGTCTTCTTTCACGGATTTCCATTTACAATGTAGAAGTAGGAACTGTGACCTTTTTGCTGTCACCAACACAAGTGCTCCCCACCACAAGATGGGCTTTGGGGATCCTTTATTTTCAGTCCCAGAGGTCATTTGGGGTTCTTAGGGTGATCCTGGTAGTTCTCTCTCTATGAAAAATCAGAAATTTGTTTTGGGGATCTCCTACCATTCTCCCCACTAGATAAATGCAAACTTAAAACTGAAGTCAGTGACAAAACATGTGGGCTTCATTAAAGCTCACAAACTTAAGTGGTGTTGAATGGAACCCACCATGGATAACAAAACAAAGAGAGATACTTGTAGAATAGTGGCCTCATCAATTCACAATTAAATTCACTGCCTGGCAGTTATTTTTCCTTCTCTTCTAACTTAAAAATAGATTTTTAATTAAATCTTAACTTGCAAACAAACAAGATCTTAGATGCCAGGGATGAAATTTCTCAAGTGAAGAAATAATTGTTGGCTAAGTTACAAATGATGATAGAACATTGACAGAGAATTAACTATATGTGCACTGGGGTGTGTGTGCTATTTATCGCTGGGCAAGGTTACAGAGCAGAAAAACACTGAGTTAGCCCACCTGGGAGCAAGAGGCCCAGGTGCCAGGCCCCATCTGATCACTGAGAAGCCAGGTGTATTTAGGAGAACTTAGAACCTCTCTAGGCCTGACTTTATCTGCAAATTAGGGGTTTAACCAGAAGCTCCTTTGGCCCTAAGGCCATATTTCTGTGAGGTGAGGCTGGCTGTTTTACTGAACCACAGAAATATGGTGAAAGCACAGAATGTGAGACCTTTAAAAGCCAGTGGAGACTTCCCTCTCACAGACCATTATTGTTTCTCAAGCAAAGTTGAGGGGTTCCACAGTTGAAAATTGGACTTTTCTCCCTAGCAGAAGTATTGATAGTTAATGGGCAGAATTTCATTAAAGTTTTCCTCCCATCATTTGCTTAAAACTAGTAGCACAAGGGATGGCCGACCATAAGATGGAATGAACAAGTCGTAAGTACAGATTTATGAGGGTAATTTGGCTATGCTGAATTTAGTGACCTTTCTCTCCTTTTTTCCTGGACTTCTGTGCTCCCATTTTTAACCTTGTTCAGGGAACATATAATGTAGTCATATTGTTCCTATTTCTTTCATTCTAATTAAACTTGCCACTATTCTATAGTGTTCCCCAAATAATATGGTATTTCTGACTATTGACTTCTCATTGCTTCTTCACATGAGTAAATCTGAGAACCACTAGTCTTGTTTTTAATATGTTTTTATTGATTTGAGAGAGAGAGAGAGAGGAAGGGAGAAGGAGAAAGAGGAATATTGATTGGCTAACTTCCACACCTCCCCACTGGGGATTTAGCCTGGAACTCGGGCATGTTGTCCTGACTTGGAATCGATCCGGTGACCTCTTGGTGCAGGGCATGGTCTTGCTTTATAGAAGAAAATAATAAGGCCCAAAGTGGGGAAGTGACCTGGTCATGATGATAAAGATAGTTAATGTAAATAAGACCATGACCTGGGGACATCAGGCTCCCTTCCCAGAGTCCTCTCAACCCGAAATGGTCCGTGCACTGGGAAAGCATGGTTTAAGCAGCTTCTGCAGGTTAATAATAAATAAGGGAACCAGTTCTCAAAGAAACCGAATTGTTTAATTTGTTTGATAAATTTTATGATGCCCTTGTAAAAATATTTTATGAAACACTTTTGTTTTCTGTGGGAGCCATCCAAAGGGAAGAACTTTTGGTGAAATTTCCAATAAATCGTTTCACATTGTGTAACCACAGAACCAGCTCACAATGGACCTGTCCTGTTTAATAAGAGACTGAGTTACTCCTTGGAGACAACAGACTGAAACAGGATGTCATACAGCCCCAGCATATGCAGAGGACAGAACTTTGACCTCCAGTTGCTCTTGGAATGGAACCAAAATTACACACACGCACACACATACACACACACACACACACACACACACACACACACACAAAATCTACTCTCTTTCTCCCTCCTTCCTCCCCTTCCCCCCCCCCCCCAACCACCAACTAAAAGACTGGAACATAACTGGAAGTGAAGGGTCTATTGTTCAGAAAGATCCAATGCTGACACCCCTTACCATAAATGCCCAAGTTCCAAGGTCCTCCAATTAAAACTCACTCTGCAAGCATTTCCAAATACATGCATCCCAAACACTCAAAACCCTTAACCTAATACAGTGAGCAAGACGGATTCGGATTCGAGGCACCATTAGGTCTCCCATCTTGGTTGATGCCTTCTGGGAAATTGGGGAACCCTGCTATGGTTGGGTTGAATGGGGAGGTGTGAGAGGAAAAAGACCTTGTTGCCAACATCTCAGTGTGAAAGAAGATGGACTAGACCAGTGCAGTGTGAGTGCAGAGGAAAAGCAGTTGATGAGCGTGAGGGCTGGTGCATGTTACAATCCTCAGGCCCTGGTTATGGGGGAGGAAAAACAGAAGGTGGTGCTACCCATACCATACATATGGAAGTCCGGAGAGAGACTGGTTCAGCGGAGTAAGAGTGGGTTACAGTGAACTCAGGATCAGGTGTGCAAAGGAAGAAAGGGCTGAGAGAGAACAGAAGCAAAACAGGTTTGGGCATCATTGATGGAGAGCTTACTTGGGACCTTGGGAATAATTAAGACATGAAGTGAAGAATGCTCATGAGAATAACTTAGAAAGGAGGGTGAGTGGGGTTGAGAGATGGCTGCACCTGTAAGAAGGGCTGTCTCATCATTGAGGCATGACTTGCCCAGTATTAGCCCATATATATATGAGAATTACAGGAAAGCAGATCTCAGATCAATAAAACATGGCTAAGACAGAGCTAGCCCAAAGAACTGCCGAATCCAACTCTCTCTATTGGCTGTTATAGTTCCAGGGAGATTCACCACTGAGTTTCTAGTTCTAACACAAACTAAACTTGATTATTCGGCACTCTGAAGGGAGGAGATGTAGGGAAAACTATGGCCGAAGGACGAGTAATGGTTAGATGGAGCATTTTATTATATCTTCCAGAACTTTATTTTTTATGCATTCAAACTGCCATCCTAGAGCTCATTCTTGGTTATATTTCTGCTGATGTCAGAAGCATCAAATGTGGTTTGCAGGCGTGCACTCCCAACTCTGTCTTAGGCCTCAGATCATTGGGACTGCTCTGGTTCCCAACTCTGCTGGTCAGGTCCATCAGGACAATCAACAGGATGCAAATATGCAAAGCTGCAGATAAGAGAAGAGAGAAAGGAAGACTTGAACTCATTTGGAAGTCAGGCTTGTTTTCTTCTTGATCCAAGCAATGTTTTCCTGCCCTATTCACTTGGCAACAAGATGGACTCTAAGGTAGAGTATAAGATGGCAAAATTAGGGCATTCTGGAACTGTAAAATGCCGTGAGAGGTAATAATAACTATAATGATAATATTAATAGTGACCGCCACAGTGGTACACCAGGGGCAGTGGCTGTGGTAACTGCAGTAGAGGTTTCATTGAGCACTCAGTGTATGCTCAGCCTGATGTTTTCTACTTTATAAAGATGGCCTAATTTAATCCTCATGATCATAATATTCTTTTAGAGATAAGGAAATGGAAGCTTAGAAAGGTTAAGTATTTTATCCAATTATATAGCTAAAGAAGAGCAGAGTCAGATCTGAAGCCATGCACTCTGATAGTGGAGGTCGTGCTTGAAAAGCACAGATTTGCATGGTCTCTAATTATTAACCACAACTCCATTTCCCTGATTGTCCACCACAATCCAGCCCTTCCCATTCATCAAGGCACTTAATCTTCCAAACAACTCTCCAGAGAGAGGAGTGGAGAGCAGGCTGCCCAGGACTGGAAGGCCTGGGGGCCCTGGAGGCCCTGGAGCCTCCTGAGTTAGAGCAATACCCACCCAGCTGGCCCTGAGACCCAGGGATTGGCTGCCCAGAAGGATTCTCCCTCCTGTTGAATCTGTGACCTTCCCCTTCCCCTCCTATCCCTCCTCCCCCAGCTCCCGTTCATCACAGTCTGGGAATCTGCCTCAGGCCTTTTCTTGGTGCTTGTTTGACCCAGTATTCTAGCTGATTACTTAGCCTTTAAACCCATGAGGAGACTGAAAATGAATTAGAGGTGACAATGGATGGTACCTAGATTCTATAACACATGTTTTTGAATAAATAATGAATGAATTTAAAAGTGAATGAGCAAATAAATAAGCAAATCTTATTGCAATTTATCTTACTTCTCCAGCTCAGGTAAATAGTAATACTAATATTTATAACTGCGAGGTATTAAAATAAATGTTTTACATGGATTATTCATGTCAATTTTATTTACAAAGTTCTCTGGTCTCCATTCTTTAATCTTTCTTTTAGACGTATTTTTGAAATCATCTAAACTCTTTTTTCACTTTTCCACATTCTTGTAAATAACTTAGGAATCCAAACATCTCTGGGTATGTAACTTCAGCAGTTCATAAGTCATATCTCTGCAGGAAAAAGATTGTGTTTTTTGGAATCAATGACTCCATATATTCTTTCTTACCTACTCACCATAGGTTTTATTTGGAGGGTGGTTATTGCAGACAGTGTGAAGAAGAGAATCTGAAATTAATGCTCTATGGATGTTACAGGTTGCTTAGAAGCTATTGATTCCATACAGCATGAGAGATGGAAATGGCTTCCCCTCACTTCCCCACAGACCATTAGTACTGATCAGAGATGGAATCACATTCAGAGAGGACGTAGGCATTTGTTTCACAAAATGTTTCACTTTGGCGGTGACTCCGTGAATGTGCTGCTGAAATGACAGTGTGAGAAATAGTCTCTTCTCTGAATTTCCCTACCACAAAGCTCGATGTGAGGAAGATGGCCCAATCCATTCTCACTTGGAATATGCTGTTCTATAACCTTCACCTTCAAAGAAGCCATTAAGGTGCTACCTGTCTATATTTCTGAGAAAAATATCTGCTTACCCTCATTGAAATGGGCAAAGCAGTAAACCTCTGAGTCTGTAACGCACAATATTGGGCTTTCCTTGAAAACCAATTGCACATAATGGGTGTCAGGCTTTGCTGTTTAATCCCCAAGTTGCTGGCTCAGCAGCTGTCAGTGGTTTCATATTCCCAGGCCTGAGACTTCCCCTATTCTCCACAATGGGCTTGAACTCAGCATGACTGTGTACAGAACCCAGATGGACATACATACACAGTATCTCAACCCAGAGGACCCTTCTGCTCTTGGCATATCTCTCTCCTCTCTCCTCCAAAAAAGAATCTTAGACGAAATCTCAGTTGCTTTTGTAAATTGAACCGGTGTCAAGAGAAGACATTTAGAGAACATTTTTGGGGTGCGCAGAATAAGAAGTCAGTGCAGAGAAAGGACAAAGGATGGAGGAAACCCTACAGGGGGAACAAGCCATGAGCTGGAAAGGAGCATATCTGATGAGCAGAGCCACTGACTGCTCTAGTTCCAGACTATTTTGTCAAGGGTATTGGTATAGAGACCAGATTTGGGAGATGAAAACAGTATCACCCTGTTGGAAGAATGATTAAGAATTCATACTGTCAAATATAATAAAGATAATGTCAAAGGAGAGGCTTACCACCCATTATAAAAGATTTGACTTCCCTGGTCTTAGGATGCCTCTCCTGCAGCACAAACCATTACACATCCAGGTGTCTACTGACCCTCTGCTCATAGCCTTGTGGGACCTGGAGCTCAAGAATCTGCCATAAATGCTACCACTCTAGTTACACTATTGCTGTAAACAATAATGTCCTTTGTCTCTGACCCAAGAGTCTTATGTCTTGTGTTAGCATCCATAAAATTGTGGCAGGCAAACATGTTTGCTTGTAAGTAGGGTGAACCTCAGACTCTTTACAGTTCTTGACAATCACTAAATGGTATTAAAAAATCTCCTAACATTGGAATAACTGACATAGAGGTATTATCTCCTGAAAAGGGTGAAAGAGGATGCTTGGGGTCATGGCTCCTTGATCTGTTCCGAATGTCACTCTCTTATCATTATTTCTGTGTTTCTTTAGACCAGTGATTCTCAGCTTTAGAAGAATGAGTCATAAACTCTTTGAGAACTGACAATTCTGTGAGTGTACACTCAAAATCACATGTGAATATGTACATATTTTACACAAACTTTTAATTATTTTTTCGTTCTAATGAGGAGCAGTAGTTTCTTCACTTTGGGACATTTTTAACTTGTGTATCTTTAGTACATGAGTTTAAAAAACATATACAAACTCAATCCCAAGTCTAATATGTCCAGCTGAGTGCATCTTCTGGTGTGAGGGGCTTCGTGGGGCAAAAGGACACACATCCCAGAGCCGTGCTAGGATACTGAAGACAGGCAACCACTGATCCTGATTTTCAAAAAGATGGACTTATTATACATGAGCTCAACTTTGTTCTCAGGCAACTTCCTGGTTTTATTCCGGAGTGAATTATTGATGAGAGGGCCTAGAGCACTGGTCCCTAAGAGGGGCCTGGGTATGCAAGAAAACCAACCTCCTTTTCTTTTGAAAAAAGATTTCTGGACTGAGAAACTAATTAATGTTTGATGGGGTTGGGGGCAGCCAGGGGGAGGTCAATGCAGGAAAAAGGAGACTTATGTAATACATTAAACAATAAAGAATTTTAAAAAAGAAGAAACTAATCAGTGTCATAGGTACAATAGGAGGGGATTTCACATGGCACTTGACAGTGTCTGCTCCCTCTGTGAAGGGAATGGAGCAGGTAAATGTATGATACCACAGAAGAGCTGGTGCTTGACTGAACAACAGATTGATGTTAATGATATTGATTCATTTTTCTCATAGTTCTCTACTTGGCTTATTCTACTCAATATTTTAATCAGTGACCTACAGAGAGAAAGCAATGTTTAATCAGATTTTCAAGTAATAGAATAGAAGTTTAAAAGTATCTTGAAAGGATAGAATGTATTGTAAAATTTAGTATGAAGTTAAAAGTTTCTAAAAGGACAAAAAGGAAAAACAACAATTTGAAAGTCTCAAGGCATTTCAAGTAATTGCAAATGTATGAGTCATAAGTGACTTGTTCACCATTTCTAAGAGTCTATGATTTCATGAGCATTAATAGTACTTAACTGTAGCAGCAACAGCCACAACAAAAAATATAAACAAACCAAAAAGTTATTGCTTCTTTTGGCTAAGTACATATTTAAAAGATTTTTTAAAGTCCTAATATTTCCAAATACCATTCCAATAGCATTGAAATTGCATCAAGACAGCCACACAATGACTGTTTCCATAGGCATATGCTACCCCAACATACATTTACTTTATGAAGATCACGAACAATCGTCTGGTGCCAAGAATGTAACAGTCATATGGAAAATTCACTTTACGTTCTGGATGGCTGCCTCAATTTCCCCTCCCACTGCTGTCATGGACCGGGAAGATCCACAAATCAATGTTTGTCAAGCCCTTTGGCTTAATTCCTCGGACGGAAATACTCAAGTATTTCCCCTTCTCTTGTTAAAGCCAATCCTCACTCCACAGTGTAAGAGGTTCATGACTCACCACCCAAGCTTCCCGTGAACTGCTCTCTAGTTTCCTAGGGGAGTGTAAATATTCATCACCATCTGGGATGCAGGACCTGCACTGGGCAATTTGGCCTTTAGCAATTCTTTCCTAAAAGCAAAGAACACAGAGGATCCCACCTGAAAACTGAAGGATAGGAAGCTCTCAGAAATTAATGGGGGCTTCTGATTGGTGCAGCTAAAGGGAGCACAGGCCTGTCAGGTCTCAATGGGAAGTGCTGTGATTGGTTCCCATTGACGATGCCAAGGGAAGCTTTCTGGGAAGAGATTGCATTGAGGTATTTGAGAGAAGAAGTTCTCACAGTCAACCTGGGACTTGACTTGAAGGGCACAGCTTGGATTCAACTAAGACCACAATGAGATCACGTGCTTTTACTTTGTCCTCTCCCTCATTATGCTACCACTTTATAGGCGAGGAGGGGGAGGGAGAGGATTAAATTGTATGGATTTATTGAAAAGTCTTCTGTCTACCAAGAAAGCTCTAGTTTTCCTACTTCTCTTTTTCTGTTCTAATGAGCAGTAGTTTCATTCACTTTGGGACATTTTTAACTTGTGTATCTTTAGTACATGAGTTTAAAAAACAAACTCAATCCCAAGTCTAACATGCCCAGCTGAGTGCATCTGATGGTGTGAGGGGCTTTGTGAGGCAAAAGGACACATATGCCTATGATGTTACTGTGCCGGGGGTCTTAATTCAGCATCTAGAAGGTTTTCAGAAATCTGGAAAAGGCACTGAGTATAAATTATTAAAGAGTCCAGAGACAAAACATAGTTTTGGAAGGCATTTTGGAGAGCCAGAGAAAACTTAGCTGAAGAAACCAAGTTCTCTATCTCTCTGGACCCCTTGCTTTTTATTAACACAAATTGTCCTAAAGCAAGATAGATTATATACATCAAAGGGTACAGTTTGGTATACAGGAGGCATTGTTAGATTGGGGGAAACTGCCTACAGCTGTTTGTTTGGCCAGCAGGAGGCAATAACATGTAGATTGAAATGCCCTCAGCTGTCTGGCAGCAAGCAATCATTTATGCATCCTTTTCAGGTTTGGGGAAATGCCCTTAGCCATTTCCAGCAGGCAATAACATATGTGATTCAGCCCTTGCTGAGTCCCCATATCCCATAACCTTTTGATGAAACTCTTTGCATTTATGACATGCTGGAAGTAACTTCTGGCATTATTGCCCTCCCAGTCTCTGGCCCAGTGGTCTGCCACCAACCTTTATGGCACACCAATTCCTCTGGTGTGGAGGTATTTTTGGAACAAGACACAATCCTTACCCGAAAAGTGTTTATAACTTAGTATGGAGAATATTCAACATAGATAGTCTTGATTAACATAACATGCCAAAATAGCTACATCACAAAAGTGTTTTTTTGTTTGTTTTTTGTTTTTTTCATGGTTTTTTTTTTTTTTTGTTTTTTGTTTTTTTTTTTGGCTAGAATTAGCAGCATGCCTATTTATACCAAAAATTGACAATGCAGCCTTGCTTTTCTTATTTTATTATAGGAACCAAGATAAATGTGAATCCTTCCCTTTTCATGTCTTTGTGCCCAGGAGTTAAATCAAAATCTTTGCGATAAAGAGTGATAGAAGAAAAAAGTTATGTAAATGCCAGAAAGATTGCAAGTTTCCAGAATTTCTTATTTGCTTTGCTTTTCCAAACAAACAAAAGGATATGGTTTCCCTGTAGGTAGAACAATAAATATATTCCAGGGTCTGAATTCCTCTCAATGGCTTGTGTGGAGGAAATGATCCTATCGATTGAGGCAGTTTTCCTGTAGCCCATTCTTTCTGAATAGCTAGAAGTCATTGAATATATGTTTTCTGATCTTGTTTGCCTCAGTTGATCAAACATCACTCTTTGCAATTATAAAATGATGTAATACTGTTTGTACTTTGTTTTATTTCAGCAGGACAAATGTTTGGCTTTGTTTCAGAAGATAAATCAGCAAGAATTTATATTCTAACACAACACTGGTTTTGGGTAAATCATAAAAGGTTATGAAATATTGAATAGTTACAAATTTAAAAAATCTTGAGTTCACACAGTTGAATAAAATAGTTTTAATTCTCACTGCTACCTGCAAAACGTGTTCTTTGTTCTTTACTCATATTTGCAAAGTTAAGGAAATAAGACATTGGCAGCCATAAATAAATGTCATTATTTCAGCACTCACAGGAACACACTGGCACAACTCACCTCTCTTCCTGTTAGTGAAAGGATTCTAGAAGACTCGCTCCTCCTTAGGAGAGGAAAAGTATGCAACTTGGGCAGCAGAGAGATGAAAAGCAGGGTGTTTCTAATGCCTGTCAGCTGAGTGATCTTGGGTACATTATACACTTGCAGCCACCATTTCTTTGCACAGCCTGGTGGGGGTGTGGGCTTTGTTTCAACCTTGACTAACTCTTCCTCTTTGCTTGTGGTGCAGAAAACACTGATACAGGGTTGCCCTTCAGGTGCAGCTTTAAGGACAGTGAAAATCAAAGAGCACATTCCATTCATGAACTCAAAACAAAGGTAGGGCCAAAAAATTATTTTGTCCATCCTGTTAAGTAGTTTAAGAATATCTGCTTAGCAGAGACCGGTTTGGCTCAGTGGATAGAGCGTCGGCCTGTGGACTGAAAGGTCCCAGGTTCTATTCTGGTCAAAGGCATGTACCAGGTAGCTGATGGATGATTCTCTCTCATCGATGTTTCTAACTCTCTATCCCTCTCTCTTCCTCTCTGTGAAAAAAAAAAATTATATATATATATATATATATATATATATATATATATATATTAAAAAAAGAATATCTGCTTAAAGGAGCAAGATATAAAAATGTAAATTAACTGTGAAATGTATTCCTTTCCAGTATGATTTTTTGCTGGTCAAAATTTTATAATTATTTGTGCATAACCTAAAGGTTTTACACTCATGTGTGTTTGTTTGTGGGGTCGGTGGTGGTTCAAGGAGACAGAGGGGAGAAAGGGAATGAGGAAGAGAGAGATGAAGAAAATAATAATAAAGAGAAGGTGATGCCTAACACATAGATGAATACAAACGCAATTACAAAATGTAGTCTGAAGGCTCAATATAACCAAGTGCTTTCCATGAGGAATCCTAAGACCATTCACGAGTAGATTCTCTCTCCTGTATCTGTTCTCTTGCTCTCTCATTCTCAGTCTTTCTTCTCTCTCTCTTTCCCCCCAGAGAACTACAAATACAGATTGATATGGGTTTGTCACAATCAGAGCAAATCCTCAGCTCACACACTGGTCACTTGAACACCTACTTTCTACTGTGGTTCTTTCTCTACATACATGTAGAAATAACAACATGGAAAATTTACATTCTTCCATTCACAAAGAAAACAACTTCATTTAACTCCTTAGACTACACGTTATGCTGCAGCAATTGGCTGACAGTTGTCCTATAGGAAGCACTGTTGCTGTGTCCACCTGAGGGACTTTCTGAGATCTCCCAGGAGGACGGACAGCTGGTTGAGGCAGCCTCCAGGTGGGAGGTGATTTTGGCTTGTTCTCTGAGTGTGTTCCTTCAGTCACTTCCTGCCTCTATGCACTCAACCCTCTCATGTCCCCACCTTTCTCTGCTAACTCCAGTTTCCTCCTCTCTTCAACCAATTTGAAATTTCAACTCATTCTCATTCTTACTCAATGCACACTTCTCCTTGCCCTGAGGGTGACCCCCTGGAGTAAAATTTCCTGCAGTCAGCAACAAAGACCTTTAGTCAATGAAATGGAACTAAACCATGTAGACTTAATGAATTCAGACGCTATTTCTATAAGTGTTAAATGGGTTTTGTTTATTAATTTGCTTTAAATGACAAAATTCATGCATGTTTTTTAAAACTAAAATATACAAAGCATATAAATTAAAAAGTGAATATCCTTTTACAGTTTATACTGCTAATAAAATCATTTAGAAAGCTTCCTTTCACTAGACAGCATAATTTCAGTTGGATACAAGCCAGATGTGAATCACATATAAGTTATCACCTTCTATTCCATTCAGCTGAAAGGCTTAAGGGGCAGAGTGATGGGGAATTTCTTCTGGAGGAAGCCAGCTAGTGTTTACACCATTTAAAATATGATTTCTAAATTGCTTAAGCATATCTATCAAAATCTAAATGGAACGTAAAGTCAGCGTCATATAAAAGCAATACTCTGTGAAATGATTTCTGAATGGTGGAGATTTGTCTTTCAGACCGAGCATCCTAGAGCATAGAAACGGGGTAGATTGCTATATTGGAAGAGTCACCGGATTTTCTCCCAAACTTGGTGTTGATCATATGGGTATATTCCAAGGAACATAGGATCCAGGTTTGTCTCTTGGAATCTAGAATAAAAGGACAAATGTGTACGTTTGCATTTGGAAAACATTTGTGACAAGTGAAATACAGCAGAATATAAAATAGGATAAAGACCACCCCAAGGGTGACCAGGACAATGAGAAGTCTGGCAATGGTAGGGTGAGAAATGAGGAGGAATCCAGGCGAGGACTCAGGGTCAGGTGGGACAGAGCAACTACGAGAGTTTTCATCCCATTTTGAAGAGGAACAAATAAAAAGTGGAATCAGTATGTGATTCTCCAGAAAGAAGAGGTGTGAAGAGCTATATCAGTAATTAAGGGGTGCCATAAAGAGCTAGCATGTGAGGAGATATGGGGGATCTCCCATCAATACAGAAATAAACAAGGAATAACTTGTTTATAGTTGAGAGGTCACTAGGAATTCCTCCCACAATAAAAAATCCTATCACTGAAAATGACCAAGAAGAGTTCAAATGTTTGCCTAGCAGGGCTGTGGATGTAGGCAGGATTCCTGCTACTGAGGGCTGGGAAAGGGCCTGTTGAGTGTGTGCAACTCAGATCAGGAATTGTACGCTGCCAATGCCTGGGAGGAGTGGACTGAGATAGACTGACTGCTGGAATGGCCCATAGTCTTGGCCTGCTTTCTGAGGCTCAGGGCATAGCTCCTGAACTTCTATCCTGGACCAATGTGTTATGGAAAAACAAACAAACAAACAAACAAACAAAAACCAAAAAACAAGGGAGGAACGTAATTGATGATAAAACAGAAACCTCTTTTCAAGAAGTGCAGAACTGAGCTTCAAGACTCGCAATGTGAAATCTTTCCTGCACAAAGTCAAGAATCCACACACCAGCAGCTGGCCCCAGGCAGTCCCGCTCAGGCCTGGGTCCCCTTCCTGGTAACAGGCCAGGCTAATGGAAAGTGCACTTCAAGGCCATGCTCTCTTTTCCTGCTCAAGTGCCCTTGGGATTCTTGTCACCTTTTCTTCCACGGAAAACCGCCATGGTGGGCTAATAACACTTGACCACAGGACAGGGAACAAAAATTCAGAATTTGATGAGCAGAGCATACCATTTTTGTGAACTTATCTTCACAGGCCATTCGAATCTTTTCTGGGGTCAGTGGGCTATTGAGCCTCAGCGGTTCATGCAGGCCTCTCTCCTGTCGCGCTGCACTCACTGCGTCATGAATGGCAAAGAACACTGAGCAGCCCAGGAAGATGCCAGACTCTCCCAGGCCCTGCAAGGGGACAAGTAAACCACATTCATCACTCAGCTGGAACCAGATTCATCACTCATCTCTCTCTCTCTCTCTCTCTCTCTCTCTCTCTCTCTCTCTCTCTCTCTCTCTCTCTTTCTCTCTCTCTTTATCTCTCTCTCTTTCCCTATCTCCCTCCCTCCTCTCTCTCCAGGTACATGTGTGCACGTATAAGATATAAAACATTAAATATGTAACTTTTCCCTTTAAAAAAAGCAATTTACTATTTAATCCTAATATTCCCATTCTTAGGATTCCAGTCTAAGGAAATGATCCCAAGTGGAGTAAGGAGATAGACGCATGAAGATGAGTATTGCAAGGTGAAAATTCAAATGCAACCTGATGGCAATAGTAGTTTGCATTAGGCTCCAAGATTTGGAGTATTTAAAAAAAATTATAATGTTATGTGATTTTACAATTTAAATGTTTAATAAGGCCTTTTCTCTGCAATCTTGGTAAGAACTCCAAATAACCAAAAGATGAATGCAGCCCTTCACTCCCTGCATGAGTATCTCATCAACATGCATTTATTCATGGAGCATAACTTACCTTAGATGAATACAGGGTATTTGAGTATTGAGATGGAGGCAAAAAGGAAATGTGAAACTCTGCGGGGATGTCACAGATGGTGGGGATTTTGTATTGGTCCGGACCACGAGTGTACAGGACACCCTGAGGAGAATAATTCAGTTCCTCGATTGTGTAGAGTCCCATGCCTTGAATAAATGCACCTTCAATCTGAGGGGGAAAAAAAAAAAAAGATTAGAATTTCCATGTATGAGAAAATACAGTCAACAGTAGCATTTCAGCTTCATGCTGTTTGCCTGAATTTTAAAAATACAGTGCAAGAGGGGGTATTCAGTATGTCTTGGAAAATGTCTATGAAGTTTACGTAAAAGTTTGCCTAAAAGCCTTTTAAACACCGTATGAGCGCTAAGTTCAATGTCAAAGGCCTTGAGTTCAAATCTCAGCCTGACCTTAGCATGTCACGGGCCCTGGAAGAGGCTTCCAGAAGCCTGGAGCTCCAACGCCCTCGTGTTTTCTTCCAGATGAAATTCTAACTGACGGGTCCACAGGTCCCAGCCCAGTAGGGAAGGCTCTCTGGCCTCTGGAACCAAATCACCCCTCCTAACGTCCTCGCTCATGAGCTGGCTGGCCTCACACCTCTGGACTCAGCTTCCCCACTTGCACCATCGAAGGTTTAAACTGTGTTCTTCAAGCTTCCCGAACAGCTTTGCGATGCTCCAGCTCTTAGCTGGGTTAGACATTTCAATATTGATGGAAAACAGCTTGTGATTTTTCAATCTTGTCAGTTACTGCAAATTTAAATAAAAATCATCTGGGGGCAACATAGGCTGCCTCTCCATCACTACTGCCGCAGTTATGTGACATTTGTTATCCTGGCTCAGCTTCAAACTCCTCAAAGCTCAAGCCTGTTGTAGGCCGAGGCTCAGCACTGAGCACCCTACTTTACCTCCACCCTCAATGTGGGGCTCGTTCTGTCCCCTGTAAGTTTAGCCCTCCCTCGTCCCAGGCTGCATGTTTCTTCAAACACAACCTTAAACACCTTTGTTTTTTCCCCTTATTAAACAGTAAGAGATATGAGTTGTGTGGCCTGTCTGAATAAAAGATTCTGACTCTGGGGTAGAAAAGGGAGATGATGAATAAGTTAGGAGGATGAATGAATATGTTTCCCCTGAAGATCTCCATAGCAGCCTTAGCTTGTACATACAGGAAGTGAGGCAAGTCAGGCAAACATACCTGGCCTATGTCGATGGCAGGATTTATACTGCAGCCAACATCCATGACGATGTCTGTCCTGATGTTCTAGTAATTAAAAAAAAGTTAGAATGTTTACTGTGATGAACACCACATTATACTTCAGGAGAAAGAAGCAACATTGTATGTCACCACGTGTATTATGTATGAATTTCAGTTCTACAAATACTCTTACCCCGCTTAACCACCGATTGTTTTTATTGGAAACAACAGGAGAGGGAAATGCTGACTTGGCTTTGGTTCCAGCTGAGTGATGTAACATACCAAGTACAAGCCAGTGCATGACACGAGACACAACACAGAAAACAGAAAACCCTCTATGGCCCTCAGGGTCCTTGTTGTGAAACTTTGTGGTGACTGTACAACCCAACACCCAGCTGGCTGCTTGCTGTGTCCTGGATCACAGAACTCAGGTTGCATCAGCAAAAAGAGTCTTTCAGTTGTTAATCTGCTCTTCTAGATTTTTCAATTTTAGAGCTGAAGAGACAGTAAACCTAACATTGAAACTTGGTGACTAACAATTCTCCAGGAACCTACCAATGAGGAGCCGGGCTGCTGGCACACCTTGGCTTTCTGGCGAGCCTGCACCGCCTCTGATGGGACATGGTGGTTTCATAATGGCTAACAGATTCTGCTCATAACTATTAACTGGACGAAGGAAACCCAAGAGTGTCCTTATTTGAAGAGGGACTTTCAGCTGACATTTTTCTTATGAAAATCAGAGTGATCTGGAATGTCCCACTATAATAAAACATCAGGCCCTCATCTCTCTTATATAAAGACAGAATGAAGTGTCAAGTTCTCTTGACATCAGTCAGTAAAGCTGGCCTTCCATGAGACTAGTGGCCCCATTGGAGGGGAGATGGGTACTCTCAAGTCTGCCGTGTGAGTGAAGCTTTATTTTCAAAGCTGTGAACTTATTTTCAAAGCTTTATTTTCAAAGAGTGGCTTTAGGTTGTGGTTGCCAGCCTCCAAGATGGCCCTAAATGACCCCCACACCTTGGCATCATAAGGATGAAGCCTTCTGTGGTTCCTTCTGACATTTTACCAGGATGGGTTTACGTGACCAATAGGATATGGCAGAAGTAATTGTATGCCACCCCAATATTTGGCTATAAAAGACTGTGGCTTCTGTCTTGTTAGCAGATTAGGGGTGCTTATGAAATCCTTCAAGAATGTCATATGATGGCATTTCACCAACATGGTCACCATTGCCAGCTGTCCCCACAGTCTACATGGAGTCCCTTGAAGTAGCTTCTTTCCTTAGTCCAGTAAAATGGCCAGGGAAGTAAAGAAGAGAGGCCACTGGTTGTTTTCCATGGGAGCAATCATAGCACCAAGGGAAATGCTGAGCTTCTAATTTCCTCTGATAATACAGAGAATTGTCTTCAGGCCAAATTCCTGGTGCTTTTTGGTGCTCGGTAGAGGGGTATGTGGGACTGAGGTGCATCCAGCTTGCAGCCCTGAGACGCTCCCCATCGGTACTGACCTTATAAGCACCTGTCAGGCAGTCTATTTCAACCTCGGAGCAGGCGGCTCCGTAAACGAAGTATTCGAAGGGATGGCCTTCGCCTGTCTCCCAGTTTATGTCGGATTCGTAACCCCTGGAGGAAAGAGAATGCTTGAGGAATGTTGTAATTAGAGCTGAGCTCGATTTGTATGCCCAACTAGATGAATAGCATGTGCAATGATGTGCCCACACATACATGCAATAAATACGTTGAATAAATCAATATTTACTTCCTCCTAATTAAATTTGTTTTGCCAATTTATCCCTACCAATGACTCCAAATTTGAAACATCCAATTTTTCCCTACCAATGACTCTGTAGGCCTGGAAGTTAACTGCTGAAGTATGATTATCCACCCCATTGCTTTGAGCTAATATTGGCTCAGATAATCTTACTGTCATCAGGTTGGGGATTTCCACCTGCTTCTTACACAACACACTACTTTAAAGGTTCACACTGACCTGTTTATTTGTCTTTCTGGCCCCAGGAATTAGCTTCCTGTGTGAAGGATAAGGCACCTCGGCTATCTCTCTCTTGCTTTGAGACTACTCCCGTCTCCCACCATCAACCCATCTTCTAGGACACCAAATACATGTCCACCTTCAACCCATCTTCTAGGACACCAAGTGAATGGCTGGTGGAAGAGAGGAAGAGCCAGCAGCTTTCCAGGACTTCCTACCCCTTTCTCCTGCCTTCCCAACCTGGAGGTGGCCATTACAGGTGCTTCCATGTTCAGCCTCCATAGCCAGACAGGGCCTGGGACTCCCCAGAAAACTGGCCAGGCGTCCAAATCAGGCCAGCCTGCTCTCTGATGGCTTCCACTTTCCATTTGAATAATCAGATAAATTGTTTTTCCAAAACATGTGAGTTCCACTTTCCCCACATCTTGATAACACAAAGTTATTATCACATCTGATCTTTTGCCAAGCTGGAAAGCGTCAATGCTGTTTATCTTATTGTGGCTTTGATTTGCATTTTTTTCACTTTTGTTTTTGAACTTAAGGAATACACTGAGTTTTCAACAAAAGGTCAGCCACTGCTGTAGGTTCCTGTCAGTGCCCTTCATTACCCCCGGAGAACCCTCTAGAGCAGGGGTTCTCAACCTTCCTAATGCTGCGACCCTTTAATATAGCTCCTCATGTTGTGGTGACCCCCAACCATACAATTATTTTCGTTGCTTCTTCATAACTGTAATTTTGCTATTGTTATGAATCATAATGTAAATACCTGTGTTTTCCTATGGTCTTAGGTGACCCTGCTAGCAACCCACAGGTTGAGAACCAATGCTATAGAGCCTAAGACCATCAGAAAACACAAATTACAGTTATGAAGTAGCAACGAAAATAATTTTATGGTTGGGGGTCACCACAACATGAGGAACTGTACTAAAGAGTCTCGGCATTAGGAAGGTTGAGAACCGCTGCTCTAGAATTACCCAGTAGGATCCGAATCATTGATTCAGCTGTATTTTATTTCCGGGCCTATTTTCCCCAACAGCCTTTCTGGGCATTTGGAAGAAGTGGCAGCTAAACGTTCTTTATTACAGTGGGCCACTAGGAGGTACAGTTGGTGCCACAGCTGCAAACAGAAGTGAACCGCTTCCTCCAGATGCCCCTGCCGCTTTCCAGAGCCGAGACAGAAAGGACGGTTACCTGAAGTATCCGGTGGCCGAGAGGCTGATGCTTTCATTGAAAGCCGCCTGCGCCTGGGGAAGAGGGGTGTTGGGACACAATGAGGCTGTTTCAATCAGAATCACTGGAAACTTCCATCTTAACTTCAGTATGTTAAATAAAGCTCTCACTGGTAATAACTAGGAAGAACCAACATCAATTTATTTTTTTCGGCATCCTCCATCTACACCAGCATGTGTGGTTCACTGGTTGTGGTCCAACACCTGTTCAATGTATGTCACTGTCATCAATGATGCCAGGCACGTATAGCCTGGACTGTGCTGGGCAGCACATAGTCTGCTCATAAAGACTTTCGCTCAGTCAGCTGGAAAGACTAAGCCTATTAACATGGAACATTTCAGGAACCAATGGGTGGTTGCATGTTTCATTTTAAAATCATGTATCTATAATAGTCCTAGGAGAGAGACGATATTGTGCTAAGTTGTACCATTTGAAGCAAACATTCTCCTGACTTTGCAGCGCACACAGGTGACTAATACATGGAAAAATGGGGGTTAGATCCAAGTCTGAGAAAGAAAATAGGAGAAGTGCAACCATCCAGCAGAAAGTGGGCTGACTGGCAGAAAGTGAGCCTCTTGCCCTGCATCTCACCACAGTGCGATGGCGTTTCTCCAACCAGCCTTCCGGGCCCAGGCAGCACAGGCAAGAGGGCAGAATAAATGTTCCCAAAGGGACCGAGCGCTCCCATAAATGTGAATTATAGAGCGAGTCCTAACTCGATGGAATAGAAGAAGCCATTTCTAAGTAGGACTTCCCAAATGTTATTTCCTCCAGACCTATGCTTCTAATGTGACATGCTAGAGCTGTCATCATGGCACACACTCCAGGTCTTTGTTGATAGCCATTCCATGTCACCTGGTGCTTTACAACCTATTCCTCAGGAAAATTTGCTGGTTGACTCTAAATGGGTGTTTTCTCTTCCAACTACCTCACACATAGATCAAAGGAAGCAGTTAAATATTTCCACTCCATATCAACTATTGATTGAGTTTTATAGCCAATGGCTTGCTTTCCTATTTTAAGTAAGTGTTCACATGGTGTTTAGCTTTATAGAAGGGGAACTGGGAAGTGTTTTCTTCCTATTTTAGGAACAGCAGAACCCGAAGAAGGGGAACAAACAGATTTACAGCTATTATCTAGAAAACACCTTAATTCTTGCTTAAAGTAGGAGTTCTGATAGGGAGTAGAGTCAGTAGAATTGTAATTACTATGAATGATGTCAGATGAATACTAAATTTATCAGGATAATCACTTTGTAAGTTATAGAAATGTCAACTCACTATGCTGTAAAAAGTTTAGACTATATGATTTCATTTTTATAAAACTGTAGACAAATCAAATTGATCTCCAATGACAAAAAGCAGATCGATATGTTTGGGGATGGGGGGTGGGCATGGGAGGAAGGGATTAGTGGGAATGGAGCACAAAGGAACACTGCCCGTCTTTTGGGGGTGATGGGTATGTTCACTCTCTCACCGATGGCAATGGTTACATATACGTCCCCATCTGTCAAAACTTAACAAATTGTACACTTTAAATGTGTGCAGTTTATTATAGGTCAATCATACCTCAATCAGTAAAGATATTTAAAATAAAAATAATAAACATATTAAAACATCTTAAAAAGAGTTCTAGGTAGAAAACCATCTTTTTCTCTGATAGAGGATTTTCCCAGATGTAGTCCTTCCATCATCCTGTGTTACGATTCCACGTGCCAGGAGCCCACGGGCCTCTGCTTACCCTACATAACTACAGCACCTGCTATATGCTCTTCCTACTGCTATGTAGTTCATACATGTCTCCTTCATGCCCCCTCTTTCATTCTAACGAAAAATGCAAAGTGCTTCTCACCCAGTCCTTCCAAGTGCCTCGAGGATTCTTACTGATGATGGGCTCCAGGCGCTTTAGGAGAGTTTGGCAGGCGTCCTAGGGATTATTTTTTAGTTAAAATTATAATCGTAATTTCACGCACACACCAACATCAACACCTCATGGCATTGTATAAAAACAGGCTATTTGAGAGGCCCAAGGATCACAGAGAAGGAAGAGACCCATCCTGTAAGAGGTGATGTGACAGGCCTCAAGGGAGTGGGCTGGCGTGTGACAGCCTAGGCTGGGGCCACGTGAAGAAGTCAGGGCTTCACAGGAAAACTGCTGCCAGACCACCAGCCACTGTTTTCAAGCCCAGCCTGGTCAGGTTTACTCTGTGGCAGCATGAACCCAGGTGGAAGGCATGTAACTGGGGCCCAGAAGGAGCCCTAAGTGGCCATGGCAGGGGCAGTAGTCTGAACCCAGCAGCTATGTTAGCAGATCAGGGCGGTGGAGATGTCTGTGTCATCAGACCAGGGCGGTTTTTGTGTGGAATTAAAATGACCTGAACACCAGTGAGATGACAGGAGTGAGTGAGGAGAAAAGGCGGCATTTCCAGCTCAGAGCGCCCGGAGCTTCACCACTGAAACGGGAAAGAACTTTCCACCAAGAGGGTGTGGGGAGCGGATCAGAGCTGGATTAATTCCCAGCATCTTCCGAGTGCCACCCGCGTATTGGTCCTGATGGAGCTAATGATCTGGATGGCACAGCAACAACTCTTACCTTTACTGCCATCCCGTTGAGATCTGCTGTAACGGAGCCCCCAGAGATATTCGTATTGGGGATGGTTTCCGTGCTGGTCCCACGCAGGTGGATATTGGACAGTGGCATCCTTAACTCACGACTGGCCACCTGGATTTTAGAAGAGAGTGGTTTTGTTTTTCCCACATACTTTGGTGAGTCATATACCCTTGCACGTGCCCACAGGGTAGCCCTGGTGGGAAGCCCTGATTTGCCCACTGGGGACCGGAGGGCAGAAACACAAATCCTTCCAGCTGCATGAACTTCCTCTGTATAAAAACCAATGGCTAGTCTGGACCCCAAGTCCTGTGCACATGTTCTTTGTCTCTGACTGTCTCGTGTGCAATAGCATCAGGAAGGGGAAGCAATGCCCGGTAGGAAGAAGTGCTTAATGTCTTTGTCATCATGAAATCAGCACCATTGAGGCCTCTCCGACGCTGCACTTTGCAAAACTGAAGAAGAGCTGACCTTCACAGAGGGGAGCTGCCCTCCCCCCAGTTTTCGGAGAAGCTGCAGGAAGGAGCACTTCTGAGAAAGAACAATGGAGGCTCGATAAAGCAGCAGCACCAACATGATCTCAAAGGAGATGGCGCCAGGGTCACTGGCCAGCACAGGACTTAGCTGGCTGCTGTGTTCTTCCTTTGTTTCTAGTGCTGGGAGGCAAAATCATTTTGCTAGCTGCAGCTCATCCAAAATTCTCCTCTTTCCTGCAAGCAGTATAGCTTCATAGAATTCGCTCATAGCTGTGATAAGGCCATGGCCACAGGGAGTCCTGCTATACCACTGACTTTCAGAAGATCGTCTACATGAAATGCATCAGCTCAGACGTAAAGGTCTGGTGGCCCATTGAAGAAAACAAAACAACCCCCAAATGAGCAAAGATATGACCAGACAATTCTCAAGTGACTGATCACATGAAAGAAAATGTATAGTCAATATTTCTCTACTCAGAAAATGCAAATTAAAGCAATAATGAGGTACTATCATTCACCTATCAGTTTATCTACAATTTTAAAACAACCCATAGCATATAACGTTGGTTAGTGGTGTAATGAGATGGCTACTTTCTAGAAAACAAGTTAGTAATATGTGTCAAATGATTTAAGGCACACTCTGTGACCAGTAATTCCTTTTCTGAGAATCTAAGAAAACATTCATTGATTTGATCACAAAATATGTAAAAATATTCACTGAAATGTTCAACAATCGGGGAAGGTTAAATAAATTATATAGACAACCCCATGCAGCCATTATAAGTCATGAGGCAAAGGATTCAAATGCCAGGAAGCAGGGCTCACTCTGTGGAAAGAAAGGTGAAAAACCAGGGTACAAAAGTCTATACACAGCATGTTGGCAATTACCAGAAAAAG
Source organism: Pipistrellus kuhlii (assembly GCF_014108245.1). NCBI lineage: Eukaryota > Metazoa > Chordata > Mammalia > Chiroptera > Vespertilionidae > Pipistrellus > Pipistrellus kuhlii. Next base: position 11,518,998 of record NW_023425573.1, read on the forward strand.
AAATAGGTCAAGCCCAGTCAATGTGACTCAGTGGTTGAGCGTTGAGCTATGAACCAGGAGGTCACAGTTCAATTCTCGGTCAGGGCACATACCCAAGTTGAGGGTTGAAGCCCCAGTGTGGGGCATTCAGGAAGCAGCCGATCAATTATTTTCTCTCATCATTGATGTTTCTATCTCTCTCTCCCTCTCCCTTCCTTTCTGAAATCAATAAAAAAATATTACTTTAAAAAAAAGTCAAGATGGGAAAGGACCCAAAACAGTAATTATTGCTAAATGATGGAATTGTGTAAGATCTTCTAAAAAGAATTATTTGCCTCTTACAAATGTTTTATAACCTCTATTGTTGCTGGTCTGATTAGCAAAATAGAAACAGTACCTAAAAATTAATCTAAAGTAAATGAGCCATGAGAAAACTGGTAAAGTTTGATTAGAAATATCACATGTGATTTATAGTATCCATTTTTTAAGAGTCCTTACTGTGAAAAAGCCAGAAATCATGTGGCACATCAGAATTTACACATCTTCCTATTTTTTCCAGCAAAGGTTTAAAAAAAGACAGCTCACTTGTTCTTATGTCCAAAGGACAGTGGCCAATTACCACACAGCCTTGTTCAGCAATGAGACAACTCAGGACCCTTCTGCCACCTCTTTTTAAGAGGGCCCGTTACAAACTGGATGGTTAACCCAGTTTCTGCTCAGAGCTTCACCGTGGAAATGGATGAAGCTACAGCCCCCTCTCCTTTTGACTTTGGAACTGAGAATGTGTATGCACAGTTTCTCTCGCAGGCACACCCTACTTCACCCAGTGATCTGCGTCCTTACCTGAATCATTTTCGTGTGGACCCCCTGCCCCATTTCAATTCCTCCATGAGTCACCATCACAGACCCGTCCAGATAAATGTGGACCAGGGCAGCAGCCTAAGCAAAAAAAGATACAAACAGCTCCCATGATCTGACATTATTGTATGTCTTATCAATGAAAACATTTTCTCTGGAAATGTTCCCTTCCCTTCTATCACCTGCCAAAAATATACATAGACACTTTTCCTGGACACTTTTCACGTCACACCGAGAGCACTGCGCAAAGCCAGGACAATGCTGGGTGCCCTCAGAATCACCCACGAGAGGCCAGAGTGTTGCTGGGTAGCTTTGAGTCTGGGGCAGGACCCTGCTCCTTGAGCGACTATGTCCTTAGTGGGACAATTGAGGTTACAGGCTGGTGCCTTTCAAGGATTCCCCCAATGTGGGTAGAGTGATGACATAGGTTTGGGGAGGGGGCTTGTCAGTTCTAACAAGCAAAGTTAAAAGTAGATAGAGGAACCGGGAAAGGAATTATTTATGTGAACACATAGTCCCACAGGTGTAGGTTTCTATAGAGAAGCCAAAATGAAGATCACAGCTCCCCGAGGCGATCCAGAAGGAAGCAAACTGCTAACAGAATGAAAGGCGGCTGCAGTCAGAAACATCCAAACTCTATGCTAAACGTGTTTTACAATCAACAGGAATATGCTGTCTTGCAAGTCCACTCGTGCTAAACCAGGAAGCATGGAGACAGCACAGGAGACAAGACAGCATTCTTGGGTTGCATCTCCAGTGTAAGAGCAATATTAATGCGAATCATTTTTATGAAAGGCCCCGAGCGCTGTGCTCAGCAAGGCCTGCAAGGCACCCTGTGCGGCGGCTCCTCGGGTGCGGGCTGGAGTGGCCAGAGTCACACAGAGCTCTATCGGCCAGTGTCTTAGCATCTGAGCTTTGGTCAGAGGGGTGCAGTTACCTAGGATTTGTAAAGGCAGAATTTCAGGAAATTCTGGAACAAACTCTTTCCCATCTACTGAAGCTGTAATCTGAGGAAGGCTTTATGACTCACTGAGATGACTTATAAATAACCCTGGTCCTACCCAAAGTCGATGGACTCATGTGTCCATCACCAGATCCCTCCCAAGGAGAGGACTGCAATCCTGACAGTGGGAATGGGCCATCCCCTGGTCCCAGTGTAAACTAGGGAAGCATGGGGACAAAGGGACACGGTTACCCTTTCTCTGGGGACATAGGCACCTACATTCCCAACCCAGGGGAGAATTCTGGAGCCTTAAGGAAGGCATGGTGCCATAATAAACAGCCCAGGGCCTCGGGGAGGTACAGCAGAGTATGGTTTACTGTCTGTCGACACACCGTTCCTGGGAATGCTGTCTTCTGCTCCTGGCCATTTATTCTCCAAATAATAAAGACAAGGTGTGGCTTGCTCTATGGAGAGCCCAGAGCTGGCTGCCCTGGGGGTGTGCATTGGATGCCAGCTGGTGCCTGACATTGGCTGCTCCGGGGCTCCATCCTATGGCACCTCACTGTGCTCTGCTGGAACGTGAGCTCTGAAAGAAGAACCGGGGTCCTGGGGCAGCCCTTGGAATGCAACACGGCCTCTCACGCCCCGCCAGCAATCGATAAAGGTTTGATAAGTGAATTTGCAACAGCATGGCCTGAGGTAGGCATGGCAGCTGTCTCTGCTTAATGGTTGCCGTCACTATCTGTTTCTTGAGCTTGTGGGCTCTGTGTTTGGTGTCCTTGGCTCCGCTGGGCATGTCAGACATGGTGAGAGAAGTTCGCAGCTGGCGCCTAAGGCTGAGGAGTGGGTGGTGCCTCTCTCACATTGTGTGGCCTGCTGGCAGCGGCGCTCTGCCCGTGGGCCCAGGGCAGCGTTCCCATCAGGGACTGCCGAATTACCGGTTCCACGTGCTACTGCAGGCTCCTAGAGCCTTTTCAAATGTCAAATTTGGTTTGGTGAAATGGTACCACCGGATGGTTCACTGTGAGCCGGCAAAAGATAATTCCACGGAGCTTCACCCACGCAATCGGCACACCTGGAGAGCTAGAACGGATGGCTCTGCAGGATAAATGGGACTGTGTGGTGACATTTAAATCTTCAAGCTGTGACTGCCGGTGTTGGTGAGACGCTTGCTTTGGTCCCACAGATCCCCAGATGTCTGAGCCATTCAAACATGTGAGTTTGAGTTCCTGCTCTGCGCCAGGCTCCATCCCAGGACACAGGGAAGATAGAGGTCACTTAGCTTCCGTGTGTCCTTCGTGATGAAACATAATGCAGGTGAGGTATGCTTGAGCCCTCTGCTGAGGGGAGCACAGGCTACTTCTGTTCAGGGATGAATGATAAAGGCATTCCTGTTCTCTCCCCACACCCCCAATCCTGAAGTCTGATCCCTGCTCTGTCACTCACTGGCTGGATGTCCTCGGGCCAGAGAGCGAACCTCTATGGACGCCGTTTATAAAATATGATTACACCTGCCCAACAGACAGGGGCTCAGTCAAGTGGGAAATTACAGATCATTCAGCCTCAGGCCTGACACACAGAAGGGGCTGGTACATCACTTCTAGCTCCCTCCTGCTTGGCTGGTAGCCCTTCAGCATCTGGCACTGGGAAGCAGCCAGCTGATCCCGATGCTGTGAGTGAGCCCTGACTGATGTTTTAAACATGGGCGCTGGTTAGTTTCCGGGGGCTGGGGAGGGCCTGGCAGGTGGGCCAGCTTCTCGGTGGCCTCTGAGAATGAAGTTGTACTGCTGGCTGCTGTCTGGTTTCTTCCCAGCTGAGCCGAATCCCACCTCAGTTTCCACGGAAAGGCTGAGAAAGCCCTGCTTCTGGCCCCGAGCCCTCCTCCCAGCAGCTGTGGGACTCAGGCAATTCATTTAAGCTCTGGGCCTCCATTTCTCATCGCCGAGATAAGGCTACAAATCCCACAGGTTGACCTGAGGGTTGAATGCGATAAAATCTGAAAGCACTTATTTATGGTTGACAGTAGTGGGTGCTCAGCCATCCTCATTATTTTTTAAACCTACTTTTTTGAGAAATTCCTGATGAGGGAAATGAGACAGACCTGGTCCACCAGAGGCCAGATGTTAAGTGATGACAGCCATTAAGCAGAGACAGCTGCCGTGCCCACCACAGCCTATAGCCTAGGGGTGTCGAACTCAATCAGAGAAGGGGCCAAAATCTAAAATCCAGCCTAAATCGAGGGCCGAATGGTTTACTGAACAGTCATAAACTGTCATTGTGATGGAAACGCAGCGGAGTGCAGTGATGACAGCGAGGTGCGGGCCACATTGCAAGGCCTGGCGGGACGGATTTGGCCCGCGGGCCTTGTGTTTGACACATGTGCTATAGCCCACAGATCTTCCTACAACCCACAAACGAGGCGGCTGTTGTCCTGGGATCCCAGCCAGCCTGCACCAGGACAGCAGTCCAGACTGGCTGCCAGCTACTGGAGTTTCCCCCAAACTGTACCAAGACTTCCTGCTTGCTACTCCTTTTCTAGTGGCAATTTCCCTGCCCCCCTTTCGAATGATCTTGGTTTTGTCTTTATTCCTCAATCTCAGTCTCTTGACTGTCCCCCTCATCTGGGTAAATTGGGTGCAGATGAGTAAACGACTCTGTGTTGTTTTTGTCATCACAGACAGACAAGTGATGGTTCAGCTGTGATAAGATCACCCCTTGTCGTGTCACATTGCTCCTCTGAGAGAATCCAGCTACAATCAAAAACTGCATGAGACGTTCTAATGATTTACACCGAATCTGAACCAGGATGGGCAGGTGAACGGGTGACTATGGGGATGAGGGAAGGACCTTCCCACACACTTCTCTTAGCCTCCTCTACTCCTTCAACTCCCAGCCTACACACTAGTGCCCCTCACAGACCCACCCCCATTTATCAGTCTTCTGTCATCACTCAGCACACCTGCCACATCTTCATCAGGCCTCAGCCAAAGGTTAATAACCGCAAAGGGGAGTGACAATCATATTGAGGGCTCTGCCATCTTATTCATATATATACTAGTGTATTATCTATAGGAATATAGATAATAGGGTCCCAGATCACATCTATAGAATGAGCATAGAGAGACCAGTCCTTCTTCAGTTCTTCAGGGTAAGTTGCATTCAAGAAGGAAGAGATGGCAATAGTAAGTGAGATCTAGCAACCAAGCAGGGAGTTTATATAGTAATGAAAGAAATTAAACTATAAGAATAGATTTTCAGTCTTCCTCTACACACTTTCAATGGCTATGAAGTGAATAAATTGCTAAAATTGTGTTCTAAAAATTATTTAAATGATCTGCTTATCATTTAGTTTATCCCAACCCACCAAAACAAATGCCTTGCAGCTGCCTGTTTCTATGTCACAGCCCAGAGACACCGAATCGCAGAGGAGTTGAAAGAAGAGTCTTGGCAGTCACTGGTCTTGGCACCTTTGGGGCCAAATGAGTTGACTCAGCTGCTTCCTAGTAGGGCCAGGAGTAGAAACTGGGTCTCCCAATTTCCCAGGAGGGGTGCTTGTCACTAACTCTAGGGATGTGGGCAAAGAGGCTCTGGTCTCCTCTAGAGAAAAGCCAGCTTGATTGAGCACAACTTTGGTGACATTTAGCGAGCAGATAGTGCAGCCATATGGCTAATTCACCTCCACGGAAAGTTTCCCGAACACCTTTTCATCTGTCTGTTTGGAGAACTGACCTGACCAGCAGCCTTGGAGCCAAGGCCGACAGGAAACTTCACGGGGACCATGGCCAGCCCCTTCTTCTTCCAGGAATTCTCTGAGTTGAATTTGTCCACAGCTGCTTTCCTCAGGGAGTAGGAAGACATAGCCATACATTCTTTCCAACACTGGATCAGGACCTTGGCATTAATCTCTTGTTTGTAGTGTGTTTGATCAATTTCCTTGTACATGTTTATCGTTCGGACCTATAAAAGGGAAGGAGATGAAAACGATGAGGGTGAGGGGACTTGGCAGACACTCTTCCATCCACTGTCCTTTTAGTCAAAATCTGCTCATCCCGTAAGGCCCAGACTGAGTTCAATGTATGCCTCATTGAAGCCTTTCCCAACATATAACAGTCTCTTCTACTCAGAGCCTCTGTCAAATGTTAGCACTTCCATGCTGCCCATGTTGCTCTTATATAAGTTAAGGGAAAGCATCCTTTCCTTGTGCTTCTCAAAGAATTAACCCAATGCAGGTGCACTGTGGACTTTTGATACTGGATGAATAATTGCTGAAGGGTAATCCTGAATGATCTATATGATTCAGATGATAGAGATGCTATGGCAAGATAAGATCATTTCCTTCCAAAAGGAAAATGTGAAAGTTTGTTTACATATAATCCACAACTAGGGTGAAAAATCAGTGAAAAGGTCAACCCCAGGATATCTGAAGCACCGAGTAGAATTCTTCCCAAATTCCCAGAGTTGGAGACTAAGACCCACAGCTGAGAATGAAAGGTCAAGTACTTCACGTTCTCAATGGAGAAAACTCTGCAGCTGAGGCCTCAAGCTGACAAGGCCATTACATACATCTAGTCTCCCCATACTCCTAAAAAATTCCCGGATCATTATAAAAAGATCACTGGAAGTTAGTGAGCTGTGCCATTTTGGGCAAGGCAGTTAAAAAAAATGTATATTTTTTATTGATTTCAGAGAGGAAGGGAGAGGGAAAGAGAGATAGAAACATCAATGATGAGAGAGAATCATTGATTGGCTGCCTCCTATGGGCCCCCTACTGGGGACTGAGCCCAAAATCCAGGTATATGCCCTTGACCGGAATCAAACCCAGGATCCTCCAGTCTGCAGGCTGACACCCTGTCCACTGAGCCCAACAGGCTAGGGCTAAGGCAGTATTTTTAAGAGTAGCTATTCTTTCCTTCAACTTCCCCTGGAGATGAAAGGCAGTCATGATCTGATGTTCTTCCCTAGCACTGCCAAGTGTGACAGAGCCTTTTTCGGGGAAAAAGGCTCTTGTCCGATGGCCAGGAAGGGTCCCCCACAAGTTCAAGAGACATGAAGATGACTCCTGCCTGTGTCACAGGTTCTCAGGCTGGGGGGGAGAAAGTTATGGGCTTTCTAAGGATGGCTGCAGCATGGGGCAAAGGGACATGGGCATGATGGGATGCCACATGAGGGGGCAGTTAAAGGGCAGGTGAGATTGAACTCCTCCTCACCGAGGACTGTCGATTTACAAGAGATCTGGCAGAAATGGAGCCCAGATACAAGATGCTTGAGAAGTGGTTGCATCTAACCAAGGAGAAGACAGAGAGCTGGCAGGGAGCAGATGCTGCCTGTTTCCCTGGGTCTTCCTTCCTCCTGCCCCAACATTGCTGCATGAGACACAGGGAGAAGGGGCAGAGAGCACCAAGTCCCCCATCTCACTCTACTCCAGGACCCTGGGTGGGGGAGTTGCAGGGAAGGGCACAGAGCTGGAATGAGGAGTTGAGACTGAGACTGGGAGAACTGAGGAGACGCTGAAGGAGCGAGGAAAGAAGGGGTGACAGAACCTGTCGGTAACAATTACACCCCAACCAGCGGAGACTTCTCACTAAATGAGTTAGAATCCAATGCTCACTTTTCAATATCTCCTAGGCCCCAGGATTTATTTATTGGTTAGAAAATGGTTGCAATAATACATCAGAAATATGATACATTTTAAAGGAGATTTCCTTGTTGTATTAAAACTTCTAATAGAATTTTGGGCTTTATGCCTGGAAGACACAGTAATGATTAACCTTCTGGATTCCCCATTTTATAACTAAGAAAAATGGGTAGAGGATTTTTATAATTTTTAAAATAAATCTTTTTTTTTTTATAAAATTTTTTTTTTATGGTTGACAGCATTACGGATGTCTCCCATTCTCTACCCACTTTGCCCTGTCCCCAGGATTTTTGAGAAGCACCCTGAGTGGAACAAGGATCACTGAACTGGGGGTCCCTGGTGAGTTGGGTTATGCAGGGCAAATCACTTAGCACCAACAGGCCTCGTCCTCCTCAGCATGAATGACCCCCAATGGCCCTCCTACCTTGAAAAGTAGGTATCTTCTGTGTGTGGGACTGACTTAGTCTTACCTCCTCAGGGGACAAGCCACACTTGGCTGCCACATCGGTGATGCAGGCTTCGGTGATCAGCCCTGCCTGCGGGAAGCCGAACCCACGCAAAGCCGTGTTGGACGGCAGGTTGGTTCTGCATGCCCACCCTCGGCAGCGCAGGTTGGGGAACTTATAAGCATTATCCAGCTTCAGGAGTCCCATTTCCACCACCTGTGGAATCACAGAGCTGATGTGAGGAGACTTCGCCCTCTGTCCCTGTTGTACCATCCTGAGAGCTCAGAAATGTCCAGCCCCCTCTCCATCACACCAAACGTGCTCAAACAGATCCAGAGCTCAGCTTCAATGCATCTTTGCAGTAAAATAATATTTAGGGATTTGGATAATTTTTCTTCTGAAATCATTTTTTATTTTCATATTTTAGAGCAAATGCATTTTTCCCCCCCAGGTTTCAAACATTTCCAAAAGTCTGTGAAGCATGCATAGGCCCAAACCCCTGAACCCCTAGAATGTACTGAATATGAATAGTATCCTAGGAAACAGGGGGAAAAAATGTTTGGGCATTTGGATGAATGCATTGGTTCTCAATGAGGGGCAAGTTGGCCTTCTTTCCCCCTGGGAATGTGGCAGTGTCTGGAGACATCTTTGGTTGCTTAGGAGGGTAGCTGTGCCACAGAAATCTGCTGGGTAGAGGCCAAAATACCACCAAATACCCCACAATACACAGGACAGCCCCCACCATAAAGAACTATCCAGTCCCACGTGTCAGGAGGGCTGAGGTCTAATGCTCGCATCTGGGGAAAGAGCTGGGAGTTTCGGAAACATGGAGATGGCACACAGGTGCAGACTTAGCCAATATCTTCAGGCTCACAGTGGGGCACCAATATCATCTGGCTGTCCCTGCAAGGAGGGTCTTTATGCTTTCAGATTGAAATACAGGTGGCTACTGGAAAATTTCTAGATCAAACCGCTTTATATAACACTTCCCAGAAGGCGAGCTTGCTCCTTAAAACACTTACAAGGAGTGACTCGTCCAGGGTGGCGCCTCCATTGCCATAGTGCTCCATGTCCAGGGCCAGGATCCTGCCGTCCTTCATGAACCCCGCCTGCGGAGAGAGAACTGGCCTCTGACACCCCAACCTGGCCGTGTGGGGGGCCAGGTCTAAGTGTGCTCTGTCACTTGTGAAAAACCTTATCACATTGGATTCAGTAGTGATTTCTTGGATATGACGCCAAAAGCAGAGGCAGCAAAAGAAAAGATGGGTAAACTGGACGACATCAAAATTTAAAAATTCTATGTATCAAAGGACACAATCAACAGGGTGAAAAGACAACCCAGAGGGAGTGATAAATATTTGTCAATCGTATATGAGTTAAAGGGTTAACATTCAGGGTGTATACAGAACTAATTCAACACAACAGCAAAACAACAAACAACCCGATTAAAAAATGGACAAACTTGTTTCTTACAAAGCAAAATAATAATTATTTTCTGCTATGGAAAATTTTCTGGGACAGTTCTACGAAATTACCCTGATATGCCTAAAAATGAAGAACCTGTTGGCAAATCATTATAATTTCACATAGCACTCTTGTTATAGGAATCATTCTATTTTTAGCTCTTTTTATGGGTGGGAATAGTATGCTTATCAGATCTACTTTCATGGACTTATACACTCATATTCTTTCCCAGTTATTCCCTCTGGACTAGCCAGCACTTTTCACAAATTGTCATCTATGAGCGAAGCAGCAAAGCTCCAGTCCTACCAGCCAGTAACCAAGCAATTAGCACAAGAAAAGATTAAACAGAAGCCCAGTGAGTTGGTTTGCTCACTGTTATTTCCCATTACAGAGTAGCCATGTGCTGCCCTCCGCACTTAGGGAACGTTACGACGTGAGTAAACATACAACACGCTCCTCCCTCCCTCCTTCTACTCACTTTGTACTTCCCAAGGTAAGGGTGGCGGCCCGCCGTTATTAACATGTCTTCTCCCCGCTCCAGGACGCAGCGGACGGCACGGCCATGTCTAACACAGAAAAAAGCCAGGGATGTTGATGCCACGTAGGTATCCTCCAGGGTTTATGGAACCCCTCTTGACGGCTTGAGGGGCATGCACACTCTTGACAGAGCAGAGCTGCTCCCTGAGCCCAGGCTGTGTCCATCTCAAGTGCACACAGCCAGTCAGCTGGCTGGCGTGCACTGCTTATGGGAGGCGGGTTCAGGGGTGCTCCACAGTGTTGCTCTGGGGGTACTTCCCCCGTGCCCACAACCTCCAACAGAGGCAAAGCGTCCGAAGACCAGTTCCCAATGGAGGCGCTCCCGGAGAGGACAGGCCTGGAATCAAGGCCTTTTTGTGTCACGGGATAAAGGACCTGACCTATACTCGCAGCACAGAAAGGGAGCCTTCAGGAGGACCTGCTCAAAGCCAATTCCTATGGAAATAGGTTGAGCTTCTTGAAGGCAGATGGTAATTTAAACAAAGGTAAGCAAAACAAAAGCAGAACTTCCACTTAAGTCAAGGGAACACACACACACACACACACACACACACACACACACACACACACACAGCCTAAGTAAGCTCCACCATTTCAGGACCTGTTTCTGTCTGCTCTCCAGGTAAACACTTCAGAATTTTCACTGTGGTTTTTTATTATTTTCAGTAATTGATTCTCATTTTGGTTCTTTTAGTATGTAAGATATAAGATTTTAAAAAAATGCCGAAACCGGTTTGGCTCAGTGGTAGGGCATCGGTCTGAGGACTGAAAGGTCCCAGGTTCGATTCCGGTCAAGGGCATGTACATTGGTTGAGGGCACATCCCTAGTAGGGGGTGTGCAAGAGGCAGCTGGTCGATGTTTTTCTCTCTCATTGATGTTTCTAGCTCTCTATCCTTCTCTCCTCTTCTTTGTAAAAAAAATCAATAAAATATATATTTTTAAAAAATTGTATTAACTGGTATAGAGTCTGTGATTTTAAATAATCTTCACCCTGGTTCTTTCTCTATAATTCTGATATTGCTAATATTCAGCACACCCTCGTTTAATTTTTAGTCTACTTTGCAGATTTTCTCCACTTACTTGTTGGCTGCAAACGCGGTGATGGCTGCCAAGACTCCAGTCTTAAATGCCTTCCCCCCGAATGATCCCCCAACACGCTTCACATGACACATGACCTTGTTCACTGGGAGCTTTAAGACCGAAGCAACGATGTCCTGGGAATGATAACAGCTCTCATTAATCTAGCCTATCAGTAGCAAGGGAGGAGGGACAGCCCTTCCATGTGTTGATTCTATAATGTACATGGTACACTTAGTATAACTGCGGTTATACTGAGTAACAGGACATTTTCCAATGACCCAGGCATGTATCCATGCTCATCTAGTGGGATTTGGCCACCGTGACATTGCCATTAATATTGAGTAGTCTGTTCTGTAGCAATGAGATATTTTTGTGCTAATAATTTTTTACAAATTTTCCCCGTGAACCATACTCCAAATATCCTTCACACTGAACTCTGGGGATACGCTTCCCTTAGCAGTGAGGTTTTGCAGCCTTCCAAACCTCATTCAGGTCGGGTCTTCCCCTGCACCCTACCCCTCTCCTCTGGGAAATGCTCTTTCTCTTCTCCTGTTTGGATTACTGCTGTAGTTGGCCAGTAGGTCTTCCCTGGATGCAAGTTTGCTCTTTTCTACATCCTAATGTTTAGAGGTCATGTGATCTTCACAGCTCATTTTTATAGAGAGGGAGCCCAAAAGGGATGAAGGGAGGGGCCCAACGTCACCCAGGAAGTGGGGAGCAGAACAGGACGGGAAGGGAGTTTGCTTGACCCTTCTTAGTGTTCCACCTTCTACAGGCCCCCTTCTCCACATTCCCACATTCCCACTTGCTCCATAACAACACTGCTCTGGTAACAACACACCTGAATCAGGACCCCTCTGCTTTGTCTCCCTTACTCTCACCATGATGCTTAAACTATTCACTTCTAAGGTATATCCTTCATCCCAACTTGGGCGGTCCTTATATTATCCTTTCTGTTTTATATTCATGCTGCCTGATATATAGGCAATAAGTGTTTGCAGAAGGGGTAGGTGAGTGAGTGGATGGATGGATGGATGAGTGGTATTTGATTTTGGTGTGAAATTGCCTGGAAATGGCATATCTTCTCACCATCTAGACCACATGTGTCAAACACAAGGCCCGCGGGCCAAATCCGTCCCGCCAGGCCTTGCAATGTGGCCCGCACCGCGCTGTCATCACTGAACTCCGCTGCGTTTCCATCACAATGACAGTTTATGGCTGTTCAGTAAACCATTTGGCCCGGGATTTAGGCTGGATTTTAGATTTTGGCCCCTTCTCTGATTGAGTTCGACACCCCTAATCTAGACCAAGAGTGGGGAATGTGCGGCTCACAGGCCCTATGAGGCCCCAGAAATCATTTGGTCTGGTCCTGCCAAGGCATTAGAGATGAGTTAATGAGATGTTTGACTAAATACAGCAGGCTAATTTTTAAGTTGGTAATTTTGTATGGCCTGAGAATGATGTTATAAATATCCAAATGGCCCTTGGCAGAAAAAAAAGGTTCCCCACCTGGATCTAGACAAACCTCATTCTCAGTATAAACCCAAACTTAAGACTTCACCTCCAGGGGACTTCCTAGATGATTCTAGTTCTTAGCAGCCCCTGTTCTCTTAGTTCTTCCATATACTAATATCTAAATTAGCAGGTTTATATCAGGTTGCATTCTCATCAACACGTTTTCCTAACTGCTCCATGTGACTTTGAGGGCAGGCCTTCCTCTTTTTTCTTTTTTCTAGGTTTATTGAGAAATAATTAACATATGTCACTGTGTAAGTTTAAGGCAGAAAGCCTGATGGCTTGATTTACATATACTGTAAAATGATTACCAACTAGGTTTAGTTAACATTCATCATCTCATAGATACAATAGAAAAAAATTCCCCTCAGGAGGATAACTCTTGGGATTTACTTTCTTAACAACTTTCCTACATTATCTTTCAACAGTTTAAGTGATAGTCATCACTTCTTTTATATTCTTAACAGTGTCAAGAATATAGCAAAAAAACCCTAGCCAGTTTGGCTCAGTGGATAGAGCTTCAGCCTTTGGACCAAAGGTCTGTTTGATTCCTGTCAAGAGTCAAGGGTGCCTACCTTGGTTGCAGGCTCCTCCTCAGGGTCAAGGGCACCTACCCCAGTTGCTGGGCCCTTGTAGGGACATGTGCAGGAGGCAACCAATCAATATGTTTCTCTCACATCAATATTTCTCTGTCTTTTTCTCTCTTCCACTCTCTGAATATCAATGAAAAAATATCCTTGGGTGAGGATTAAAAAAAAAATAATAAGAGTATAGCAAAAGAGACCTGTAGACTCTCTATCATTTTACAGTTACAGGTCCACAATAGAAGGCCTCTACTCTTAAAAAAAAAAAAAAGCAACCACATGTATTTTTAAATTAATTTCAGAAAGGAAGGAAGAGGGATAGAGAGATAGAAACATCAGAGACATTAATAATGAGAGAGAATCTTTGATCAGCTGCCTCCTGTACACCCCACACTAGGGATTGAGCCTGCAACCTAGACATGTGCCCTGACTGGGAATCTAACTGTGACCTCCTGGTTCATAGCTGGAGGCTCAACCCCTGAGCCACACTGGGCAATCAGAAGGCCTCTACTCTTACAATACTAACTTAAAAGATTTAAAATCATATGGTTATTAATACACAAATGGACATTCAGTTTCTGAAATGACATTTTTATTAGTAATTGCTCTTGGTATACTTTGCTGGTAGAAACCATTTAACTACATCCTCTCCACAATGGCCCTATGATACCTGTATGCCTTTGGGATATTGTGTGGACACGTAGACATCCATTTCTTGATCCTCTCCTTTGGGAACAACAAGCATGCTTTGGGTTTCCATATAAAAATGTTCTTGACCTCCCAAATGTATTTCACCTGTAAGAGGAAAAGACACCAGAATCAAGAAGGCTATCAGATCAGATAGATAGCATCCCCCAACTGTCTTCTCATTATGGAGACAGTCTACTGGCAGTGCTTCTGTTGACAGGGCGACAGACAATAATCTTTAGCTGTCATTATACCTGCAGATTTGAAGTACAATTCTGTAGAGGAATCTGTCATATCTGCCAATACTACTGTAGTCCTAAGGAAAGGAGTCTCAAGTAGAAATACTATGACAAGGAGCCTTCTAGTTCTAAAACAAGATGGTGTAAATCTTCTTCTGTTCCTTCTGCTAACAGCCTGGACATCCTATGTAATGTCAACTATGCAAATCGACCAAATAGCAGAATGACAGGTCGCTATGACATGCACTGACCACCAGGAGGCAGATGCTCAACTCAGTAGCTGCCCTCTGATGGTCAGTGCACTCCTATAGAGGGAGCACCTCTCAACCAGAAGCCTGGCTCATGGCTGGTGATTGCAGCGGAGGTGGTGGGATCCTCTCTTGCCTCCATAGCAGCACTAAGGTCCCTTCAGGGGATGTCCAATTGCTACAGGGAGCGGGTCTAAGCTGGCAGTTGGACATCCGCCTAAGGGTCCCAGACTGCGAGAGGGTGCAGGTTGGGCTGAGGGATGCCCCTCTGGTGCACGAATATCATGCACTGGGCCAGAGGAGTTCTGATAAAACAAAAGGTTTAAATAAGATCCAGAGTCTTACAACATCATACCCCAAATGACCAGGGTACAATAAAAAAATCACTCATCCTAACAAGAATCCAACTTGAATGAGAGAAGACCATGAACAGATGCTACCTCTGAGAGGACACAGGAGGTGAAATGTTCTGATAAGGATTTTAAAGTAGCCATCATTTAAAAAAAAAAAATGCTTCAATGAGTATTGACATGAACACTTAAAGAAAATTTCAACAAAGGAACCAAAGATAAAATATACAACTGGAAATTTTAGAACTGCAACAACCAAAATATAAGAGTCTCAATGGCTGAGCTCAATAACAGAACAAAGGAATTTATCAATGAACAAAAAATATAGAACAACGGAAATTTTCCAACCTGAACCACTGAGAGAAGATGGATTGAAAAGAAAATGAACAGAACCTAAGAAACCTCTGTAACTTAAATAAAAGATAAAAGGTTTGTGTCATTGAAGTCAAGCAGGTGAAGAAGTAATAGCTGAACATTTCCCAAACTTGGTAAAAAGACACAAACCTACAGATTCCAAAAGCAGAGTAAATCCCAAAGGGGTAAACCAAAGAAATCCATGCCAAGACATCATAGTCAAACTTCTGAAAACTAAACGCAAAGAAAATACCCTGAGAGCAGAGAGAAAAAAACATTCCCTCATCTATTAGAGAAAGATACTTCAAAAGACAGCAGGTCAGTAACCATGAAGGCCAAAGG
Organism: Pipistrellus kuhlii; assembly: GCF_014108245.1. Classification (NCBI taxonomy): domain Eukaryota; kingdom Metazoa; phylum Chordata; class Mammalia; order Chiroptera; family Vespertilionidae; genus Pipistrellus; species Pipistrellus kuhlii. Next base: position 11,534,260 of record NW_023425573.1, read on the forward strand.
AACTGGTAACACATTTTTCTTCATGTGCTGAAAGATATGTCAGTTTTGAATTCTATATCCAGATAAAATAGACTTCAAGAATAAAAAAGAAATAAAGATATTCTCAGATGAAGGAAAACTAAGAGAATTTGTCTTCAACAGACCTATCCTAAAATAACAAATGGCTAAGGTAAGTTCTTAAAACAGACAGAAAGTGATTAAAAAAGATCTTGGAACATCAGGAAGGCAAGAGAGCAATGGAAATACTAAAGGTACAGGTAAACACAATAGACTTTCCTTTCCTCTTGAATTTTTTAAATGGTATTTGATACAGAATTACCACGTTGTCTCTTGTTATTTTCAATGTATGTAGAGAACATTTTACAGACAATTATGTTGAAAATGAGGGAGAACATATCTGGGCCAAAGGAATAAGGACTGTCCCATACCATGTCTAAGTGTGTTTGTCCAGTAAATATAATAAAGATGAAGATTCGCCACTTCATTCCATATATTAGTAACCTGTGTACTTGTCATCACTTCCAAAAATCTACAAACAGTTAACATGGATGAGAACTGATCGCTGATTGTCCAATAAAGTTATAAAACAAAAACAACATTAGTGATAAATCAAAATGGAATTTTAAGAAACTCATTAGAGGTCATGGAAAAAATTAAAAACAAAGGTTTAAAAAAAATACTCATAAAAAATTTTTAAAAAAAAACAACCACAGAGCACAACTATGACAGTCATGCTCGGGGGAGGCAAACCTTCCCCCACACCCCCCCAATCCTCACCCTGAGAAGGCTAACTCCTATTTTGTAAAACTACTGTTCGAAATTCTCTGCTATTTAGATAGTCCCTTATTCTGTAAAGTCAAGGCTGCAATTTTTAGACAGCCCCTTATTCTGAAAAAATAACTTTGCCTTCTAGCCTGCTTGAATAATGAGGAAGATAAACTTAGCTGTCAGACCTTGCAGGCAGAGACTAGATACCCCCATGCTCTGCCAGATGTTTTTTTTTTTTAATTGAATAGAACTGTGTTGTTTTCAAGGCCACAAGCTTCCAGCGAGATAACTACTAAGTACACATAGGTCTGGCTCTTTAATAAAAAGAAACGTCTGCTTGTTGCTCTGCTCAGAATTTGAAAGACGTTTTCTCTGGGCCCACCGATGTTAATAAAGTGGGACTCCAATCTCTCTAAGTGTTGCTTGGTTCTTCCAAGCTTCTGCAACAACTCAAGGATATTTTTTCCACCATTGATTTTTTTGGAGAGAATGAAAGGGGGAAGAGACAGAGAGAGAGAGAAACATCGGTGTGAAAGAGGCACATCGATTGGCTGCCTCCCGCACGCACCCTAATCAGGACCAGGGATCAAGCCTGAAACTGAGGAACCTGCCCTTAACGGGAATTGAACCCGCAGCCCTTTAGTCCAAGGGCCAATGCTTCACCCACTGAGCCAAACCAGCTACGGCAGACAGGATTTTTAAAAATTAAAAATATACCCAAATAATAGTGATTTGTAAATTGTTTGAGGAAGATTCCCAAGGAAATCTTTTGTAATAGAGTCTGGACTTCCTAGCTCATCCACAATCTGAGTAAAGAAAGACTAAAAAAGAATGGACAGGTTCTGCTTCATTTTTAAAACGCAAAAACTAAAGTGTCAAGAACTCAGGCCTTGGTTGCAATGTAAGCTTTTATCAGGGCCTATGCATTGAAAACCCCACTTGTCAGCAGGGTCCAGTTCGTGGTTTGCAATATTAATGATTACACCTATCCACTCAAAATCAATCTTGTTAAATATGCACTTCATTTAAAAATATGCAGAGCTAAAATAAATACTAGACAAGAGCCAGTTGTAGGGCGCTGCTCTGCTGCCCACCCCTCTAGCCCCACACCCTCCTCCATCCTAGGCATTGCTCTCAACACTCTAGTCTGGAAACCAATTTGTTCAACTAATCCCTGCGATAAAACTTCATTCCAGTATGGGTTTAGGAGTGATTCCTCCAGGCATATTTACATTTTAATACCCGCCCTTAAAGAAGGCAAAGCCGTCCAGATAGGAAGTTTATCTGGGCTGTGCCCAGCAGGACCGGCTAGGGGAGGTAATCTCGGTCTCGGGGCTTCAGGCCTCTCGCAAATCTAGCTACAGAGATCACCATCTCCCTCTCCAGTGGAAAGCCTGGAAAATGGGAAGAGATAAACGAGAATCTGCTTCATGCAGACGAGAGAACGTGCTAACTTCAGAATTGGAGAACTTAGGTTTGATTCCTGCTGATTGATCACACGCCTCTCTGGCCACGGCTGGCTCATTTGTGCGAGGTGCTCTTTAATGCCTGTGACCCCGGGGGTTAAGGAGGGCTGAAATCTATCTCCACAGCCGGCAAAGGCAAACAATAATATCACCCCCTTCCAGAACACAGTGTAAGACCCGATATAACCCTGCCTGCATTTTATCTTGTAAAAATACTCTTTGTTCTTGGAGCACCAATTTTCCCAAGGGGCAGATCGAGGGCTATTTTGACAATCACTTCTAATGATCTCACATTGAAACAAGTAGTCCAAATATCTTCACCCACATGATGGTTGCAGAGTGAGAAAAACAAACAAACCCAGTGAGTTAAGAGAATGAAAACTTAAAAGTCCCTTTTTTGACCTTCCTGTATCATTTGTGTACCTATTTACAGGGTGTGGTGCAGGTAGCAAGTTAAAATTCAAGTAAGAGACAGAATGAGCACATTACCTAGCTGAAATAAACAATTAAATAAGATGCCGGGACCTTCCACAAAAACATATTGTGGCACCACCAGTGGGAGAAACCCCTAAATATTGGTATATCCAAGAGGTTCACACCATGGACTCCCTATGCTAAATGCTCCGTCTTCTCCCCCAAAACAGACTCAGCCTCCAAGTGTTTGCCTCTTTATTAACCATAAGAATCACCCGAGCACTGAAAAGACTGGTCAGAAAACAGACTCCTGGGGTCCCCTGGATCCTCCAACTCTAGAATCTCGAGAAAGGGGCACAGGAACCTCCAGGCTGGTTTCATGAGCGTCTTCTAGTGAGGAAAACTGGGGAGCAAATGGGTTTGATAAATGCACGTCAGCTAAGCCAATGTGTGAGCTCAACCACAGACAACCTTTTTTAGAGAAGAGCAAAAACATCTTAACTAATAGTGATTGTCGCTCACAGTTACCGTCTCTTACTCTGTGCCAAGCACACATGTATTCTCTCTTACAATCTTCACAGTGGATCTTTGAAATCAGTATTATTTTATCCATATAGAGGCATATTTCATTTTTATTGCATTTTGCTTTATTGCTCTTAACAGATGTTTCTTCTTCGTCTTAGTCTTCTTCTTCTTTTTGTAAAGAAGAGACCTCCCACCAGCCAAAAGATTACAACTCACTTTATTGCAGTGGTCTGGAACTAAACTCACAATATCCCTGAGACCTGTGTATGCACTGGGAGGAAGGGAAGGAAGGAGAAAGGAAGGGAGAGAGCAGGAAGAAGGGGTGGCAAACTCAGAGAAAGGGGGAAAGAGAAAGAACCGGAGCTTGGGAAGTAAAAAAAAGGGGGGGAAAAGCTATCAATCCCAGACCAACTTTATCACTTAGTAGCTGTTGTATGAGGTCATGCCCCTTACCCACTCGGAGCTTCAATTCCCGGCCTGCAAGGTGTTTGTGAACAGAAATGTAACAACTATGGCCACAAGGCTGCCCCTTCATCATTTTTTCCCCAGGTAGTTTTACTGTCTGGAATTTGATCAACCACTTTATTTTTTTAAAATATTTTTATAGATTTCAGAGAGGAAGGGAGAGGGATAGAGAGATAGAAACATCAACAATGAGAAAGTCATTAATCAGCTGCCTCCTGCAAGCTCCACCCTGGGGATCGAGCCTGCAAGCCAGGCATGTGCTCTGACCCGGAATTGAACTGTGACCTCCTGGACCTCCTGGAGACCTTCTGGTTCATAGGTCACTGCTCATCCACTGAGCCACACCAGCAATCGGATCTACCACTTTAAATGCTTCATCAATATTTCCATATTCCAATTTCCTTTCAGAGTAAGTGAGCACCGCATGGGGCTGGAATGGCCAAGGCCTCCCACTGTGCCACCCAGCTGTGCTACACACACACACACACACACACACACACACACACACACACACACACCACAGAGGGGACCACGTTTATGAGTGAGGTGCCTGTTCCCCAGGAGCAATGTTAAAAGAGACACGCTTGGAAGGTTTTCAGGGTAGCTTCCCCTTCTCATCATTTCCCCCCAGACAGTTTTACCTTCAACAATGTGATCAACCACTTTAAAAGCTTCATCGATGTTTCCATATTCCAGTTTCCTTTCTGGCTCAAAGAAGGACTTGTGTTGTATAGCTTCCTAGGAAGAGAACAGAAAAGTGAGGCCGCCAGGTTGTGCTATCCAGCCCCACTCAGAAGCCAAAGCAGGGTGTGGTCTGAGTCTGGGCAGCGTCCTCCCCTTGCTCTGCCACCAGGAGCCTGCAGCACACCTGCAGAGCTGAGCTTGAGAACCGGGCTCCAGAGAGCTCCCCACAGAGCAAATACAAACGTCCTTGTTTCATGAAAAGAAAGACAGCATGCTCAGAAAAATCCTGGCACCCACTTGGTCTCAGAATGGAACTAGTAATTCCCAGGCAGAATATTCTCTTCGTTCCACAACCCACCACACACAGCCAAGGCCACACAGAGCATGGGCTGTAGGCCCAGTCAAATTATGTCTGGTTTTTCCATTTATTAGCTGTTTGACTGTGGGTCTATTACTAAACCTCTTTGAACCTCATCTGTCAAAAGGGAGGTACAGTTGTGCACACAGCTCCAGGGCAGTGGAGAGGAGTAAGTGCAATGAGGCACCTACAGAGCTCACATGGCATAATGAGCGCTCAGCCGTGAAGACACGCTAATGCTAAGGTTCCGGGAGCCCTGCCTGCCAGCCCCACGCTCCTCCTTTGGGGAGATGAGCTCGGATTTGCACAGGGCAGTAAGGCACCTGGGACCTCCAGTCCCAGAGGTAAGGTTGCATTACCAGCCCAGCATGGGAACCACAAAGTATTCACTGGTTCTTACTGGCTTCCCCGGGGGCCCAATGAAGGGGAACAGTAGTGGGGACACATAACCTGGGATGCAGCGATAATAATCTAGGTTGGTTTTCTTACCTATCCTTAGGACTGTATCTCACTGTAACCCCTGAGCCAACTGGGCAGTGCCACACAGCAGCTCCTGCAGCATCATCTCCCACAATGACTGCCCATCCATGGGATTCCCGCCTGCTAAGCAGCTGGGATTCTCCTAACGCTTGTTCCCCTTTAGCCACACCAGTAGGTATCTATCAATACCTTACAGGGCTGTCCTATTGGGATCCTGCCATTTCCTACACTGGAAAGGGGATTGATTTTTTTTTACTTCCGTGGGGCACAGATTCTTTGATAGAATGTTTATTGACTGTTTCTATGACTGGCCGTGTGTCCTGGGAGGCAACCCTGTCATTTAGTTTCCTCACCTAAATGGAACTCACAGTTTTTAATATCATAGGATTGTTGTGAGAATGTAGTGAGCAAATGTAGGAAAGCAGCTTAGCACTATATAACTGCATAGTGGGCTCTGTGTGGGAATTAGCTAGTGTTGTTGATCATGATGACTGATGGGAAATTCTGGTCAAGAACATATATTTTTCTCCCCAGGGTTATTGGCCTGACCCTTTGAGCCAAGAACTTGCCCATTCAAACTATTAAAAACTCTAAAAAGCACAAGCTAGGTGAAACCTTAGAGATTACTGACAGACACACAGTTTTTTAATCCTATTTTGACTGATATCACACTTTTCTACTGGAATCAATTCATGTGATTTTCTTATTAATCTAAGACTCAGCTATTTCAGGTCAGAAACGGAAGTTCTATAAATCCTATTTTTAAAAATTTAATCTCTTTCCACTTCACTTGCTGCTTGCTCTTTGAGCAACGTTGAGCCAATTTCCTGAAAAATTTCTGGTCAGGAAAGTGATAAAAATAACTTTAATATGTAGGAGCTGGGCATATTTCCCTGCTATAAATGACTTTGATTAAATCTCCTCTAATCTATTTGATTGACCTTGGAGAGCGTAATCCCTGATAAAAACACAAGATGGCTCTACTCCACAATGTCCAAGTTTCTTATTTGATGCTGGTGTTCTCTGGCAGGCAACAGAGGTCTGCTGACTGGAGTTGGGGAGGACAGAAAGAGAATTTTATCTATTTGCTTATTTAGAATTGAATTTAGCTGGAAGGTAGGGGGAAGCAAGAGAAGATAGCCACTGGTATTGGGCAAAGGATTACAAACAAAATTTTGGATGAAGCATCATGTAAACAATTTCTTATGGAGAAGTAATTCTAATTCTAAAATAGAATGTTGGGGTGTGGGGGAACCGAGTAAAGTAAGGAAGCATAGCAGGCAAGAAATGATTGAAAAGGGTCTGAGAAGGGAACAACATGTTTGAACTTGAAACTGGCCAGGAAAATTTAGAAAAACTAATCAATCTTTGATTGCAATTAAACTCCCATATTTTTGTTTTCTTCATATGATCTTATTTTAATTTTAAAACACAGACGACACTACCTAGAAACAAACTCCTGAGCTCCTAGACATAAAGCAGCTGGAGAGGCCAACTTTTCCTGGAGACACTAATCTTGGCTAAGTCATGTACCCATTTTCTGCCTCAGAGTGTGCGAGTGCCTGGACAGCAAGGTGTCCATTATGCTGGGAAGATAATGTTGCATTCCCAGAGCATAGGAGTCTGTATGTGCTGAATCTAATCTGTTCACGCTGCTTTTCCAACTTTTACATTTTGATTACCCAGTAAATTATAAGAACCAATGAATTTATCATTTATCATTACATGGAGATGAGTTTTAAAATCTTTTTTTAAAAATAAATTTTATAAAATATTTTTATTGACTTTGTACAGAGAGGAAGGGAGAGAGACAAAGAGCCAGAAACATCGATGAGAGAGAGTCATCGCTACCTCTTGCACACCCCCCACTGGGGATATGCCCGCAACCAAGGTACATGCCTCTGACCGGAATCGAACCCGGGACCCTACAGTCCGCAGGCTGACGCTCTATCCACTGAGCCAAACCCGTTTCGGCAAGTTTTAAAATCTTTATAAATTTCAAACTCCTTTCTAAAATATAGGATAGGAAATGCAATTTATGTTGCCAAAATACTTGTAGGCATCATAGGATATGTTTCTCATACTCATTTAAGTTAGATATGAAAAGATCTAAAAATAGTGTCTCCAACGTTTGCTCCCTAGAGCATATTGTTGGTTCTCACTGTACCTGGGTGGAGAGTGTCTGGGTGAATCTGGTTAAGGTGAATAAAGTAAGTCCTCAATATCTATAGGCTCTTGTAACTGACAAAATGACATATAACAAAACCGAGTTTACCATAGGCCACCTGATGAGAGAAACAAGAGTTAAGTTTTTAAGGCATCTCATCATTGTCATCACAACACAACGTTGAACAAACCAATGTTACTCAGGGACCTGCTCTACAGAGTTATGGGGTGTGTCTCCTCTTAGGGACATTGTCGGTTGTCTATCCAGCATTCCTCTCACCTGTCCCCTTCCAAACAATGCTCAGATTTCTGTTCAGGTCTCCTCCAACACTCCCTCCCCCCATCCAGCCCTTATTCTTCAAAGAAATCTGACATTCCAGCAGTAACGAACAGATCCTCCATTCCCCTGGTCAGTCATTAACCCAGAGCAGGATATGTGACTAAGGGGCCTGATGAGGCTGGGTTTCAGGATGCATGGAATGCTGGGGCAACACTGTTCTCTCTTGCTTCTGGGAGCTTCTGGCTGTCATCCTGTGACACAGGGGATAAAGCTCCTACTATGGGCAGCAGGGAGAAGAGTTGGAAGGTCAGGCTTCTTACTAACACTGATATAGTTGGGGCCAATGAAGCCCCCATTTTTAATCAAATGTTGTTTTCTGTTACTGTAACCAACATGTTTACTGATAAACCACTAAAATCCGCTCTTCTGGCCCCGCCCTTGAACTCATTACCTCAATGGTAAAGATCACTGGCTCCAAATCCTGGTAGACAATCTTCACTTGCTTTGCAGCTCTCCTTGCCTGAATCTCAGAATCCGCAATCACGGCACAGATAAGCTGACCCACACAAAACACCTGCGACACAGAAAAGACCTTTGTATTCCAGAAGGGCAGGCACCAGGCCCTCTCCTCTGGTTCATTCTTCTCTTCCCTCCTGGCACAGAGCTAGACACACCGTCATGGGCCCCTTCACTAGTCAAACACTGCGCCATGTGAAATGACTTTGGTAGGTCAGTGCACTGGTCAGAGTGAGTCTGTGCCCCGGGCACGGGGGAAGTTCGGGTCTTTTTGCTGCATCATCGGCAGTGGTGGCCGAAGAGGTTGAGAGTGATGCTGCCTCTCATACAGCAGACTCAGGCTCCATCCAAGCCAAGCCCACAGAGCTGCCCTAGGGCCAGCTGGCCTAGGAGAGCCAGGCTCAGGGCCTGGCCTCTGGTTGCCATCTCATGAGCAGGGCCATTCTGAGAGGTAGCTTTTGGCTTCCCAGACAGGGAGGACCAGGAGGCTATCGCCCCTCTTATCCAGAGAGGAAGGAGAGAGGGGGATGATGTGACACTGCTGGTGAGCGAATCTCTGCCCCCAACTGTGGGGGAGCATAGGGTTTTCATGAACAGACATGAGATTGGACCAGCCATGGAGTGGCCAAGCACCGAACACTGATCATGTCACCGCAGGTGGGTAGGCGGGGAGTTGACACAGGGACCAGGCACAAAGTTGATGCAAAACAAAACAAAACCAAGCTTCCAGAAAGGTAAAATACTCAGGATTGAGAAAGTCACCATGACCTTTTGTTCTTTCTCCCATCTTATACCATGATCACAACAAAAACTTATTCATTTATTTTTAAAACCTACGTTAGACTATTAGGTCTTTTCTACGGGGAACATATAGTAGCTTTATCATCAGGAATAAAATGGTAGCAAAGCAAGTTAAATCCAGAACACACACACACACACACACACACACACACACACACACAGCATGTTTGTTGGATTTGGGTAGGTGGCGGTAGTGGGGTGATAAATGAAACAAGAATGGCAAAACGTTGACAAATGTTGAATCTCTATTTTTATGCACGTTTACATTTTCTGCAATGAAAGAATGTTATTTTTTTATTATTTTTAAAATATATGTTATTGATTTTTTACAGAGAGGAAGGGAGAGGGATAGAGAGTTAGAAACATTCATCAGTTGCCTCCTGCACACCTCCTACTGGGGATGTGCCCGCAACCAAGGTACATGCCCTTGACCAGAACCGAACCTGAGACCTTTCAGTCTGCAGGCCAATGCTCTATCCACTGAGTCAAGCCGGTTAGGGCCTGCAATGAAAATTTTTTAAAAGGCATAACAAATGTTGGAAAAGGAGTTGAACTAACAAAGGCAGTCCTTTACAATGGCTCTGCTCCCTGCTCTCCGCAGACACATGGTTTTGCCTTTGTGACCCGCACACAGACCTGGCCCCAAGAGGCTCACAATCAGCACAGCCACAGCTCGGAGAGCAGGAACTGTTGTGCAGACAGGAATGGCTTTGCTTGTTTAGTTAGTGTCGATGCAAAGGCCACAATTCTCATTTTCTTCTGCCAAAGCCACACTCCTGGGGGAGTTTCCACCTTGACCTGAAACTCTAAGTCATCAAGCTTTCGTCTTTATTAACCAAATCTGCCAGCAAGAGCCAGAGGCCAGGGCTGCCCCGAATGATGAAGCTCTTTTGGGTGAACACTGGACTGAGAAGCCTGCATAAAACCTGTTGAAATGCGTTTACTGCATTTTCTGACGACTGGAGATACGGTAGGCAAAGTTTTAATCATCTGAAACTTTCAAACAGCGTTATTTCTCTACTCATTCACGCTGCTACATGGAAAGGGGTGTGCAAAATATACAGATGAATCAGACCTACACCCTCATTCAAGGACTTTCACCAGGCCAGGGGAAAGCATAGGGTACACATGCACACACACTTTGAATAATTATCAAGGCAGTGTTTATTAAAGTACATTTCACTTTCAAATCTGAGCTATCAGCAGTTAAAGTGTGTATACATTTTGGGGGCACACCCTGTATCTAAGGCATGGGAATATATAAATAAGCTTAATCCAAGGTAGAAGGTTCGTGAAACATCTGCTTTGCCTTCTCCTCCAGACTTTAAGCTCTATGAGGGCAAGGACCACCCAGGTCTTGTTCAGCTACAGTGAGCAGCCACGGTAGGTGCTCAGTTAAAAAGTGCCTGTTGACCTTGAACTTAAACTTGAAGGAGGAATCAATGGCTAAGTAAACGAGCAAAGGAAAGCTGGACTCAAGTCGCATGCAACCCTCCTGCTCTCCAGACCTGAGGCTGTGTGAGTGCATTGCCCTCTGTGGACAAAAGAGTTTGGAGGCCCCTGAACAGGAGACCAGCTCAGTTTCCTGTGTCTGCCGGAGCAAACCGGAGAAAAGTCAGGCTCAGTGATTTCAGAGTGGCATCTTATTGCTTGTGCCATAGAATGGATCTATTCTCCCACCTCCGCTCCCCAAAATGAGAATTAGAGAGCCAAGACAGAGCTAGTAAAGGTCGGTGGGAAATAACTGAAGGTCACCCCAGGATGCAGAGAGTGAGGAAAAAACACAGTTACTGCAAAGTTCCCTGCACATACTAGTAAGGGCACCAGGCACGCCAAGATGGTGACAGAATGTCACCTGACGTTAGACCAACAATCAATAATTACAAGACATGTGAGCACCAACTGTTCTGGGGTCTCCAAGGAACCCATCTATTTTATTTTATTTTATTTATTTTTTAATCCTCACCAAAGGATATTTTTCTATTGATTTTTAGAAAGAGTTGAAGAGAGAGGGAAAGACAGAGAGAAACATCGATGTGAGAGAAACACATTGACAGGTTGCCTCCTGCAAGTGCGCTGACCAAGGCCCAGGTCAAGGAGGAGCCTGCAACTGAGTCACATGCCCTTGGCCAGAATCAAACCCGGGACCCTTCAGTCCACAGGCTGATGCTCTATCCATTGAGCCAAACCAGCTAGGGTGTGTCTCTCTTCTTTTAAAATATAACTATTAGTTAGAACAATATACAGATATACTTAGCTCAATGTTTTCTCAAGAGATTTTATATATGATAAATCTATTAAAGCGACCAATACATTTGCTTACAAGGGTTACTGATTAAGGCTCTATTGACTTTCAACTACTACTAAGTCCCCACTTAGATGTCAGTGAGCCCCAATATGAAAATTGTTAACTGTAATGCTTACGTGTCTTGTAAATATTTAATCAACGTGTTCTACATTTGTGCTTTGCCAACGTGTGGATTTTGGGAAAGTGTGTATATCTGTTTCTTTTCATATGTGTGCATTTCTGAGGGCATATTTGTTTAACTTATTTTTTACAGTATTAGTTCCACACACAAGGGCATATATAACCAATCCAATGTACAAAGGAACAAGAGCTTGTCCAATACATGGCAGTGTGAGTGGATGAGTCAAGGTGAGTTCAGACAGGGAGAGAGAGCATTCCTGGATTAAAAGCCAATGAAAGGCTTCAATGGAGGCGACACCACTTGAACTTGGACTTGGACATTGGACACACTGACTGGGGTCATGGCAAGAGATTCTCAGGAGAGAAATTAGCAAATAAAAATGACCACTCCTCTGCTCAATTATTCTTCTATATTTTTTAGTAGCACACTGTCTCACCACTAGAAAATGTTGAACAATCTTTTTACCTTTTACATAACGACTCAGCTTTTAAAAAAAATTTTAATATACTTATATATATATATTTAAATATATTTTTAATTATTTTAAATATATATTTTATTGATTTTTTACAGAGAGAAAGAGAGAGGGATAAAGAGTTAGAAACATCAATGAGAAACATCAATCAGCTGCCTCTTGCACACCCCCTACTGGGTGGGGATGTGTCTGCAACCAAGGTACATGCCCTTGACTGGAATCAAACCTGGGACCTTTCAATCCACAAGCTGATGCTCTACCCACTGAGCCAAATCAGTTTCGGCTCAGCTTCATTTCTTATGTGGAAAATGAATATATGTGAAGTCATTCAGCATTAGAATATAGTGTTTTATAATAAACATTAAAATATATGGGAATCCTTTGCCATGTGCCAAATGCAATGTTATCTTTGAGAAAATCGATGTGCTACGGTGGAGGAAGTTATTATTAAAACAGAAAGCAAAATGTTCAGTACCGTCTCTGAGTCCAGCAGTTTCTCAGGTTGGCCCAGAAAGCAGAAGGAATTCACGCCTTGAAAGTGCTCCTCGGTTAGGACGTCCACCACACCTGGCAGGCTGAGGGCTTCCGACAGATCAATGGACCTGGATGAGGACACAGAGCAGGCTCCTCAGAGAGCCCCCCAGCCCGGGGACTGAAGGGGACGGGCTCAATTGAGGAGCAAGATATGAGAGAGGCAAGATACGCCAAAACCACTGTTCTCTGCCAGATGATCAGGGAAATCCCTGAAATAAGGAAGCGAATCAATGGAGGGACAAATTAGTAAGTCCTACATTTGGATCCCACCTCACCTGTAATCTTCATTGAATATCACCCACAAGTAGGTTGCCCTCCTCACACCCTTACTTGTCCCTCATGTGACTTAGGTGAGAAGGGAATCGTTCATGTCTACCGGTAAGAACTTGATCACTTACACAATCTTAGCATGAGCTCTTGAACTTGTTACAAAAGCCAAGAAAAGTTCCCTGTCCACGGCAGGCATGTCATCAAGGTAGATGGCTTCGCCCGTGGCATGCTTAATACCAGACTGGTGCATGATGGGATGGCCAATTGGGTCTTGAGGAGGCTGCTTTGGGTCTACCTCCTGTTTAATCAACAATCAGCATATCAGTTTTATAATCATATTATACACACCTCCCATAAGATGGTAGCTATATAATTAACATCTAAACCAGAACACTTTTGAAAATGAAAATGACCACTATTAATAATAATACCAGGAAAATAAGCCCATTTTAATAGTTCAATCAGGAACCTGGGATGGATGCCTAGCCATAATGTTGTTCTTATCTTTTTTTCCCATTTTTTAAAAATGTAGACCGCAAACATCTCTAATACAAATCCCATTTGTATAAGTAAATGAATATAACCCTTCTTGGTGATATAAAATTATGACTTTTTGCTAATGCTCATGGATTTCTTTAAATTTTACTATCAAAATATTTTTACTGTATGTATCTAAGCACAGCACAGCACACACATTCTGCAGAAGAGCACAATGACATCGTCACTATGTTTATTAGAAATGCAGAGGACATGTCTATTTTGAGTAAAGAAGCCTGCCAAGAGATTAAAGAAAAGTCTCAAAGGCTATCTTCATCCTATTCTATAATCAAATATGAACTGGATTATTTTATTTTATTTTTTTAAATATATTTTATTGATTTTTTGCTGAGAGGAAGGAAGAGGGATAGAGAGTTAGAAACATCGATCAGCTGCCTCCTACACACCCCCTACTGGGGATGTGCCCATAACCAAGATACATGCTCTTGACCAGACTCAAACCTGTGACCCTTCAGTCCGCAGGCCGATGCTCTATCCACTGAGCCAAACCAGCTAGGGCTGAACTGAATTATTTTAGCTGAAGGCACTTGATGTTTGGTAGTCAGCTGTGATGAAAGAGGTTATGTTTGATGCTTGCTTCTATTTATTCTGTACCTAACGATCTGATGGAAGAAAGACTGCTGTCCTGCAAACTGCTGGTCTCTGGAAGCCGTGACAAATGCTTTCAAAGCGAAAGAACCGGCAGGGAGACAAGGCTCATTATGAGCACAGGAGCTCTCTAGCAAAGTGGACATCTCTGTGCGGGAAAATCCACAGGAGCAGCCGAAACAACACTCATCTGCAGGAGGTGCACTGCTTCCAACCCCTGGCCTGCGATCCTTGATAGCAAACTCCCTTTTAAGGTTGTCAACTCCATGAAGATGACCACTTTTCTCTGAGTGAGTGGAATACCCATTAATTTGTTGTGGATTCTTCCTAAAGTTTACTCCCTGGTCAAGGTTAGGCATTTATAAGCTAAAGGTTGTAGCTGTCAGATTTTGTGGACTACAAGGGAAGGTGGCAGCTGCTTTCTTTTTTAATCCTACCCAAAGACATGTTTTTATTGATTTAAGAGGAAGAGAGAAAGAGAGAGAGAGAAGCACTGATGTGAGAGAGAAACATTAATCAGTTGCCTCCCTTACTTTCCCCCACCAGCAATCAAACCTTCCCGTAGGTATGTGCCCTGATTGGGAATTGAACCTGAAACCTTTTGGTATAGGAGATGATGCTCCAACCAACTGAGCCACCCAGCCGGGCTGGCAGCTGTCTTTCTTTCTTTTCTTTTCTTTCTTTTTTTTTTTTTTTCAGCTGTTTTTAACAGTCAAAATAATCATTTTAAATGGAGTATAGTGTATCTGAATTTTTGAACATATTAAACAAACCCTGAAGGATATACACCAACTTCAATATTCATTGCAACATACTATAAGATTTTATAACTAAATCCAACAACATATTCAATGCTCTTGACTTAATAATACCCTCCAGGTGAAGTTTCTTAATAATAATTTCAAGGAAAAACACATGGAGTCTTATCCAGCTTACCAATGGGATGACTGTGGGTGATATTTTTATGATGTTGTGGCAGAAAATGCCATTTGAAATGTCTGAGGGACTCTGTTCTCCCTGATAGTCAGCTTTCACTAGGGGAGCTCGAAGTAGCCCTTAGAACTTACGTTTGATCCAACTCTAAAACATATCTCGCAGAAACCCCTGGGTGAGTTGGGGTGAGGAGCAAAGTAGATTCACATCCAAACAAAATAAATGAGCAGCTCTTTTACAAATCATTATGTCACGTCATCAACGACGAGGGCCTGTATTTTCTGGAAATAAAAGCAAAGTGGCCCCAGGGCCCTGACACGGAATGAGACTGTGGGGCTCCAACTTCCATGCTGCCAAAGGCAGAAGCACGTGGCAAGACAGCAGCTCACGCACATGATGGCACAAGGCCGCAGGGCCAAACAGACTGCTTCAAGATCAAAGGAGACAATTTTTTAAAAATGGCCATTGGTAGCTTGGTCTTCAGTCACAATTCTTCGTTGATTTTGAAACTGTACTGACTGGTAAATAGGGCTGTGAATTCACCAGAGGGAGCTCAGCTTACTGAGCTTGAGAATCACTGAGGGTGAGTGAGTCCGCGTGAAGGAATTACAGCCAGGCCCTTAGAATTTAAACAAACAAACAAACAAACAAACAAACAAACAAAAAAGCCACATACCTGGTACTTCAGTGCACTCTGGCGAGGCCTAGAATGAAGGTCTTCTAGAGCGCTCTCATGCTTGTCTGCAAGGCAAGGATAGTGAACAGGGTCCTGAAAAGTAGAACCAGAGTGGAAATGTAAAATGTGCCTGAGTGGCCTCGAAAGGGAGGCTAGCGTGGTCCTTAACCAGCAGCTCTAATCTGAAGTCTAACATTTACAGAGGCCTCCCCATCAGAGCCCTGGAAATACAGCATCTCCAGCCTCCGGGCCACATGCGCTGGAAGGTCACGCTGAAGAGCCAAGTAGGCCACTGCCTTCCAACAGCTCTGTCTCCTATGGCTCTCTCACATGCACCAGGCCCCAAAAACTCAGGAAGATAAAAGCTAAGTAAATACAATGGAAAGGGGTAGAATGCCTAAGCCAGGAGAAAGAGTCCAAGCACACCACAACAATGTGCATAAAACTCTGCCCTGCCAGCCAGCTCGCCAACTCTCCTAGAGAAAGGGCAACACAGAGGCCCACCCAGCCGCAGCCCCACCAAGGAAGCATTCCAGGGTCCCAGGAGGAAGGCTCCTTAAAACCAAGGGAAATGAGCCATTTGGGTCATTATCCAAGGCTTTGACAATACACCTAATGGTTATTTTTCACATTCGTTTTTTAAATTCTAGGCTATTAGTTTTAATAGTAGAGGAATACTAAATGGAGGAAGTTGAATTGAAAGGATGAGACTATAGGCAGAAGATTTAAATTACATTGCTCAATTCACCCAAGGAATTGCATTAGATTGCTGTTGATTGGAGTAGTCTACAATTGGCTTTATTTTTTTCTCTTGTGATTGCTTGGTGATAATATGTCACTGATCTATGATTTCAAGCTTTTGTTCTAAAAAATTTGATACAACTGTTATGGTTCTTAGTTGTTCCTCTATATGATGAGAAGATACCCCCAGAAACAAAGAGAAGAGAGAATGTTGTGCCTCTCACTTAACATGCTCATACTAATTTCTATATCACAGAAAGGATGTGCTTGGCTTCTGCTCAGTTGGTTGTAGCGTGGGATTAATGAGGCCAATATCACTCCAGTTCCCTTTGGGCCCCCCAAATTCATTCAGAGAAATTCTTTGAGTTGTGCCCTCCCTTGCCAACAATCTTTTAACTGAAAGTCTGTCAAAAGGTACACCAAGCAGAAGAATGCCTGGATGATTACTGCTCTTATTGTGGCTAGTACCAGGCAGTCTTCATCATATTCCTCTAAAGCCCTGGGCTGCACAGGGACCACAGTCGGCCCTGTTCTCATGATGGCCCATGTCACAATGACCTTGTGGAGTGGCTGCCATCATCAGCTTACAGGTGAGGGAAATGATGGTGAACCAGAGAAAAAAGCCAAACTCATGAAGGTAACTCCCAACCGGAGGAAGAAATGCTTTCCTGAGGGAAAGTATATTTAAATCATAAACAAGTTTTCTACACCCCACCTAAACAAACAAGGGGTCGGAAACAAAATAACTGGGTGGCATTAAACACAATCCTGCACAACTCCATGCTCTCCTTGCAACTCTTGCCCAAAACACAATCCATCAATAGACAGCCTCAAGTAGGCCCAGCAAGCCCACAAGTTTCTAATCTGAGTTTTCTTTTCTGTTCTACAGCCATTGGGCAGGGGGTTGTTGCCTCCACTGTGGGTATCCTCACGACCCCTAAAGCTGGGAAATACATGGTCAGTTCATTTACCATTCTCCTTAAAAGCTGTGACACTTCCAGGTAGAACTTGAAGAGGAAGCTGATGATGAGAGTCCTCTTGAACTCCACCTTCCCACCCAGAGCTGAGCCTGGGAGGGAGACTTCGTCCAGGACCAGCCTACAAGCTGCGTCCAGCATCTCTTCATTCCAGGGCCTGTGAGGGTCAAAAAGAGGACTCCTTATCTCATAGGCTCAGCCAGTGTGTGAGACAAATAGCCACAATCTAGTGCAAGCTTTGAAGTCAGGCAACCCACATTCAAACCACAGCACACCCCTCTCAAGGCATCTGGCCCAGGCCCCCTCTTTGTCATCTGTAAGGGAAATAATGGTAGGATCCACCTCGGGAAATGTCATGAAGTAGAAATGACAACCTGTGTTAAGTCCTCACTCAGCCCAGGAGCAATTCACTCCAGTAGCGCTAGAATGTTGACTGCAAGACAGGTTTGGGGTTTAAGCATCTTATATGTAGTCATGCATTTAATCCCCTCAATTGTCCTGCACAGTGGGGGTGACTGTTGCCTTTTGACATAGGGAAATTGAGGTATTGTAATGTTAAGCAAACTGACTGAGATCACATAATTAATAGGGCGTGAACTGAGATTCGGACCTAGGCAATTTGGCTCAATCGAGCTCATGTTTTTAACTGTCTATTAGGAAATGGTAACTGATACCTGAAAGTATTCAAGAAATATTGGCTACCAGTATCACCTAAAGATATAAAAAGTCAGGTAAGCAAATGCATTTAGCAACTGATGATAAAACAAACTACAATAATCTGTTTTTCATCATAGTAAATTATTTTCTCAATAAAGAATAATGTATTCATTTTGCTTATTGAATCTATGTGCTATTGGGATATGGTCTCTCTCTCTCTCCCTCTCTCTCTCTCTCTCTCTCTCTCTCTCTCTCTCTCTCTCTCTCTCTCTCTCTCTCTCTCTCTCTCTCTCTCTCTCTCTCTCTCTCTCTTTCTCTCTCTCTCTTACACACACAGACACACAGACTATATGATTCTCACTTTAGAATTCACTAAAATCAAGAGCTATGGAAACAATTATAAAATCATATTGGAATTCCATGCCATTAAGTAAAAATGTAGTCAGCATGCTGCTTCTTACAATTTCATGTCATAAAAAAGAAAAAAAAGAGCTGCCCCATTACTTGGGGTCTGGGGCCATGATGCTGTACCTTCCAATGAGTTTCCGGCAGGAATTCTGTGCACAGATGGTGGTTGGGCCGACGCCTCCATATGAGATGGACAACTCCCTGATGATGCCGTCCCCTTCTCCAAAAAAGACTCTCATCCCAGAGTTGACTATCGCGAGAGCATTCTGTTGCCGCTGGGCTTGTCGGAAGGCTGACACAAATTCCCACTAGAAGCCAAAGGGAAGTGGTGCATGTGGAAACACACCGAATTTCTAGACAGTTTTGGTAATGGCCTCACACATCCTCGCCACTCTGTTAGACTGAATTGTGTCCTCCCTGAGTTGAGACAATTAAGTCCTAGCTCCCAGGACCTGCAACGTGACTACATTTGGAAATTGGATCTTTAAAGAGGCACCTCAGTTAAAATGGGGCAATTAAGGTGAACACTAACCCAACAGGGTGGTGTCCTCATCAGAAAAGAAAATTTGGACGCATACATGACAAAGGAAAGACCACGTGAAGACACAGGAGGAGATGGCCAGCTACAAGCCAAGGAGAGAGTCCTTGAAGAAACTAGCCCTGCTGACACTTTGATCTCAGACTTCTAGCCTCCAGCACCATGTGAGAGTAAAAGTCTGCTGTTTAAGGCAACCTGTCTGTGGTGCTAGGTGATGGCAGGTTCAATTATTCCCTTTTCATAGGGAAACTGAGGCTCGGAGTGGGTCAGTAATCAGTTCAGGGTCACAGTAGGTTCTAAAGAGGATTCAACTTGAGTCTAACTCCAAAGACCCTTTCCTCCTAGGTTCTATCACAAGTGTAATTTTTAAGCCTCTTTCAAACCTCCAGATTTTGGTAGAGATATATTTTCAAGCTTTATTGAGGGAAAACACTCATGGAACAAATATGTATTTTTTAATTAGTAAGAAAGTAACTTTAGAGTTTGGGGTAGTGGGAAAGTTAGAGAGGGACAGAGACAAAGGTTTCCTGATTCTAGGAGTGACAGAAGATTGCATAACACAGATAAAAAGCAACTACAGTAGTCGTCATCGATTTTAGCTACCTCAAAAATAGCTACCTTATTTTTCTTCCCTTCAGTCAAGAACTTCTACGTTTTCACTTAAAAGAAGCATTGCCTGGCTTCTTTGGCATATCCACAGTGCCAGCATCCCCACTCTTGGGCTTTGGGACTGTTATAAAGTAAAATAGGGGCCACTCGAACACAAGCACTGTGATACCACAACAGACAATCAGATAACCTAGAGCAGTAGTCAGCAAACTCATTAGTCAACAGAGCCAAATATCAACAGGACAACAACTAAAATTTCTTTTGAGAGCCAAATTTTTTAAACTTAAACTTCTTCTAATGCCACTTCTTCAAAATACACTCGCCCAGGCTGTGGTATTTTGTGGAAGAGCCACTCAAGGGGCCAAAGAGCCTCATGTGGCTCGAGAGCCGCAGTTTGCAGACCACTGACCTAGACAGCCGCTAAGTGACTAACAGGACCCTATCCAATGTGGAGACGCTGGACTAAGAGCTGACTCACCACCAAAGCAGGACAGAGTGAGATGGCTCAAGATTTCATCACGTTACTCAGAACGACATGCAATTTACAACTTGCGATTGTTCATTTCTGGAATTTTCCATTTAATATTTTCAGACCACGGTTTACTATGGGTAACTAAAACTGCGAAGGGAACCCATAGATAAGAGGAACTAATGTGTGCACAAGTCCTCCTAATCTCTCCTGTAAACACTGTGCACCTTCCCGTAAAGGTGAGGGCCTAACCCACTGCGAGCTGGAACTCCCAGCTGCAGCTCACAGGAAGCCCCGGGAGCGGAGAGGGCAGTCTCACCTTCCTGGAGTAGGGAATGCTCACTGAGACCAAGATCTCTTCAGGCTTGAGGTCCGCACTCGGGTACTTCCTCAGAAACTGCTCGTCTAAAGGAATCTGCCGTGCCCCTTCTGTGAAAAGAAACAACACTGTCCCTGGAATCTGTACTATTAAACAATCAAACTCCCAAAACGTGGGCGACAATTCTACCAGTATCTGAGGGAACCGGGAAAAGAAGTGATCTGCCGAAACCGGTTTGGCTCAGTGGATAGAGCGTCTGCCTGTGGACTGAAGGGTCCCGGGTTCGATTCCCATGTGCCTTGGTTGTGGGTACATCCCCAGTAGGGGGTGTGCAAGAGGCAGCTGATCGATGTTTCTCTCTCATTGACGTTTCTAGCTCTCTATCTCTCTCCCTTTCTCTCTGTAAAAAAATCAATAAAATATATTTTTTTTTAAAAAAAGAAGTGATCTTCTTACCATTAACAAATCTTTCACCCTATAATGGCATTTTGCAACGTTTCTTTGCATCTAGGTTCTACCTTTTCTCCTTCCTTCCTTCCTTCATTCCTTCTTTCCTAGCAGAGAAGGCCAGAGATCAGGAAGAACAGGACCTTAGTCCCCTTGCTGAACAGCATAATTCATTCTGGGCTTTGTGAATAGAAAATAGATATTAATGTACCTTTTGATATTCTAATCAAGACATTCAACAAACATTTATTGTTTATCATTGGGACCCCTAGTAGATTCAGTAGTAAATAAGTAAATTACCTTCAATGAATTCTTATATTAATGATCTGGTATCTTTTTTTATATCTTTTTCCAGCACCTAAAAGAACTCATTTAATCAATATATTTAAAACTATAATGAAATATGATGCAGGGATGAAAGCTAAGAAGCTTATGATTTTTATATTCACGTCACAAGTCTCTTTCTCACTATATGATTTTTCTAAAAGGGATGTTACATAAATTGATCATTTTGAATGAAAATCTTCCTCCTTAGAATAATTTTGTGGTTTCAGTGATATGAAGAGTAGTTCTTTGATAATGCAGATAATAGAAAGCTAGTCCATATTTTTAAAATTTTAAAAAGAGGTTTATAGAGGACCAGTTGGAATTTCCCAATAGCTGTTGACTATGTTAGCATAAGAGAAATAAATTAAAAGTCATGAACTTAGTTTCAAAAACAAAACTCAAGTAAATAAATACAGAACTTAGCCAAACCATTGTTCAACAGAAAAAGGTCAGGAGGCTTCCATTCACGATGAATTAGGTATGAGCCCACAGCATGATGTGGGAGACACCCCCTCCTGAACTCCTGGGGACAGCCTTCGGCAGGGGCCCAGCCATTCTCACAGCCGCAGTCTCTCCACACCTGGGTCACATCCGGACACCACCACGTGTGGCCAGTACAGGGTGAATATCTAGCACTAGACCCCCCAAAAAAGGAGGCAGATACAGGAAATGAACAGAATGAGGACCAGACTGGTCACCTTTCCAGCTTCCAGAAAGGCAGAGAGAGTTATTAATAGTATAAAGGAAGGTCACTTTCAAAACTGGGCTTCCATCGCCCCCAGAGAAACGAAGGTCAGGAGGAGCCGATTCCATCAGCCTCCGAAGGAGCTGACACTCACCTTTCGATAACAGGTTGAGGGTGCAGCCGCCCACAGCCAGGAGGGGATTCAGGTCAGAATCAAAATGCCTGCTCACGACGTGGCCTCCTAAGGACTTTTTTAAAACAGTGAGTTAGTCTCACGCCAGTTGTACAATCATCGAAACACAAGGGATCAAATAAGAATCAAGCAAGGCTTTGGAGAACTATCCTTTTGGCCTGTCCCATAGAGTGAAAATGTTCTGATTTGTGAGACAGCCATGAAAGGGGCACACACCAGTTTACTGTCACTGCATACATACAGCCACGTTCCGGATCTGGGCCCCGGCCAGCGTTCCCAGCTGCTTCAAGAGGGCACGGAGTGTCTGCGTCCGTTCCTCCGGGAGCTTCTGCACTGCAGCGGCCAACGTGTCCTTCACCTGAGCCAGGCTGAGGCCGGCACCTAAAGTCAGCCCTGAAATGAAATCACATGTGCATCATGTAGTGTGATCATTGCCGGCCGGAGATGTCCATTCAGTTTCAGGTTACAGATACTGCGTCCTGCTGCCCTGCCCGTGGGTGGTGATGGCGATAGAAATGGTGTTGGTGATGATGGCTGTAATGGTGGCTAAATGTTTTGAACACTGGCCGTGTCAAGCACTCTATTGAATGTTCCACAGAATCGCCTTGCACCCTAACAAGGCTTTGAGATGTTATTAGCCCTATTTCACAGGTCAAGAAACTGAGACTCAGTTAAGAACTCGACTAGTATTTTACAGCTATTATACAACACTAGAAGCCTGATGCACAAATTTCGTGCAAGAATAGGCCTTGGCAGCCGCAGCAGCTGCCTCAACCCGGCAGTTGCAGCCCGGCTTCTTCCAGAAGGTCGTCCGGAAGGACATCCAGGTGGCCATTTGGCCTATTTGCATATTATGCTTTTATTATTATAGCAATAGTCAAGTCAAGTATTAGACTCCAGAGCCAGACTTCAAACTCCCATTTATATCACTTCTCATCCTTGCCATGAAATCAACTTCCTTTATCAGAATGAAAAGAATATGTAAGCTGCTTGATGCATAAACTTGCTCTGCTTACTCCTGTGCTTCTGGAGGCAAAGATTGTGTTCACTCGTCTCTGTCTTCCGCCCAGCACTTACACAGCGCCCTTTGTGGAAGAGTTGTTACATTTCTCTGATTTGGTACACACAGAAAGTTCCCCAATGAAAAGCTGACTATTTGGACTGTTAGTATCTCATAAAATTACAGAGAATTCCCTGAGCCTCCTCCAGAATGTTATCCTTCTTCTAAGAAGGGAATCTCTCTGTCTGTTATAATTTGGAGTAATTCTTCTCGTTATCTGAGGGGCAAAGAAAATCAATTGATTGATTCATTTTAACTAAGAAAGCAGGGGCCTTTAGAACTTACCATTATTTGCATAGTTTACAACATTCAGCTCTTCAATTCTATCGGGAGAAATGATAATGGGGTGGAAGACACCTTTAAACTTCACTTCGGGCCCTAAAGGATTGAAAGAAGAAGAAGAACCGCCTTGTATATTGTGAAATTGGGATTCAAACTGATGTCTTTAAATATATAAAAACCGCATATCCTCCTACTGGTCTGTGCATGGCACAGAGGACAGCTAGCTGAATCTTCACCGCACAGGGGACCCTTTGCATTGTCAGCCTGAAAACTTGGCTGATGAATCCAAGACAATGTGTGGCAACTCAAAATTCCCTTTGGGCCCGGCCAGTGGTGCTCAGTGGTTGAGCATTGACCTATGGATCAGAAGGTCATGTTTTTTTTCTGGTTAGAACACATGACAGGGTTGTGGGCTCGATCCCCAGTGTGGGGTGTGCTGGAGGCAGAAATCGATGATTCTCTCTCATCATTGATGTTTCTTTTCTTAAGATATATACTTTTATTTATTTCAGTGAGGAAAGGATAAGAAAGAGAGAAAGAACCATCAGTGATGAGAGGGAATCATTGATCTGCTGCCTCCTGCATGCCCCCTTACTGGGGATTGAGCCTGCAACCCAGACATGTGCTCTGACCGGAAACAAACCATGACCTCCAGGTTCATAGGTCAATGCTCAACCACTGAGCCATATCAGCCAGGCTCATCATTGATGTTTCTATCTCTCACTCTCCCTTCCTTTCTGAAATCAATAAAAGTATATTTTTAAAAATCCCTTTGGAAGAACCCTGGGAGCCTTCTCAAAGAAGCAGGCGGTCAAACAGAGTTTACAGAGCAGACAGTAGGAGGACCCGTAACTGCAGCATATACCTACGGAGACACCTTTCAGAGGAAACAGAGCCTTTCCAGACACAAGCCCCAAATCAGCCTTCACAGGGAACAAGGACAGGACTGCCATCCCCGGAACTGCTGCTCACCCCCCTTAACCCTCCACACAAAACCTGGTGCAGCTCTGTGCACCGCTCCCAACAGGGACAACAGGAATCACTTACGTCAGAAAGCTCTGAGATTCTTGTGAGCAATGCTGAGGAAGCCAAGACTCACTCCCCCTGATGCTCCTGAGACACGAATATTTGAGTTTCTTTTCCCCAAAGCACTCCTCCTAGGTTTCCCCTTAAGCAGTCCCAGGGTTCTGCGTACCCGTAGAGGTGTTCCCCATGACGACAGGGGCTTGGGGGTACTTGGCTTTAGCCTCCAGAAGTTCCTTCAGGGTCACCGGGGAAATCCACGTCATTCTCTCGCCAGCAAAAACTCTGGTCATTGGTGGTTGTTTCTCAGCCAGGATCTGTGGCAGAACCAGCAGGGATTTGAGATTACTTTGTGACCATGTTTCCACCTGGGTTTGCTCTGTCTTCGTATAAATAGGGGAAGGAAATGGAGATTTAAAACACAAATAAATAAAAATGATCTAAAGGTACAGCCTCACTAGGAATCAGAATAAAAATGGGCAATATTTCACTCCTTCTGGAATCTGTTCCAGTGCCTCCTCTTGGCGCTTTTATATCTCAAAGGAATTCATTTCAATGTTTACAGAGGTTTCATCATGCTTAATTTTGTTACAACTTTCTACATAAGAATAAACTCAGGTTTCTGCTACAAGTAGAAAACATGTCTAAGTCTACAAATGTGATATTATTTTGTAGCATTTTTTATGGACACTAACTGCTGCTTCTTACAGTCACTGTCTCCTCTAGGCGATATGCCCCCACCTTCGTTCCACGCCCCCCTCTGCATCGGTCCCACACTCTTTAGACTTTGAGTGGAGGACAACAGATGGATATTACCTGGTTGCAATCGGCCTTTGAGAGGATTCGTCAGCAAACACCCTTCCTGCCATTTCCCCATGAACTCCTCTAGGACAACCCCAGCGTTGCCTTCACTTACCATTAGCTCGGGAGGAAAAATCAATTCCTGAGTTGGATCCAGTGGCAGAAACTCCTCTTCTGAGAAGAGTTTTGAACTTGTCTTAAAAAGAGAAAATACAACAAGTAACTCATCCATCAACTTGAACTACAGTACTTTAAATCCTGTGTGGAATGAGCTCAGAAGAAGACAGACACACACACACACACACACACACACACACACACACACACACACCAGAAAGCAGCTGGCCAGCCACAGTCCCTGGGTCCTGAGTCAAGGGCTCTGACACAGAACTGGTCCCCCAGGCCCTGCACCCTTGCATGTTCACGTGGAGTCTGGGGAAGCAGAGGATGCAGCTGAGACCAAGAACATCTCCCTGAATCACCACCTGTTCTTTCATCACCCTGACACTCCACTGTGCTTCTCACTCCTGAAAAAAGACTTGAAGGAGGCTTTTTTTTTTAAGACTATGAAAGAGCCTGGCTGGTATGGGGGTCACAGCTTGATTCCCAGTCAGGGCACATGTCCGGATTTTGGGCTCAGTCCCCAGTGGGGAACCTGCAAGAGGCAGCCGATCAATGATTCTTATCATTGATGTTTCTATCCCTCTCCCTATCTCCCTTCTTCTCTGAAATCAATAAAATACCTTAAAAAAAAAAAAGAAGACTAAAAACACTGAGGTATCAATGTGCTTTCTCTCCTACAGACCGCTGTGCTTTGAATGAGACTAACATCTGTATGAGGAATGCATTGTTAGGATAGATTTGTGTGTGCGTGTGACAGAGATGGAGTGAGCGTGGGAGCAGGGGCCATGCTGATAGACCTCCAGCTAATTTAACTCACACAGCCATTTATTCTTCCTAGAAGTCAGCTGGACTCTGACAATCTCCTGAGAAACCCTTATAAAAAGTGCACATGTCACTGACCTTATTTCCTTCCTCAGGTTCTGGGAATCCGTTTATCCCTTGATTCAAACAGCAAACCCCATTCTCCTTACTTTGGCAGCAGCCAGAAGTCTAGGGGGTTGAAAAACAAATAATGGAGAATTTATTCCTGATTTTACTAAGAATTTTTTCAGCTTTCTTGATGTATAATTAATAAATAAAATGTATGCATTTAAAGTGTACAATGTGATGATTTGATATATGTATATTATGTTAAATGATTATCACAGTCAGTTCATTAACACACTTATTATCACACATAATTACCATTGTGTGTGTGTGTGTGTGTGTGTGTGTGTGGTGAGAACACTTAAGGTCAAGTCTCTTAAAAATTCTCAAACACACAACACAGTGTTATTAACTATTGTCATCATAATTTAAAGATCATATAACAAAGTCTGGCACATAGCAATAAATATTAACAATGGTTTTTAATATTAATATTTTATTAATAAAATACAAAGCGTTATTATTACTCTGTCCTTATTTATGATGTATTGATGTCATAGTTTAACTTCCAAAGGGCAATCTTATGTCCTTCATTTCAAAGGTTGTTTGTTCACTTACTCACTCAACAAATATTGATTGAGTGTTTACTCACTGGGTGAATGGTGTCCAGTCTGGAGGCACATGGCCTCTACTGTCAGGTAGACCAAAGTCTGATGAACAGACCGAAAAGCAAACGGGCAACTGCCCTATCATGTGACCAACGCTGTGACAGGGGCATGCATGCAAGGGGCTACAGGAGCACCATGGCAGGGTATCTGACTCAGGCAGACAGCTCAGGGACAATGACCCTCAGCCAACATCAAAGTGCTTAGTGCTCATTACATGAGTAGCAGGGCCAGGCCGGTGAACGAGCGTAAGCACCGTGTCCAAGATCAGATAACAAACACCAGTACAGGCTTTGAGGTAAAAAATAGCCCTGAACCTACAAATGGCAATTCCTCCACAGCCCCTACTGTTCTGTTTCATTGGGAAAAATACACCTACTACCATGTTCCTTTCTACTCACGTTACAGAAGGTCTTGCATGCATCAACGATGGGCCTGTATCCAGTGCAACGGCACAGGTTACCTAGAGGAGAAAAACCCCGCTCTGTCAATCAGGGAACCTAGAGAGAGGCACAGACAGCCAATCATGATGGCCATAAGGCCTCCATCCTAGAAGGAAGTCCTATTTGACATTTCAGTGCATCTACTCTACAAAGTCAGATTTCTTTATCAGCAACTTGGGATATTTGGTTGATATATAAAGTTACTACAAAGAGCAAAGGAGATCACCTGTAATAGCATTTAATACTGCACGTGGCACATGGCAGATGTCCACCATTAGTGTTCATCATCATCATCATCATCATTCAAAAACGAAAGCACACACACACACATAACCTACCACCAAGGGCATCAGTTAACTGGTCCAGGGTGGGATCCGGATGGTTCCTCAGCAGCGCGTACATGGACATCACCATCCCAGGGGTGCAGAAGCCACACTGTGTGCCGTGGCACCTGGCGATCCTCTCCTGGAGGCACAGGAGGCACAGACATGCAGAATCTGGGGCCCCACCACAGGCCTACTGAGTCACACCTGCCTGTTGGCAAGAGCCCCAAGTGAACTGTGTGCACATTGAGTTTGGAGAAGAGGCCCCAGAAGATCCTTCTCAGCCTGGGGGTCACCCTTTCTTGGGCTGAGTGGCCAGGAATACCGGTCCCCACCAGCTTAAAAAATATATATATATATATACACATATATATATATTTTTTTAAAATATATATATATCAATAATATATATATTATTGATTTTTTTACAGAGAGAAAGGGAGAGGGATAGAGCTAGAAACATTGATGAGAGAGAAACATCAACCAGCTGCCTTCTGCACACCCCCTACCGGGGATGTGCCCACAACCAAAATATATGCCCTTGACTGGAATCAAACCTGGGACCTTTCAGTCCACAGACCAACGCTCTATCCACTGAGCCAAACCAGTTTCAGCCCTCACCAGCTTTTGAGCTTCATTCAAGGTTCTCAGCTTTCAGAATCAACAAGGGAGTTTAAAAATGTCCAAAAGCAGCACCCAAGATCAATTAACTGAGAATCCCTCGGGGTGTGACACAGACATAAAGATTCCCAGGTTGCCCGCCCAGCTGGTGTAGCTCAATAGTTGAGTATCAACTGACAAACCAGGAGATCATAGTTTGATTCCCACTCAGGGCACATGCCCAGGTTGTGGGCTCCGTCCCCAGTAGGGGTCGTGCAAGAGGTAGTCGATCAATGATTCTCTCTAATCATTAATGTTTCTATCTCTCTCTTCCTCTCCTTTTCTCTCTGAAATCAATAAGAATATATTTAATAATAATAATAATAATATTGAATAGTAGTAGTAAAGATTCCCAGGTGGTTTCAATTTATAGTCCTGAATGGGAATCACTGAGATAAAGTGATCCCAAGGTTATTCCTTGGAAGTCTTTCAGGGAAATGAACTGAATTATATTCAAGTTGAGGGTGAAAAACAAACAACAACAAACAAACTTCCAACCTGCCCACTACTGCCCTAATGCTGTGGCACACAGGAGTTTGTTTACAAAGTACTATTATTGGTCCTGAGAGCGATCAAGAAGAAAGCATTGCCTTTATTTTCCTTCCAACCCTTTCCTGCCCCAGCATGTTCTCCTTGGAATCTAACTTCAAAGTTGCAAGCTCCTTTTGGAAGCTGTCTTCCGGCTGTATTGCAGCCAGGAGAGGAACAGCGATGGCTAAATGAAAGTGTTGTCATGCCTGTGAATAGGGAAGTCTCCCCAGGGTATCCGGGCAGAATTCACTCCCTCTAGGTATTGGGGTTTCATAGACCATAAACAGAACAGAACCCACGAATCCTTCACGTCCAGAGAATTTGAAGTTTGGCCATTTTATTTGTCACCTCAAGAGTTCCCCTCTTCAGCCCTCTCCCCATAAGTGACGCTTATCAACTTAGAGGAAAACATGTAGTAACAGCATTTTCAGGGCAAATGCATAAATAACCAAAAGACTTAGGGGTCAGAGGTGCCCTTTTACTTGAGGCAAAGTTCTAAGAAGGTGCTGCCTTAGGAGAAAAAACCCTCAAAATTCATCGACCATTCCTAAAACCTGTCTTCTGAACAAGTCCTAAATTTAACAAATCCTTTTGGTAGCTGAGATTTCCATTCCACTTTAAAATCATGTTGTTTTCCATTTTATAAAAAACACAATAAAATTATATTCCTCAATGCACAGAGCTCTTGTGTCTTTGTAAGGTTGGAAGATGCAAAGCGGACAGTGGATAGGTGCCATTTAATTAGAGCATAGAAAACAGACTGATGAGTCTCGGAGGGAAGTGGGGGGAGAGTGGGTGGGTGGAAAACAATTAACCAAAGAACTTGTATGCATAACCCATGGACACAGACAATAGGGTGGTGAAGGTGGGGAGGGGGCAGCGGGATGTGGGCTAGAAGGTCTCAATGGGGGGAAAGGGGGAGATATCTGTAATATTTTCAACAATAAAGATAATTTAAACATTAAAAAAATCTATCTGTCTATCTATCTATCTATCTATCTATCTCTTAAAAACAAAATCCAGTGAGGTCAGTGTTGGCTTGTTTGTTTGTTTTTAACCAAGTCCTCTAGTCTTCAGAAAGCATCTTTCCAGGAAGTCAGTCACAAAACATCCATGTGGTCAGTTCCCCTCCTGGTCCCCAGCTTGATTTCATCTGTCAGCTGACCAAGCAGGAGGACCCAGGCTGGTCAACAGCATTAATCTCAGGGGCTCATCATGACATTAATGGTTTCAAAGCCCAGAAACCCTCTGAAGAGGCCCATCCTCACCTGAACGGGGTGAATCCTGGTCCTGGTGCTGCCTATGCCTTCCACTGTGGTGACGGCAGCGCCGTACACAGAACAGATGGGCATCAGACAGGCGTTGGCTGGGTAATGTCTTCAGAACGCAGAAGAAAAGCACAGATTAATCGTAGCCAATGGGAAATGGGACTGGACATTCACTGAGCTTCTCCAATGGGCAAAGTTTGGAAGACTGTTTCAGGCTTTGTTTGCATATACGTTTTATCCTTAGCTCACGTTCATTTTACAAAAGTAGAATCTGCTTAGGGACACAGCTCGAGTGCCAGAGACAGGATTCAACTAGACCTCCAAATTCTGACTCCAGAATAGGTCCCACTAACTTTTGTTGTTTTTCTTATGGATAAGGGGCTGACATTCTCCTCTGTAGTCACCTGTGATTAATCAGCTATAGTCCATCTTCTGGGCAGGTGCTGAGCCACGGGTGGGTTGGGGAATAGAGTGAATTTGAAATTGTGCTTCAGAAGAAATAGGGTGTGGGATACAGAACTCCTCAGTCCCATAAAACCTACTGCTTGAACATGTCTGACTCAAAAATGACAACTAAAATGTTCTCATTTACCAAACAGAACTACAAATGGCCAATAAACACATGGAATATATGTTCAAAATAACCAGGAGAAATTCAAATTAAGCAATGAGAAACACCATTTTTTTAAAAATCAAGGAAAATGACAAAGATTTTAAAAGAGTGTAACATGCACCATTAGCAAAAATTCGGAAAAAAGAAACTCATGTACTGTTGGATAACAATGTAAATTAATAGAGCTCTTCCTGAGACATTTCACTGGGTGGCATAAAAACCTTTCAGATACATGCACATTCTTTTATTCTGAAATTCCATGTCACAAATATATGTCTATATCATTGACGCATTGCGTATAACAATGAAGAATTGAAAACAATCTAAGTGATTAGTATTTGAGGATTGATTTTGGTGTACTCAAGCAATGGAATATACACAACCATTAAAATTATATTTATTACTTTCAAAAGATACTCATGAGAAGTTAAACAAAATATACAGTTCCCTGAACAGTATATGCAGTATGCTTCTGCATGTGCACTCATGAAAGATCAGAAGGATATTATTCATTTATAAATAAATATAAATATTCATTGAGTGCCTATCATGTGTCAGGCAGTATCCAAATACTAGGATTCATTAGATAAAACCCCTTCCCTTGTAGAATGTATAGTTTAGTGGAGGGAAGGTAGACAATACCTATGTATACAGACAAGATGGCTTGGCTGTGGAACACAGACAGATTTCTGAAGTCTGACCATGCTCAGATCCTCTGCCCTCATCTGAGATCTATGGAATGATGTAAAACGGTGTAATATGTGCATAATTGGAGATGGGGGAATGGGGGAGGGAGAATAAATAAACATTTGAAGAGATAACTTGAGAAGTTTCCACAGCTGATAGAAGACATCAACCCATAAATCCAAGAAACTTGGCAAACATGAAAGGGAAGATGTTAAATGTCATGGGAAGCCATTGGTGATTTTGAAGTATGAGTGTTGCAATATGATTTATACTTGAAACAGATCTCTCTGAGTGATGTATAAAAAAGATACTGTAGCCAAAGCTGGTTTGGCTCAGTGGTAGAGTGTGGGTCTGCGGACTGAAAGGTCCCAGGTTCAATTCCGGTCAAGGGCATGTACATTGGTTGCTGGCACATCCACGGTAGGGGGTGTGCAAGAGGCAGCTGGTCGATGTTTCTCTCTCATTGATGTTTCTAGCTCTCTATCTCACTCCCTTTCTCTCTGTAAAAAAATCAATAAAATATATATTTTTTAAAAAAGATACTGTATTGGGGACAAGGGTGGGAGCAAGGGGACCATTGGTAGGCTGCAGTAGTGATATAAGAGTGTGATGATGGCATTATTCTCCCCTGCCATTTGAGCCCTTCCTTTCCTCTCAGACATCAAAGGGTGTCAGACAGCCTTTTAACTTTCAGTGGAGGATTCTTTGTTATCCTCACTGATGGCACGTTTTTAATAATGCATTAATATTTCTGGGATATGTCACAGTGTCTCCAGTATCTAACATATTGTAGTTGTTGCTCAATGCATATTTACTAATTAAAGGAATAAAACAAAGTTCAGAACTACAAAAAAATCAACCATATCTGCACTTGGCTGCCAGGTACCTTATCTTCTTGGTAACGGGGTTATATCGTGATATCATCACTGTGCAGGCACCACAGCCTCCCCCTCCACAGCCATACTTAGTTCCTGTGAGTCGAACTGGGAAAAGCACAGTTAAGGATAATGTATTTTTCATAATTCTCTGTCCAGAATAGCACTTGTATTAGGAGACAACACTATCAAAGACTTAAATATATAGTTAAGTTAGTACATAATTACAAAATGATGGATGTGTGGATGCTATTATTTAAAATGATAAATTTAAATTTAATTTTCATTTGTGTGTTATATCTAGTCTCCTCCCTTTCAAAACAACCGGGCCTCAGGTTGCTGAAAATTGGGCCAAACTAAGAAAAGGAAGAATCTATACACCAAGGGCTTAAATATTTGAAAGTATGAGTACATTGTACATTTGTTCTCCACCTTACCTGTGTCTTTGATGACATACAAAGTAAAATGTCAACGTGTAAGTAATTCTTGGAATATTTCTATCACATCCATGTTGGCCATATTTCTTTGCTTCTTGGTAGCAGATACTGGTTGTTCCCCAATATCTTTCTTCCCCGGTTATAAAATACTCAATTCTTAGCTACACACATGGTTTCCCAGGATTAAAAAAATATATATGTATATATATTTTGCAAGCCTTCTCTGCAGCTAGATGGAGTTATCAATAATATTGGCCAGTGGGATGTAAGCATAAGTGTGTATGACTTCTGGGAGGGAAACATCCTCAAAAAGAGAAGGGTACCTGTTTCCTCATCCCTTGCTTCTTCCCATTTTCTGGAATTCAGATATGATGGCTGGACCACAACCTTCATCTCTGACCAGGAGGAGAAAACTGCATGCTGAGGTGGGCGAGGGGGAGCAGCAAGATATAAGGAGCTTGGTTCCCTGACTACGTCATGACACTGCTTTACTAGCCCTGACCTACCTACATGTGGGACCCCTCTATGGGAGTGTGGTAGCCATGAGAATGTGCCTCACGCCCCTACTTCAACAGGGAGGGTTCGGACCAAGAGACCCGGCTGCTGCACTCTGAAATCTATCCCTCCAGTAGTCACTGGCTCCCTCCCTATTTCCTTTCACTCTGGCATTTCATTCAATAAGACTCTTGCACATTTAATCCCATTTTTTCAGTCTCTGCTTCCTAGAGGACCTGAACTAATACAATGAGAAAGGAATAAACCTCTATTTTTCTATCTTGTTTATTGCTATTGGGGATTTTCTGTCATTCTTAATTCTCACAAATGAACTGAATATGAACTATTACACATTAACGTCATGCATAACCAGTAAGTCAGTGTTCATTGTTTTTACATCCAAAGATATTAAATGACTTCCAGAAGATAGTTACTGATGCTTTTTGAGTTGCGTACACTTTGGGGAAATAAAGAAATATACCAACTTCCATTGTCACACGATTTTGTATATAATTTAATGAGGTCTACAGAACTCTGGGAGCCCACTGGAGTTCATGCCTGCCAGGCTGAGAATCCATTCCTTGGATAATTAATTTAGAAAGTTTTTCTAAGGTACCATTCTCAGGCATAATTTCTCCATTGTTCTTTTACTTTAGTTTCAGGAGATTTCTGTGCTCTTTTTCTGATGGGCATGATGATTAGTCCTCAAAGACAGAATGTCAATATTGTGACTCTTGATTCCAAAGGATGCTTAATTAAGCCTTTCAACATCCATTGTTTTCATTCCCACCACTAGCTTCTCCATCTATACAATATATTAAGTGCCAAGACAGAAATTGGAAAGAAGCTGGTTCTTCTGACCGTCTCAACCGTGCACTGCCTACAAAACTACAATGTAAGACTTTCTCTAAGAACATAAAAACACAATAGTAGAGAATATATGACTCAGTCTGACTTTAAAAAAATATTTGAGCCCAGCCAGCATGGCTCAGTGGTTAAACATGCCCAGGTTGCAGGCTCAGTCCCCAGAAGGGGGCATGCAGGAGGTGGCCAATCAATGCTTCTCATTGATGTTTCTGTCTCCCTCTGTCTTCTTCTCTGAAGTCAATAAAAATATTTTTTATAAAAGGTATTTGAAATATCACCTAATGAGGCTTTCAGAACCCTCCCGCCCCCTCCTACCCCACCTCTAAACACACTCAAGCACAAAGCAAAGGAAAGGATACGCTTCTTTCTCAGAAATGGTAACAGCATTGTTTCAGGATCAACATTTTTTTCTATCACCTGCACCGGAAGGAAAATAAGAGTTAGGCACACATATTTGAGAGACCTTGTGTCATTTTATAGCAGGCATATGATAATTTGACGGAAATAACTCTCTTAAGTGTACTAGTAAAGGCCGAATCTTGGGCCTCATCACCACTTTGCTACTGTCCTTGGTCCTGAATCATCCTGTACACTGTTCTCCAAGGCAGTGGTTGGTTCTACCCTGTTACCCCGAAAATAAGACAGTGTCTTATATTAAATTTTGCTCCCAAAGATGCGCTAGGTCTTATTTTCAGGGGATGTCTTATTTTTCCATGAAGAAGAATACGGTACACATTTATTGTTAAATGAAAATAAAGGAAATTTATTACCTGTATACGGTACGGTAGTACGGTAGTTGTCAACACAAACCAGACAAACTGTGAATCCTACAGTATCAAGAATTTACTCATTTATTCAATGACAATCATGTCATCATATTCTGGAACATCATCATAACAATCCAATTCCTGAATTTCCTGGTGAATTTCTTGTGACTCCATTTCTTTCAGAATCAGTGGACCAAATCTCTCATGTTTAGCCTAGGTGGGCCTTATTTTCAGGGGGATGCCTTATATTTCACTCAGAAGGAAACCTGTAAGTAGGTTTTATTTTCAGAGGATATCTTATTTTCGGGGAAACACGGTATTAGCAGGAACACTAGTGACTCCTGACCAGCTTTTGCTAGAAAGTCTAAAAAAGGATAATATATTATTATAAAAAATGGAGAGGGAGGGCTAGATGGAGAGATAGACGAGAGAGGGAGGGAGGGAGAGAGAGAGAGAGGGAGAGAGAGAGAGAGAGAGAGAGAGAGAGAGAGAGAGAGAGAGAGAGATACGCTGGGCTGGAATAGAATAGCTTCTGAGAAATTGCTATAGTTTTTTTTAAGACTCATTTGCTTATCATGTTCAAAGAACAAGTTTCCAAAAGAAGATCACAACCAACAATTGCCCCAAAATACAACAAAAACAAAGGAGGTAAAATGTGTGTGCCAAGTAATACAAGGGGAAGCAAGGACACCCTGGGAAGCAGGTCTGAGTAGCTATTGAGTGAATTTACATTCAAGAGAACCTGGATATGCCTGGCTGGCATGGCTCAGTGGTTGAGCATCAGCCTATAATCCAGGAGGTCACAGTTCGATTTCCAGTCAGGGCACATGCCTGGGTTTCAGGCTTGATCCCCAGTGTGGCATATGCAGGAGGCAGCTGATCAATGATTCTTTCTCATCACTGATGTTTCTATCTCTCTCTTCCTCTCCCTTCCTCTCTTAAGTCAATAAAAGCATATTTAAAACAAAACAAAACAAAAAAAAAAAAAACACCAAACCTGGAATACAAGAAGAGATAGGATGGCAAATCCACAGAATCCCAATTTTATTTTTAATATTTTAATTTTTTTTTAGCATCAGAATTACCCAGAGGTCTTTTCCCCCCATTTTTTAAATTAAGGTATTATATGTGTACATATCTTACCATAGCCCTCCTCCCCTCCCATACATGCCCTCACCCCCCACTGTTTTGCTTCCATTGGTTATGTTTATATGCATGCATACAAGTCCTTCGGTTGACCTCTTATCTCCCCCACCTCTCCCTAACCCTCCCGCTGTAATTGGACGGTCTGTTTGATGCTTTACTGTCTCTGTGTCTATTTTTTGTTCATCAGTTTATAATGAAGAGGCCCAGTTTTAATGGAGAGACAGGCTGTGGGGAACCCAGAGAGCAAAGAATGGTATTTGAGGCTGGAGGCACATTGTGGTTTTTGGAAGGAGTTAATGGAAGCAGCAGGCCTTGTTTGTTCCGGATGTTTCAAGAGATTAGAGTTTGGCTCCGAGACTGCTGGCTTTCAACAGGTTTCTTTTCCTTGAGTTGGTACATGGCATGTTTGGAGGAGGGAGTGGGAGGAAGGATGCAGCGAACACCCTGTCCTGGTGAGTCTTGGAGTGAAACAGGAAGGTCAGGACCAAGATACTGGCTAGGGGAGGGAATGAGGCTCAGTTGTCCTCGCTGACGGGGTCAGGGTCATTGCATATTCCCATCTCAGGACAGCCTTGGGTGTTGCAAGAACAGAGTGTATCGTATCCCTCATTTTTTTCCACCAGCCCTCTGGGAGATTTCAAGTTCACGTTGCACAAACACGAGAAACCACGTTCCTCTGGGCCGGGCTGAGGGCCCTTGCCAGGTCCAAGACAGAGGCAGAAAGAAGAAAGAGAAGGGAGATCAGGGGGAGAGAGGAAGGAGGTGAAAGAGTGAAATACGAAAGGGAGAGGGGCACCTGTGAGAGGACCAGGTGGACAGGTAGAAGAGGGAGAACGAGGTATGTATTGAGGGACACTGCGGAGAACAATAACCCACAGCAGCATGAGGGCAGGGGTTCGAGAGGACAGCCAGGGAGGACACTTGTGCCTGAGCATCAGGTTGCTCTAAAGTTCATTTTACTTTGTGGTTCTTCCTGCCATAGCCCCCTCCAGCCTCTCCGATTTTCTTTGAATTATCACAGCCATCCCAGCAGCCCCAAAATGTCCTCTCTCAGCCTTGTCAACCGAAACCCCAGGACAGCTCTGTCCAAATTCTTATCTTCACATCAAGCCCAAGTACATTTTGTTGAGCAAATCATGCTCGACTCCCTTTCAGCGACCTTGGTATCGATACTTCTGGGCAGGTTCTAGCTCTATGCGTGAAACAAACGATTTTCCTGTCCAGGTCTTAGAAATCATTATGGAATGCTTACTCTGTGCCAAGTACCTTGCTAACCACTCTCCGTGGAATTTAATCTTCATTCCAATTCCAAGGAAGACTGTATTGCTATTAGGTTCGTTTTGGAGAGAGGAAAATGGAGGCTCAGAGATATTTAACAGCTTTTTGAGGCTCCCGAGCCACTGAGTGGCAGAGCAGAGAGGGCAGAATTCAAACCCATGGCCAGCTGGTTTCAAAGCCCACACCTGTGATGGCTACCCCTCACTGCCACACAGAGGGCCGTGCTTTGGTTCCAGAGTTGTGTTAGAGACTGGCATCCGGGGTGTGATCCACTCGGGGGCTCTTGCCCCTTGAACTCCATGTTAACTGGGATGCCTGTTCTGGGGGCCCCTGGTAGAGCAAGGCGGTCTCCAGACATCTCTCTGCAACCAAGTCTCTGACCAGTGGTCCATGGTCTCAGCCCCTGCTCAGCCACACCTTTTGGAATCCTGGAAGGATTTCTCAAAAACCACAGGCCACAGGCCAATTACACCACTGAGTCTGCTCATTGGCTTCTAAGCTTCCTTTCAAGGGCAAGTTTGTTTTTGTTTTTAAATATATTTTTTATTGATGTCAGAGAGGAAGGGAGCGAGAGAGAGAGAGAGAGAGAGAGAGAGATAGAAACACCAATGATGAGAGAGAATCATTAGCTGCCTCCTGCACGCCTCTTACTGGGGATCAAGCCAGCAATCCAGGCGTGTGCCCTTGACCAGAATCAAACCCGGGGGGGCGGGGGGACCCTTCCATCTGAAGGCCGATGCTCTATTCACTGAGCCAAACCAGCCAGGGCGAACCCTTATTTGTTGAATATACCATTCAGTTATGCCAAAGAAGAAAGTGACATAACACTTGCTCCCATAGTCATGTGTTACTCTGCAGATGGGGAACAACAAGCTCCTCTCACCCAGTGGGAAGCAGACAGCAGGGCCAGAGACTCTATGTGAGCTACAACCTGTGCCATCTGCATGTGGGGAGCAGTTCCCTTTAAGGAGAGTAACACAGAACCCCGGAGGCGCAGGGCCCTGGTGCCAGACCTCCCTCTGCTTCCTGGGGAGTCCCATGTGGGAATGCAAGTAGCACGGCTTGGTGGTCAGCTCTTCAGGAAGCCCCTTACCTTCCTGCCTCAGTTTCCCCCTTGCAAAATGAGGCCAATACACTGGGATAACAGTAAGAGTGACGGGCTATGGCTTGTGTGCTGGAGTTCAGGGGAAAATGTCTTAAAGGGTGCCCTGGGGCCTCGACACTGCCTGGAACGGGCCCGGGGTTCTGCACATTCAAACCCATGGCCAGCTAGTTTCAAACGCCACAGATGCCAGATGAGCTGATGTATATTTACAATCACATTGAAGTCTTTATCGTTGTTACTTTGTTGAGTACTTTAAAAAAAAAAAATCATGAATTGCTGAATTTTGTCAAGTGACTCTTGGCCCTGATGGAGATTGTATTAGTTGGGGTCCATCCAAGGGAAGAAACCACAATCGTTTTATAAATTGTTAACCAAATACTAAAGAACTAAGAACTGAAGAGGCAGAGGGACCAGTAGGATATGGAGGAACAAGAGAAGCGGATGGGATGGAAACGGAAAGGCTCAGAGGCAGAGTTCCAGGACTAGGGAAGGTGTGCCCCTGGCTGGCCAATGCCACCGGGGACAGATGCCACACCAGCTGTGAACCCCCTGAAGACCAGCCCCTAGCAGGGTCTCAGCTCTGCCAGGAATCGTTTGTGACTTAGAATTTCCTTATCTGAGGAATGACGGGAGGGGCTGAACTAGTTCAACTCCCTGGCCCCGTCCCAACTCTAAATTGCTCCCTGCTCATGCACCTTCTCTCCCTCTCCCCCCAACTCCCCAGCTAGGCTCAGCCCTGAGAGGTGTTTCCCATCCATTGAAAGACATTTTTCCAGGGGGTTGAGGGAGGGAAGAGCTGGGGGTGCTGGCCTTGATGAGTAAGAATAGCGACTTCTCTCCTTGTTTATGGGGGGAAGTGGGGTGGTCAGAACCTGTGCTTTCCCTGCCCCTGGGGCAAACCCGCCGGCAGACCGCAGGCTGGGCCATGCCAGGGCTCCTGCGGGCAGGATGCGTGCCCTGAGCCGGGGTGCCCGCAGAGCCCTCCCTGCGGGTCCCAGGGTCCGCGCTCACCTTGCGGCCGTTCACGTAGAAGAGCAGCTCGCCTGCCCCGTCCATGGCGCAGGCTCGGGTCTGGGGCTCCAAAGGGGGAGGGGGGGGTCGCTGGCCCCTGGGACCCTGAGACGCCGACCCGGAGAGTGAGCCGGGACAGCTGCAGCGGGAAGTCCGGCCAAGACGGATGCACAAAGTCCTGACTCAGATCCAGAAGTTGTGTGAGCGCCTTCCAGACAAACGTCCAGGCCAAACTGATGGGCGGAGCTGGTCCCTCCTCGCCCCTCCTGCTTCTTCCTGCAGGACAGTCCCAGCGGCCCCGGGGAGCAGCAGGTTTTCTCTGGCTTCCCCTCCCACCTGCCAGGCAGCCTGTACCCTCCTGTTAATCAACAATCACATTGTTCCAGCCCTTACTGAAGGACAACCAATGGTTTTGCAACTTGATCTCCGTTTTCTAAATCAGTATCCAAGTTTATTTTCAAAATCAAGGGCGACCTTAATATGAAGACAAACTTTTTTTTAAAAAAGTGTTATCACTATTCATGGTTTATCTAGTTACTAAATAACCACAAAGTTCATCTAGTAAATATCAAGAGGTGCCAAACATCTTGGAAAACGTTTTTTAAAAAACGTGCCAAGTGCTGAAAAGCATAAAAATAAAAATCACCGATAGGCCTGCCTACAACTTAAGAGTTTACCGGTTAACTTTGTGGGTCTATCTCTACGTTTTTGAAATCTGTGCTATAGCACCTCTTAAAAATTCAAATCAAGCAAAACTGGGTATTTTCCAGGCTAGTGTTACGAACTGCACTCTGGAAGCTGGAGGAGGGGGAAACTTCCAACCTCCGTGGCTCCCTGTTCCTGCCGCATTGCTGGAGGAATAACTGCCTCAGCAGCAGCTTTCTCACATTCTCCCCAGACCTGCTATCCCCCTTCAGGGAGACAGCACCGGCCACGGGCACACCTTCCCAAGTCCTGGAACTCTGCCTCCAAGCCTTTCCGTTTCTCTTGTTCCTCAATATTATACTGGACCCTTCTGCCTCTTCAGTTCTTGTCAGTTCTCTAGTATTTGGTTAACCATTTATAAAACGAGTGTGGTTTCTTCCCTTGGATGGACCCCAAATATAATAGTAGAAGCTCCATCAGAGCCAAAAGTCATTTGACAAAATTCAACAATTATTCATGATTTTTTAAAAAGTACTCAATAAAGTAACAATGATAAATACATCAATGTGATTGTAAATATACATCAGCTCAAAATCTGGCATTTTATTCATTGGGGTAAAGCCAGAGGCATTCCTCTGAAAATCAGGAACAACAGACATGAAAACCACTATTTCTACTATTTAATATTTACTCAAGAAAACAGCTACCCAGTCAGACAAGATTATGCAAAGAGCAGACAGCATAAAAATTAAGGGGAAAGAAGAGGAAAAGCTAACTTGGGTTTCAGGAGACATGTCTGGAGAATACTACAGACTATACATAATAATTAATATACAGAAATAAACAGTTTTCATATGTGAAACCAATAATCAATTAGAAGAGAGAATCAAAGATAAGGTCCCATATATATTAGCAAGAAAAAAGGTAAAATACCTAGGCATAAATCTACCTTCAAATGTATAAAACCTCTATGAGGGAAACTTTGAAATTCCCCTAAAGTCTTATAATCTAAAGAGATGGTAGTGGAGCACAGAAAGACAGTCCAGAGAGAAAACTGAGAAATAAATTTAAGTGCACATGGGAATACAACATTTAAAAAGGTGGCATTTCAAATCAGTAGTGGAGAACATGGACTTTTTAATTAATGGGAAGTCAACTGGAAAAAGATAAAAACTGCATTTATACTGCAGACCATACCATTATACTTCATGCCATACAACAAAATACATGTGAATCGGGAATGTAAATGTAGAAACAAAATGAAACCCATAGGGAAACGTGTTTATATTCCGGGAACAAGAAAATTGTTCCTTACTGTGACCAAATTCCACCAACAACAAAATAAAGGTTGATAAATCTGACTACATAAGATGGAAAATAATTTGCATAGGAAAAGAAAAGAAGACAAACTCACAGAAAGAGAAAAATAAAAATGAGGACTAGGATGATATTGCACATTAAAACCCTAAAGAATCCATAAAAAAAATACTAGACTTAATGAATTTGACAATGTTGCAGGATACAAAATTTACACCCAGAAATCTGTGGCCTTTTTAGAAACCAATAATGAACTCACAGAAACTAAAAGAATAATCCCATTTACCACTGCAACAAAAAAATTAAGATACCTAGAGAATATACTTAACTAAGGAGGTAAATGACATGTACTCAGAAAACTACAGGATGTTGAAAAAAGAGACAGAGGAAGACATAAACAAATGGAATATACCATGTTCATGGATTGGTAGAATCAACATCATTAAAATGTCCATTCTCCTCAAAGCAATTTATAGATTCAATGCAATTCCCATTAAAATACCAATGGTATATTTCATAGACTTAGAACAAACTCTCCAAAAATTCATATGGGATAAAAAAAGACCTTGCATAGGCAACAATCCTGAGAAAGAAGAACAAAGTAGGAGGGATCTCAATACCAAATATCAAGCTATACTACAAAGCCACTGTTCTCAAAACTGCCTGCTACTGGCACAAGAACAGAAATACAGACCAATGGAACAGAACAGAGAACCCAGAAATCGACCCGAGCCATTATGCTCAATTAATATTTGACAAAGGAGGAAAGAACATACAATGGAGTCAAGACAGTCTCTTCAATAAATAGTGTTGGGAAAACTGGACAGAGACATAAAAAAAGAAAAAAGAAACAAAAAAGAAACTAGACCAACAACTTATACCATACACAAAAATAAACTCAAAATGGATAAAGGACTTAAACATAAGACGGGAAACCATAAAAATCTTAGAAGACTCCATAGGCAGCACAGTATCAGAGATACATATGTCATAGCAATAAATTTACTGATACAGCTTATAGGACAACGGAAACTAAGGAGAAAATAAACAAATAGGACTACATCAAAATAAAAAGCTTCTGCACAGCAAAAGAAACCATCAACAAAACAAGAGAGCCCACAGCTGTATGGGAGAACATATTTGCCAATGTTATATCTGATAAGGGTTTAATCTCCAAAATTTATAGGTGATTCATATATCTTAACACATTGCAGATGTTTCACAAAAATTCTTGCTTCATATTACACAGTGTTTTACAAAGTATCATACTTTAAAAAGATATTAACTTGTAAGAACATGCAATAAATAACTTCAAAATGCAATGGGTATTTAATTTTAAAGCATGCCTTTACATTTATGTAAAATGTTTTTTTGTACTCGTTCAATAGAAACTTATTTGATCACTGGGTAAAGCTAGCAATAAAAGTACTGGTCCACAATATCTTAACAAAAGGAAGATAAACAATCCAATAATAAAAAAAATGGGTAAAGGACCTAATAGAAACTTTTTGAAAGATGACATACATAAGGCCAAGAGACATAGAAAAAATGCTCCAACTCACTAATCATCCGAGAGGCACAAATCCAAGAAGACAATGAAGTACCATCTCACACCTGTCAGAATGGCTATCATAAACAAAGGACAAGTGCTGGCAAAGATGTAGAGAAAAAGGAACCCTCATGCCCTGCTGGTGGGAATGCGGACTGTGCAGCCAACTGTGAAAACAATACGGAGTTTCCTCAAAAACCTTAAAAATGAAGCTCCCATTTGACCTGGTGACCCCACTTCTAGGAATATATCCCAAGAAATGAGAAAGGATATATGCACCCCTATGTTCATAGCAGCACACTTCACCATAGCTAAGATTTGGAAACAGCCTAAGTGCCCATCAGCAGATGAGTAGATTAGAAAATGGTGGCACATCTACACAATGGAATACTACGCTGCTGTCACAAAGAAAGAACTCTTACCATTTGCAACAGCATAGATGGATATGGAGAGCATATGCTAAGTGAAATAAGAGTCAGAAAAAGATAAATATCACATGATCTCACTCATTTGTAGAATATAATCAATAACATAAACTGATAAACAAAAATAGAACTAGAGACATAGAAGCATCATATAGACTGTCCAACCTATGAGGGAAGGCAGGGGGTGAGAGATCAACCAAAGGACTTGTATGCATGCATATGAGCATAACCCATGGACAGACAGTGGTGGTGGTGTTGGGGAGGGGAAGGCCGTATGCTGGTGGGGTGGGAATGGCTGGGGAGAGGTCAATGAGAAAAAAAGGAGACATATGTAATACTTTAAACAACAATAATTTTCTTAAAAAAAAGAAATAGGCACAAAAATATAATCCCCGAGAATGACTGTGAGGTCCAAAGACTGAGTAATGAGTAATAGGAGTACAGGAAAGGGAACAAAGATTGCCAGGGTACCAGCTCTTAACCACTGTGCCAACGGTTCCTTAAAAAAAAGCCTCTGGTCCCCATTCAACCCACACTATTGACATAATGAGTACGTTCTGTGGGACTCTGCACTCCTACAGCAGTTTTTCTCAGTTTGATACTAGGACATCTGCCCCCGAGTTATCTAAAACATTTGTTAAAAATACAGACTTCTGGGTCTACCCTGTCAGTTGTTAGATACTCTGCTTTCCCATCTAGGCAGACTAGAATTGGACTAGTGATTTGAATATACAATAAGCTATGTTCATTGGTCTCAAATGAGTAAGAATTCTTTCTCTTACTACACTGGTAAGTGATCTTTAAAAATACAGTTATAAAAACCAAATTCAAGAGAGCCTGAAAGGTTAACCTAACCCCTCAGCCAAGTTATCAGGTTACACAAAACAGAAGTAATACAGAACCTGACACTTAAGTAATTACAGACCAACTATTCTGAAAGTATGAAAGAATGAAGGGTGAGAAAACTGGCCAGCGCAGGAGACTTTTACAATCTTAAATGTGTTTACATATATTAAATAATTTGAAAACAAAACTAAACAAGTTAGCTTGATATTCAAGATAACCACTGCAAAAGTATTTATTATACATTTTATTGGTTAAAAGGTTAACAACTATTGTTTAGTTAAATCTATTACATTGAAAAAGTTGTATGAGCAGGAGTATAAGTTATAGAATAACAAAAAAGATTTTAAATTTTATAGTACAATGTAATATTACAAAATAGCTATATTATGCTCATATATAAACATAAAATGGATAAATCAATACTCCATGAAAAGGCAGAAAATGAAAAGAAAAAAAAACTCCATGCATTTCCTCTTCTAATTATATCCCTGTTTTGACTCATCAAGGTTTCAGAATTTAGAAAAACCAGAATTCATAAATTCACCTTATCTTCTCATTTTGCTGCAAAGAAAAAAAAGAAAAGAAAATTAATAACAACACAAAACAAATGCTTTTGTTGTGAAGCATG
Organism: Pipistrellus kuhlii; assembly: GCF_014108245.1. Taxonomy (NCBI): domain Eukaryota; kingdom Metazoa; phylum Chordata; class Mammalia; order Chiroptera; family Vespertilionidae; genus Pipistrellus; species Pipistrellus kuhlii. The sequence continues at coordinate 11,578,753 of NW_023425573.1, forward strand.
GAGAAAATTGCTATATCATACTAGTGGCATGTGAGGAATTAACATATATCTGAAACTCTCTGTGAGAGAATTATAAATAAAATGTAAGAAATATTAATTAACAGATTTTATACATTACATGTCTTACCATAAGTTCCTTTTAACAAACTTGAGCATATATGAAAAAGTATGACTTTAAAACAATTAAATACATGCTGATGAACGTACCACCTGCTAAATATTACCACACCGACTCCTTCAGCGTGTCGCTTTCTGACCACAGCCCACTAATCCCCTAGTCACTGCTATCCTACATTGTGTTAGTCACTCCCTTGCTTTTCTTTACACTATTACACTCCTAAAATGTATATTGTTTGGCTTTAATCTATGTGTGATCTTTATGCCATTCTGTAGGTGCTTTTCTATAACTTTTATCACTAAATACGTTGACTTATTTTCAAGCATCTCTTTTATTGAGCATTAAACATTCTTATTGTATATTCTCTTTCTGATTCCGCTACCAGTTGCTTTTGCTAGTCTCTTGTTCCCTTGTGAGTGCAGTGTTCTATGCTGTGAACTGCTGCTTCATTTCCCTAGCAGCTTTATCTGTGGAAAATGTCCTGTGGACTGAGATGAAGGAAGGCTCCTCTAAAAAATGTTTGCATTTGCTTCTAACAGACAACAGGGGGCACTACAAGCCAGTGGCTGATACTAAATCCTCAGCTTGATGGTTTTGTGTGACTTCCAGAAATTGTGAATTACAGCTGCTATACATGAGGGTTTGCTTTTGGTTACGAATTCTTAGAACAGTTTTTGCTCATCAGTTCAGTACCAGAGTTATTTCCTGGAGCTTAAAAAAAGCTGGTGGGAAGGTTATTTTTAGTTTGTTCTTTTATTTGAAAGTAGCTCAACTTTACTAAGGGAGATCCACTGTTAGACTCTTAATTTTAGCTAAATCCTAGAATCTGCCTTCTGTCACCAGCCCCATAAGGCTCTGAATCCAATGCTTAGGCAAAACGCCTTCAGGCAAAAGCCATTTTCTGGCTCCACTTACATTTCTGGCTTGTCTCTAATCCGAGCTTTCTCACTTCTTTATCTAATAGATACATTCAAGGAGTATTTTGTTTTGTCTGTTTTGTTTTAATATTTTGTTCAGTAATTCTACTTTAGAGGGTTGATCTATTAACCTAGTATATAATGTTGTAAGAAATGGAGTTATATTTATTTATATGTTTTTTGATTAAATATGTAACACATGGTCCCAAATTAGAAGGGTTTAATGGGTAGAAGGTTTCTTTCCCTTCTCTGTTCTCCTCTTCAGAGCCAATAAGATACCCGTATTTTGGGTAATTAGATAGAACCTAATTAATTTTTTCAAAAGAACTGCCATGGGGATGTTCTACTGACCACGTGCTGGTTACTGTTTTAAAATACCTGTCAAAGCCACCATGTGTTTTATTTCATAAAAGAAGCAAGCACTAAGAGTGTAAAGAGCCTGGCCGAATGGCTCAGTGGTTGAGCATCAACCTATGAACCAGGAGGTCAGGGTTCAATTCCCAGTCAGGGCACAGGCCCAAGTTGTAGGTTTGATCCCCAGTGTGGGGAGGCAGCCAATCAATGATTCTCTCTCATTGTGGATGTTTCTATCACTCTCTCCCTCTCCCTTTCTCTCTGAAATAAATAAGAACAAATACATAAAAATAAAACAGTGAAAAGAAAAATTAAGGATATATCCTAAATATCATCAAGTTCTATAAAACAGGCTACTTCATTAAACTTTTTTAAAAATGAAATTCTGAATAAAACACATATTAAAGGCATTTGAACCTTTTTGAGGTAATCAAGAAAATTTGAATAAAAATTGGCTCTTAGATAACAGGAATTATTGATAATTTTTTTAGATGTGATCATTTTTGTCTAGTTTTGTCAAAAACTTCAAGAAGTTCTTACTTTTTAGAGATATACACAGAAATGTATATATCTTTATTTGCTTGAAAAATACAGTAACAAAAAAAGACAGATGAAGTAAATATGGGAAAGTATTAATAACTGGTGAATCTCAGGGATGGGTAAATGGGGGAAGTACTATTTCTCTTCACTGAAATATGTTTGAAGTTTAAAAAAAAAGTATTATTTTTTGAGGCCAAAGGACGCATAAATCACTTTGAAAACCACTTTTAGGGAAGAAGGTAGAAAATAAATTAAGGGGAATAACAAATATGTAAATAGTAGTTTGTAAATTATACGCAACATTTTATAAAAACTGTTCAAAGAATAAAAGACATTTCTCCAAATCTTACTCAGATTATACTGTGATTGCTACATGTCAATAATATATACTTTTCTGATATTCAGAAGTGTTCAAACACTAATTCAGGAAGGGATGTTGGAAAGAGGATAACAGTATCACACTGAAATCGCTTTAACTTCACTGAAACACTTACTCTCTGAGACTTGGCTCTTTCAGATTGAGAGGAGTGCACCTTCTTCGTTTTGGCAGCTCTGAAATAAGATCTTCTGATTTGTTTTCAGAGGTCGCAGTGTTATTTGAAACAAAATTGGTATTTGTCAAGTCCTGTAGTGTTCTAGCACCTGAAAAGAATATTATTTTCACAAATATTTATAAATATTTAGGAATATGAAAATGCAGATGGACCACTTAGTGGTTTGCAAAAAAATCACTGATAGCAATTTTTTTTAACTTAACAATAATCAAGTTGTAATTTTAATTATAATAGTAGCACCACAATTATTCATAAATCAGTTTTAATTCAGAAATCACTTATAGGCTGAGAAAAATTCTTCATGGTTCAACTCAGTTCACAGCATCACACAAATTACTACATTCATTCACATTTGTCTTTCCTTGGCTGCTCCGTGAAAGGCACCATGGAGAAGAGAGATGAAAGATGGCTCACACCTCTGACATGTATGTCCTGTAATTTGTACCTATGCTTCAGAGTTCCTTTTACCTGGAATAGCCTCATCCATCAAATCCTGCATCCTCACCCTCCTAACAGCATTATTTACAATAGCCATGGAAACAACCTCAGTGTCCATGGATAGATGAATGGATAGAATTGTGGTCCATAAATAAAATGGAATATTATTCAGCCAGATTAAAAAATAGAAAATCCTACCATTTGTGACACACAGATTGGCCTTAAAGACATAATGCTAAGTGGAATAAGTCAAACAGAGAAAAACAAACATTGTATGATCTCACTTATGTAGAATCTTAAAAACAAAACCCAGACTCATAGGAAGAGGTCAGTCTTGTGGTTAGGAGCCAGCAGAGAGGTAGGGAGGATGAGAAATGAGCAGTAGATGGTCAAACTTCTAGTTATTAGATAAGTTAGTACTAAGGATGTAACGTACAATATGATATAGTTAACACTGCTGTATGATATGTAAGAAAGTTGTTAAGTGAGTAAACCCTTGAGTTCTCATAACACGGAGAAAAATTCTTTTTCTCTTCTTTCTTTTCAATGTATCTCTATGAGAAGATGGATGTTAGTTGAATCTGTGGTAATTATTTCACAGTATGTATAAATCAAACCATCGTGCTCTACACTTTAAACTTATACAGTGATGTATGTCAATTATTTCTTAGTAAAACTGAAAAAAATCCCTGGCTCCACACACATGAAGTAAAATGTTAGGCTCCCACTAGAAAATTTTAATTGATATGAGAATGTCTAATGTTATAAAATCCTAATAAAGGAACATCCATAGAATTAAATGTTAAGGGAGAAATGTGAGGTAAGTAATGTTTTATAGAGTATGATTTTAAGAAAAACAAAAACAAAATAAAAACCATAGATTCAAGTCTGCATGCATATGCCAGAATGTTGACTGCAGTTCTGGGTGATTGTTTTTCCTACTATTTTCTGATTCTCTACTTTCAATTTTCTGCAGTAACTGTTACTTTAATAACTGGGAGAAAACTAAAAGTAAACCTTAAGGTAAAAATCCTACCTATCCTTTAGGGCCTCAAATGCTACCTATTTCATGCCTTTGCCAATTCCTTTAGTCAAAAGTACTCCCCATTATAACCCTTAGCATCTGTGTGCTTCTAGTAAAGCATTTACTACTGCATTTGTAACTTTTACATATGTGTATTCTGAGGAAAGGGAGTTGGTACTATTTATTTTTATTTCTCTAAAATACATAAAGTGTTTTAATCACATTAAATATATACTGTTATCAAAATCCCATCCTAAACCAAATTGCAATTCCAGCACAATTCCTTATAATATATATGCAAAACACACAATTTCCGTCAAACGTATGAAAACAGGAAATTATCTGCCTACTGGTATTACCAGACAACTCTCTGGGAAAGCCCAATCTGTTTTTCAAGTCATAAATGTCCAAGACATTCTCACCAGAATCTTTTCAAAGTATTAAGTTTTCTTTAAATTCTTGGAGAAGGCAAATTTCTAAATTCCATAAAAACACTTTACCAGTGAAGTGGGGGAAAAATACATTTTAAAACCTGGTCATTTCAGCACTAACCTACCTGCTCCTGATTTGTGTGTTCTCCGGGGGCCCTGAATTGCCGTCCCTGTCATATCCTCCTGCAGATCAGCACTCACTGCCGAGACTGGTGAGCTCTCCAGGACATTTTCTTTAATCAAAATTTTACTGGAAGAAATATGCAAAGGTCTCGAACCCTCATGAACACTGTTATGGGAAGGATTTTGTACGTTAGGTGAATAGATCTGAGATAAGGAATTAAATATCTTTGTATAAAAGTCTGGCTTAGTTTTCTCATTTTCCAAATTTTGTTCATCTACTTGTTCAGACCCAACTGGCAGTCCGTGACTGATGTCAGATATTGTGTGCATTGCTTCATGGCTCTCTGGAGAAGGATCTATTAAGGTCTTCCTTTTCTTTGATTTGGATGTCATTTTACTTCGTCTTTTAACCTGGCACTCTCCTTTTATCACTTCTGCAAAGGGGATATCACTTTTTTTATTAAAAGTTGTGCTTTGCTTTGGATTCTTATGTGGTCCCATTTGGTTACCAGAATCAGAATCTGCTTCATTATCGACATGTTTTAAATCTGATTCTAAGGAGAGAGATGTCTGTGAAGAATCTGTTAACTGAAAAATAGATTTGTTTTTACTTTTTGCCAAAATGTTTTTTGTCTTGCCTGATGATTCTTTCCCGTGATTTTTACCTTGTTTGTAAGGAATGGAGATTTGCTCACAATTTTCCTTTTCATTACTATTGATTTCCATACAATATCCACTGATAATGCTTTGGCATTCAAGTCTCTGTTTAGATTCACTTACTTTAAGATTGAAGTCTTTTGTATAGCTTTTTTGGCCATGCACATCTTTATCATTATCCATATATATCTGGTGCACTTCTGAAATGATTTCCGTCTTCCGATTCACTTTCTGCCTATTTATTTTTGAAACATTCTGTTGAGCAGGTTGTATATCAGTTACATACCTTTTCAAATCCAACATATTTAGGGTGTCATAGTCATATAAATTTCCATTATCTTTGGTAGAAAGATACGCTGTTTGAAATTCATTTGTGACTTCTGGGTTTACAGAAATAGTTTCTTTATCCTTTTGGATTGGAGAAAAGAAGTTACCATTTTCTGGGTCATGCACACCTTTATTAAACTCACTTATTTGGTTCGTTTCTGAAATTATTTCCGTCTTCCTACTTCCTTTATCTTTAAGCCTCTTATTTATTTTGGATCCATTTGGCTTTGCAGGTGGCATCTTAGTAGCCTGCTTTTTCTCCCAGTAAAGGTTTCCAGTCTCATAACAGAGGTTCTGATTACCTGTGGGAGAAGCATTAACTATCTGAAAATCATTTGAGTCCTCCAGGTTTTCAGGAATGATTTTATCTTTTTGGGCTAGAGAAAATAGGTTACCCTTTTCTGGGTCATGCGTATCTTTGTTATCATTCTCATGGACTAGGTTTTCTGAAATTATTTCTGTCTTCCGACATACCTTTTTCCTAAGCTTGTCTATTTTTGATTCATTTTGACAAGCAGTTTGCATATCATTGGCATGCTTTTTCACCTCCAAAATATTCTGAGTCTCATAATTAGACAGATTTCTATCAACTTTGGTAGAAAGGGCAGGTGTTTGAAAATCACTTGGGTCATCTAGGTTTTCAGGGATGATTTCTTTATCCTTCTGGGTTAGGCAAAAAGGGTTACCATTTTCTGTGCAATACATATTTTTGTCTTTACATAAATGATTCACTTCAGATATTATTTCTGTCTTCCGATTTACTCTCTGCCTAAGATTACTAGCTTTTGATTTATTTTGCTGGACAGGAAATGCTTCGGTAACCAACTTTTGAAAATACAACCCATTCTGAGGTTCACAATCACTTAGATTCCCATTATTGTTGGGGTGAAGAGCAGGTTTTTGAAACTCATTTGAAACATCTAGGTTTCCAGAGATGATTTCTTTATCTGGTTGGGTGTGGATGGAAAAGTTACCCTTTTCTAGGCCATGCACATCTTGGTTATTATCCCCATATATTTGGTTCATTCCAGAAATTATTTCTGTTTTCCGATTTGCTTTCTGCCTATGCTTCTTAATTATTTTTGATTCATGTTGCTGAACAGATTGGGAATCAGTCACATGCTTTTTCAAATCCAACTTATTTTGTGTCTCATAATCACATAAATTTCCATTATGTTGGGTGGCAAGGTCAGCTGTTTGAAATTCATTTGTGAATCCTAGGTTTTCAGAAATGGTTTCTTGATCCTTTTGATTTAGGAATAACTGACCTTTTTCTAACTTATTGATCACAAATGTCTGTCTAGATGCTTTATTTTTATCATAAGCTAGAGATGTCAGACATATGTCAAGTTTACTCTCCTGCTGGAACTTATCTGAATTTTGGGAGGAATATGTTTCTTCTTCCTCATTTGTAACACGAATTCTTTTCTTCTTCTTCTTCTTCTTCCCATTCTCTGTACTTTCTCTGTCATCTTGATCAAAGTCATTTTGAAGAGTTATTGTCTTCCGTTTGTTCAACTGAGTCTGCTGTTCGGTACTGAAGATAGAATTTGGATCTTCTGAATTCCCATTGTTATTTAGGCCAATAGCTCTTTTTTCTGGTTCATTTTCAATCTTTTCCTCAACATTCATTTCTGAACTATTTTTAATTTGTCTCTTTGATCTTTCTCTCTTTTTTTCAGAGCTTGAATCTTTCACTTTCCTGAAAGTTTTGGTTCCACAGTCATTTGGTTTATTATTTCTTTTATTTTTAGTGCCTTTTGAAACTGTAACTATTTGGCTTACAACTTCACTAGCAGTTAAATCCATGTCAGTATCATACACAGTTTTCTGTCCCTGAGTGTCATCATTATCCTGAACTTGATTCATGTACTCTGCAGTAGGTTCACTTGCAGACTCAGATGAGCCAGGAAGGCACTGTATGTTTCTTTGCATTTTAATATTGTTTTCATTAGTCTGATCATTTATGTTATTATTCCCATTTAATTCTGGGCTTGAAATCCCTTCTTGATTTAAATCTGTCACACAAGGATCGTCTGGACAAGGATTATTTGATTCCAGAAATGATGAACGCTTTTTCCTTTTAGTTACATTATTAAAAGATGGTATCTCCTTTTTGTGACTGATAGGCTGGGAATTTTCCATCTCACTCATTAGAGAACTCTTGGAACTTTGTTCATAGTGGGAATAGTTTTCTATAGAATAAAGAGAAACAAAATTCAGAAATAAATAGTCGCAGGTTTATAATTTAAAGCAAATTAGATTAGAAATAAAGCTGTTTTACAGAGAGGATTTCTAACCATGTGTTCTGTTCAACTACTGATACAGTATCTATGCTGATAAAAAAAAATAAAGTAGAAATGATGAGAGTAGTCCTAACTCACACTTTACATATGTAGCAATGGAGAATATATACTGAGAATTCACTCTGCCTTGGCTCCAACAGTTGAGTGGAGTATAGTCAACAATAGAGTCATTAATATATATTTCTAAAGTAGAGGGGGCCAGCAAGTGACCCCAAATAACAGTGATAACTCTAGTAAGAAATACTATCAGAAGGCTAGTAGCAGACAGCTAGTTCCTATAAATTATATATGGAATGTACACATATAAATTTTTAGAAAGGAAAAATAATTCTAAGGTTTAAATTCAATATATCAATTGGAAAAATCTATGGCAAATACGTAAGCCAGATTACACCACACAATTATTTTGAAATACCATCTAAATAAAATATGTCATCATTTTCTCTTGTTCAACTATTATGCACGCTCAAATTTTTGCTTTACTATTAATGGGTTATGATCTTATAAAAGTCACTATACCCATCTAGGCCCCCAATTTTCATATTTATGAACAGGAGAAAATGAAAATAACATGTGAAACTAATATGGTATCTTTCTATTCATAAACTAAGATGTCAAGGAAAGCTCTTTAGGCTGGCTCATTTCTAAATACTGCTTCCAGAGTAACAGTATCAGGCACTGTGGAGCTGACATTTGTCAGCATACTGACTTTTAAATGAAAATTTTCATCAGCATTTTAAAATAGAAGTGAGCAAATCTGTAACATAAGATTTAACTTAACAATTTATATACCATGAATATCAAGAAGAAAATGTGATAAGTATAACTATTTAATACTCAAAATTAATTTTTTAAAAATCTCACCTTTAGGAAGCATATCAATAATAGGAGAAATCTGTTCTGAGTCATCTAAACCACACACATTTTGATTTTCTTTAAGACATAACTCCAAATTATACTGAACTGATAAAGATTGTCTTGTTGATACCGAAGTAGGAACATCAGATGATGTCTTTGATATAAAATCGTTGTCACATTGTGTTTTCTCTTTATCTTCATCATCATCGTCATCATTTGAAGTTAATGGAACCCTAAAGGCAGGTGGGAATGATTGAAAAATTTTGCATTTTACAAAAATTAGAAAATTACATCGACAGTCCTTTCTATAATCTATTTAAGAACCAACCACAACTTCTCCCACCCCTCTGGGCACCTTTTTGTGTTCAATGAAGACAAGTATAGGTAGGAAGTAGGTAGTATCTAATAGTATAGAACTTGGAGTAAAACAAGAATGCATATCTTTATAACCCTAGCGGCACCAAAAGGAGATAGCTGATATAATCACTGGTTGGGCTATTAGGGTAATAATAATGAAATAAATAAAGTCCAGAGATACTTTTAAACACCTGTATATAATATTTATAGTATTCCTTAAATTCATTATAAGGAATACCCAAAACTCTTCCTCTGGTTTCAGACAAGTACAATTGTATAAAAAGTATGTGTGAGATGAAGTTGGACTATTTCCAAAAACATCCAGGTAAACTGAAGCCATATTCCTACAGTACTTAAGTCTATGTGAGTGGGAGGGACACAGAAATCCACAGAAATGTATTGTTAAACTGACCTTTTTTAATTCAAAGAATGAATTAAAGAAAGTGGGAGGGGGTCAGCAAATTAACCCAAGTTAGTGATATTACCTACTTTTGGTCTATTATAAATAGTGCTGCTATTTATATGCCTTTTGAAATGTATACACACATTTCTATTGGGTATGTACCTAGTAGAAGCCCTGGATTTAAATATAGTTTGTGGCTTTAGGAGAAAGTTACAACATTCTTATTGTGTCCCCATTATTTAACATGCTTGCTCTTGAGTTTTGTAGATTTTCCTTATCAGATTAAAGAAGTTCCCTTGAACTCCTAATTTGCTGAAAGATTTTTCATAAATGGCTGTTGAATGTCTTTCTGTCACTATTGAAAAGATACTATTCTCTCTTTTCCCCTATTAATGTGATGAACTTTTTAATCCAAATCAAATACGTGTGTGTACACATGCATTATGTAAATTGACAAGTTGACTCTAAAATGCACATGGAAATGAAAAGGGCCAAGAACAGCCAAGAGAATATTCATGATCAAAAACATAAATAAATGAAATGGAGATTCACACTTTCAAATAACCAAGGCTTAGAATAGTAAGATCAGAAACAGATGCATACATATCAGGTCACCTGACTTATGAAACAGATGATATACTGCAATGAGGTGGGAAAAAGATGGTCTTTTCTAAATAAATGGTGCAGCTTAGTATAATTTCCATATGAAAAAAATAAATCGAGTCTTCCTTCATTACACCCCAAATTCTAGGTAGACTGAAGAACGAAATGTGAAAGGGAAAATGATAGAGCTTAAAAAACAACACATCATGAGCTTCCAATTAGTAAAGAGTTTCTTAAAAGGACACGGAAAGTAGTAACCATAGGGAAAGGTGGATTAATAAATACAACTTAGTTATTGAATGAGGGTAAGTTTCTTCAGAGCCCTTAAGATATAATCTGAGCAAGACTCTACAAACCATCTCTTTCCAACATTAGTAGGCAACTATAGATTGATAAAACCCAAACATTATATAACACATAAAAATTATTGTGTTATATACAAATCTAAGTACTCTGAATCAATGTAATTTAAACTCATGTAATAAAGGTCCATCTGTGCCTCTTTCTTCTCTAGAATCTATGGAAAAGCTGAGTTATTATTTCAAAATATAAAACTAAACTTTACTACCGTATTTTTTGGACCATAAGACACACGTTTTTCCCCCAGAAGTGGGGGGAAAAAGTCCCTGCGTCTTATGGTCCAAATATAGCCTACACATATACTTAAAAAAAAAAAGTTTTTTTTGCTTGCCCGGCTCTGTGTGGTCTCTGTGCGCTTGCCCGGCTCTAAAATGGTTCTAAATGCTGCTGTTTACTTTACAGGGTTGATTACATGTGTTTATGACTGTGATGTTGGGTTTTAATGCACATAAAATATTTTAGGACACTACTTGTTTCAGAATCTTTTTTTCTTCATTTCCCTTCTCTAAAAACTGGTGCGTCTTATGGTCCGGAGCGTCTTATGGTCTGAAAAATACGGTATATTAGTCTTCTATTTCTTTTGCTGGTACCATTTTAACAAGTATTTCATTATTAATTTTTAAAATGCTTTCTATGTTTAAAGGAAGTGAACCAAATAAAAACTTTCACAGTCCACTTAGAGGTGTGCAGGCTAATATTTAACCAAGTTTTGAAGCAATTACCTTGCAAATGGAAGACGCATCGACATGCACTGTTTACTAACCCGTTTATTCTTGCTGGCTGGGAGTGGAAAGGGACTCTGGTGGAACTATTTTGGGGAGGAAATACAGAAAATAAAAAAGAACAAAATTTCTAATCTCATTAAATCAAGTTAGAGTTATTAAATTACCAAATTATACAAGAATACCAATAGTAATGGAACAACTCTTACATTAATCTTTAATTGTTCAATGAGAATAATGTGTTAAGTTTAAACATAGTTCATCCTTAATCATGTCATCCAAAGAGAATCACTACTAACATTTTGGCATATAACTTCCCAAATTTTCTTCTATGCATACGAATAGATACACAGTGTATAGCCACACATATATCTCTACATATACAGTGTTTTAGATTCATGATTGGATAAAGAGCCAACTTAACTGATATGTGGATTTTGACTGTGTGGGGGTAAGCACTCTTAACTACACATTTTTCAGAGGTCAACTATATATGAAATATGCTTATGTCTATATTGTCTACATATTGGATTTTATAATATACTAGAGGCCCGGTGCACAAAATTCATGCACGGGTGGGGGGGGGGGGCTGCAGGCTCACAAACCCCAAACTGATTCACTTGCCAACTCAAAAACCCTGCTATCTTATTTTAATCCTCCTGAGTATTTACATATTTTCTTCTCTCATCCCTCCCAAAACTAATCCTAGAGTTTTGGGAATCTGGGAACTTGGGCAAAGGAAAAAACAACCAAGAAATCTGAAATCTTATTACCTCAACCAAAACCAACAGAGCCTTTTTGTTTGTATTGGCCCAACTCAAATGACCAGGTCATGTGAATCATAAAGCACAAAATACCAGTGTCCTTACTGACTGTGAAAAGTCCAAAGTGTAATTAAGTGTGCTCTTTCTTGGTGGCAGTATCATTTACTTTACACTTAAATGTTTGCCTTTCCTTAAGCCTCTCTCTGTCATATAGGCACACACTGTTACATCATACTCAGATTTGACAGCTGAGACTGGGGAATGTGTGTTTTTCCTACCAGTCCTCAGAGTTAGCTGTCAGATGCACTAACCATTGCTTCCTTGCTGCATCTACCGCAATGGAATGCAAGCTCCTGGCAAGAACAATACCCAGAGAGCATTCCTGACAGATGTAAGGTTTGCTTTAGCCAGGCATTGGGCTGGAAAGTATCCTCTAATCACATAGAGATGAAGGAGAGGGATAGAGAGCTAGAAACATCGATGAGAGAGAAACATCAACTAGCTGCCTCCTGCACACCCTCTCTCAGGGATGCACCCACAACCAATGTACATGCCCTTGACCAGAATTGAACCTGGGACCTTTCAGTCCACAGACCGCTGCTCCATCCACTGAGCCAAACCAGTTTTGGCTCCTGTGTTACTTTTAATCAAAATTAAATTTTACGTAAAAATTACAATAATCAATTATACCAAATGATGTTCTATTAGCCCATTAAAATGAATATTATCATTTCTTTGCACAAAGTTAAAATATGAATCTCTAATCTTGAGGCTACCTAACTAACTTCAACTATTCTCAGTAATGCTAAAAAACTGCACTACTTACACACAATTCTACTTACCTCAGAAAAATTGCTCATTTCAAGTGCGGTTAGCAAACTATTGTTCAATTGTGCTTTTATTTCTGTAAGCTTCTTATTCTGTATAAGTAAAAAAAAAAAAGACCCCTTTTAAACAATTAAGATGTGGAGTTTATGAAATCATACATTTATGAATACAATGAGCTGAGAAGACTTAAAAAAATAAGAGACAACAATGGATTAAAAATTGAGATTACAAAGGTTACTATACTGTATAGTTCAAATAGGCACACATTTTGAACGCTTTCGAACTATCAGTCATAAATTTTTCTACAAACATTTTTTATCTTCTTATGATAATACATTATATGGCAAGTAAACATAGTTTGTCAGCCACAGGAATTTAATCTTCAATTGTAGTAGGTCATTTTTCCATTTTTAAATTAATTGCTGCTTATTTTATAGTTAGATCTATAGTTGCAGCCTAGCTTATAATTAGAACTTACTACCCTGTCTATGGACAGAGTTGCAAATTGGAAGGAAAAGCAACGTCTACAATATTCATTCCATTTGGCGTAAAGTCAGTGAAACATGGAGGCTAGAGAATACCAGTACTCTAGGCACTCCTTCCCATTCACTGAGGAATGAAGTAATGCACAAAGCTTTGCTTATGATAAGCAATCAAAGGTTATTCAAGTTGTTATGCTAGTGTGCAGTAAATTTTTTTTTTAAAGTATATTTTATTGATATTTTACAGAGGGGAAGGGAGAGAGATAGAGAGCTAGAAACGTCGATGAGAGAGAAACATCGACCAGCTGCCTCTTGCACACCCCCTACTGGGGATGTGCCCGCAACCAAGGTACATGCCCTTGACCGGAATCGAACCTGGGACCTTTCAGTCTGCAGGCCGACGCTCTAGCCACTAAGCCAAACCGGTTTCGGCATAATGTGCAGTAAATATTTAGAATGTAGACTTAAGACACCTATTTTATTACAGTTTGCCCATGAGCAATGCATGCTCTTTCAATAACTTCTCATAATTGGAGGTTTGAAAAACATATGTAGAGCTTCTATAATAATATAGTTAAGATTTTTAGTTATAATTTAGAATTCAAACATAATATAGTTTTCATACCAAGTTATTTAGCTTTAGGCGAAGAAATGTGTTCTCAAAATTCAACTTTTCCACTTCTTTTTGCAATAACATCTTTTCACTTGCCATTCTTCGAGAATTCTCTTTTTCTCTACTAAGAGCCTGAGCTAATGCCCTGTTGTTGTGCTTTAAAGATATTTTGAAAATAGAAGAATTATCTGTAAAAAAAATTTAATAATTAATATTGAACATATACCTTAACAAAATTTCCTATTCCTTAGTAAAACTTTTAGACAAAAATGCATTTCACTTTATAAGTTTTAACTGTAGGTTGGAAAAGAAGAGAATGGCAATACAGACATAGTTTTGAAAAAAGTGTACTTACGAGTTCGGGACTGAAGAAATAAAAGCCATGTAGGTGATGAATAAAAGGCATAATGAGAAAGGCACAATGTCTGTGGATACAGCGTTAGGAAACAGAGGACTCTTCTACAGACACAGCATTCTAGACAACTAGACCAGCCACTAAATCTTGATCTCTGCTGCCCTACCTTCCTTTCTGCCTTTGGCTAGGAGGTGGAATGGAGAAGCTGATCCTGCAGCTCTAACTGGAGATGCCCCATAGACATTAGGGGGCCAGTCTGCAAAAACTGTAAAGCCAGTTCCTATGGCTCCAGAATGGAACGCATTAGTTAATGCTCCCAGAGTCCATTTCTCAAAACCTCGAGTGAAAGGGAGCATATCTACTGCAATGTTGTACAATATAATCACTTACACCCTGTGGCACATGTGTCAAACACAAGGCCCGCGGGCCAAATCCGTCCCGCCAGGCCTTGCAATGTGGCCCGCACCGCGCTGTCATCACTGCACTCCACTGCGTTTCCATCACAATGACAGTTTATGACTGTTCAGTAAACCATTCGGCCTGGGATTTAGGCTGGATTTTAGATTTTGGCCCCTTCTCTGATTGAGTTCGACACCCCTACGTGGGATACTCACTACAACGTGGGATAGATCACCTAAACCCTGGGATATTCTACCTCCATCCCAAATATCCTCCCTCGTATATGAGGGCATCTGCTACAATCTAAACCAGACCCCCTCTTTACAAGCATTGTGTAAACATAATTTATGTCAGAAATGCTTTCCGTTGTTAGGAAGGAAATTTAATTGTGAATTCCTTGGTAAATCTCACCTTAAATATAGTATGTTCCCTGTGTACACTTAGAGCATACTCATGTCTTCATAATTTTGATTTACATGCCACTGAATAAAAGTGTATATATGTAAAAATGTTTATTGAAAAATAATAATATTTTTTAAAATACTCAGGGAAAGTCTGGGAATGTAAAAAACAAGAGTCCAAATGTACTTTCTCTTTGGCACTGAGAAAGCAGTTTCCAACAGCTACCTCAGACGGAAACACACTAGCACCAGCAGGACTCCATAGCGAAAGGAGAATAGCTTTTTCCTGTGGCAGGCCTCAAAGTCAGCACACTCCTTCCTAGCAGCGGGTGTGCATGGTCCTGCGGAGGACAGGAGATAAGCTCTGCAGGAGGTGGTCTGGCACAGCCCACGGCCCTGGACACCCGGGCAGGAGCCACATTACGACTTAAAGACACTCAGAAGGTTTGGCTGTTTCCCAGGCACACTGTTACCCTTGGCAGGTGCCTTCCCCACTCCTGCTAAGGTGGGTGTGACCCACTGAGACAATTTTCAAAAGCATTAAAAACTTATCTTGGGAATTTTCCCCCTTTCTTTCTTTTTCTTCTTTGCCTTCTGACATCCTAATTCCAGAATCCATGAGACCATCTCCAAAGGGCTCAGTGCCTCCTAATGACCTTTGGCTATAAGATCACCCACTACAGCAGCCTACGTGGGCCAACCCCTCCAGATTACCCATCAGCCAATGGCTATAGCATACCACAACCATCTACCACTTTTTAAAATATTTTCCGGGAATGGCACACTGGTATTTTCCTTGCCATTTAGGAGGTAGCTGCCTTAGGCTGCACCAAGCTCACTGGTGAGAATTCAGCTGTCACCACTGGGGAAAATCATCATAACCATTCAACTAGTAGGAGTTAAAGGAAATAGAAAGGAATAAAAGGGGAGGGGAGTGGAAGCATCAGTTTACAAAAATAGTCATTTTCTATACTTGATAAAATATAAAATAACTCATCAATGCTTCAGGGAAAAGTAAAAATGTGAGTATATGTAAAACCAATGGCACTTACTTATTATTTTTGTTTTGATTTTGGAGGCAAGAGAAACATTCAACTTAGCGGCCTTTGACATTCTTTTGTCTTTCACATGCCTCTTAATTCCTGAGGGGAAAAGTGATCCCATTTCTGTTACTTGATAATCCATCTCTGGAAAAAAAAAAAAAAAAAAAAAAAAGAAAGAAAGAAGGAAATCATAGTATTGATTACAGAAAAAAAAGAGTAACTGATACATTCTAAAAAGTAACAATCATGACAAATTATATAATTTGTCTGTACATACATATCTATAAAACCCCTTATATAAAACCAGAGATTATGAATGTAATTAAAAATGGTTTAAAATAGAATCCAAAAAAAAAAAAAAGATAAGTGACTGTTTTTCATTTAAACCTGTATTATTTTATCTTCATGCCAGGAGCTAGGCTAAACTGGAGACAGAAAACAGGATATGGCTGTATAAGAATATGGAATGCACAATCTCATGTGGGTATGGGCACTTTTTGATACAATATACGAAGCCTAACCTTAGAGATGTGCACAGAAGAGAGGGAGTGTTGGAGGAGGTGTTGGAAGAGTAGGCAGGGAATTTAAACTTGGCTATTTGTCTATTAGAGTTATGGTCTATTGAATTAACTAGAAGACATTCAGATCATGCCAGGAATGATAGACATAACATGCAATGGCCCAGAAAGTGATGAACTCTGCCTAGTCCAAGGGAAAAGGACCTGAAAATGTTTTTAGAAAATGCAGTTGAAATTGAGCCACCTATTTGGACAAGTCCAACCTCCCAAGCCTCCTTGCCTCCACCTGCAGAGATCTAGAAGAAACCTTGCCACCCCCACCTGCCTAACCCCCGATACTCAGCCTCTCCCATTGCCTACCTATGGAGTCCACAGGACTTGTCTCACGATGCTCTGTCGGTCAATCACACAAGAATCCCCAGACTCCCAGGCCACTCACAGCACCCTCACCCCAGTCCCTGTCCAGTTCTGCACATCCCCCATTTGGCCCTTCAGTAGGGTGAAAAATGATCCCCAAAGATAAGCTATGTCATTGTAAACATAACGTGGGTAAGGGGTCTTTACCGTTGTGATTGAGGATCTTGTGATGGGAGATCACCCTGGACAATCCAGGTAGCGTGCCCCCCTCCCCCCCCCCATGTGGCCAGAAGCCAAGGCTGGCAGGCACACACCAGACCTAGAAAATGGTGAGGGATGAACGCTCACTTGGGGGCGCCCAAGGAGAGCAGCCTTGCAGACAGCTTGATTTCAGCTCCATGACACTCGGTTTGGCCTTCTGGCTTCCGGATCCGGTGAGGACATACATTCCTGTTGTTTTAAGCCACCCAGTAGGTGGTCCTGTTTTACAGCAGTCTCCCTGTCTCACCCTAGTCCAACTCGCAGAGTCCTCTGGAACTCACAGCCCATCCAAACCTCTAGCCTCGCCGAAACCGGTATGGCTCAGTGGATAGAGCATCGGCCTGCAGACTGAAGGGTCCCAGGTTCGATTCCGATCAAGGGCATGTATTATACCTTGGTTGCGGGCACATCCCCAGTAGGGGGTGTGCAGGAGGCAGTTGATCTTTGTTTCCCTCTCATCGACGTTTCTAACTCTCTATTCCTCTATCTTCCTCTCTGTAAAAAAATCAATAATAATAAATAAAAAAAAACCACCCAACAACCTCTAGCCTCAATCTCTTCCCTGAACATTTCCTAAGTATTATTTCTCTGTGGCTCCTGTCTGGCTTGCATCTCAGCTGATCTCTAAAGCAGAAACACTCCTCTCTACACCCAATGTTTCTCAATGGAACCCCCTACCCACAGAATCCATGGTCCCTGTTCCCTGCTGAAACACTCCCTGCACCTGAAACCCCAGTTCAAGTTCTAGGTCCTCCCAGGCTCCACCCCTCCTCCCGCAGCTAGCCTCCCTTCTGCACCAGCGCCCGAAGGAGGGGGCTCCTTGGAGGACTCAGGTGAGCAGCCTCTACGCTCCCTGGGCAGATGGCTCATCGCTCCACGGGCTGCACACTCCCACCATCACGGAGCAGAGCAGTGGCCAGAGAGAAACCCCTCCCTGCAGGGAGCTGACCTTCCACCCGGCGGCTCGCTCCCCGCCCCCTATCCCGCTCCAGCCGGGCGTTCAAATCCCGGGGACTAGAGACAGCGATTTAGATGCCAACTAGTCCTCCCCGAACCACCAGCCGGACGGACGGAGGGGTGCCGGGCGGAGGGTGGGCGCGATGAGCGCCGGGCGCGGGGCTGGGCTGACCGAAGACGCCAGAGGACGCCGCCGCCGGGAGGTTCCGCCCGGGAAAGACGCGGATCCCGCCGCCATCGGGACGGCCGGGCCGAAAGCCGGTGGCCCTTGACTTACCGCTTCTCCCGAGAGAGGGGCGCCACCCCGTCCCGGAGCCGCGCGCCGCATTCCAGGCTCCGGTTTAAACGCCGCGGCCGTTGGCGGCTGCCACACCAGCCAACCAGGTTCCGAGAAGCCGGCGCAAAAGCGCGCCGGACCCGGAAGTGGGAGGCGGAAGGGGCGGGGCCTCGCGCGGGCCGGGAGGGGCGTGGTCTGGGCGCCTGCGGACCCAGTTTAGGGGAAGGGTCGCCGCGCGGGCTGGATTGGGGTCCCGGCGCTGGCATCAGGCGGGGGAAGAAGGAGGTAATCCTGGGACAAAATTACCGCCATCAGCAGGATGCCTGAAAGGCTTGACCGCCGCCTCCAGTCCGCCCGCCAGGAAGTTTTTGTGTCTCTGAAGCTGCTGGGAGCCTGCCCGCCCATCCACATCTTAGCATTGCTTGGGCTGCTTTGCCCTGTGGTGCTGGCACTGTTCCTTTTCACTGAAAAGCCTCCCCCCCAGCCCCATTTTCCTTTTAACCTTCTGAGGAAAAGTGGCAGTGACATTTCGTTGTAAATTCTGGATCTCATCAATATTTAGGTCTGTTTTAGCTAAATGTACAAGAATGGCATTTGCCATTATACACAAACTACATATATATGTAATACATGTCACATATGTTATATATGCATAATATATGTGTATAACATTCGATCTGTTACATATTGCATATGTTATATATGTTTTATATATATATACTAGAGGCCCGGTGCATAAAAATTCATGCACTGGAGGGGGGTGGGGATCCCTCAGCCAGGCCTTCCCCCTCACAATCCGGGAGCTCACAGGAGCAGGAGGTGACCCAGCAATCAGGGGAAGTCAACGTCCCATCACACCTCTGCTGCTGCCACTGCCGGCAGCGCAATCCTCAGCAGGCCCTGGTTACTTGAGCCTTGGGTGGCCGTGGGTGCCTGGGAAGCCTCCATCCAAGGCTTGCCTGCACCTCAGGCCGGCCCTGAGTGGCTGGGGGCTGAGGGGACTGGGCACTACCATCTTGTGGCTGTGGATACCACCAGCTTTGAGGGCGTGGCAGTCAATTAGCATATTCCATCCTTATTGGCTGTGGGCACTGCCATCTTTGCAACAGTGTGAGGGTCAATTAGCATATTCCCTCTTTATTAGATAGGATGAGGTTTCCTCATCTGTAAAATGGAGATTAATAACAGCACCTAATATATTTTTATGATGGTTCTAATCAACAGATCCTTTTAAAAAATAAATATTTTTATTGATTTCAGAGAGGAAGGGAGAGGGAGATAGAAACATCAATGATGAGAAAGAGTCATTGATCAGCTGCCTCCTGCACGCCCCCTACTGGGGACCCCAAATGGGAATTGAACCTTGACCCCCTGGTTCATAGGTTGATGCTCAACCACCAAGCCACAGCAGCCTGGCTAACAGACCCTTTTGTTCAATATATTAATATTGCTTTCTTCCTGACTCATTTTGTAGCTACAATTTCATTAGCAAAACAAATAGAAAGTGAGACAGGGCAGTCAGAGGTAGAAGAGTTGTTAAAATTTTCATCAAGACAAAATATGAACATCTCTTTTTAAAAAAAATGCTGATTATCACCTGGCTGCTGTGGCTCAGTGGTTGAGTATTGACTTGCGAACCAGGAGGTCACAGTTTGATTCCTGGTCAGGGCACAAGCCTGGGTTGTGGGCTGGATCCCCAGCAGGGGACATGCGGCAGGCAGCCCATCAATAATTCTCTCCCATCATTGATGTTTCTCTCCCTCTCCCCTCCCCTCTGAAATCAATAAAAAAAATAAATTTTTAAAAGTGCTGATTATCTTATCTCAAAGAAGTTGAGAGAATTTCATGAACCAAGGGCTTTTTAAATTACAAAATCTCTTGGAAATGTAAATTCTTATCGTATACAACCATAAAAGTATACTTAATTGGGCTACTTAATTTAACCTGATTCAGCTTGCTTTCAGGTCATTTGGGTCTTATTATGGATAGAGCCCTGGACTAGGTGTGAGATGCAGTCATTTGTATCTTGAATACACATTATTGATATGTTCTTAGTTGCAAACTCCTTACCTATAAAATAAACCAATTAAATTAAATGAACTCACAGTTCTGTTGTGATACTTTCTGACACAAAGAACTGATTTTGCTTTTCTCCCTTCGTTTTCCTTTATTCTTACACTCATTAGTTGCCTGATTTCCTCTATCTAAAGGTAGAGTCTGGTGTATTAAAATTTGATTATCCTGATCCACACTCCCCACACTAATAAAGGAGTAAAGGGGAGGAAAGAGGAAGGCTAACAGCCAAACAGCACAACAACAAAAATGTCCTTTAACATCTCAGCATTACTAAAACAAAAATCCTCCGAGAAATGTCCTCCCTGAATAGGAGCCAAATAGAAGACACACTGCAAATCAACAAACTAATAGAACAAAGTACAATAGAAATAGTGGACTTACATTTCAGGAAACCATCTGATCTGATCATCTGTATGGGTCTGGCAAGTTGAATTTCACTGAGTAACCCAGACTGATAGACACAGAAGAGGACAATGGGTAGTTTAAAGCATTACTGGAGAGGGTAGAAATATAGGCTTTAAAACAAGCGAGAATGAGGGGCCATGGCAACCGAGAAGGACTGAGCCACAATCATGCTACCAGTACGGCCTGTGTATAGAACAAGAGTGGAGCAGACTTTTCCAACACTTTTGACAATCCGATATGGAGTTGCCGTCAGCCGTGACATTCACCAGAGTGCTAAGTGGCAATATGCCCAAGGCTGAGCTGATGAGTGTAATGGGAATGCCCTTGGGAGGGGCCCCGGAATGCCCAAAACCACAAGTCTGGGCACACACGTGAGTGGGGCCGCTGTCTGTTTTGGGACATAAGAACTCAGAGATTGAACAGTTGGACTCTGCAGCATGATTGTTATCCTGGGTCATGCGCAGAGTCCAACAGGACCTCCACTCCATCCAACTCAGGCTGCCCCTGGCGCTGCCTAGCTTGAAACTGATACCACCTCCCCATCCCCAGATGCACCAGTGACAGATACCCCCTGCTGGTCATTTAAAAAATACCCTAGGAATCATTTTACATTAATCCACAGAAAATGACCTCTTTCTTTTTTACAGATTCATGATACTCCATTGTGTGTATGTGTCCCAGTTTATTCACATACTCTCCTATTTATAGAAATTTATTTTTCTCCCTCTGATATTTTGCGATTGCAAACAAGACTACATTTTGCAATTGCAATACAATACTCCCTCCCCTGGGACCTGCCCTTTAAACCACTTCACAAACGACATTCCCTTTCTCTTGGACCACATTCCACTTGCTAAGACCATTCATTATCCTTCCCCTCTGGACCTTCCCAGGATCCGGACCCGCCCAGAGATTTCTCAGGCCAGAAAGAGCCTACCCAGAGTCCTTTAAAACCTCTGCCTCCCCATTCCTGGGTGCTGGCGCCATTTCGGGACACAGCCCATTTGGTTTCCCAGATTACCTAATAAATGTATCATTCTGTACCCCTTTTGGCCTCATGTGTTCCTCCTACAGCGACCCTAACCGTTATCGTGGCAATTAGCTAGTTTATCAACATTCACAATAGGAAGAGAGCAGAGGGGAGGCCAGACATTATAAGCATGGCCATCGGGGCAGCTTCACCAGGAAGACACAGCTCCCACTCCAGGGAACTAGCGCCCCCCTCCCTGCAGCTCACTGGGGAAGGGATGGCACCCAGGGGAGATGGACACATGAGCAGCGAAGCTGGGGGATGTAGGGATGGCTCTTGGCTGTCAGTCTAGCCTGGGAAAAGATCATTGGCAAGAGCATGAGATCTTGGAAAGTTAAAATCTCCAAGTACAGAGTTTGGTCTGCCTTGCCTGCCTGCTCTCTTACTCCATGACCCGCACTTGCCCGCCATGTGACCTTAAGCACTGCGTGGGCCACGGCCCTTCAAACTCCATGGGCAGGATGCTGGACTGGATGATACTGTAAAATGGAGCAGAAACTCTGGATACTGGTTTTTATTTTTTTTAAAATATGTTTTTATTGGTTTCATAGAGGAAGGGAGAGGCAGAGAGAGATAGAAACATAAATGATGAGAGAGAATGATTGATTGGCTGCCTCCTGCATGCCCCCTGCTGGAGATCGAGCCTATAATCCAGGCATGTGCCCTTGGCCCAAATGGAGCCTGGGACCCTTCAGTCCACAGGCCCAGGCTCTGTGTGAGCCAAAAAGGCGAGGGCTGGATATTGGTTTTTATTTTGGCCCTGCTGCAGACAATATTGGGCTTTTTCCCTGGCGGGATGGACAGAGATGGGACCTCAAAGGGGAACCCCCTTAATTTTACATAATCAGTAAAGCTTTCCACAAAAACACGTCCACCCGTGGGGCCCTCAGGAAACTGTTTCCCCCACTGCAGCCCAAGAACTCCACTTCCACCGGTAACACAAGGTCTAACTTTGTCATACTTTTGGAGGTGTATTCTCCGAGTAGATTTAATGTGAATTTCACTTGTTAGTGAATTTGAACATCTTTTCATATTTTTGAGAAATGTGTGTGCGTGAAGGGGAGAATATTTTCTGGTTCGTAATTGGTCTTTGCTTATTTTTTGTTGTTCAAAAGGTTTTTTTTTTTTTAAGACATAGTCAAATTCAGCAAGTTTATTGCTTATTGGATCTGAATTTTCAGTCATAGTTAGAGTCTTTTCAAATATCGGATGAAAGAAAAAATTATACATACTTTCTTCTAGTACTTACATGGTTTCATTTTTGACATTTATAGCTATGGCCCATTTGGAGTTTATTCCTGATTATAGCGTGGAACTTGGTTCTAATTTTATCTTTCTCCAAATATAAGCCAGTTGCCTTACCAATACTTATTAAATTTTCCATCTTTTCCCAAGTAATTTGAGATACTATGTTTATCACGTATTATATTTTCATATGCATTTAGACATATTTCTGGGACTTTCTATTTTATTCCACTGGTCTATTCACTCACCGGTTGCCATGAGTAGATAAACAAATCCGATTTATAGTGTATTTTAATGACGGATAGGACTAGCTCATAAACTTTTCTTTTTCCTGTTTACCTGGCTATTTTTGCATTTTATTTTTCCATATGAATTTTAATGTCAACTTGTCTAGCTCCATAAAAATCTTGGTATTTTTATTGGTATTTGTTAAATTTAGAAATCACCTTAGAGAAAATGGATGTATTTATGTTATGGAATATTTTTCCATTTGTTCAAGTCTATTTTTTTACTTTAAAGGGTGCTTTCAAGTTTTCCTCATATAAGATTTGCACATTTCTTGAAAACTTCAATCTGAAACAACATTTTATCTTCATTGTTACTATTGTATTCTCTATTTTCAGGGTATAAAGTATGTATATCCATAAGATCTATCTTATTGACCAGTCTATTGTACTAAACGTGACATATCAAACTTTTCTACTACTAGTGTATTTCTATCAATGTGTCTTTAAATATCCTATGATTTTTTTTTGCTTTAAACACGTGTTACTGAATTATTTGGTGTATAGAATTTATAACTATTATATAATCATTGTGAACTGTAATAATAAAAAAAAAACACACCCATATCATGGGTCAGGGACATTGTCATATTCAGTCCTTCACTCCCAGTGCTTAGTCCATAGCTAGTGGTCAATAATTATAGGTTGGATAAACCTGCCTTCTCTCACCCAACTATTAATATCTGAAGGGGAATTAGGAACCAATTATTATGGATTCGGGGAAAGAACCTTGAAAACAGAACTGTGTTTTATTCTTCTTGAAGCACCTAGCAGTCTTTTGCATAATGCCCAGTGAAGCTGGAAAATGAAAGAGAAAATGAAATAGTACACAGAGGCCTGGAAGAATGTCAGGTGTACAGAAATGCTCAATAAACGTTGCTCCTGCCTCAATTTTGCTTGCTCTAACGGGAATAAAAATACCGGGCCGTCTCACATATGAAACAAGCATGCTCCGTGTGAAAAAGCTTTGCAAATTCCAAATACTATCCGAATGGGCGCATCTATTGTAAGTGCAATATGTTAATCAATCTTGGCGTTGAGCAGCTGGGTTTGGAGGGAAGGGCCCTCCCCCAGGGGTGCGAAAACGTCCTAATGCATTGTAACTATTAACACTTTCGGTTTTCTTCCTATTTAAAAGCAGCCGCCGCCGACGTCCAGCCCGTGTCAACGCCGGCCTTTCCTTTCCCTGAAGGATGTAACTCACAGGGCTGAGGCCTGAAGACCCCTGACTCACGCCTTCCCCTCGCCCGCAGCCAGCGGCCAGACCAGGCCCGGGGCGGGTGCTGGCTGGGCGGGACCAACTCGGGGGCGGGGCGCAGTCTCAGTAGAACCAATCCGGGGGCGGGGCGCTGTCTGGGCGGGACCAATCCGGGGGCGGGCGTTGTATGAGTGGGACCAACTCGGGGGCGGGGCGCAGTCTCAGTAGGACCAATCCGGGGACGGGGCGCTGTCTGGGCGGGACCAGTCCGGGGGCGGGACGGGGAGGGATGGGGGTGTCCCGGGCGCCGCTGCCGGGCGGGGCCGCACGGGGGCGCCACTAGGGCCGCGCTGCTCCCGGAGTTGCCGAGCATCGCAGGAGGCTCTCCCTTCCGAGTGGGGCCCCGCAGTGTCCCGCGGCCGCGCCGAGGGCCGCGCGGGCCGCAGGTCAGTCGGGGAGGCTGCCTATCCGGCCTCGCCCGTGCGGAGGATCTGGGCTCCGGGTGGGCCGCGGGCCCGGGAGGCGGCGGGGCGCCCCGAGAAAGGGCCCGGTCCGCGTTGATCACCCGGGAGGCCTGGGCCGTAGGCTCGGGCTTGGAGTTGAATCCGTGAGAGCCGGGCCCCGGGGAGACGCCGCCGGGCCTCCTGGCGCCCCGGCCCCTTCCATCCTCCCCACCTGGCGGGAGAAGTGCGAACCCCTCGAGCGAGCAGCGCTTCACCGAGTGGGTCCGCGGGCGGACTCCCACCCGTCCTCTGACTTTCCGATCGCACTCCGGGCCGCGGCCCGGGAGCCGCCTTTCAGCAGGCGGTGCGGATGGTTTGATACAGGTGGTCCCGGCCCGCTCTTGGGGACACTTCTCCGGAGGGCAGGGCGCTTCCGCCACCGCAGGGAGCCCAGCGGGTGCATTTGAGGACGGGCCCGTGACCGGGCCTGAAATGGTGCCGGCCTGGCCCTCTGCCCTAGGGGAGCCTGTCTGAGGCCAGTGATCTCCTCCTGGCTCTCAGGGTGCACAGAGCGCAGGGCCTGGGCCGGCAGCCTTGGGGCGAAGCTGTGCTGAGCAGGTAGTGTGGGTGCAGCAGGCAGACCTGGGGGGCTGTCCCCACCCCTTAATCACACACAGGGCAGCCTTCGCGTGGACCCTGCACACATCCCTCCACTGCTTTCCTTGGGGTCCTCTGTCCATAAGGGCAGTGAGTCCCATCCACAGGGCTCTCCTGTGAACCAGGGAAGGCCTGCCAGGTGTCTCCCGCCGTGGCCGGCACCCAGGAAGCACCCAGTAAATGGGAATTATTAAGAGTGACACAGGTCCTGCTTCTTAGGGGCGTATAGTCCGCCAACCTAGGGATCAAGCAAATGAGGTAGAATGTAGATAGGGGTGCAAAGGTTATTTGGAGAACGGTGCCCGGCTCTAACTCGGGGTGATTGGGAAGGTTGTGAAGGCACAGTGAGGTTTGCCTGGGGCTTTGGAGAACAGATGGGCTTCCAAGGAGCTGGTAACGCGCAGTGTGAACCAGCGCCATCCCAGGTGGCTCTCTCTCCTGGGCCGCTGGGGGCTGCCCCCAGGAACTACAGGCAGTGCAAGAAGTCACACCCACGGTGGTTTTTGGTCCATGATGGTTTCTGTCCACTGACCGCGTTTGACACACTTGGTTGTTTCCTGTCCCCCTTTCATTGGAAAGTGGATACATGGGAATATCTACGAAAGGATCGTAATTGGTCACGTGGTAAAGTGAATTGCCAAGGATGTAGTCAAGCCTCTTGGCAGCCATGTTACCCTGGCTATGGCATGTGCATAAAGCTTCAGCATTTCAGAGTGCAGAAGTTAGGTGATTTATTTTTATTTTTTAAAATACATTTCTTATTGATTTCAGAGAGGCAGGACGAGGGAAAGATAGAAACATCAGTGATGGGAGAGAATCATTGATTGGTTGCCTCCTGCATGCCCCACATGGGGGATCGAACCATGACTTCCTGTTTCATAGGTGGATGCTCAACCACTGAGGCATGCCAGCCAGGCAGAAATCAGGTGATTTAGAGATGCTATCTGTTCTTCTGGACCAGTCTAGCTACTGGCAGACATGGAATTCTGATCCCCGTTGATAAATTATTTCTTCCTTAGTTACACAATTTAGGAATTACAATTACTATTGTTAGACCTTTCTGTCCTATTGTGTCCTTATATCTGCAGAGCCAATATCAAGTCCCTAGTATACACCTTACAGTAAAATGTATATCACTATCGGTAACATTTACCATTTATTAAGTACTAACATTGAGCCAGTGGCTGTTCTATATGCTTTTCACATGCTTGTCACTTATTCCTCTGCTGATCTTTGGAGGGAGGCACCGTCTCTACCTCCGTTCTATAGATGAGGACACAGGCAGGGAGGGCAGAATTGCCTGAGGCCCTGAGTTAGTGCGTGGAAGAGCCTCACAGCCCCCTTTCATGTCCACTGTGACCTCTGTGGTCTAGACAGCCCCCTCAGTCTTACTGTATTTTATTTTATTTTAACATATTTTTATTGTTTTCAGAGAGGAAGGGAGAAGGAGAGAGAGAAACATCAATGATAAGAGGGAATCATTGATCA
This sequence comes from Pipistrellus kuhlii, assembly GCF_014108245.1. Classification (NCBI taxonomy): domain Eukaryota; kingdom Metazoa; phylum Chordata; class Mammalia; order Chiroptera; family Vespertilionidae; genus Pipistrellus; species Pipistrellus kuhlii. The sequence continues at coordinate 11,605,926 of NW_023425573.1, forward strand.
GCTGCCTCCCGCACGCCCCACACTGGGGACGGAGCCCTCAACCAGGGTGTGTGCCCTGACCGGGAATCGAACCCTTCAGTCCACAGGCCAACACTCTATCCACTGAGCCAAACTAGCTATGGCCAGACTTACTGTATTTTAAAAAGATATGCGAATATTGAGGATCAGAAGCATACCTCACCCTTGCTTTTTATATGACAGACAATGCACTATGTTGTTTAATTATTTAAGCAGTCACCTCCACAGCTATGATTTCATTGGTACCGTAATAGTTTATTATTATTTACACGTCCTCTAAGCCAGAGTTTTCCAGGTTCTCAGCATATCTCAGACTTCTTTCATATTGTATAGAGCCCTTCAATTCAGTATTGCCAATGCTGAGGGATTTATTTGAAATCGCAGTAAAATGTATTTAGTTTATTATCTGTTGTTGAAGATGTCAGTGTGATTGTCCTTTGTTTTTATAGAGGGGTCCAGGACCACTGTTGTTTGCAGTTTCTGAAAGCATTTCAAGGCACCAGTCAGGTGTCGAGGGAGCAATGGAAGAGCACAAGCAGGAAGAGATGCTAGATATCCTGCGACTGAACGTGGGTGGCTGTGTTTACACAGCCAGGCGCGAGTCCCTGTGCCGATTTAAAGACTCCATGTTGGCTTCCATGTTCAGTGGTCGTTTTCCTCTAAAAACAGATGAGTCAGGTAAATATCTACCATATTCACTAAAGTAGGAGTCTAGTTTAAGTTCCCTTTGATTTTCCTAATTACAATGACATTGATTAGATTAGCTTGCTAATTAGTGAGATCATCAGTACTGTATGGAGATTAATTAAAATTAATAAATTTTAATTAATACACGAAGAAATTACACACCAGTTCCTAGGATCTGTGATGCTTTCGCTAAAAGTTGACAAAACAGCGAGAGTGTGTGAAGGCCAATCACGACTTGATTTACGGGGATTATATTTTGAAAGTTGTTATGTTCATGAAATTCCATGGGTAAAGGTATTGAGGCCAATTAAAAATATTAGCTTCTCTCTGTGTTTTTCAAGTTAAAAAATATGTATTTCTGGAAAAGCAGATGCCCTCAGAGCTGACAGGGCCGTCGTTGTGAGTGTAGAGTCAGTGTTAAACTTGTCACCTGGTGCAGCTGGAATTTGCATGTCCTAGAGGTCCCGGGGCTCCTGGCACCCATTCTTGCTTCTGAGCTAGAAGAGAGGGCTTGCGGGGTCTTGGGCACGAGGGGCTGTTAGTCAGCCCTGGGCCGGAGAGATGGCTCTGCCAGCGGAATGGCAGTGGAAAGCACGGAGAGTCACCGATGGCTGGGGCCCAGCGTCCATCTGGACAGGAAGGTTGCTGGTGGAAGATGATAACCAGAGATTGAGGGGTTTTTCTGTCCCCAAGTTTTACCTTCTTAATCCCTTCTTTTCTAAACTAATCAAGGGAGAAAAGAAATTACTGAGTAACTCACATAGAAGTGTTGTTTTTTAAAAAATTCTGCTAAATTGCTCAAGAAAAGCCTTTTATCATCAAGTAGTACCAGCAGAGCATTTAAAAAAATTTTTATTTTATTTTGTTGATTTCAGAGAGGAAGGGAGAGGGAGAGAGAGCATCAGCAATAAAAGCATCAATGATAAGAATTGTTGATCTGCTGCCTCCTACACTCACCCTACTGGGGATTGACCTGCAACCTGGGCATGTACCCTGATGGGGAATCGAACTGTGACCTCCTGGTTCATAGGTTGACGTTCAACTCCTGAGCCACGCCAGCCGGGCGCATTTGCTTTTTGAAATTTCGATTTTCATAGTACAAAGGGACTAATCTGATAAATCCAAACACTGGACATAGTAACAGGCCCCTGCAAGCCCTCATTAGAGAGAAACTCACAGGCCTCTCCGGCCTGAAGTTAGGGGTAACTTTCCACCTCTGCCAGCAGTCTGAGGTCTCTGCAGCTTTTGCAGGGGCTTTAGTGGCATGAGGGTCATTGCACCCAAAATTCCAAATGGAGCTCAGAGCATGCATTTTCTTATATGGAGGGTGGGAGTGCAGAGGATCACCACATTTGGCTAAACTTATTTGAAACTAGATGCAAACTTTCTTGTGAGAGACATTCCTACCCTGTTTTCCCGAAAATAAGACAGTGTCTTATATTAATTTTTTCTCCCAAAGTTGCGCTAGGTCTTATTTTCAGGGGATGTCTTATCTTTCCATGCGCTAGGTCTTATTTTCGGAGGATGTCTTATTTTCGGAGAAACACGGTACCTCTATCTGGCCTTAGTTCGACATGCGGAAATGTTGTCAGTGGTCATATGTATCTGTGCAATGACTTTGGAACTGAATCTCTTCTAGGGGCTTGTGTTATTGACCGTGATGGCCACCTGTTTAAGTACCTTTTGGATTATCTCCACGGAGAAGTTCACATTCCCACCGGGGAGCAAACCCGAGTCGCTCTGCAGGAAGAGGCTGATTACTTTGGCATCCCTTATCCGTACAGCCTGTCTGACCACTTGGCCAATGAAATGGAGACATATTCTTTAAGGTCAAATATAGAACTTAAAAAGGTCTTGGCATTTTCTTAAGTTTTAAAATATATATATGTACACACATATATATACATATGTTTATTTGTTCTGTACAAAGCAATGTGTGTTATTTTGCATAGCCTGTGCTGTCACATAAACCAACACGAGGCAGTTTTACTTTTTTATAATTTTGAAGAAGACACATTTTTAAATGACTACTAGTCATTTTTTAAGGCCAGAATTCTATTTTGGGGAAAATGCATTACATCAATTGAAAGTTTATGGAGCTTTTATTTTTCATTAAAGATTTAACACTTTAATGGCTATTTTATAGAACTCTTCTTCTCTTGAAGGTCTTTTTGAATTAAGAGCAATACTGTAGTAGTGAGGGTATGGTGGTATTACTTTGTTTACTGAAATGTTGTTGTTTTTAAAGTAAGGTCATTGTATATAAAAGATTTTATAAAATTTCTTACCCGAATTAGTGAGTATAAAGTTTGTTACTAAGTTAGAACATCAGCTTGATTAATTCACTTTGAGATCAGTAAATTTTTTTTAAAGATGCTTCTATTTTAAATCACATTTTAAAGGTCTTTATTACTTAATTATCTGCTTTTGTTTTATTGATAAATATTATGTTTCTATTAATTAGCACATTTGGACATCTAGATAATTGTTGATAGTGAAAACGGACCTGAATTAGTATGAATTCTTTGATTTGGATATCAGTGTTTAGGACAGCAATCTGAGGCATGGGAGAGCAGCATAGAGAAAGCTCACTTGGTTCCAGATCCCCTTCAGGATTTTGCATGATTGTATGTGTTCTGTTACTGAAGTTCTTTATAAAATGAGTTGTTAGATAGTTTTTTGGTGCTTTTTTGCCACATTTGCAGAATGAGCCTAAAAAAAACTTGACTAGAAGGTTGGGTGGGTTAACATTCATCTTTTGAAGTCCCAACTCTAGTCTTTTGTTCCTGGTTTGTAAGCAAAAAGGACATAGCACGCATACACTCATTCTGCTCACCAACACATTTACTTCAGATGTTTTAGGCATAGGGAGCACTGTTCTAGAGATTGTGTGGGACAGAAAGAAATACAACATAGGGTTCTTGCCCTTGAACAGTTTATAATGTAGTTGGGAATTCTCATAGATGCGCAAGTAAAGTTAAAAACCAATACAGGAGTTAGCGGCATAAAATGGCAATGCAAGACATGGCAGGGCCCGTTTTCACTCACTGAGTTAGTACTTATCCAGCCTCTCCTTTGTGTCAGGCGGTGTCTCAGGCACTCTGCAGGCACTTGGGCTGTAACAGATGAAAGTGCTTTCCTCAGGCTCACAGCAATAATGATGCAATTTCTCCGCGGCTTGGCCCTTGCCACCCCGCTGGGCAAAGCCTTCCTGCTCTGTGCCCCTCAGCCCTGCAAAGGCTCACCTAGTGGCTCTTACCACATTGTGTGCTGCTTGCTTACTTAACGTCTGTCTTCTGCGTCAGCCATAAATCCTGGAGGGCCAGGACCCTGTCTTGCTCAACATTATGTCTCCAGAACTTTAGACAGTGCTCAGCGCATAGTAGCTATTTAATATTCAAGTGAATGAATGAATGAACAGGGGAGTAAGTGCCAAATGAGTTCAGACAGTCTGTATTTAGTTCATATATTCATACCTTTCAGTGCAAAAGAGCAAGTTAAAAGTCATCTGCTTAATCCATGATTGGATTTGGATTTAAAAATAAGCATTAATCATGGGGTGGGGGGTGGTTAGTAGGAGATAAAAGGAAGATTGAGTCAAGTGAGAAATTTGGGGGAAATTAAAGGGAGAAGTAAAAAGGTCTACTTTTAGTTATTATGTGAAGATTTAAAAATTAAAATTAATGCTGATATTGAGGTTAAAGAAGGAGAAATAAAATGGAAATTCTACCAGGAAAAGGGTTCTCTCGGTGAAATACTGTTGGGTTTTTGGGTGATGCTTTTTTTGTGATTTGCCCCTCACTCCAAGTTCAACACATGCGTGTTTGGTTCTTAAAGGCATAAAGATTAGGAATAATCTTTTTTTGTATGTTTGTTTGTTTTTTGTGTTATGACCAACTGAAATTGCAGCTTTCCTTGAAAGTAACAGCAAATTAATTTTTTAATTAAAAAATTACTCTTCAGAATTAAATTCAAATTGATGTATATATATTTTTTTGCTCCAGGCTTTAACAGACTTCTGTGATTCGTATGGTTTAGTTTGCACCAAACCAACAGTTTGGGTTCTTCACTATCTTAACACATCCGGTGCAAGCTGTGAGAGTAGAATTATTGGAGTATATGCCACAAAAATGGATGGAACAGATGCTATTGATAAGCAGCTAGGAGGAAGAATTCACAGTAAAAGCATTTTTAAAAGGTATGTCCATATTTAAAAAAGAAAAAGGAACAAAATTAAGTCTTGATCTTTTCTAAGAGGTGTTACTGAATGGTGTAGAGGTGTTTCTCTCTTTTCCAAGTCCAGCACAGCAAAAGAATGAGTCTGGTTCCTGAGTGGAGGAGCTGGGGATTAAGAAATAAAAGAAAGAAAACAAGCAAGACACAGAAATAGAAATAAGCTGGGAGCCAGGTGGGATGCTGCCACGATGGAGGGACAGGACCCTGAGCCCACACAGCACATTTATTTTATACCCCAAATACCAGGAAGTATCACCAAAACTTAGGATCAAAGGAGCTTATTTGCATTCTTAAGTAGGCCCCAGCATTCCTGGTGCTTGCCTGGATTTACATATCTAGACCCCCTCCAGACACCTGGACAAAGGTAAAAGCCAGTACTGAATAACACTTTCCACCTTCTTGGGGAATGTGTATCTGAGATGCAGCTCTGCCAGTCGCCTTGGACTCAGCTGAACAATTTAAAGAATGTCCATATGCCTTCCTAGGAGGCCCTAAACAGAATGGAATATGTGATTGACCAGGAAAGACCATCAGCATCTCTCAACACACAGAGTGAGCGTTCTGGGCTGTCGAGACAGAAGTTATAATTAAGATAATTTCACAAATAAGCTGTGGGCTTTCTATATGGTTTAGTACTGTGCTTCTCAGCTGGATATGGACAGCAGAATTCCCTGTACAACTTTATAAAAAAGAAAAGCAAAGCCAGATGCCTGGGTATCTCAGCCATAGCCTTAGGGCAGAAGCCCTGGCCAAGGAGCCAGTAGGCCCACTGAGTGACCCCCGACTGGCCTGTGCATTGGTGTCTCGCTCTGAGAAATGATTGGAGACTTTCCTGGACCCTTCCAGCCTTAAAATTCTATGACTTGAACATGTTCAATTCTTACGGGTTATTCTCTTAATATTTTCCCTGTAATCTCATTTACACTGGTCAACTCACTTAGCCATTAAAAAAGAAAACAACTCTCTGGGATATTGAATTAGGGCACATATTAGTGACAAATGCATGACCACATGAGTTTGTTTTTAGATTGTTAAATATGTCACCATTTTCTGAGTTCTTTACGGCAGAGATGTTTCTATATGAGATATATAACTGCCTGGCAAAGTGCTAGGAAAGTCCAAAGCGTGCAACTGCTTTTAACTTTTTAGAAAGTTGTAGTGGAACTTCATTGTTATTTAATAAAGTTTTAGTCAGAGTTGAGTTTTTTCTGACATTATTGGAGTTAGGTGATTTTTAGAAAAGTTATTTTTAAGACTTGATTTGTCTGCACGGTTTATATATAGTAAAATTAACAAGTATTTTACTACTGTAAAAAGAGATCAAATGTGGGTTAGTATATTCATATACTACATAACACTCATATAGTATATAGAATTATATATGTGCTTAACTGTCACAGAACAAACTTTTTCCTTAATGAACAAGCACTTCCTGTCTGTTAGCTGTACACACACACACACACACACACACACATTCATACCTACGTGGTATATTTTCATTATCTTTTGCAATCTTCCTAGAGAGGCGGGAAATAATGTTCAGTACATTTGGAGCTATTATTCAGCAGCAGAACTGAAGAAAATGATGGATGCCTTTGATGCCTGGGAAGGAAAAGGTACAGTCCAGTTTTTTTATTTTATGGCAGAAGGAGAATGATCCTTAGTAAGACAAACTAAGCTTAGATATGCATTTTTTTGAGAAAATATTTTTTATATGGATCTAGGTATTTGTCATTTCATGGTAACAATGAGATAAATTTACTTACAAATCTTTAAACCTTGTGAGTTGCTAGATATGGTTAATAATTTATAATTCAGTAACTGAAAATATGCTTCTATTAATTATGCTTATTTAGTTCAATTAAACAAGAGATTGCTTAGCACCTACTATGTGTACCTAGCACTGTCCTAGGAAGTGTATCTCTAAGTTAAGCATAAAATGTATAAGCATAAAAAAAAAAAAAAGAGACAGAGGAAATAAAAATAACACTGGTAAGATTCCTAAAGGACCCTTATAAAAAATTAAAATAATCTTTAAATACACACTTTGAAATGTGGCCATTTTTACCAAGCTGCTGATAGGAGAATTGATGATAATAATGCTATTTAATCCTAAAACAACTTCCTATGCCTTTTACCACTTTATTGGTGAGAAACTGAGTCTCAGAGAGGCCATACCACTTGCTTAAGGATCATAGATAGTTAACTGTTCCATGCCCAAGATGCTTCCCCACCTCCCCCCCCAATTAGTAAGCATTTTGGAGTGTGAAGTGCAGCCATTATACTAAATCCTAAAAATGGGCCCAAAGATAAATAGCACACATCTTAGTCCTCAAATAATCTTGAAAGCGGATTAGAAACAGAGATTGCAAGTCATTATAAAATGGAATAAAAAGAGTGGAAGAGGCTTTTAAAAACTACATCAGCTGTTTCTTCTTTAGACGGATGCCAGTACCAACCTCTTCCTTCCTCATCTTTGCTTCCCTCACTTTTGCTCCTTTTTCTTTTCTTCTCATACCCCTCTCGCAGACAGGATCAAGTAGAATGAAAGGAATGCTGTTAGCTTATTCTTTCAGATTTAACTGACTTGGAGACACTTGGGCTTAAAGCTGAGGAACAAGCCCATGGTGACCTGCCTCCTTCTATGCCCCTGCCTGGCGGGCTGTCCTGCTCTGGAGGGCCTGGCGGACTTCTCTCTCTGCTGACTTAGGAAGCTGGAGCAGAGAGCTGTGACCCCCGACTGTAACAAAGCGTGCAGCTGCCTTTAGCTTTTAAGAGAGCGAGTAGTGGAGCATCATTGTTATTGAATAAAGTTCAGGAAGGTCTGTGGAAAGCTCTAAGTCAAGAAGCAGAAGTAAGAGAAAGGCCAGTGGGAAGGAAGAAGACATTTATTGTGATTTGTGAACAATATGTTTTTCTAGAAAACTCAGAAGAATCTACTAATGGTATTTTAAGTGATGCGTTTAGTAGACTAGCTGTATACAATATATGTAAACAAAGAGCAACTTGTTTACGATACATTAATTAGAAAGTATAGGGGAAACAAAAATAACTAGGATTGCCTACCAAGAAATGCTTGAGTGTTTTGTGAAGAAAACTGCTAATAATAGAATGTATTTAGCCACCCATCCATCCATATAAAATGAAGACATGAATGCTATGGTGAGACATGCCATGGTCCTGAAAGGAAAATCTGAATATTATAAAGATGTCAGTTCTTCTGAGATTATATTGTAAATTTAACATAATTCCTACCAAAATATCAACAGGACTTTTTGGGAATCTTGAAATGATTCTAAAATTCCTTTGAGAAATTAAACGAAAAATAACCAAGAACATTTTGGGAAGTAGAGGTTATTAGAGGGATGAGTCTAACTGTTTGATAATAAATTAGCTATAGCCCGGCCGGCGTGGCTCAGGAGTTGAATGTTGACCCATGAACCAAGAGGTCCCCAGTTTGATTCCGGTTGTGGGCTCAATCTCTAATGGGGCGCGTGCAGGAGGCAGCCAATCGATGATTCTCATCATTGATGTTTCTATCTATCCCTCTCCCTTCTTCTCTCAGAAATCAATAAAAACATATTAAAAACAACAACAAAAACAAAACATGATGTAGATAGTAATAACAACCATGTGTTCCTGGTGTAAGAATAGATGCAGAGAGCAATAAAGTTATAAGAATAAAATTAGGAAGTAACAAGAAAGTCACAGAGTTGATTGACTATAAGTGAAAAAAAAAATGACAGGCTATGTAATATGTAATTGAGAAGTATGTTTGAGATAAGAACATCTTTGACCTCACATCATTTATCAAAATTAGCCCAGTTAGATTTATGAATGAAAAATGGAACTATAGTAAACTAAAAGGAAATTTAAGCCAATAATTGATTTCTTAGGAGGGAAAGAAATGAGGCATGAAGCTCGGACGCTCTCCCTGGCTCCTCTTCTAGGAGACTGTGTCCCCGCACTCTCTCAACGATGCCTTTCTCTCCCAGGCGTCAGCTACTGGCGGGTGCCGCACGAGCTGATGGAGTGCTGGACGCTGGAGGAGCGGCCTCTGCTGGGGAGCCTGCGCCACGCGGCCCCCCTTCGGAAGAGGTTTGTTATCCGTGACCCGTATTTTTTCTGACTTTATTGGGGAAATGAATAACGGTTCTTGACCTTACTAAAAGCCTATTAATCAATCACATAGATGACTATTCTGCCTTACCACCAAAATATAAATCTCGATAAATGCAAATTTACCAAAACTATGTAAAAGGCACAAATAATTCTCTAAAACGGAGTTAGAGTATGCTCTTTTGGGGAGAGTGATTTTAACAACACCAGTGGAGATAGGGAATTCTGTGGTAAGTAGTTTTCCGCACAGAAGTGAAATCCAGGCTTTATTGGTAATAGTCAGAAAATGTTATTTGTTAAATTTAACATTTGAAATTTCCCGTGACTTATTCGAATTCCTTTCTCCTTCCCAATGTCACAAATAGCATTTTAAGTTAATGGTATTGTCTTGTGTTCTTTAAAATTACCAGCATTAAACTCAGTCCACATCTGTTCGCTGTGCTTTAAATACATTTAAATATCATCTTTGTTATCGTCTGGGAATTATTCATGGCTTGCAGGTGTTCTGATTTCTGGATTTCTGCTCTAGAACTTGATTCAAAGCCTCTGTGGAATTCTAGAATGCTCTCTTACATGTACCCTCTGGATCTTTCTCAGAAATGCCGCATTTATTCAGGGTTTAGTAATCAATTATCTCTTGTTAAAACAGATTATTTTCCTAAAGGTTCTCGTTTTGTTATCATTATTTATTTTGCCCATTGAACCTCCTGGGGTGTTAGGCGGGGTGTGGAGACCTTTTGGGTTATCACATTTTGGAGTGGGGTAGAAGCCGGGATTGCCATTAAATGTTCTAGAATGCACGGGGCGGCCCCCAAAGCAAAGCACTAGCTGACCCGAAGTGACAGTAGTGCCAAGATAGAGAAACCTGGGTTTGGAGTCTGCTGGGCTGGGAATGCTCTTCTTCTGCAGGAAGCCTGGGAAAACACTTGGGATGGGATGTGCCTGGCTGTCCCTGGGTCGCACCAGGGTTCTTGGGAACAGAATGATATGTTGTGTAATTCTCACATAACATCTCATGTCCACATTGTAAGTTGTTCATATTATATGGGGTTTTAAAGGGTTCCTATGCAAGTTGAAACAATCTCCTATAAACTGGCCGATGTACTTACTGCCCATGAGAAAGGAGGCAGATTGGTAGCATCCACCTCTTAGCTCACATTCTTGACGGAAACCTTTTTGTTCGCCTTAGAGGCGAGTTTGGGAGCCGGTTTCTTTAGCTACTGACGGTGTACGTGCTGACGGGCATGTTCTGTGTTTGCAGGAGGCTGATGGCGCTGGACGAAGGGGAGGAAGGCGTGAACTGTAAGGCTGGTCCTAAACCTGTCAGGTTTTCGGGCCCTTCCACCAGCACCCAAATCAAGGTCAAGAACTCGGCTTCAGTCCGGGTGTCCCCGTCTCCAAGCGGAGTGCCCGCTCAGCACTCTGCACTGTCTAAGGCCCTGTCCCTGGTGGGCACTGAGGGTCCTGAAAATGGGGCCACACCCCCCCCTCCAGCCAAGGTCCTGCTGTGCGACAAGAAGGCCACCCCACCCCGGGTGATAAAGCTGAAGAGGACTCCACTGTGTGCCACGGGGCCTCCCCCTCCCGCCTGCCCAGCTGCCAGCCCCGAGGGGGCCCCGCCACCACCCCAAGCACCCACCTTGGATGTGCGGACTGAGAACAGGCAGGGCAAGACCGATTGAAGGGAGCGCTGGGCGCCAGACACCCTGTTGGCCTCCCAGGGCTGCCAACCGGTGATGCACAAGTGACACTGTCGATGCTCTAGAGGCGACAGCGTCATGCTGGCATTCAGGATAATTACGGGGGAAAGAACCTGGGACGTAAGAGTGGAGGAGGGGAGACTTCAGGTGGTTGGGACTACAGTTACTTCTCATTTTCCCAACTTTTAATGATTACTTGTCTATAGACAGTTTGAATTTCCGGTTTTTAATTTTTCTAATGGTTGGTTGGTATTAGGGCGACAAACCAGTACAGCAACATCATCACCAGAGAAGTTGACGTTGCTGAAATAATTGTGGGCTGGAGGCACTTTGTAATGTGTCATAGCAGCCCCGGGGGAGGAGTGGGTCCGGCTGAGATCCTCCTGCCTTGGACCAGCCGGGGTGCTGCTGCAGGGCCCCCGGGTGGTGGCACAGCCCAGAGGGGTGGAGGGAATGCAGATCTGGGGACCTCCCCCAAACTTACTCTCAGTCTCCAAGGCAACAGGAGGAGAAAGATGGGAAGGGGCAAGAGATAGAGACCACACTTTGACGTTCACTTAATTAAACTGTTTTCTTTTCCAGATTGGCTTTTCTTTTTATTTCCTTTTTCAAATTTAGACACACACACACACACACACACACATACAGACGTCCATTTGTTGTTCCACTTACCTATGCTTTCATTAGTGATCCTGTATGTGCCCTGATGGGATCAGACCTGCAACCTTGGTGTATAGGACAATGCTCTAACGGTTAGTCTAACCAATCTAGCTACCAGCCAGGACCTAGGTTGGCTTTTTTTACTTTTTCCATTAGCAGGTGTATTTGTACATCACAACAAGGCTTCTTGGAATAAGAACTATAGAGCATATTTTTTTGAAAATGCTTTGAAAAGGAGAATGTAACAGTTTAACTTTCTAACTAGAGTTAAGTTTTGTTTTCCAGAACTGACCTTTGAAGAGTCATTCTGATGATACAATATGATCTTTATGCATATAAGATCCACATAACTTGAATTTAATATTTTTAAGCAGAATCTTTGGGTTAATCCTCTTTTTCACAGCTGTTCAGTCGTGTGTGTTTACTCATCCATGTTTTGTTTTGCAGTTGGGTTGCATATGGCTGCGTCCGTGTGTTAACAAGTTCACAAAGCGGGTGCTTTCTCCTCAGTGCTTCTTGTAGTTGCATTGTTTTGAGAGAGTAAAGTGACTATTCAAAATGTTACTTTTTACAAAATAAAGTGAAACTTTTCCATAAGAAGAGACATTTTCTATTACTATACTTATTCGTAAGCCTTGGTGCCCTTTAGTACAATATTTGAAAGCTTGCCAGTTTGTGTGGGTTATCTATTTCTGCTTACAAAATTGCTTTCCTGGGTAGGTAATGTATGAAATAATGAAGCCAATTACAGATAGCCTTTTAAAATAGGTGGCTTATTTGGCTAAAAATGGAATATTTAACTGAAGAGGGATGGGTGACATTCCCTTGTAGAATATATAAAATGCGCAGTTCCTTTTGAAAAATACTGTTATAGAGAATGCAGGCATCCCGAAAACCAAAGACCACAGTGAACTTTTGAGAACTTCCAATGAGGGCGTTGTTAGTACTGCTTGAGCTAGGACATACTGAATCGCTGATTCATATAAGAAAATATGATACTACTAATAAACGTGTGATGCTTACTTTATACCTAATAAACATTTATCTGGAAAGGAAACATCTTGAAGATTAATCATGGGTGATTCAGTCAATGGCCTTCATTTCTTGGTATCAGGTGGCTTCAGGGATAGGCTACTTACCACATTAGTCTTTCTAGGAAGAGAGGTTTTGGAATAACTGCTGGGCTGTGGTGCAGCTGGTTTTTAAGTGTTTTTGTTTTGATATCACTTTATGTTGCAGTTTATAAAGTATTTTCATATTTTTTATTTCATCCTGTTCATCAGGAGTCAAAGTCAAATTCAGACTGTTGGAGAAACATGAACAATACGTTATTTGGATGTGATTCCCTGGAGTGTACGGTAATTTCACAGGAAAACGCATTTTTTCCTAACAACCCTACAAACACGAAAGGGTTGGTAACTCATCATAACCCATTGTTCTTCCTGGAAAAAATAAAGATTAATAATAGGAAAGCATGCTTTATAAAGAATAATTCAGTATCATTACTTTTCGATGGGAGGGGGGGTTAAGTTTATATAGTAGTTGAATCAGGGGACACAATAGAAATTCTTAATGGTAAGTAGGATAGTAGGGATTGCTCATATAAAAAAAGATCATTGATGATGCTCTTCCAGGTAATCTCTGTTGAACACTGGTTTGCCCCACTTAAAACTGGTTAGTTATATCATGGAGAGCCTACAGCTGGCCATAGGGACCTACCTACTGAAGGATTCGTTTTGTGTATATTTTTAAGCTGTTTTGTTTCAGTATTGCCTTACATTGCAGTTTGTAAAGTAGTTTCATATATTTCATTTCCTCGTGTTCATTATGCTTTTTAGTTTCAGACAACAACATACTACAGCTCTTCTTTCAAGTCCTTAAAGATCAAGACGACGAGCTTTAGCAAAGTTAAGGCTGTAAAATAACACCCTCCACCTGGGCTCCCCCTTCCCCACATTTTAGCCCCATAATCTGATTTCTGCAGGATGACATAGAATCACTGACAATAGGATAAGCTAGAGGGAGGTAATATGTGAATTTGTTTAATATTTAAAGTTTTTGAGCAAAAAGTATTAAGAATTGAATGACATGTCTGTCTCCAACTCGACAGGGACCCTGTCTCCCTGTCCCTGGTACACAGTAGGCCTTCAGTAAACTTCTGAGCAGTTAGCCCCCCACCCCCACCCAGTTATTGTAGAAAATGTCTCTGGTAGCAGTCTTCAGGGCGTGGAAACTGACTTCCCACCTGGCAGAGTTTATACCCTCAGAACCAAGTGGGCCTCCTTAGTACTGTGGTCATGGCTCATGACCACATCACTGTTAGTAGTGGCTACAGCCGTTACATGGCTTGTGAAGCTATTTAAAGGAAGTCAGAGAGTGGATGACCAGATCCCAGAGAGGTCGCTGGCGGATACTCCCTGGCTTCCGAGAAGGAAGAAGCAGGCTGGCCTCCCCGCCATAGGCTCCTGCCGGGATTGCTGACTCAAATTTATTTATTTTTTCTCATTCGCAGACCGAAACCTATTGCTTTCTCAGCAAGCGCTAACATTGAAAAAATCGTTGGTTCACTTTCCAGTCTCTGGTTCAGCACAATACAATTATTACCAGCTCTACCTTGGCTGTGAACATACACTCCCATTTGGCTTTACCGGAGAAATTGTTCATAGAACACATTTTGATTTAAGTACCGGGTTGGATATGCAGATTGTCCTGTAAAGGGAAGAATGCTGGCATTCATATGACTGTGAGGTTGTCTGACTAAGGATGGAAGTGCCTGCAATCCCTTTGAGTGACCTTAGTCTGCCTTTGGTGGGAGGCTGGTTAGAGACCAAGCAGAAAGTAGGAACCTAACAATGAAGGGAAAGCTTTTTCTACAGCAAATGGAAAGTTTTTCCAAACGATTCACGTGTGTTTTCCCACGTTAACGAGGGACTTTCTGACTGTGGACAACAAGGTCATTTCTCCAGGTGTCAGCACTCTCCCTGAAAACTCAGCAAGCCGCTGAGTGGTCAGTGAAGGTGGCTGAGTGGTCTCTGTGGAGGGCCCAGTGAGTGTGCAGGCTCTGAGGCATGAATCGCAGCCCCAAAAGGAAGCGTCACCAAGAGCAGGCAGAGAGGAACTGGTGTCCAGCTGTTCTCGGAGTTTCGTCTTCACGCAATCTGGTTGGCAGGGCAGCTCAGCGGGCCGGTTCCACCTGAGTCTCGCCAGGGTCATGAGGGAGACACGCGGTTCGCTTTGTTACAGAAAAACTGCTTTCCCATTGTTCGCATGTTGTGGCCCCAGATAGCAGTGCACTTAAAAAAATAATAATAATACTGAAAACAACATGATCATACTAAATGCACAACTTCGGTACAACCAAGAAGTGAAACACACAGCAAAATAACACAAGGATGGCATTTCATTTGCAGCACATGGAAAATGGTTAACAAGCCACGTGCACCCTGTCTGCTGGCTGCATGCTGTCTGCTAGCTGTGGCTAAGACAAGTCGAGTCATGGCAGCATTCTGCCCTACGTGTTTACTGAACAACATTTCATCTTACGTTGCTGCTCAGACTTTTCCTTCTTTCACCCCAAAGCCCTCCTTCCCTTAGAAACATGTTGCTCCGTCACGGGAATGAATTTCGGGGCCTGACGCTTAGAAGAGAAACTCGTTTTAAACAGAGAGCTCATTATGGGAAGGAAAAGGTGGTGTATTTGCTTGTGTGGGAAAAAGGCACACATTGCTTCCTTCTGCCCAGATTTCTTTTTAAAAAAATATATTGTTTGTTTATTTTTTTACAGAGAGGAAGAGAGAGGGATAGATAGCTAGAAACATTGACGAGAAAGAAACATCGATCAGCTGCCTCCTGCACACCCCCTACTGGGCATGTGCCCGCAACCAAGGTACATGCCCTTGACTTGAATCAAACCTGGGACTTCTCAGTCCACAGGCCGACGTTCTATCTGAGCCAAACCAGTTTCAGCTGCCCAGATTTGTTAAAACGTTGGACATTCTGTTTCCAGAGCAGCCCTTTCAGGAACTCGGCCCCTAGTTCGCCAGGTGGGAAGATGTGGGGACTCGGCTTCTATGGGGGCGGTACAAAGAGCCCAAGGACAGGAGAGACTGTCCCTTGGAGCAGTCGTGGGGACCGTCCTGCCCGCGGGCCCTTCGAGGCCTGAGAAGCCACGGGTCCGGGCCTGCTAGGGCATTGGGGTGAGTGAATGAAATGTTTGACAAAACACAGCAGGCTGATTTCTAAGCTGATAATTCTGTACGGCCCGAAAATGGTGTTATACTAGCATATATCCCAATGGCCCCGGCAGGAAAAGGTTCCCCACCGTGGTTTAGACTCTCACTGGGGTTGGACTGTCTGGATCTGGTAACCTGAGCTGAACCCACCAAGAAGGCAGCATCGTGGGGGGAAAGGCCACGTGTCCTTGTTCATCCACCCTCTGCTCCCTTTCTCCATTCCCCTGGCTCCCTGCGGCCACTGTTTTCAGCGGAGACACCACTGACATTTGGGCCTGGAAAGTTCCTTATTTGGGGCTGCTGTGCTGTGCACTGGAGGAGGTTGAGTGGCACCTCTGGCTAGTACCCCCCGCCCCAGCTGTTATAATCAAAATGTTTCCAGACTTTTCCAAATGTCAGCGGGGTGGGGGGTAAGGGGTGGGCACAAAATCTATTTCCCCAAGCCAAGAACCATCGCTGTATTGGGTGATTTAATCTGAGCAACACCACTGCTTCTCCGAATTGGGGCGGTGGCTGAAGAATGGAGCCCGGGGATGGATGGGAGGTAGTGAGAACCCCTGGGATTTAGTGACTTCATATTTTCTTCTCATAAGATTAGAGCCGTTAAATCAGCTCAGGACTTTCAGAAAAATGCTGGGGCAATGTATTAGTCAATCAAGTTATTGTTATTATTAATCATTGTCTTTGCTATTTCGTTGTTTTCTTAGGAAATCTGGGAGCCAGCGACCGGCTCTTCCTCTTTTGCTTCGTTTTTGGCACCTGAGAGCAATCTGGACACTCAGCCCACCAGTGCCCGAATTTTAGGTACAGCCTCTGAAGCAAGTGTGGTACAAAGGTGCCATCAGGCATTTCCTGGACCCCAGAATGTCTGCTGGGAAATGAGTCTTACCCTCTGAGGACACAAGAGGGCACTCCAAACAGGCAGTGCTGTGAACTAGCAGGAGGGAAGGTGGGAAGCACAGGGGGTGTTGCATTCAGGCACCTCCCCAACTAGTTGCTCTCTCCCTTCTGCTCCGCTTCTCCTCAGTGGCCCTATGAAAAGAATTGTCCAGACCTTTTTTTCTCCCCTGCGGTTAAATCAAGGTTGAGGCTCAAATCTAAGCTCTCAGAGTCAAAATTTCCAAATCTCTTTCTTTGGCAAAAATATGTAGGTCAGTTGTAGTCTGGCAACTTCTCCCAGTCGCCTGGTTGGATGTCACTTCAGAAAGAATGTTTAATCAGAGCCTCTTTTTCCGACGCTGGCAAGACTGAGCTGCTCGTGAACTACGCTTTAAGTTGGATATGGTGTGTTTCTGGTTTCGTCCCCAAACTCTTGTTTGGCCTTGACTGAGGCTCAGCTGTGTTCTGATCGGTGTTTAACTGTCTGAGCCCAGTAGCATTCAGCCCCGTAGGAATCTCCACAGCACAGAGCTGGGGCCACAGGCTCTCCTGTGAAATGTAAATGTGGAATGTAACTGGGAACCCAGTAGGGAGCTTTGGCATTCACACATGGAGTCTTGCTACAACACAGGTGAATTGTGAAGTTATCCCATCTTCCTAGGAATGAAATGTCTCAATCTCTGCTAGGAAATATTTTCAAGAGAGAGGAGTGGGTTCTTCTGGCTATTGTGCATTAAGTAGAGAAATTAGAGTGTGCATAGCCTGTGGATTTTTTTTTAAAGGGGTTTAAAACATTTAAAAATAGTTGTTTTTTTTTTTTTAAATATTGATTTTAGAGAGGAAGGGAGAGAGATAAACATCAGTGAGAGAAACATCTATCAGCTGCCCCTGCACGCTCCCTACTGGGGATTAAGCCTGAAACCCAGGCATGGGCCCTGAATGGGAATTGAACTGTGACCTCCTGGTCAGTGCTCAACCATGGAGGCACACCAGCCGGGCTGGCCTAAATCAGTTAAAAAAATATATTTTATTGATTTTTTACAGAGAGGAAGAGAGAGAGATGAGAGAGAAACATCCATCAGCTGCCTCCTGCACATCCCCTACTGGGGATGTGCCCGCAACCAACATACGTGCCCCTGACCAGAATCGAACCTGGGACCTTTCAGTCCGCAGGTTGACGCTCTATCCACTGAGCCAAACTGGTTTCGGCAGGACTAAAACATTTTAAAAGAATGGCAGCCTTGACCCAGATCTCGAGGGTCACACCAATGATTCCACCAGAACAGATGACTACTTAGTAATATAGTATTTCCATGGCTGGCATTGGAACCAAATAATCGAAACCACTGTTTCAAAATGCAAACTAGTAAATGTTCACAAGGTCTACGAGAAAGGCAAAATGCAGAAGAAAACATCGGTCTGAGTGCTCTTTGCATTGTTGATGTTGTTGCTCCTTTGCGGTGAGCTGGGAGCATTCGCTATGTGTTTAGGAATGTGTCTGAACTTTCTTAACCCCGAGGGTAACCTGTGCGAGTGAGTCAGGGCTGGGGTTGGCTGGGTCGGACCCTGCCCAAGGCAGGTGTGCACTCCTGACCTGGCAAATCCCCTTGTTTTTCTGCTGCGAGAATGACTTGACTCATCCTTAGAGCTGGCGCATGTACACTGACACGTGTTAGCGGCGAGCCGAGTCCCGCCACACAAAATTGGTGCAAAGCTCTTCCGCCTTGTAACATTTAAACTCAGGGCCTCCGATGGAATAAACGGGAAGGCAGCCCTGGACATTTATCTTTCGTGTTTGAATGAACAGCTCTTCCTTCCTTCCTGGAATGTGACTTAACATTTAAAATCCCCATTAAATCTCTGGGTACACCCAGACCTCAGCAAGCCCTCTACAGAGAGCGCAAACATCCTCCCGCACTTGGCAGAGGAAGAGACGGATGCTTGCGTGGTGTGCAGACCCAACTGATCAGTGGAAGAGAACCAGAAAATGTTAGAGCTCAAAAACAAACATTTGCACTTGAAAGAGGCCAACAAATCTGTGGGCCATGTGCAAGTTTGCTGGGAAGCACTTGCAACTGAGCTGCCCTGCAGGCAAAGACAGGGACTTGGGGTTTGGGTCTACCCCCTCCTCCCCCAGCTCCACTCCCTTCCCCCCCCCCCCCCCCCCTGAATCCATTCTCCCTGCTTGGGGTCACAGTCGCCCTTCCCTACACTGGCCCATACGCTTCTGGGGAGCTGGCTACACCCCAGCTCCAGGAGGGCAGGCTGAATAGCCTGTGCCAATAAGCACATCTCATTGGCTGCCCTCTCCCCTGCTCCCTCCCCCTGGGCGACTGGCTTAGGGACAAGCCTACCAGCCATCTAGGCCCATGAGAGGCAAGGCCTCTGCGGGGACTCCTGTGGAAGACACTTGCTCCATGCGGACGCTGTGGATGGACTGGAGTCTTAGGAGTGAAGTGGCCATTGGCTGCCACTCTGAATACAATGTCAGCCGCAGGTGGTGAGGAGGCCTGAGATCCAGAGAGGGCCCTGGTCAAACTGGACTCCAAACCGACGTGGAACCTGGACATCTCAGCCACTGGACCAGTGTTTATGGAGCTGGGCTCAGCCGAGGTTTACGTTCCTGGCAACCAAGGTTCCAACTGGCCTCCCAGAACCTCAGGCGATGGAGTCAGCGCCATCTCGGTGCTGGCAGGGGCCACTGCCAGGCATTGTGCTTCCTTCAGGACACGTGTCCCAAGAGGAGCATCATTGCCCCGAGCTCTGTGCCACAGCCTCCCGCCTCCCAGGTTTTCTCGAAAGCACTGCACGCACATTCCAGAAGAACGTAGGCCTCAAGAACAGAAACGAGCCAGGGGCCAAATGCAGCATAGTTTAATTTGTTTCAAATAAAGCAATATATGTATATATATATATATAATATAATATATATTTCAGAAAAACACCAGATGTTAAATTCTACAAAAGCGCATGTGTCCTCAGCAGATCATGTTTGTCTGATCGGTAAGACTGGTTTCAACAGCAAACTCTCTAACCACGACCAATGGACGGATGACACCACCGCTACGGCGCCGGCTGCCGGCCGGGCCCTGACCGCTCGCGAGCCGCGAGCCGCGAGCCACGAGCCACGAGCCACGAGCCACGAGCCACGCAGCCACGTGCCCGCCTTCCTAACCGAGGAGCGGGCGCGCCCGGCCAGGCTGCCGCAGCGTCTCCATGAGAAAAAGCATCAACGGGGCAAGCAAAGCCATGGGAGGGATGAAGCAAGCTAGAGCTGATTATGAGGATTAGTAAAAAGGATTACGAGAGGATGGCGACACCGCCCCTTGGGCTGGTCTATTCTGACTGATTCTCTTTTGGCAGCGAACTGGGTCAGCACCTCGGGCCGGGAGCCAGAACGGAGGGAGGAGGGCTCTCCTGTCTCCCCGCTCAGGCCACCAAGGTCACGGCGGGGACCGCGAGGACCGCGGCCTCCGTGGACACTTCTATTCTCGTGGGGCAGAGGTTGCACTGGGACCCCCGGGGGACGCCGCCCCGGAACGGCCGGGCCTCGGCGCCGTCGGCCGCGTGCTGCCTCCGCCGGGGCTTGTCCGGATGGGCCGGGGCCTCGGGGGCCTTGGTCCCCAGAGGGGCGTCGGGGTTCTTGGCGCCGCCTTTGTTCTTGGGGCGGAAGCCGTTGTGCGGGGGCCTCCTGTGTTCGTGGCGGCTGTTGCCCTTCACCGTTGGGTCGGCTTCGTGGCCGCCGCCCTGCGACTTGGCGGACGCGTTGAGCCGGTTGTGGTACTGTGGGTTAAACCGTCGTCTTTGGCTGTTATACGTATTCTACAGGAAAAGGAAAGGAAAGGAGAGGAGAGAGGTAGGCGTTAGAGGCCAGCCAACAACGGAGGGCAGCAGCTGACACCGGGGAAACACGTCTCCATGCCCCAGGATGGCTGTTTTACACCCAGAACGGGACAGCGTGCCACTGAGTCAAGCTGATAAAACCCTTTAGTGGGGCGGGAATCTAAGAGATCAATGGAAGGACTTCTATGGATGCATATAAACATAACCAATGGATACAAGACATTGGGGGGGCAGGTGAAGGCATATGCTGGGGGGGTAGGGGAGGCTGGGGAGAGGTCAAAGGGAGAAAAAGGAGACATATGTACTACTATTTGTAATGCCTCAAACAATAAAAAAAAAAAATCAACACAATAACCCTTGAGCGTAAGAGAACACCGACTGTTTGTAAATAGAATCCCAAGGAAATGACTGATGTGAAGAGAGAGGTTACAGAAGTACAAGATGGGCAATTTAAGAACCGGGCCAAACAAAGAAAGCTTAAATTAGGGCAGAAGCATAGGCCACATGGAAGCAGGGCAATGATGACCCTTGACGATGGAAATTTAAGGACAGATTGTATAGACTACATGTATAAATTTTCACTACGTTTATGAAGAAAAATGGAAAATTCTATTTGTATTTTTTCTGCTCTAGAACAGTTTTTTTTTTTTTTTAAATTTTGTTTCAAAAATAAATACCCCAGTTCAGAAATGTTATCTTGGATGAACACAGGGATGAAGTGTATCTGATAGTCTTGCTGGGATGATAATGTGCATTTTTACAGAGGCCATTAGTTCTTTTCCTAAACACTGCTGTTGTCAGCCAACAAGTTTTCAAGGACCGCAGTGCAAAATGCCACATTCAGCTAACGGGCAGACAAGAACACAGGGATGAGCAGAGAGGTGGCAGGGGCCAGCGTGTCTGTGGCGATTGAACAGAGAGACTGGAGCTCCTGGAGGCCAGAGAGAGCTCAGGGTGCCGGTCCATCCCATTGGTCCTCACAGTCACCCTGTACGGTAGTTGCTGGTACTTGTCCACTTTATAGAGGAGGGAGGTACATGTAAGGGGGCTTGCCCGGGCCTTCGGTTAGAAAATGGTGAAGCCATTCCCACTTCCCGTACTCTCTCCTGACATGGGTCACAGATGGGCTGTTATGTGAACGCAGACTTTTACTGAAAATCAAACTTCTATTCGTGTGCCTGTATGAGTTACAAAGGTACCCAAAGTTCTTAACTGGTGCCGTTCGACTGACTGGGTGGTAGAGGTTTAGGGCAGACCCAGCCCTGATAATTCTGGGCTCAGGGCAAAGGCACAAAGACAGCCTCACCCCACCTGCCTGGACGATGGGTCTTCTCACCTTTGGTAGGGAAGTACAGAGTTTGGGTAGGCACATCTCCTTGGCCTCGCTCTGTAGGGAGCACCATGGCTGGGGGAGGACCAGGAAGGATTACTGTAAAACATGGGACCTTGTTGCTCCGTAGACAGTGTTCTAGCTTAGATATGTAAGTGCGTTTCAACTTAAACGAGCCATCGCCTGCAGTGTTTTACTGAAAACAATAAGGACAGTGAGCTGAAAAGTATCTATGTAGACAGCGTTTAACCTGGCCTCTTTCTAAAGAAACCGTGAAAGGGGAATGAAACTATTTCTTAGACCTCTCACCGGGGGTTTCATAATGAGCAGAGAACACAAGCTGGGCAGGTGTATTAGACAACAACGAGGAAAACAGTTTGGATCGTGGCCGCACAGCCATGCACATGTGAAAGGATCCCTGTTCCAGCCCCATGTTCAAGTTCACGAAGACATTCAGGGCCAGAGAGACGCCCTTCAGTGTCATTGATGAGAATTCTGAAAGACTGAGACCACGAAACCCAACAGGGCACCTGTCGGAAAACCAGCATTCTGGAAATCTTAAATGTCCTTAGAGCAGGCCTGGCTTCTGTGCCATCCAGTCCTCTTTCTTTCTTTTTAAAAATATATTTCACAGATTTTTTTTTTTTTACAGAGAGGAAGTGAGAGCGAAAGTTAGAAACATCGATCAGCTGCCTTTTGCACACCCCCTACTGGGGATGTGCCAGCAACCACAATACATGCCCTTGACCGGTATCAAACCTGGGACCTTTCAGTCTGCAGGCTGACGCACTATCCACTGAGCCAAACCGGTCAGGGCCAGTCCCATTTCTTGTTCCTTCTCTCGTGATAAGAGGCGATCGCTTCTCAAGGACAGTGCAGAAGCGGAAGGAAGACTGCCCTTTGGACTCTGTATTTCCAGGGGACATACTACAATAGATAAGAGTGAAGGATGCCATTCTGAAATGCCTTCTCTTCACTGAAGGCCCAAGAGAAGAGAGGGAAGTTTGAACTGACTTTGGCCTCTTACTGATAAACTGAACACAAGCAGGAATTAGAGACTCTGAAGAAACAAATGCCGGATCTCCTCCCTCATGGTGTCAGAAGCCGGACTGCGCGTCTTGTCCCCATGTCTGCGCGAGTCCCTTCCACCGGAGGCCCAGCCCCGGGGACGGGCGTGGAGGCACTCAGGGAGGAGGGGAGCCATCTCCGGAGGCTCTTTGCTGGTGTGTCAGGCGTGAACAGGCACTTCCTCCACACGGAAGGGCCTGTGGCAAGCAGACTGGGTGCTCCAGGGGAGGCCCTGGGGCCAGCCAGGTGGGTGGAGGCCCAGCTGCTGGCGGTTGGAGGGCGGGGGCCCAGGAAGCTCCGAGTCCAGCAGTTGCTGTTTTCTTCCTCTAAGGACCAGTGGTTTCTTCCTGGCCCCGAGGACCAGGGTCTGTGGGATCTGAGGCCCACCCCGCTCCCCGCTCCAGCCTGTACCTGCTTGCTGGGCTGTGTGGCCTGGTGAGCGCTGTCCGCGGTGCTGGGCAGGCTGCCGGCCGTTTTGGGGTTTGCGGCTTTGCCCTCGGAGGGCTTGTGAGCGGACTTCCTGGCGAAGTTGCTCTGTTTCCCAGAGGCCGCGGTCAGCAGCGGCAGCAGGGAGCTGCAGGGGGCTCTGGACGAATAGTTGTTCTTTGGATGTGTAACTGCAACGAGAAAGCGCGGCGGTAAGGGCTGGGCCACGGCCACGGCCACGGCCACGGCCGCCTCGGAAACCCACGAGGACACGGGGCTTCATCAAACACTAAGGAAAGCTTTTCTTTGTAAAGAGGCCATTCAGAAGGACCCCTTGGTGCCCGGAGACCACCAAGTTCCCTCTGTGAGAGTCACTGACCTGCAGGTCCAGCACGATCACCCAGGAAATAAGACCTGTTTGTGCCAACTCTAACATTCCTTAGGCAAGAACACCATGGGAAGACGGGGGAGGGCGTCCTGAAGTGCCCATGTGGCCCTGTGCATAGCTGTGCCCGCTCCTGGTTCCCATGGTCACCCCCACTCTCGCTGTCCTCAGACCCCTTGGCCAGCTGGCCTCAGAAGACTGGGAGGTGAGGGACACTTGGCCCATCGGAGCCACAATGTTGTGAGAGCAGGACGGGTGCCCGGGATTTTGTCACCTGGATTGTGCACACCCCTGACCCCGGGGGCCAGACCCAAAGAGGCCCAAAGGTGTCTTATCCTCTATCAGAGCTGCATGAGCCGGCTTTCATCACCTCTTTCCTCCAGCCCGCCCCGAGTCTGCACCAAGCCCAGCACTCCAGTCCCTGCAGGCCCATCAGGGACAGTTTCTCGGAGATGATGCGGCTCGAGGCCTAGGGAATCGATCTGAGGGTGACGGCAGGTCACCAGAATTGGACTGCCAGGCTGCAAAGCGAGACCTCTGAATTGTAAAAGTGTCCCCAACTTTTAGAAGCAACTTTCTCTGCTACCTGTGCTGGCTCAGACTGATCCTCCGATTCTTCCAGAGGGCCAGGGGATGGGGGGGGGGGAGGGGAGAGGCTTGGGGGGGCCAGAGAACAGGAGGAGCGGGAAGGGCAGGGATGTAGCTCTGGTCTGCTGGTCTCAGAGTGGAGGGGCGGTGGCACGGTGGGGGCTGTGCAAACAGCCAGAAGACTTCAGGGGCTCCTGTGCTGACCAGCTTCAGTGTTGGGGGCCCTACAGATGAGACCACTGCTGGTTCAGTAGCTGTGGGCTCTCAACCCAATGGAGAAAGAAGGGGCCCTGGAGAACTGTTCTCTCCAACAGGGGGCCTGTGACTTTTAGATCAAGCTTATATTTTGTATGCTCAGGAAAAAAAGAGCAATTTTCACATTGAAAAAAAAAATGCAGCCAAATCTCCATTTCTCTGCTGACTCGGAGTCCCTCATGGTCCTCTCGCCTCCTGTGGCCGCCCTTGGAGCCACCTGGTGCTCCCCACCCCCCATGCCCTCCCCGGTGGTGGCTGCAGGAGGGGAAAGAATCAGCCAGTTTGGTTGCGCATTAACTGCTCATTAAGCCCTGACAGCGAACAGGACGAACGCCAATGGCTGCACTGAGGCTTTCACTATCTGCAGATGTCACTCAGCTCAGAAAACAGGCATTGGCCCGGGCATGGCTGAGCAGCACACCCCCAGCCCGGCCCTCAGGAGTGTCCGCTGCGCCCCAGGCTTATCAGGAGGACACTCCCTGGGACCAGGTCTCCACCTCGGAGCAGGCTGTTTGGATGGGAGAGGCAGTGTATCTGGCTCTGCTTAGGGGAAGTTTGTGAAAGGCCTTAACTTGTTGACTTGTCCCGTTATGCTCAGTAAATCTGAAGGATCTACGGATGGGCAGTGGCATCGGGAGATCCGACTTCAGATCTTGACATTCCCAGTGACTTGTGTCATGGCCTTCCAGCATTAAATCTCCTTGGACCTCACTGTCGCCCCCTGGGGACCACGCCTGACACCGCAACTCCGGGCTCACGGGTACAGGGTGGCTTGGCCCGGGCACACCACTCACTTTCCCCGCAGAGCATGATTTGGTCCTTGAGCTGTTCAATGTCGCAGGAGAAGCGGGCAGCCTTCCCGAGTTCTTCGTCATATTTACGCTCGCTGACGAAGTGCTGGAGGTGAGAGAGGAGAGCAGGAGTTAGGGCCACACGACGGGGATGGCGGGGGCTCAGCAGGCGTCTCTCTGCTCCTGCACAGCCGCGGCTGGTGTTGGCTGCGAGGACCCCGAGTCAGGCTGGCTTGGACCTGCCTGGAGCATGACCACCTTCCTGTCCTGGGACGCGTGTGGGCCCCGTCTTCCCCCTGCCTGGCTTGGACAACACGGTGATCCAGGCAAAGTGAGTCTGGACTCACCCTTCACTCTCTTGCAGGGTTTTATGTCTCGTTGTAAGTTTTTGAGTCAAGCTCATCTTCCTGATGTGGCTGATGGCCTGCTCAGGCATTACTACGCCTCAAGAGAAAACATGTGATTCTTTCCTAGACACTCTTCTCTGTTTTTTTGTTTTGTTTGTTTTTTATATTTTTATTGATTTTCAGAGAGAGAGGGAAAGGGAGAGAGAGAGATAGAAATATCAATGATGAGAGAATCATTGATGGGCTACCTCTGGAACGCCCTTCCCTGGGGATCAAGCCCACAACCCAGGCATGTGGCCTGACCCGGAATCGAACCAGTGACCTTCTGGTTCATAGTTCGATGTTCAATCCCTGAGCCTTGCCAGTCGGGCCACCCTTCTCTGTGTTCATAGGGGACCAGGAAGTCTGAGTAGCTTCCAGTTACTGTCTTGGTAGAATTCCAAGGGCTGTTAGAGGAAGTGGGAAAAAGATTATTTTTCAATTCATTTGAAATGAAGATTTATGTGCAGATGACAGAGTGAGAAATGCAGAAATAGCTACGACTCAGTTCCTCCTGGAGTTTACCAGAGAGTTTACCATGTGGCAAGGGAAACAGACACCACCAACTACAACATCGAATGACTGTGGATGTGCTTCAGGAATATAAAAGCGGAAGAAGAAGAAAATAAATAAAAGGAAGAAATTATTTCCCACTGAGGGGAGGGGGAGTTATGTAAGGGAAGCATTTGAGCTGGAACATTAAAAAAAATGGGCTAAATTCTTAACAGATAATGTCATTTTCATCTGATCACAGTGCTGTGAAGTCAGTACTAATATTATCCTCCTTATTTTACATAGAGGGGACTTGAGGCTCTAAGAATCTGTAACTTATCCGAGGTTGCAGGAGTTAGTCTGTTTCAGCCCAAAGCCTGTGTTATTAACCATGTTATGTTCAGGGGGATTCTGATGGGCAGAAACAAAACTCGAGAGATGAATAATTTCAACAGACGAGGAAGCTGGTGACTTCATAGTCCTCACTTCATCCTATATAATAAAAGGCTAATATGCAATTTGTCCCCTAAAGGGGGAGTTCAACCAGGGGGCGGGGCCAGCTGTATCCCACCCGTGCACGAATTCGTGCACTGGACCTCTAGTGCTCTAATAAGAGGGAGAGAGAAGTTGGATGTGTAGACACTGGAGCCCAGGTGTGGAGTTGGCTCTGAGGAAGATCAGACCTGCTCTGGGGCTGTACCTCCTGTGTGAGGATGAGGGAGGGAGACAGTGGAAGCACAAAGATGAATTAGGAAGCCATGGCAACTGAGTGGGTGGAGAGAAACCAAGGTCAGAAGAGAAAGAAAAGACCGACAGCCTCCTAGGACTCTTAGGGTCCTTCTCCTGATCCTTTTCATGCCTAACCAAAGTAAGGAGATTGGGGGTCACTTGCATAACCAGTTGCATGCCCAGATGGGCAGACAATCCTACTTATAAAGCCTATAGCTTCAAAGTACTCTAGTTTCCAAGAAGTAGGTCAGAGGCTGGTATATTTGTATGTGAGAAGAGAATAAGGGGAAACTTATAAGTTGTAACTTCCTATTTTATTGTAGATACTTATTGAATGGTGCACAGTGGCTGATGGTACCTTGAGGAGCGTCTGGTGATTACTGCTGCCTAGTTACCCAAACTGCCCAGGCTTCTGCCTCACTGCAGGGCGAGTCTTCAGATCCCACTCTGCGTCGGTGAGCTACACTCACGCTCTTTCCCATTTCACGTGTTCTGGAGGTTAGCCAGGGTTGGATTCTGCTACGAACCCCTCAAAGCTAGTGAACACGTACCTGGGGGTGGTGCCCTTAACGAAAGGGCAACTAAGCTAGGCAAGGACATAGGGGAGAGGTCTCCACACACTGTGTATTCTCTAGAATCCTTACTGCTCCACTGAATTCACACTTAGTGTGTTCACATGGTGTGTTTATGTACACACACACACACACACACACGTTACATAAGGTGAAGATGACACGCCATCCCAGCTGTAATTCACGTTTGAATACATTGTCTTTAGGCCAGTCCCCACAAGCTGAGAAAACAGCTCCTAACGCCCTCTCTATCAATGTCCATTCAACCATATATACGTAGATATAGTGATTAGAAGGTTCTCCCGCCTCCTGTTCTCGACTTTAGCCCTGCGAAAGGGAGCTGGGTGTGAGACGCTGGGTCCTCAGACAGCAGCTCTACAGGCGCCACACACACACACACACACACACACACACGCACACACGCACACGTGATGGGGTCGGGTCTCGGGCTCAGGGCTCGGGGCCCAGGCTGCGCTCGCTGGGAACTGACCTTGATCTCCGCCCTGAGTTCGGCCAGCTGCATCTCTGCCATCTGACTGGCCAGATCAGTGAGCCGCTTCAGTTCTTCTGCCTTCTTCTGACGAGCAGTCAGGATTTCCACTGCCAAGTGAGAGGGAATGCATTAGGGCCAGCGATGAAGACACAGGACATCACCCGAGTTCCTGGAGCCCGTTCTCCTTCTGCAGAGGGGTCACCGACGTGGGTTTGTACTGGTGCTCACCACCAACCACCCCGTCCTGGATGTCCTCGCCCACCCACCCCAAACCAACACGATCCCTCTGACTCACTGCACTCCCACAGTCTTCTCCATTTCCCTCACTGGCATCTGGTCTCCCTGACTTAATTTGGGCTTTTCAATGTGTGCGTTACTCAGAACAGCTATTAAAAAAAAAAAAAAAAAAAAAAAAAAAAAAAGGACACTTATTAAAATCCTTTCTGAATGGCATTACAGAGATAGGAGTCCAGTAAGCCAAACGCGTGCTTCTGGGTGTTGTCCTGTCACAGTCTGACAGCCCCAGCCTTCCTGAACCTTCACACACCCCCGGGGCAACCAGCTGTATGACTGGAGGATGACATAAAGGGCTCACTCGATTGGATTTCTGTGAGCTACAGATGCCTTTTCTTTTGACGCTCTGCAGACATGTTTCCATTCTGCAATCAGAGGGAAGGTCCAGACCAGAGTGTCCTGTCTTTGTTTTTGGTGTCCCCATGGAAACATCTCAAGGGCGAGTCAAAGCCCCTTTGAGCTGGATTGGTGGGCACTCCTAAGCTTCTGCACACACAGTGGAGACACTGGGAGCTCGCTGGCACCACATTCACACATCTGTCAGATGGACTACTAGTACATGTAGTAACCCACTAGATAACCTGTGTGTGTGTGTGTGTGTGTGTGTGTGTGTGCTTCCCAAAAGATTATGAAACTCAAAAGCAATGAGCACAAACCTACGGGGTGAGATTTAATATGAAGTCTGATCTTTCAACAAGTAGCCTTGAAGCTCTCTAATTCAAGCCACATAAGATATGCCCTCATTCCTTTGAACAAACATTTTGAGTTGTAAGAAAGGAGAGGCCCATCTAACCAAGATCCTCTGCACACGTCACATCCCGTTCCAGGTGGGACGAAGGTCAGCTACTTCCTTAGACCCGATTCACAGCACACACGCAGAGCCAAACAAGGTGGCTTCTCACTGTGAGAGTTCTCACTCCGTAAATGTCAAAAACAGTCACCTTCAAACCTCCCAGAAGCTCAGAGGCAGTCCAGAGTCAAGAAGACTTCCTGCACATCAGAAGCCGTTCTTCAGACAGAGAAACATTATCTCTTTATGCCGAGATGTCAATAACATAAGAAATCTACAACTAAAACCTTACCATCTGCCAAACCACTCTAATCATGCGCTAGCTGTTCACGGGGACTCCCCCGCCTCCTGCTTAC
The DNA here is from genome assembly GCF_014108245.1 of Pipistrellus kuhlii. Classification (NCBI taxonomy): domain Eukaryota; kingdom Metazoa; phylum Chordata; class Mammalia; order Chiroptera; family Vespertilionidae; genus Pipistrellus; species Pipistrellus kuhlii. Next base: position 11,635,255 of record NW_023425573.1, read on the forward strand.
ACCAGGTAGCTGGGCCGAGCAGGTCTAGGCCTGGTGGCCTTTAGGAATACAGGGGATTTCCGTCTGACCATAGACAGCGTATCCCTGCACCATGTCCCAGGTTCCCCAGCCAGGCCAGGGGACACGAAAAGGTGGCCCACTTTCACTTTTGGCTACAGAGCCACACATGTTTGGTTTGGTCTGCACATGACAAGTTAATTTTTCAAATTTACTGCCCACATTGGAAAACGAGGGGAGCCCGTGTGAGAGCTGATTTCTGGCTTCTCCTCAGTTAACTGGAATTTCCGGCCATGGTCGGTGGCGTGCATTTCCCCGTGGCAGCAACTGGCTGCAGCTGAGAGCTTGCTGCCCTTTTCAGGGGGAGCTCGGCGCTCACCGGGCCTAATCCATCCCTGCCCTGTCGGCCAATGGATGTCACTTGCCCGCCTCTGCCACAGGCATCTTCCGTCACAGCAGAGACTGCATGTGGGGTTATTGGCACCCACAACACCTCGGGGCTGGCACACGTGTTGGCTGAATGGACTGAATGAATGAATCTGTTACTTAAAAGGAATATGCAGAGAGGACAGAGGTTCCTTTTCCACAGGGGCCACCCAACAATGCCTAGGACTCGTACCTTTGGTTATGTGTTTGCCAGTATAATTCAACCCACAGACGGGATGCGGGGGAAATTATTTTTGATTGAGAAGATGAAACAAAGTCCTTTCTTCGTGCAAAGTCTTAAAAATCTCTGAAGGCCCAGACTTGACAAGCAGCTAGCACAGTGTCAGCGGACCCTGAGTGACGACAGTTAAGCAGATCCACATTTCTTCATGGATCGTTTGTGGGACTGGTGACAATCAGGGGCAATTGTTCTTTTTGATTAGGTAGAGCTTGGGCATTCACACCAAACAAAAGATTTTGCAGAAATAGACATAAATGGGCCCTAAAACAGGAACGCAGGTGCAAGGTCACCAAGAGAGTCTTCGTTGACCCTCTGGTAGATGTGCAAGGGAATGCAAGTTTTGCATCAGCACTTGTTGCGATGAGTTTCACATACAGTCTCATTAACATTTCAAAGCCTTCCATGATGAGAAAGCCTTAAAACTTGAGATCTAAAGCTAAATGCTTTGCGGGGAGGTGTTTATTTCACCTCAAAAATTTCAATCACACAAGTAAAAAGCAAAAAAACCAAAACCAGATCGGATCCTAAAATTCATTGATCCTAAAAATTTAAAATAGAATAACAAGTGTGTTTTGAAAGCACCCTCCTTTGATACGTGTGCGGAGGGGACGGTCCCCACAGCGTTAGGTTTCCCCCGCACGCAGGGCTCGGCTCAGATTGCTTAGGCACCTTTGTGAGCAGCTTCCGGTGTGCTGGAAGCCGTTTTCTCAACAGGATTTACACATTCCTTCAGGGTCCTGACATACACTGGAAGCTTGCTCCTGTTGCCTGGGCCTGGGAACACGCTGAGGGCTTCTTAAAATAAAACCCCAAAGCAGGGGGAGTGTCCTTGAAACCCTGGGACGCGGGGAGCTGGGGCAGAAGTAGCTCTTCAGGCACAAAGATTCTTTGAAATCCTTTGTATTCCTGAAAAAATTCTTGTGAATTCTGCATCTCATTTCACAATGTGACTGTGTTCCTATTAATAGAACGTTTTCTTCCCACATCTCTGGCCAACTTGGCCCTCCAGGAACCTGCCCCTGTGGGCCTTCTGCCCCCTGGTACACGGGCACAGCCTGGGGCCCCCGCCCTGCGGCAGCCTGGTCCCCGCGTCTGCACAGTGTGATATCCCCACACCTCGGGAGGCCACTGGGAAGCCACACGCAGTAACCCTGAGAAGTGGTTAGTACTGCACCTTCAAGAACAGCTCATGACGAATATTATTAATAAAGCGAGATGTATTCATCTATAATAGAAGACACTTGCTCTGCTTGTAATTACCTCAGTGTTCACTGATACTGGGTCCCGCAGCCTACAGACACTGAATGAATTGCAATGGTTTGTTTAACAAATATTAGGAAGTGCCTACAGCCTTCTCATATTGTGTTAGGTGCCATGAGGGATATTATGAGCTTGTGTTATAATTGAGGGAATATGGTTTCTGCCGTGTGCAGGAAATGAGAAGTACTTGCAAGGCCTTCTCAGACAAACAAGCTCAAGGTGGTGGCTGTGAAGACGGTTCGGTAACCTGTGGGGAGGAAGTCTCCCAGCTTCTGTGTGTGGAGAAGACACAGCTGACCCAGACCTATCACCTGAGGTGCCGCCTGGCCCCTGACCTGCACCGTGCAACCGTCCAGGAGGGTCCGGGCTGCCCTTTGCTAACAGAGCTAAGCGCCTGGCACGGATTTTCTCATTTCACCTTTACAATAGCTATTTGAGATAGATACTATTCTTTTTAATATGTTTTTATTGATTTCAGAGAGGAAGGGAGAGGGAGAGAGAGAGAGATAGAGAGAGAGAGATCAATGATGAGAGAATCATTAATCGGCCGCTTGCTGCATGCCAGAGAGAGAGAGAAAGAGAGGGAGGGAGAGAGAGAGATCAGTGATGAGAGAATCATTGATCGGCTGCTTGCTGCATGCCAGAGAGAGAGAGAGAGAGAGGGAGGGAGAGAGAGAGATCAGTGATGAGAGAATCGTTGATCGGCTGCTTCCTGCATGCCCCGCACTGGAAGCTGAGCCAACAACCTGGGCAGGTGCCCTGACTGTGACCTCCTGGTTCGTAGACTGACGCTCAACCGCTGAGCCACCCCAGTTGGGCCTCGATACTAGTCTTATTCCTCCCTTTCTGATATGCAACCACAGAGTTTGAGACATTAACAAAATGGTTCAAGGTCACACAGCGAGAAATGGTAGAACTGCCTCTGGTGCATGGGAACCGGCTTCCCCAGCTCTGAGCAGTGGCCTGAGAGCTCCCACAAGCCTCACAAGCTCGCTCTCGGGGCAGCACCCTGTAAACGCTTCCTGACTGAGTCAGCTGTGAAAACAGGGTGCTCTCCAGAGAGGCTCCCAGTTCCTCAGGTCCGGCACTTCACGTGGAAGGAGCACATGAAATCGGGGGTACTTTGCTAACCTCTCAAAGAGTGATGTGCCAGCAGTTTTGTGTTTGGGTTCCAGAGGAGCATCTGTGTCTGTGTCGGCTCTTAGAGTTGTGACCAACTGGGCATGAAACAGAAAAGGGAGGACCAGCTCTACCTGAGACCCAGGAGACATCCCCTCATGTGGAAACCTACTTTTACTGCGGAAACCAACCGGTGGAGGGAGCATAAAACAATGTCTCAGTCAAAGGGATTGTGTGACCACCTGACTATCCCACTGCCTGACCCTGGACCACACTTAGTTTTATTTCATCAAACCTGCTCTACTTTAGATCCTGGAAGTTTGCTTGTAATTATTTAGGAAAGCTGGGTAAGAAAACTAACGACAGCTATTTTCCATAAAGAGACTACGGACTGATGGACACGGGCCAGGCGAGAAACATGTAAGAAGAATGCAGGATCCGGCCTGATCCTTCATGCTGGTAAAAGAAACGCATTGCCTGCCGTCAGAGGTAAAGGCATTTAGCCGAAACTCGGCTGGGGTAGGCAGACTGCCATCTATCTAATTCATGAGATAAAATCTCAGTGAAGATGAAGAAGTTAAAATGCTCAGAAGACAGGCATTGTGAAAGTAAATCCCATCTTAAACACATGGCCTCAGGATTCCCTTGAGCGGAGCAGGCTGCAGTCAATGCTAAGGGAAGCTCCTCCCTCCCCCCCACCCTGGGTCCACTTGGGCTTGTGTTGGATCTGATGGTGCAATCTTGTCTCGGCTGGAATTTCCAACCCGTGAGCCTAGGCCCATTTGAGACGGCAAGTCTGCCCTCTGGGCTGTCCCGGGACCTCACCGCAGCGGAAAGGTTTAAAGAGAAGTATGAAGAGAACAAAATAAATCAAACCCAGGGAACAAATATTTTGTGTTAATACTAGGCAGAGTTTTGCAATGATGAAGATCGTCTGAGTGTGTTCATTGTTTAGTGTCTGGCCCATTGGGCAATCTCACTTGTGATTTCAATTTAAAACATGCAATTCATCTTCTTTGGAGGTGTCACGTAGGCAGGTGTCGGCCAACTGGACTACGTTTGTGAACAGGGCTGGAGCGGGTCAAGAAAAGTTCACTGAGTGCGTCTCTGAGTCTGAGCTGCTAATCTTACAAGAGTTGCTGACAAGCTTGGGGCGCTTTGCCCATTAGGTTTGTGAGTTTGCCTGGTCAGATGCCTGATGTGCTAAAAAAAATAATAATAAACCAGATATATTAAATTCATAAGTGTTCTTTAAAATAAAGAGGAATTTCATTTTCAAATGGGACTTGTTTTTTCAGGGAAATTAAATTTGTTGGACTTAGGTTAGTGGAACCTAAAGAAAAAATAAAATGACCAAGTGAAGAGGACTGTGCGAGTTGTAGAGCAAGATTTGTAAATTGGAAAGACTTAAAAATCATGTTTTAAGACGAACATTGATGTCATTTTAAATCCAACAATTAGAAGTAGCCCATTATATGCACCAAAGTCCCCCTGGACTTGAAATGGCTCCGCTCACACCAGGTACTTGCCGAGCGCCTATTCTGCACCTGTGCAGTGGGTGCTGCTACGCCCCTTCGCACACGAGGTCTCGGAGGTTCCCAGGGGCTAGGTGATGTACTGCCCAAGGCTACGGAGCTCCAGAGCCGGAAAACCTTGTGGATTTCAGGACCCAACTTGGAATCCCTATCAAGGTCAGTCTGTCCTACAGAGAGCTTCTGACTGGGAGGCCCCCGGCCCAGCAGCCAGGGGTGTACTTACTGGCTTCTTCTTTGACTTGGTCCATTTCTGCCATCAAGGAGACTTCCTTGTCAATGATGCTGGGGAGAAAGAAAACAAAAACAAAAGCAAAGGATGCTTAATCAAAGACGAACTTTTAATAAGCACTGGAAGTAAAAGAAAGATTATTTTCATTAAACTATTTCCCTGTGACAACGCCAGCGGCACACGCTGCTTTTCTGAGAAGAGGCTACGTGGAAGGGACGCGCCCGAGGATGATGCGGGGACATCTGCTGATCGAGTCATTGTCAGCAAGACTAGAAAAAGGCCTTTCAGACTTACAGATGGCGCAGGTTTGAATTTGAATTGGGGAGTATTTTTGCCCCACGAATTACCAAATTCCACAACAATCCTAATATATAAAAAGCCAGGGGTTGCCAGGACCCAAACAACCAGATGGACAAACAACAGGCTGAGGACAGTTGGGGGTGACCAGGCCAGAAGGCAGAGGTGGTTAGGGATGATCAGGCTGGTGGTGGTGGCGGGGAGCAGTTAGGGGCAATCAGGCAGGCAGGCAGGTGAGCAGTTAGGAGCCAGCGGGCCTGGATTATGAGAGGGATGAATGACTGCTGGCTTAGGCCCGATCCCCAAGGGGTCCCAGATTGGAGAGGGTGCAGGCTGGGCTGAGGGGACACTCCCCACCCCCCATGCACCAGGCCTCTAGTATAACACATATTTTAAAATCTGGTGCATGGGTCATGTAGGCTTTTAAGTTCTCAAGGGTCTCTGTGCTTCACTTTCCCAGACTATGGCAGTGGGGGGTGAGGGGCGGGCCATGCACATTGAGAAATTCAGGCTGGGTCAATCTACCCACATGCTCGATCACATGAGTCTATGCCTTCTCATGCACTCAAGAAAGTGTTTCAAGCATCTTCACAATAACATTGCTCCACTGGGCACGGAAAGGAGTCCCGGACACTGCTTTGGGCCTTCAGGAGCGGGAAGAGGCCAGCGGACTACTGGCTGGCAGGTCACGGGAGACTTGCAGGTAACCTGTCCTCCCTCCTCTTCCTCAGTGGTGTGCAGCGTGTGGCCTGGGTTTGGGACGGCTGCACAGGAATATGCCACAGACAGCACTAGAAACAGGGTGAGTCTAGCAAAACCTTCATCCATGTAACAAATATTTGCCTAGTGCCTGCCACGTACCAGGCAAGGGCGGTGAGGCTGGGAGTACCGCTGTGAATGAAAATAAAATTACTACCATCCTTGGGGAGACTACGCTCTTTTGGGAGAGCTGAGAGGAAGAGGCGAGAGGACCTGCTAAAGTTACTGGGAAAGAATGAGAAACAGAAGAGGAAAGAAAATGCTGATGGCAAGAAGAGGATATTAGGGCTCCCCGACCCTCAACCAAACACAAGGCTTCTGACTGGTCTCCAGGTTTTGAGAGCCGGCAGAGTACACCACGTAAGGAAACGCATGCACGGGTTACAAGACTGGGTGTATCCAGACAGCCTCACAAAGTCCCCACCCCCTGACCCCCCGAGGCCACAGACCATGCAGCCTGCATGTGTTGGGTGAGAAGAGTGTAGGAAAAGCCTCTGCAAATTCTTGGCCAGCTACAAAGTCATAGCCAGTTTTGTTGATAAAATCTGTTATTATCATTATGCGCGCCCAGAGGGTTTAGGAGATGGACCTCATTAAGCCTGGGGCACAGGACCTCCCCCCAGGTCTGACGCATAGGACACAAAGCTGGGCCCTCACACAATGGTGAGCTCCGGCCTCCGGGCCAGCCACTGGAGGAATGGAGGCTGCACACAACACACTGTGAATCTGCCTCATGCCCACGTGAGGACGTGCAAAAGCCTGTGGAGCTGCCACCAAACCACGCTTCTGTTCCTCTGGGTATTTCACCAAAACATTGTCCTCGGCGTCTTAGTCATTCAAGCGCTGATCTGTGCGACTGCGTCAAGCACTCCCGTGGATACAGGCAGCCAGGAATCTGTGAGTCAGGCCCCTCGTCCGAACCCAGGATCCGAAGGCAAACCAGGGTCGGCTGCTGGCCAGAGAGCTCCTGCTGGCCTTCCCTCAGGCACCCCAGGAGGGGCGCCCGGTCCTTTTTTGGGCTCTGCTTTCAAGGCCGCAGGCCTGGAGGGAAGATCAGCCGTGGGAGGTGGGTGCAGGGGCCAGGCCGTGGAGGCCAGCCTGTCCTCTGGCGGCGGCTGCACCACGCTGAGCGCCAGACCACAGGAAGGGCCAACAGGAGAGACTGTCTGAGCCTCCAGGTGCCCACAGGGCCCCGGTGGTGTGGCATCCGGCTGCACCTAAAATTTCACCACTGCCGTTCGCGCGTCCTATTCAATCTTACAGACACCGGACAGAGAGACGCTGCAGGGCCGCCTGGTGACAGACAGCTCCGAGGGAGGAACCAGGCCAGATGCTGGGCAAAACCCTAGGACCGAGGAGTTACCAAATATGGAGGCCAGAGGGAGGGAGGGGGGAGAGCCTTTGAGAGGAAGGCCATCTGAGAGCCGGTGAATCACAGGAAAGTCACAGACAGTGTCACCAACCACGTGTCCACAGGGAGGCACCAAGGCCAGCTGCTTGCTTTCGGGGTACACCTGTGTAGTCATGTCCGCCCTCAGTGACCTCAGAACGAGGGCTGGTCTTGGCCAGCACATCCCGGCGGTGTGCTAGTCCCAGGCATGTCGAACAGAGCACCAAGGCCTTGCTGGGCGATCTCATGTAAGCGTCCTCGAGGGCAGGTGCCCTGCTCGCTGCTCCCCCCGGCCCCCGGGCACAGGGCCTCGCCCCGGCTGGACGGCAGGGTCCTCCCAGCCCCGCCCGCTTCCCCTCATTAAGCCCGAGCACCCCGTCAAGCCTCTGTTTAATCATCGCATCTTCGGGGAAACTCCCCGTACTTAAGAGCTGTAGGATCTCAGACTATTGTGAGCTGCTTGACAAACAATGCTTGATAGTGATGAATGTAAGGGAAGAAGGCATATTCATTTTCCTGTGGCATCAATAATGAAACTTCTCCTTAATTGGTATATTGTAGCGCTTGCCCATAAATCACGGGTATGCAACGATTTATATAATTTTTGTCTCTGCCGGAATCTAATCATTGGAGACACAAACTTATGAATAAAAAGCGCGCCGATATCCACCAAACCACACAGGGTTTGGCTCCGAATCGGAGCAGGTAGTTAATGATTCTGTTCCCAAATTGAGACGGCAATACATTATTGAAATCTGTGCTCTCCCTCTCCACTCATCACCCGGGACTCTGAGTGCTGCACATTTCTGCTTTCCGCAGGGGTCGCTGGACGCACAGAACCTCCCTCTGCTGTCCGCCGGCCATGGCGAGGGCCCCCCGGGGGTGGGTACAGTCCCCGATGTCAGCCACGTGGCCACGTGCTGCCTGCACCGAGCTCCCCTAATGTAAGGTGACCAGACGTTCCGCTTTTGGCGGGGCAGTCCCGATTTTTAACAAATTGCCCCACATCCTGCGGCGTTTTAAAAAAGTCCCAAAAGCTGGACGTCTGGTCACCTTACCCTAAAGTAGGGGTGTTGAACTCAATCAGAGAAGGGGCCAAAATCTAAAATCCAGCCTAAATCGCGGGCCGAATGGTTTACTGAACAGTCATAAACTGTCATTGTGATGGAAACGCAGCGGAGTGCAGTGATGACAGCGCGGTGCGGGCCACATTGCAAGGCCTGGCGGGACGGATTTGGCCCTCGGGCCTTGTGTTTGACACATGTGCCCTAAAGCCACGCCGGCCTCCCAGGCTTCCGATGCACCCTTTACCTTCCAAAACACGCCTCCTCGCTTTCCCTAAGCCCTCCGGACAGTAACGTTTTATTCCCTCGCCATAAAAAAGCTTTTATTATCAAAGCAGTAAGGTGCGAGGAGAAGGAGATTCCCAGGGCAGGGCCTGTTCTGTTACCGGGACAGTTAATCGAGGAGATAAAGTGTCATTTTGTAAGAAAGCTCACCATCTCAACTCCTTTCTGTAGAGGGCTCCCCACAACAATAATGAGAAGGGCCGGACAGGCACTGCAGCAGGAGGGAGCGACCCTCTCCTGCCCCGCGGAGGGCGCTTCTAGAACCCGAACTGAGCCCCGGGGGATGGCTGCTTCGGCTGGCATCCGGGGTGGCCGTGGCAGGCCTCAGCTCTTCCCGGAGGAAGGCGCTGGGACAGGAGCAGCCACATCTGCTGAGCTGGTGGGCAGAACCAGCTGGGGACACTGAGGCACAAACGCGGAATCTCAGAGGGCATGTGAAGACATCAGTGGGCAGCCACAGCCAAGTTAGATGCTGGGGTTCAGAGGGGCCCCTCCCAACTTGGGGCGTGGGCCGAGGGGTGTCTGCCGAGGGGCTGCAGCAGAGAAATGGCCCGGCCCCTCCCCTCCCCTCCCCTCCCCTCTCCTCTCCTCTCCTCTCCTCTCCCATTTTGCTTCAGAACCTCCTTGTGGAGGAAGTGCTTCGGGCTGGAGCTTCCTGAACCCGCAGCCACCGAGCAGAGCAGAGCCAGCAGGGCTCCTGGAAGGAGACAGGGAGGAGCCAGCCCAGAGCCCCGCAGGCTGAGGAAGGCCTGTCCGCCCGCCATCGCCATCGAGGGAAGAGGCTGTGTTCGTTGCTGGGCGAGGGGCTGGGGAACGCTGATGCTGCCTCCGCCTTCTGGCCCCCACCATCTACACACAGCACGCAGGTGGGCGACACTCCACCGAAAGGATCCCTATTGTGTAAAGAACTCCTATTTCCCTCTCACTGCACCGCCCCCCCCCCCCCCGGGCTCCTCCTCCTCACCACTGGGCCAGTGGTGAGCGCACCCTGCGTATGTGTGTGAGGAGGAGGGGTGGGGGGTAGGGGAGGCTGGAGCTGAGGAGGGAGCACTGCTCACAGGTTCAGGCACCTACTCCTCTCCCTGAAGCCACAGGACTTCCCCTCCAGGTGGGGGGGGGAGGGGGTAAGGGGGCAGACAAGCCCCCCCGTATACATTGGGGGTGCCCAGGGCCAGGGTGCCCTGTCCAGGCCGTCTCCTCAGGTATTGCCACACGTTCTAGGGCCCAGGGCCAAGCCAGCGAGGGTTCCGCTGACCCATTCCCCGGGCATAGGCGCAGCAGCCCGGGCGGGTCTCCATTCCCAGGGCAGGAGGACGGCAGCCCGGCCCGGACAACAGGTGCCTGCACATGGCGCTCTCAAACGCACTCCCTGCCAACCAGGCGGCCTGTCTGACTTCTGTTATTTTTATCGGAGGCAATAGGGCCTGTTCACGTGAGCGCCCCCCGGCCCGCATGCTTTCCTTGGAGGCCCACGATGGCCGGCAGCACAGCCAATGGACATGTCGTCACGCTGTCTGAGGTGCGCTTCCGGGAGGAGACACATGCTGATGTCGCACCAGGACCAACTCCAGACACGCAGGACACACGGAGCCCCTCCGAACAGACACGCTGACGGGGAAACACACACAGGGATCCCCTTTTCTCCTTACAGTTTCTACGAGTTGCAAAACAACCCTGTGAATTCTGTGAATTTTACACGTTCAGCAGGAAAACCTGTAGTCCTTTACACACCTTCCTGTAGAATTTTACACGTGATTTTGCTTAGCAGGATTTCTTAGCTTTGCTAATTACTTCTTAGTTTTGCTTCTTTCCACGGTGATCCCTATTCAAGGGAAGCCACTTTCTGGTCTCGGTTTCCATAGCTACAAAAAATGGTACGCGTTACCACGATCCCCCTTCGGAAAAAAACAAAAAACAAAAAACCCTAAAACTACTTCCGTGGGAGAGAAAGCAAATTTCTCTCTGCAGGGGTCTCTCGGCACCGGCCAATCAGGGCCCGAGGGAACAGCCAGGGCTGCTTGGCCCTCCCCCACGCACGCTCCAGGACAGCTTTGCCACACACGCTACATAGCCTGTCTGTCCGCTCCCACAGGGCCTGGTACGTGTTTTAGGAAAGAGATCTCTTCCATCCCTCAATCGTGAGTAATGTTCTCCCCGTGACGGTCCCCACTGAATGCATATCCCCGGGCCCCGCACCCGCAGGCCGGGGACTCTGGGAATGAATGGGGTTCTGAGGCTCCGTGATTCCAACATCTGAGAGGCACCAGCTGGTCACACATTCATCTATCTACTGGAAGGATGAAGGAAGGGGAGGAGGAGGAGGTAGAGAGAAGGCATGGGAGACAGGCCAGAGGAAGGAGGGCTGGGCTAGCGGCAGCAGTGGCCACTTGGAACCCGGGTCCCTTTGCCTGACTTCTCTCAACACTGAGCAGTAAACTGCAAAAAGTGAAGACACATCCGTATCTCCAGGTTCCCACAGCACGCTCAATAAACAGAGAGAGGAGGAGACAGCCTTCCAAGTGTCCTGGGTTAGAGGGAAAGAAATTTGCCAAATGCTCATCTGGAAGTGAAGAAACCGACTCAGCTGGGACTTGTCTCACGTGCAGGCTGGAGGTTTTCTGGAATAATCTAAGAAATGCGTGTCTCGTACCCGAATCTTCACAAAAGCCCTAGAAAGTGACAGCAACACTCCTGTTGTGCAGTTGAGTAGATGTGAAGAAACTCAACCATCTTCAGAGCGAGAATGTGTGGGGATGGGACTGAAATGCTGTTCTAACTCCGCACCTCATGCCTCCAGGTTAAGTTGTTGATAAGCCTTGAACATGTGACTTTTGTGAGAGTCCACTGGCTTTCTGAGGACCAAAGGTTTACAGCCACTGGAAAAATAACGTAACATACTCACAAGGAATGTTATTAGAGTAACTTCGGGTGTTTTATGTAGTCTTACGATCTGCTGCTGGCCTAGCTACAAACTGCCCAAAACCATGCCTTGGTCTCACTCTGTACCCGCATCGAATAAACAGAAATAAACTCCAAGGTCCATTCAGACATTGTGACATCAATAATGTATTTTGAATTTATACTAATATAGAAGAACACATCTGTCTTATTTCCCAGTGACAATGGATTATACTACAAGATTAAAAAGACACAAATAAGACGTACTCTGGGATTGTGAAGATAGAACCATTAGCTCAGTTCCCCTTTATATCTCCATTCCATAGTGAAACGAACAATTCTTACTCGAGGAGCTTGTTACCAAGCTGTGCGATCGGTAGCCTTCATGTGCTGAAAAGGGTCAGAAATCTTTTCAGATTTCAAGCTGAAATTAGGACTAATCGCTTGCTCTCCGGCTCTGAGGGGTGTGTGTGCGCATGTGTGTCTATTATTCTGAAGGAAGAATAAAAGGAAGAATCCATCCCTGTGTGTGTGTGTGTGTGTGTGTGTGTGTCTATTATTCTGAGGGAAGAATAAAAGGAAGAATCCACCCCTGTGTGTGTGTGTGTGTGTGTGTGTGTGTGTCTATTATTCTGAAGAAGGAAGAATAAAAGGAAGAATCCATCCGTGTGTGTGTGTGTGTGTGTGTGTGTGTGTGTGTGTGTATTATTCTGAAGGAAGAATAAAAGGAATAATCCACCCCTGTGTGTGTGTGTCTATTATTCTGAAGGAAGGCTGCGCTGAACGGGAAGCCACTTCCCAGCTAAGGGTGCAGCCGGCAGGTCGTCTGGCGGTGACTCCCCGTGAGGCTCAGAAAGGCTCTGAGTACGAGGTGCTCTTCGGGCTGGATTCCCGGGGACGAGGCCGAGGCTGAACAGGCTGGTTCCGGAGTTTTTGTGTTTGTCAATCTGCTCTTTCTTCACGCTGAGCGATTCACTGAATCCTCGCAGGGCCCCAGGGGAACATCCAACCCCGAGAAAAACCTCGGGGAGGAAAGGAAATAGGAAAAGCGAGCAGCCAAATGCTCATCTGGAAGTGAAGAAACCGACTCAGATGGGACTTGTCTCATGTGCAGGCTGGAGGTTTTCTGGAATAATCTAAGAAATGCTTGTCTCGTACCCGAATCTTCACAAAAAAGAAGATTCACGTTCACAAATGGGGCAAGATTGGAAACACGCGGCACCTCAGGGGCTCGCCTAGACGCAGAGGCCCAGGCGCCTGGAGCTCCTCCGTGGTGCGTGATTCTCCCTGCCGCGGCTTCAGCGTGGTCCTGGAGCCCGCTTCTGCTTATGGGGCTGGTGCAGAGTGAGGCAATGCAGCCATGTGGGCATAAATATTAGCCTCTTCTGCTCCTGCCTCTCGGTATCCTCTGCAGGTGTGTGTTCATTTCTGTCCGGTGCGTTCTTCTGAGATGCAGGCATGTCGAGAATGCTGGTGTGGGGAAAAGGCACGGGCAGTGCTTTGTACAGGTAACTGGCAGGTGTGCACTTAGGAAGATCACAGGATGAGAAGGAAAGTCCGGTTCATACAGGTTTTGATCGATGGCAAGATTGTATTCATGTCCAGGGCAAAAGGACATAGAGACCTTTTATTAAATGTCTTAAAAAAATACCATAAAAATATAGTGCAAAATCTTGATTTTTGTCTTCATGACATGCTTGGCTTAAGGTGTGGGCAATCGCATAGCCATCAGCGGCTGGAAAGGTTCCTGCCCTCAGCTCTTCGGCGGCAATCCCATGATCAACATCCTTGTGGGAGAGGGCGGAGGAAAGCTTTCTTGCTGGACACACACCACTCTGGTCCTGGTGGGGACACTAGCAATACTTACTATTTAGTCACATGGTTTTATGTTTTGTTTTTTTTAACTTTTTAAGAAAATATTATTTTATTGATCTTTTTACAGAGAGGAAGAGAGAGAGATAGAGAGTTAGAAACATCGATGAGGGAGAAACACCCATCAGCTGCCTCCTGCACACCCCCTACTGGGGATGTGCCTGCAACCAAGGTACATGCCCTTGACCGGAATCGAACCTGGAACCTTTCAGTCCGCAGATCAATGCTCTGTCCACTGAGCCAAACTGGTTAGGGCTTTATCTTTTTAATTTTTTTAAAAATTGATTTCAGAGAGAGAAAGGGAGGGAGAGAGCGAGACAAAAAACATAAACGATGAGAGAAGAATCACTGAGTGGCTGCCTCCTGCATACCCCCTTTTGGGGATTGAGCCCGAAACCCGGACATGTGCCCTGACTGGGAATTGAACAGTGACCTCCTGGTTCATAGGTCTGCCTTCAACCACTGGGTCACACCAGCAGGGCTCAGCCACACAGTTTTAAGCGGAGCATCTACTCATCATCCATGCTTCTGTCAACACTCGCCACCTTCGCTGGTGGTCACCACATCTTTCCTGGGACACAGGTCTGACCCCAGGACCTGTTCCACCCAATACTCACGTCCCCTCCGTGTACCCACTGCAGTAGGCACAGCACCACCATCCACACCTCTCCCAGTGAAGGGAGGCGATTAAACGGAGGGCAAGTGTGTGTTCCACCGCCACCGAAGCCTAAGACACACAGAAAGGCCTGTTTCCGTTCGCATCGGGGAGCACAGGGGCCGGCACCAAGGATGCCCCGGTCACCGGCGTGAGAGGCGCTGGACAGATGCCACGTGTGTCCAGGAGCACCAAGCGACCCTGCTGCCCGGCCGAGGCCAAAGGGAAGAGCCACGCCCGGACAGAGGCGTTCCCTGCTGTATTCACCATCACTCGCTTCCGACCCTCACCCGTCCCGGCCCACTGCGCCGCGTGGTCTTCCTGCGGAACGAGGAAAAGACTCCAGAGGAGACAGGACGGCCGATGGAAGTGACTGCCTGTCATTAGCCACAGGCGTCCGTTCCCAACATCTCCTAAGGATGGAGCTGGATTCTACAATGAAAAACAGACCAAAGAGCAAAGCCCTCAATCGTCTCCACTTCCATACAACCGGTTTTCTGGCCTTACGACGACAAAAATGTAATTTGACCTTTACAATGCGTAGCCAGGAGGTTTACATTTAGGGCGATATGGGGAATGAAATCCCTCCTTTGCTGATCCGAGCAGACGAGGCGCCGTGTTACGCTGTTTGGTCTTGTACCTGACCAGAGAGGACCGTCCTCCCTCTGGTCTGCAGCGGAGCACAGCGGAGCACTGGGAGGGCAGCTGGGGGCAGGGCGGGCGGGGACTCAGGGTGTGCAGAGGGAGTAACCTCTGCCTCCAGCCAGGGCAGAACCGGCAGCAGGGCGGAGCCGAGGGGAAGGTGCCAGAAGACACTTTCCAGGGCGCAGGCTTCCTCGGCATCATGGATGTCCAGGGAGGGATCATCCTTTGTAATATTGGGAGGAGGGGGGCTGTCCTGTGCATTCTAGAACATCTACAGCGTGCTTCACCTCTGCCTACTAGCGGCCCATGGTGACAATCCCAAGTATCCCCAGACACTCTGTCTCCTGGGAGAATCCACCGCGGAGAACACTGCTGGGCCCCAGATACACTCGCCCCTTTTCCGGCCTCTCAGCCGGAGTTCAGCCACAGACGCACAAGAGAGTCCCCTGGAGCGCTCCCCCCTCCCCCTTTCTCTCTCTCTCACACACACACACAAGCACACACACACACACACACCCGATGGCCGCAGCTCCAGGAGTTTTAATCACAGTGTGCACACAGACTTTGGGGTGGAGAGAAGTCCCTGATAATTTATACGCATGTTTCCCAGGATCTGTTTAGTCACAAAGAGAAAAGAAAATCCCCCGGGGCACAGGAAAGCCCGGGCTGGGCTCCCAGCACTGAGTGGGAAGCCGCTGGGTGTTCTCCAAGGAGCAGCTAGAAGTTTGGGGAACGTGGGGGGGGGGGGGGGGGGGGAGCAACGAACGAGGAAGGAGTCTGTGATGTGCTAAACCGGCAGAGAAAAAGGGTGTTATCTGGACTCAGACAGAAGTTCCCAGGCTGTGTCCGCCAAGGGTCTGACAGTATTTGGGGACCAGGAGCAGGGCCCCGGGAATGCGGGTCAGTGGGCTGCAGAGCTATTCCCTTGGGGTGGGGGTGGGGGTGGGGGCTCCCCAAGCTCCCAGCCCAGGAAGAGGACACAGGTGTCACCGTGGAGACTCTGGTCAGCAGACCACCAGGGCGGCTGTGTGCGTGTGCTGGGCTGCCGGCAGACGAGAGGACCCTGTGCAGGGGGATGTGGGGAGGCCCAAGAAGATGGACGGAGCGGAATATGGCCTTTCCCGCCCCGGAGTTTTCACGCTCAGAGCTATCCGTCTGCTGGGCGGATTTGGATAACATTTGTTAACATGCAAATAAGTCACACCTGGGCATCGGAAGGATGACGTTACCAGGGACACAAAAAAGAGAGAGTTCAGGGTGAAAAAAAGAAGGGAAGGGGGATGGGCCCAATGGGAGTTCCACCCTGGAGTTGGTGTGGGGCCAGGAGCCCTGGCCTGCAGGGGCAGTGGGCAGGGCCTGGGGCCAGGAGAGGGGGGACTCCGGATCCACTTCCCCTTCTCCTTGAGCAGACCTGGCGCTGCTTCAGGAAAAAGTCAATGTGAGTGCAGAGGGGGTCCAGGCCCCTGTGCTCCGGCCTGCTGCGAGGGACCCCCTTCCTATCGGGGCCCGAGCAGCCTCAGCTGCAGTCCCTCCAGCTCCCACTCTCCACCTTCCTCATCCCAGCACACACTCCCCTCCTTGCTGTTAATCAGAGTCCCTACAGCTCTGCCGTGGAATGCTGCCTCCCCCAGCACATGGCCGACTATCAGCATCACTCTCCTTCCTCAGCGCTTTACTGCTCATTTTAAGCCTTCACCATCCACATGGACACACATACACACACACACACACACACACACACAGATTTGCGACGGGAAGCTGGACTCGTTCGCACAAAGAGCGATTAAATCTGGCAGCTATAATCCCAAGGAATGAATATTTTCCAGTTGTGGTAGGGGGCCGAGCGTGCAGACAAGAAGCCAGCTGCTTCATGTTAGTTCCCGATGGGATTTCTCACACAGATGATCTTGCTGCAACATTCACTTCCTGTCAAGACGCGTGGTGAGAGCGGCTAGCCATCCCTGTTCCCCTCTCCGGTCCCCGGTTCCTCCTGGGGGAGTAGCAGTGATCCCTGCAAGGCCCCTGAGCCTGGACAACTGTGTCCGGGTCCAAGGCCAACTCTGCCATCAGAATTCAGCAACGCAATGGATTCCTCCCCCCGACGGCATCCAAGGAAGACTGCTCACACGCAGGCTGGGAAAGACAAGCATGTGGTTCCTCACACTCATACTGTGGGCCCCGTGGTCCTGAGCAGGTGCCAATAGGTGGCTTCTCCCCACCGCACAGCATCGCCCTTCCCGTGGCTTCCCGCAGAATCCGGGGGGATTCAGGCAGGCAGAATGCACCCCCTGAGGCTGGCAACTTGGGTAACAGAGAAAACGTCTAGAGTTTGTTTCTAAACTAGACCCAGCGAGCACAGGGGCTGGGTCCACGTCGCCCAGGCACCAGGTGAGCTGCCCTCTGTCTCAGAAACAGCACCCTCCAGAACCCTCCAGAGGCCCTGCCCCACAGCAGTCCTGAGGTTCCGACCGTGTGACACG
The DNA here is from genome assembly GCF_014108245.1 of Pipistrellus kuhlii. NCBI lineage: Eukaryota > Metazoa > Chordata > Mammalia > Chiroptera > Vespertilionidae > Pipistrellus > Pipistrellus kuhlii. The sequence continues at coordinate 11,652,407 of NW_023425573.1, forward strand.
GATGGTGCTGCCTCCAAAGTTCTCGCTCGTGCCTATTCACGATTTCATCGCCAACAGCAAAGCTTAATTAAAAACACACACACATGTATACTGCCTTCTTCAGTTCTGTGGCCTGCTGTTTCCCCAAAGCACCACCGCCCCTAAAACCCTTCTCTCAGACAACGAGGGGGAGCCCCCGTTCAGGCCTGGACCGGGGCCAGTGCCTTTCCGCTTGGCAGAAATGCGTGGAAGTGGCTGATTAAAAACCACTTTGGTTTTATGTTTAATTAACATTTACGTTGTGTTTTGGAGTCCTTTTTTTTTTTAAAGGTTAGATCAGAAAACAAGCAGGCGCTTACTCACTGGGTAGCGACAGCATGCAGAACATGGTTGGTGTACACTTTCCCTCTCCGGCTCGGAGGAAAAGGGCTGCTTTGTCCCGAAGGTCACTGTGAAAGGGCAGCGCTGCCTGGCAGAGCTCACTCAGAAGGGAGCTCCCTCCCCCCCACCCCGCCCCCGGAGTTTAAAACACAACGTGAGTGAGTTACAAGCAGAGAAAAGATATACAACTTCCCCAGGCGCTGGCGCTGACTTCCTGGCCCCAAGCTTTTAGCTCGTCAGGAGTGAAACACTCCGAGAATCTGTTATAAATCTCAAGATGTCCCGTGACCCATGTGATGTTCATTTTACTAAGGAAATAAAGTAAAACAATAAAAAATAAAAGTCCGCCGGGCAGCTGGAGGGGAGAGGTAATCCGAGGTCATGGCTACACTCTGTCAATTAGTGTGTGAGTCACTTCGCAGAAGGTAGAACAGGGGCCTCGGAGGAAGGGTTTACTCTAGAATGCCGCACAGGAGAAGACAGAGGGCTTCTCAGAGCAGCCGGCCAATGCTCCCAGACAGCGGGGGGCCAGCTCCGAGCCCCCCTCCCCCGCCCACCCGGCCCACAGCCTTTCTGCATCCCCTCCAGCTGCTTCGTGCCACAACACGGAGACCTTACGGCCCATAAAGCTTACAACGCTGACTCTGGCCCTTCACAGATAGAGTCTGCTGACTTGGGCTTGAGAGAACAGGACTGGAGGTTGAGTGCACTTTTAAATATCGGGGTAATGCAGAAACGGGTTTGGCTCAGTGGATAGAGCGTCGGCCTGCGGACTGAAAGGTCCCAGGTTCGATTCCGGTCGGGGGCATATACCTTGGTTGCGGCACATCCCCAGTGGGGGCTGTGCAGGAGGCAGCTGCTGATCGATGATTTTCTCTCATCGATGTTTCTAACTCTCTATCCCTCTCCCTTACTCTCTGTAAAAAAAAAATCCATAAAATATATTAAAAAAACAAATATCAGGGTAACATAAGGATAGACTGGAAAATGTGAAAGCCAACAAGAATAAGTGTAACATCTTTCGCCTGCGAGCGCCTATCTTCTCTAATGGTTTCGGCATATCCTTGGAGTTTGCCTTGAACAAGTAGGTTGTGATCTGATCAAACAGAGGAGTGATCCATGAGGGGCCCGGTGCCGAGACTGGGGGAGGGGAAAGGGCTTCTTACGAAGGGCGCCCGAACCAAGGGCGTGGATGTCCTTGAAGGGTTCTCACATTCCCTCGGTTTCTTATATTATATGTAGCCGATGGTTTACAATTCAAGAATTTATTAGGTTAAGTGTAACCCTTAGTTTTACACAGCTCAACCATTAGCTAAGAAGCACATCGGAGGCCAAAAAAAGGACTTGGAATAGAAAAAATATGCAGAAGACTTGACCAAATTCTAGAATGGTGGGAGGCTGAGGAGATAGGGGGAACATGTTATGCAAATCGGGGTGCTGAGGGTGTGTTCTCCTTGGCCTGTGTATTTCTGTTCAGGACCCTGCTTTTCCTCTGGGGACCACAGCTCCTCACCTCTCAGTTCATGGGATTCTGGGGGAGCTCGGCCCCCCCTCACTGTGGCAGACATGGTCTCCGCCTGGCTGGTGGGGAGACGGTCGCTCTAGCCACGGTGGCTGGTTCAGGGACAGGTATGTGACCCAACCAACCCCGCCAATGGGAACGAGCCCCTGGACTTTGGTTAGAACTCCCGGGGACCAGCCCTTGTGGGGTCCGTGAGCCGGAGCTGCCCGGGGGTCTGCTTGGCTGCTCCTCGGAGAGGTCACGCCTGAGAAGGAAGCCAAGAATAAGCAGAACCAAGAGCCTGTGGGAGACAGTGGGAGAGGAAAGGGGAGACAGAGCGAGGAGAAAAGGGAGGGAGCAGTGCAGAGAGAAACAACGTGATCTGGGCTTAGGACCAAATTTGCCTGGAGGAGTCTCCTGGTGTTTTCATGCACATCGGCCAGTGAGCTCTATTTGTCTTTAACCAGCGTGACTTGGGTTTCTCTCACCCAGAACTAAAAGGGTTCCGGCTGATGCCCTGAGAACATTTTCTTCCTGATAAAAACCCCCACCTTTCCTAACAGGTCCTTCCTCCCGACACGAGCCACGGAGCAGGACTCAGAGGAGTGCCGCCCGTCGAGCCAGCTGCCCAGCACCGCGGGGCCAGCACGGCCCAGCGTCCCATTCAATTCCCATCCTGAGCCCTCCCGGTGGGCCCCTCACTACGTCTGCACGGGATGCTTCTGAGTTCTGTTAAGGGAGCTGTCCTTTTATAAGGATGAGGCTGGAAAATTCTTTCTCTTAGCAGCATGTATGCTACCGGCTTCCCAGAGATTTTACAGAAACGCCGCTGGTTCAGGTTTTGCTCTTTGCCGCGCTCCGCCTCATCCACGCACTTTTGGGCCAACCCCCGACACCAGTGAACTCTGTGCATCAGATTTCTTTTTACTCAAACACGTTCTCTCCTTTTTCATTCCCAAGATCCAGGCCCCTGCCTGCAGGGCTTCCAAAAAAAAAAAAAAAAAATCTGGAAGAATTGCCCCACACGGTTCCTATATGAAATAAAGAGCACTTTCCCGCGGGGCTTTCCCCACAGAGACGACGGAGCGCCCCGCGCACCTGCCCCGGCCGCCCGCTCACCAGTTGTGCAGCTCGGCGAAGGCGGCCTTGATCTTCTTCACCGAGCTGTCCACCTCCTCCTTGACCATCACGCGGTACCTGGTCAGGGACACTGTGCAGCGCTGCAGGTCCTTCACCGACTTCTCGATATTCGGGCCTAACGTGAATGTCAAGGAGAAAGAAAAGTTTGTTTTTTGTTTTTTGATTTGAGCACTTGATCTTTGTAAGCCGAACAATACCAACAAAATCCAACTAACTCACCACCAACACCCCTCCTTCCCCCCGCCAAACAGAGACTTTTTTTTTTCAGTGAAAAAAAAATAAAAAATAAAAAAATAGAAAAGTTCTGCATAGAGGTTGCTTGTAACCCAGGGATTTTAACATCCAGGCGGGTGGTTGGTAGGGAGACTGCTGGGATTTCATTGGAATTAACAGGAGAAGTTTTGCATGAGGCTTGCTAGTGAGGCCTCCGGCTGGGCCATTCTGGGCACTCGTGTCTCCTCTGCTCTTGGGAAAAGGTCCTGATCATGTATGTTCCACCACACGGGGCAGTTTCTTGGAGTGGGATGTGTCTAAAGACTGCCTGTGTCTGAACACCGCTCTGCTTTCACAGGAGGAAAGGCCTTAGAGGTGGGGAGAGGTATAAACAGTGAGCGAGGCCTGAGCGGCGGGGCCAGGGACACTGACCTGGGGCCCATCGGGCCGGACCAGGCCTGTAATTACAGCAGCCCGTAAGCGGCTCCGTAGGTGCCAATCTCGCCCGATTTCCTGAAACCGTCTCCGGGGCTGACAGATATAGTGCAAAGCAAATCGGCAAATTGTGCGTCTCCCAGCGAGGGCATGCGTCTTGGAAGAAAGCAATCTCCCTCCAGAAAAGCGACAAAGCATATCAAACCAGAGCCAAGGAAATCAGATAGAACCGAGGCTGGATGAGAAGAATATTATTTAATCTTCTGGGGATCGGAAAGGAAGTGACTGAGCCCCTTTCACATGGAGGACCAGCTCTGGGTAAAGGATCTGGCACTAACATTCGCTTCCTGAGACGGGAGGGTAGAAAGTACCTGCAAATGCATCCCTAACCACCGAGAGAAAATGTCCCGGGGAGGCAGAGGAGAGAGGTAATGCCATTTACACCCCGTGACTGACACGGGCGGAACCACATCTGCCTCTCGGCCTGTGTGGGTCACAGAACGAAACGCCGTCTCCTGCGCGTCTCCCTTCCACGAAGCGGCATCTCTGGGCGCGCCCTGCCATCCTGGCCCTTTCCTGGGTGTGACAGAGACGTTGAACCATTTGCGCAAAAGAAACCACTTTACCTCTTTTCTTTGCCAGCTCATCTGGCTTTATTTCGGGCTGAGCTGCGGGGGCATTGGAATTAACAGGAGAAGTTTTTGCATGAGGCTTGCTTGGGTTACAAGGCTGCTCAGCCGACCACTGCAGGCCCTCTGACCTCTCGGGTGGTCCGTGTATAGGTTTGGGGTTCCCATCTAAGGACAGTTTCTGGTGCAGTGGTCTGTTGCCTTCTGTAAGAAAACACCAAATAATGACGGTGACGGGATCAGCTAGAAACATGGGTGATAAGGTGAGGGGGGTGCCACTTTTTTTTTTTTTTTTTTTGGTTTGTTTTCGCATGGACAATAATGCCTTTCATTGCAAACAGTCGAGAAACTGTTTTAGCAGAGTCCCCAGAAGATTAGAGAATAAACGAGAAACAGGAAGAACGTTGCACTGGGAGTCAGGAAACCTGGGGGGATGTTTGGCTCTGGCAATCCCTCGCAGGGTGACCCTGGGCGGCCACTGACCATCTCGGAGCCTCAGTTTCCTCACGCAGGAAAGCCATGAGGAGGCTCCCATGGGCGACACGGGAAGGTTAGGGTGGGCTGTGTGTGTGTTTTTCTCACTCAGTAAAGGCTGAGAGGTCTCTGAGCATGATTTCGTATCCAGGCTGTAAAATGTAGTCCTCCTGTCTCTAAGAGCTACATCAATGTCGCGGGGCATTTTGTTCTGAATTCATGAAGGCGGGAGAGTGATTGGAGGGAGGGCAAGAATGAAGTGACAACAGGTATTACAATCATCTCCTCTAATGTGTGGGGGGATTAAATCAGGGAGCATCATCATAATATCTCAACCAAATTTAAAAGCCAGGCCGTCAGAGGCTCTCCGGAGCTCCGGTAGCTGCTGTCATAAATTAGCAGCACGTTGCTTTCGGCGTGTTTTAAAGGTAGGCTCCCATTTAGTTATTGCCGGAGTGAATTAAACGGCACCTCCGTGGCCTGGGAAGGAAATGGATCACCCTTAACATCTCACAACCAGAGAGCGCTCCGGGGTGGGAAGAGGGGGAGCCGGTGTGCTTTCCAAGGCCAGGTTCCTGGGGAGAGCTGGGTGTCCTGGGGAGGGTGCAGGCTTGGGTCCCCGAGACCCGTGTTCTGATCTTCCCTGGGGCCCGACAACGCTGTAGGAAGGACCTCACTTTTCCGGCCAATGAGGGTTCACACGCACACAAAGAACAGCAGCATCTCGATGCATCCCAGCCCCCTTTCAGACAGCCACCCGCCTCCCTTCTCCACGCCCACAGGGCCTCATTTCCTTGAAGAGGCTGTGACTTCCTTGAAGGCAAAGCCCCAATACTTGTATCTGGCTAATAGCTATCTGTAAAATTGTGACTGAATTAAATGATTTCCTAGGAAAGAAAATCACACAAACAATGAAACAAACAAAGCACACACACACACACACACACACACCAAAAAACAAAACCAAGTTTCCTGACACTGTCACACATGACAGAGACCGCATTGGAAAGCGCCAAAGAATATGGTCTGGGTCCTAGTAGGCTTGGCCTTAGACATCAGCCCATCTGTGAGACGTGTGAATTTGAATCCATCATTCATAACCTACATAGCGAGAAAGCACAGCATATTTCTGACGGGCGGAATAGCGAGTCCTCCATAACATTTACCTAAAGGGAAACTACAGTTCACAAGGAAACGTGCACAAAGCTAGTAAACAAAGTAACTGAGTACCGAAAACAGCATTTCCTCCAGGAACAGAAACATCTATTAGCACCCCCAGAAGATCAGGATGGACTAGGAATGGAAAGACGCTTGTACTTCAGGAGCTGGGTGGGTGTTTTGCTCTGGGAATCACTTTCAGGGTGACCCTGGGCGAGACACTGAATCTCAGCCAGTCACCTGCCAGAGTTTGCTCACCCAGAAGGGCTCTTAGGGGGCTTCAGTTACTCCGAAGTGGAAGCTCATGTGGGCAGTGGTTGTCAAACTTGCGTGTTCATGGGAACCCCAGAGGTTCCGATTCAGCGGGGGCCTGGGATTCTATGGCAGGTGATTCCTTTGGGGTGAGGATGGGTGGCACCGCCCACTTGGAGGAAATCTGCTCTGAGAGATGAAAAACTAATTTTTTTTTTAATCTAATTTTTTGATGAGCCTATAACTGTTTCGTTAACACAGTGATTAAGTACGGGCTGGTTCCAACTCCCTCCCACTCTTAAATCATAGTGAAGATTCAGCCTCGATGAAATATTATAAGTTGAGGACCTAATATATATCCAAGTTTGGATAGTGTAGTAAACTAGTCTTATTCTTAAAAATAAGGGGGTCTATAGGATACTTTGATGGAAATAATGACCGGAGGGGAAAAATTATTCTGTTGAATGCAAACCATTTTAAGCTGAAGACGAGCTTGCAAATGAGCACAGGCTCATTAACCTAGAGCTGAAAATATTATGTTTGTGTATCAGAGAACTGGTAAGTGGACGATGGCTCGTTTCACCATTCACCCAACGAACATTTATTGAGAAATTTGAGTAGCAGTATTTTACTTATTTATTTTTTAGAAGGTCCTGGGAAACTGTCTCAGTTTTGGTGGGATCATTGAACACTGGGATGATCTGAAGCTCTCAGGAACTACCCCTTACCTTTGCTTTGAAGAGACTGTGACTTCCTCGAGGGAAAATATTAAAATATGACACGTTTTTGAAGCCCCAGTACTGGTGCTTGTGTCTGGCTCAATAGCTATCTGTAAAATTGTGACTGAATTAAATGATTTCATATGGAAAAAAAATCATTTTGCACTGTTTGCTTATTGGCTACACAGATCTGTCTCCAAATGTAGTAGTGAAGTTCTTTCAGATGAAAACTGGTAGAGACTTATTCAGCTATTACAGAACTGGGTTCATCTTGACCGCAAGTTCTGTTATTTCTAACAATTAGGATAAATGGGAGTTCTCCTCTAACATTACAGGCCAGAAGTAGCATCAATTCAATTCTCTGACTTTCTGGAATCTACTTGCAAACTTCAATAGACTGTAGCTGATTCAGAGCTGATTCATAACAGTGGCTAATAAGGTAGCCACCAGCACAGGTTGGACACATAAAATGTGGCTGGTCTGAACTGAGATGTGCTATTAAGTATAAAATGTGCACTAAAACTTGAGGACTCAGTACAGAAAAATATCTTTGATAATTTGAAAAAAAAATTGATCACACGTCAAAATAACATTCTGGGTATATTAAGCTAGACAAAATATATTATCCAATTTAATTCACCTGTTTCTTTTTATTTTTTAAGTGTAGCTACTAGTATTTCTATTTTATGTATTTGTCTTAACAATTTTCTAGATAGGCAATAATGACATCTGAAAATGAAGTATGACTTCTTTCTTCCCAATCTTGTCCTATTGGACTGGTTAAAAATGCTAGTACAATGTAAAATCACAATCCTCGCATTGATTTTGATCTTAGGGAAATTGCATTCAATATTTTATTATTAAGTATGATATTAGCTATAGATTTTTCATGTTTATCAGGAAGTTCCCTTACATGTCTAATTTGCCGGGAGTTTTTATTTTGTCAAGTGATTTTATTTTGTTTCACTTTGAGTTAATCCTTTTGTTGTTCTCCTTTATTTTGTTAATATAGTAAGACACATTGACTCATTTTAAAATGTTAAGCCAATGTTACATCCTTGAGAAAAAGCACACTTGGTCATGATGGACTATAAATATAAATATTATAAATATAAATGCAAAATCATACTTCAATTTGCTAATATTTTGTTGAGAATTTTGCTTCTTTATTCTTGACCAATATCATTCTATAAATTTTTCTTGTGATGACTTTGTCAGATTTTGATAGGTTATGTTGGCCTCATTAAATGAGTTGAGAAGTGTTCCATTCTTCCCAGGCCTCTCTTTTAAAAATCTTTTCTCTCTGTTCTTCAGTTTGGATAATTTCTTTTGATCTGTCCTAAAGTTCACTGATCCTTTCTTCTTCATTGTCTAAATTGTTGTCAAGTACATCTGATGACTTAAAAAATATTTTTTTTCAGATACTGTACTTTTAAAAATATATATCATTATTGATTTCAGAGCAGAAGGGAGAGAAAGAGATAGAAACATCAATGATAAGGGAGAATCATTGATTGGGTGCCTCCTGCATGCCTCCCTCTCCCCCTTACTGGGGATCGAACCCACAACCTGGGCATGTGCCCTTGACCAGAATCAAACCCAGGACCCTTCAGTCTGCAGGCTGACACTCTATTCACTGAGCCAAATCAGCTAGGGCCCAATATTGTAGTTTTTAGTTCTAGAATTTCCATTTCTATATTTCTTTCTGAAAGTCTCCTTCTCTTCACCGTTTATATACATCTTTTTATATATATATATATATATATATATATATATATATATATATATATATATATATATATATTAGCATATTTACAAAACTTGTCTGCTGACTAAAATACCTGGGTTATCTATGGGTCTGCTTTTATGATTAATTTTTCTCTTCATTATAGGTCACATTTTCTTGATTCTTCCCATGTACAGTAATTTTTTAAAACAAAGTATTGATTTTGAGCAAGAGAAAGGGAGAGAAACATTGATGTGAGAGGAAAATCAATTGGTGGCTTCCGCGTGCACCCTGCCTGGGGATCAAACCTCCCACCTTTTGGTGTACAGGATGACACTCTAACCAGCTAAGCCACACTGGCCAGGGCCCATGAGTAGTAATTTTTAAAATTGGGTATTGAACATTGTAGATGACATATTAAGAAATGTTGGAATTTTTTATTTTCTTCAAAATAGTTTGATTTTAGCCCTAACTTGTTTGGCTCTATCGATAGAGCATAAGTCTGCGGACTCAAAATAGTTTGATTTTGTCCTAATAGGTCATTAAAATACTAGATCATGTTCCATTCTCTTCATCTGATTTTTTTTTTTTTTTTTTTTGCCTTGAAGGTAAATATTAGGCATTTTATAGAACAAGTTGGAGAAGAAGAGATTATATGGGGATAGTGGATTGTTTTTTAAAATACCTTCAATTGCCCTGTTTTATACCTCTTCTCAAGTTTGCCCTCCATCTATCTACTGACCCTCAATCTAGAGCTTCTCTGTTTTCTGCTGGGCAGTCATACTCCTCCCTGCCCAAGCTCCCTCATAATTCTGTGCTGTAGCTTCATCTGTCAATCCTCTTCCACCTCCTTGTCCTTTTCTATTAAGCCAAGTCATCCTTTCCTTTTTATTCACTATTGTAGACTAGAGGCCTGGTACACAAAATTCGTGCACTCAAAGGGGTGGCCCCTCATCCCAGTCTGCACCCTCTCGCAGTCCGGGAGCCCCCCGGGGATGGCCAACTGATCGCTTAGGCCCACTCCCCTAAGTTGGACATTCTTAGTGCTGCTGCAGAGGCAGGAGAGGGTCCCGCCACCACTGCTGGACTCTACTGCTGCACTCGCCAGTCATGAGTCCAGCTTCTTGCTGAGCAGTGCTCCCCCTGTGAGAGCACACTGATCATCAGGGGCATCTCCTGTATTGAGCGTCTGACCCCTGGTGGTCAGTGCATGTCATAGCAGGTCCTTCCACCGTTTGGTCCATTTGCACATTAGCCTTTTATTATATAGGATTTCTACATCCAAAACGTCAGTGGAGTTTGTGATCAAGAAGATATAAATTCATGCTTTTATTTTTTTAAAAAAGTTATTGATAGGCATTGCTGAATTATTTCCCCATCAACTGGTGCCCATTTACACTCAGCTGTAAATGCATGCAATTGTTCTCAGAGTTACCTCTTCAATACTGAGGACTTTCACTTTTCCAGTTACTAAAACTTACATAATTTAATTTGTTCTTAACTTGATTTATTTTACACAGCAAAACATAAAATGGTGGTTGTCATTTTTTGTTAACAGCACCAAAGAAAACAAATGTTCCTGTTGGGAGAAATATATGAACTTGGATTCAAAGGTTTTCATGATATATGTACAGCTATGTATGTGTTCAGATTTCCAAGTTTCTGTAAACACTTTATCTTTAGTTTTTACTTTTTAATGAAAGCTTTATGTACTTGTAAGCAAACTGAAATAAGTATACATAAAATTTGAATCTAACCTTAAGAAATGTATTGAATACAGAGTACTTCTAAAGTAAGTACTTTAACCAATTGAGTTAAAATGGTTTTGTAGTCTCCCATACACATAATTTCAGTAAATCACTTTGTTTGATAATGATTAACTCAGTATATAAATCAAACCACCCCACAAACAAGTGTAGAATCTAAGCCTTAAGGAAAATAGACCAGGAAGAACATTTGGGAAAATTGGACACTAACAACATCATCATGTGCTTTAAATGGGGCCTTAGAAATAAAAACAATCCTTGGCATTGCTTTCGAAAAGAATAAATCTTGATCTGCCCTTTGTCCGACTTTGGATGCAGGATGAATCTTGATTGCATTATGTAAAAGAGCTCAGTAGCACTATTATTAAAAATTCTGAAGCCCAGAAAAAAAAGACTCCAAGGCTTAAAGCCATTCTGTACTAAGTTTAAACCAAACTCCCAAACGACAGAGCTGTCTGCTGATGGGCAGCACTGTCCCACTCGGCAGCGCTATATTTACAGCCTGAACATGCTCTGGGTGGTATTTTTCACGGAGGAAGTCACACTAACACCCCTCAGCCACCTGTATATCTCTTAAAGCTGACTCCGCCTCCCAGAAAACAATTCTGTTGAAAGCTTTTAAAAAGAGAGATCTTGAATGTCAAGGTGTTATAAAAAGATAAAACACCTGCTGTGCATGTTCACAGCCTGCTGCCCAGCTGGGCACTCGGGGCAGTTGTGCTTGAGCCAGTTTCATTAACGGATAGCCTGAGAAATGCTTCCCGCTAGCGGAATGGAGAGTTCTTTTAGGCTTCTACTTTGAAACCACTCAAGAACAGAATATCATTATTCAGCATTGTTATGATTATTTTCCCCCTAGTTGTTCTTTCTTTCTTTTTTTAAAAATTTATATACTAGAGGCCCGGTGCACAAAATTTGTGCCTGGGGGGTGGGTCCCCTCAGCCTGGCCTGCACCCTCTCTGATCCAGGACCCCTCAGGGCATGTCTGACTGCTGGTTTAGGCTTGGGAATTGGACCTAAACTGGCAGTTGGGCATTCCTCTCACAATCTGGAGCTGCTAGCTCCTAACTGTTCACTTGCCTGCCTGTCTGATCACCCCTAACTGCCTCCCCACGCCCCCCACCAGCCTGATCACCCCTAACCACCTCTGCCTGCTGACCTGATCGTCCCCAACTGCCTCCCCTGCACTGGCCTGGTTGCCCCTCACTGCCCCCCTCTGCCAGCCTGGTCACACCTCACTGCCCCTGCTACTGGCCTGGTCACCCTATGTAGCCTGCTGTTTGGTCATTTGGCTGCCCCTCACCACCCCATCTGCCAGCCCAGTTGCCTCACACAGCTTGCTGTTCAGTCGTTTGGTCGCCCCTCATTGCCCCCTCTGCTGGTCTGGTGACACCATGCAGCCTGCAGCGCGGTCGTCCATCTGGTTGTTTTGGTTGTTAGGGGCCCTGGCTTTTCATATATAGGGACTAGAGGCCCGGTGCACAAAATTTGTGTACTTGGGGAGGGGGGTCTCTCAGCCCAGCCTGTGCCCCCTTAGTCTGGGAGCCCTCAGGGGATATCTGACTGCCAGTGTAGGCCCATGCCCCATGGAGAGTGGGCCTAAGCCGGCAGGTGGATATCCTTAGCGCTGCTGTGGAGGCAGGAGAGGCTCCTATCACCGCTGTTGGGCTCACCAGCCATGAGCCCGGTTTCTGGCCGAGCGGGGCTCCCTCTGTGGGAGTGCACTGACCACCAGGGGGCAGCTACTGCACTGAGTGTCTTCTCTGATGGTCAGTGTGTGTCATAGCGACCAGTTGTTCTAGTGTTTGGTCAATTTGCATATTAGCCTTTTATTATACAGGAGAATTTGTTGGTTGAATTTATTGGGGTGACATCAGTTAATAACACTGCATAGGTTTCAGGTGTATCATTCTATAACACATCATCTGTGTGCTGTGTGTTCACCACCCCTGCAGGCTTACAGAGACGCTTGGATAGAGAACTCCCGTGGGCACTTAACTTTCAAGGCAGCTCTCCACAGCGAAGGGAGGCATTTGCTCTGACGGCGTATACTTGATAGAGTTACCGAAATTGTTTTAGGGAGACGGTATAAATTATCTGTAAATGAACAAATATACGTGCTAGGCTTTTAGTCTATGATTGATATCAAAGCAGCAATGTGAGTAATTAGATTTTGAAAGTAATTCATGTGAAAGCAATAACAAGCAAAGTTGGGAATCTGCCACTCGATTATTTAATTTCTTTCTCCTGCCCTGACTATAAATCAAAACATTCTCAAAAGAGTAGGCATCGTTAAAGACGGAATTTAAAGAATTCCTGGAAAATGGAGATTCTAGATAGAAACAGGTTGTCGTTGCTGTTTCGCTGACTTTGAGAAACCACTGTGTGGTCAGGATTACCCTACCTTCAGCCCTAGGAGCAGAGTTGCGAGGCGATGTGTTTACGGGAGACAAGGAAAGCTCTGTGACCATCGGAACACTTGCTCGTGTGCTGCAGAGTGTGTCAGCTGCTTCAAGCTGCCTCACTGCACCCCTGACGTGGCACATGGCCCTTCTGCCAGACTGAGTGCTTCCTGGGCAGGGCCCCTGTCCAATTCATCTTGGATTTGCCAGAGGATAGTGCAGCATCGTATACAGCAGGTGCATGGTGAGTCAAGTTCCCCTACTGTTTCTTGACCCTCCGAGTCCTCTCTGCCACCTCACCTCTATGTACCCACTGCTCCCATGACATCCCTGCATCACTCAGTCAGATGCAGCTCTTCTCTTCCCCAACCATCACCTCCTCAGTGTTCCCACGATCTTCTCTTTAAAGAGACCAGAGTGGGTTTCCCGGAGCCTGGACCACATCACACCCTTCCCAGCGCACTTTCTTTGCATGTAAGAGGAGCTTTAAAAATTGCTGATGCACTAGGCTCGTGGTTTTATAACTAGAAGGACTTTGGGAATAAGTTAGTGTCCTGGATCTCACCGAAGGAACTACCACCACTTAGGAGGCATTTTGAAAAAGTGACAGGACATCTTTAAAACTTATCAAAATAATGTCTGGGGGGAGGGGGATACAGGCTGACTTACAATCACAAGAGTCTTGCACAACCAAGAATTGCTTTGTGTCCTAAACTTTCCTTCATCCTTCTAGTCACTTTACACATAAACCCAAGGTTTTTTGTGGTTTTTTTTTTGGTTTTTTTTTTGCACTGTTTTACTTGGATTTCCAGGACTCAGCTGCCCTGTAAATTAAGAAAAGGTTGTACTTTATGGTGTTCAGAACTTTACCAAAAGAATCTCACCATTAGAAAATCACATGGCCAACCACACCAACAGCCACAGTATTTGAACTGACAACTGCATTTACAGCAGCTGCATTCACTTCCAGATCTGCATACAAAAACATACTTATTTAGCTCTCAATTCGCATGCCAAAAACAGAGAAATGGTGTCTACAATATCCAGGCATGTCTCACTTCTTGTAGTGCAAAGTGATTCATTATAAGCAGGTGTGAACACCTGGCATTGTCTTAGGCCTCTATTTTATTGAAATTCTAGGTAGATTATATTACCTATGAAGTTTGGTTTAGGATTTGTTGTAAAAATGAAGCAGATAGTATTGAGGACCACTGATCCAGTACATTCTAGTACAGACAGCAAGGAAATGGGAGAGTGGAGGTGAAAGATGTACCCAAGGCCATGCAGCTGACTGAGAAGTGGCCTTTGTAGCTTAGTTAACTCAGTTAACTTAGTTAACTTAGTTAGCTCAGCCCAACATTCCAGATGCTAGCTAACTCCCTGGAAGATTACTACGTTCTGTCACATCATAGAAAATACTGCCTTTAAATAACATTTTCTCTTGTCACCAGTTATCTGTCCCTTATCCCATCAAAGGTGTCTAGAAAGGAAAGGTCTTTTAACTTGGAATGTCCACGTTCCTAATGATCCTAACACTGACCAGACCGGGGTTTCTGACTCAGCGAGGGCAGGACTGAGCATGTGTTCTTCGGCCCCTGGCAGTCCTCTCTTCCCCGCCCTTCCCAGGAAGCCTGAGCCGCGTGCCCTGAGACCAGCCTCTCCCCTCCATCACCGTCAGCAGCAGCCCCCGACGGGGCCAGCAGGTTCCCTCCGCACCTCCTCCTCCGTCTCCCTAAGCGACCTGACTGAACAGTGACTGACCTGAGACCCCCCGGGGAGCCTTGGGAGGCTCCTCCAGTATCGAGATCTTCTTCTCCCGAGGGAGGAGGGCTGGCTTCTCGCCGATGGAGTCGGTGGACGAGCTATCCTTCTCGCAGCCCCCGCTGGGGCCGTTCTGGGCCTGCAGTGGGGGTGGCAGCCCTGCTTCAGGCTTCTCGGCCTTGTCTTTAGCATCTTTGTTGCCTTGATGCTGCTTGGACTTGCTTCTTTTTCGTTTATTGTTCTAGAATGAGAAGTGAATGAGAAGATACTATGATTTTAGCTCAGACCCTTGAATTATAAGATGAACCTGACAGACCAGAATAAGGTATCTATAACAATAAAAGGGTAATGTGCTAAGTAGACTGGGAGACCTTCTGGAAATCCTTCCAGACAAAGCCATGGGGTTGGGCTGAAGCAAAGGCAGTTAGGGGCAATCAGGCCAGGAAGGGAGGGCAGTTGGGAGTGAGCAGGCTGGTGGGGGGGGGGCAGTTGGGGGCAATCAGGCTGCCCAGGGGGGTCCTTTGGGGGTGAGCAGGTCAGCAGGCAGAGTAGTTAGGGGCAATTAGGCAGGCAGGCAGGTGAGCAGTTAGGAGCCAGCAGTCCCAGATTGTGAGAGGGATGTCTAACTGCCAGTTTAGGCCCAACCCCACAGTCGGACATCCCCTGAGGGGTCCCAGACTAGAGAGGGTGCAGGCCAGGCTGAGGGAAACCCCTCCCCCACTATGTCACAGTGGGTGGGCACCAAGGCAGAGGCCTGAAGTTCGTGCATCGGGCCTCTAGTTTTATATAAGATGATATATATAAACAGACACAAATATATATACAGACACACATAAACATAGGGTGGGGCAAAAGTAGGTTTACAGTTGTATGTGAAACACAGAGTTTATTCTTGTCTTATTATTTATTAATTATATATAATTTCCTGGCTCTTCTAATAGAAAGGGTGAAAACACAGCTTTATTTATTTTTTTACAGAGAGGAAGAGAGAGGGATAGAGAGTTAGAAACATCGATGAGAGAGAATCATCCATCAGCTGCCTCTTGCACACCCCCTACTGGGGAGGTGCCCACAACCAAGGTACATGCGCTTGACTGGAATCGAACCTGGGACCTTTCAGTCCGCAGGCCAACGCTCTACCCATTGAGCCAAACCGGTTTTGGCGAAAGCACATCTTTATTTACCACCCAACTTAATCGAAGTAAATATCTTGTTTCTTACAATAAGTTGTATCACCTTTCATTTCATAAACATAGTAAACGAAAAGCTTCCTCTGAAAGGGGAACATGGCAGCGATGGCATACTGAGCGAATCAAGAAACCACGTGATTTAACAGTGACCCTGTGACCACGCCCAGAAAGAACTGGAATCAGCCTCGGCGCCCTGGAGAATGGCTCTCCTTTCTTACACAGGCGATGAGGGTGGGGAGGCAAGGAGGACACTAAGGTTTGGTCCTCTGGGGAGGAGAGGAGATGGAGGGAAGGGCGGGCAGGAAAAAGGCAGGCAAGTCCTTGCAAGATGAGGATGTGGACGGCAGATCCCCAAAGTCCACGTGGGGTCTGTAAGAGGAGCTTTATGAGCCACCATCTTTGTGAACCTAGCTGGTGAAATAGGCACCAGCCCACCAGAGATCCTGTTTGCTACCACGGCCAAGGAGGTGCCACACAGCCCCAGGACCCCAAGCCATCCCCGCAGGGAGGTGTGTGGCTTACGTGCACATGGTAAGCTGGAGCAGACAATGGCTACAGGGTAAGGCCAAATGGACTCGGTCCATCTGGGATTGGACTGAGCAGCGGCCCCCAGCCTCTCAGCTGTAGCTGACCGGCTTTACGAGGCTTCCCTACCCTGCACTTCAGACCACCGAAATCCTTCAGACCCGGGTTGTTACAATACGGTGCAGTCTTCCTGCCTCTTCCCTAAAGTGTCCTAATGGTCAACGTACGAAGATGACGCACCTAAGTATGTTGCATGCTTCACTGCTTTGGTTTTGTACCGAGGAAAGCCCACTGTTCTTAGCCTTCAGTGTGGCCCAGGCCTCGGCCAATCAGAACGGATGCCGGCCCATCAGGGCCCGGCCTGCCTGCCTGCTGCATCAGTGGGTGCCTGCCGAACCTCAGCGGGCTTTGTTCTTCCACACACTCAGAAAAGGAATGAGAAGAACAGCCTTTTCTCCTAAATCCTCCCTTTCCCTTCCCTTTCCCTTTCCCTTTCCCTTTCCCTTTCCCTTTCCCTTTCCCTTTCCTTTTCCTTTTCCCTTTCCCTTTCCCTTCCTTTCCTTTCATTTGACCGTGCCCTCGAGAAAGTGCTCCCCTAGAGAAGGGAGCTCGCTCGCTCATTCATTCCTTCACTGGGTGGCGGCCAAGGCCAGCGGCACCAGGTCCCAGTTCCCGTGGGAGCCCCACAGCGAGGAGGCCAGCCGTGCAGACCCCTTTCCCACGGGCCCACCAGCCGCTAAGGGAGGCTCGGTAATGAGTGGGTCTGCAGCTGCTGTCTGCTCCTTTTCTCACATCAGAGGCATTCATACCCAAACCACACTTCTGAAAATTTCCATGGCAGAGTAAATACTGCCTTTCAGTCGCTGGTGAGTCATCTTCATCTCCCACAAACGCTCCGGGAGCTAAGATTGAAGATAAGCGGAGAATGTCAAAGATGGTGGCTCACACAGGCCAGGAAAAAAGCTCATAATCCCTCCTGTTCTGCATGAAACCAGGGAGAGGAAAAGGGGCCAGGGTCACTGCCGTGGTCTCAGGGTTGAATGAGAGCAATACTGCTTGCTTGCTTGTTTTGGTGAGAATCTGGTTCACAGACCTGGGACCATCCCTCAGGGAGCAGGGCAGCCTGGGCTTTATCTCAGGGGATGCCCAGGACCCAGGCCCTGCTGGCAAACAGTGCCAATGACTTTGAAAAGAGCAGACTTGTGGTTCACCAAAGAACTTGTATGCACATATGCGTAACCCAGGGACACAGACAATAGGGTGCTGAAGGCCTGGAGTGGGGCTGGAAGCAGGGGGCCAGGCCAGAAGGGGCCAACGGAGAAAAAAAGAGGACAGATACTTTCAACAAATAAAGATTTATTTATTATATTTAAAAAAATATCTTTTATTGATTTCTTACAGAGAGCAAGGGAGAGGGATAGAGAGACAGAAACATCGATGAGAGAGAAACATCGACCAGCTGCCTCCTGCACACCTCCTACTGGGGATGTGCCCGCAACCAAGGTACATGCCCTTGACCGGTATTGAACCTGGGACCCTTCAGTTGGCAGGCCGATGCTCTATCCACTGAGCCAAACCAATTAGGGCTAAAGATTTATTTATTTATTTATAAAATATATTTTTATTGATTTTTTTAACAGAGAGGAAGGGAGAGGGATAGAGAGACAGAAACATCGATGAGAGAGAAACATCGACCAGCTGCCTCTTGCACACCCCCTACTGGGGAGGTGCCCGCCACCAAGGTACATGTCCTTGACCGGAATCGAACCTGGGACCTTTCAGTCCGCAGGCCGACGCTCTATCCACCGAGCCAAACTGGTTTCGGCAAAAGATTTATTTTTTAAAAAGAGAAGAGCAGACTTCTCGTGAAGGCCGTGAAGCAGGTTACAGGCGCAGAACCAGGAGCGAGTGAGCACGTTCACAAGATGAGGAAGGCGAGCCGGACAGAGGCCAGTGTGTGCACACACGCCCCCGCATGTCCACAGTCACTCTTGCTGACTAGACAAGAAGGCAAAGCCATGACCTAGTGAAAGGGGCCGACTAAAACTTCCCCTCTGTTTTCCAGGAGGAGTCTGCTCGAGTTCTCAAAAAAAAAAAAAAAAAAAAAAATGTCCCTTACTATGATTTTAAAGTATTTTCTCTTTTCTCTTAAAGAAGAAAACCTAGCTTAGAACTCAGCAAAAAGGTATCTCAGCGCAGCTTTGAACAGATTCTTTCAGTTGGAAAAACATGTGAAAATAGATTTAGAGCGTTTCCAAGCGTCTTTGAAACACTCCTAATCCTCTCGGTGCCGCAGGATCTGCTCAAGCAAGTTAATGTCTTGAATCCTTTGAATTCTCAGGCGAGGCTCCCCCTAATACTTAAAAAGAAAACCTGGCGCTTGTGAAGCACAGGCTGGTGGCTAGAACACCGGACAGAAAACAGCGGCCTTGGAGGGCAGGGTGGCTGGGAAGGAAGGGGAGTCGTGGATGTGCAAGCTTTCTGGGTGAAAGAAGCATTATCATATTTGAAAGAAGCATAAAATTGGCAGCCTTGTGAAAATGATAACAACCATAAAAGTTTTGATTGAAGATGTTACTAATTTACAATCAATATTAATCTTACCTTCTTTTTTCCTGTCATGTTCCATTCTTTTAGAACTTGGATTGCGCTGCCTAGACAAAGACAAAGGGCCTTTAATGCGTATTCACACTGCACAAAATTCATCTCGGTCTTTTCATCTCGGTACCAACCCCCCCCCCCCGGCTTTTTCATTTGTTTTGATACGTCCTACCTTAATAAAAATGCCAGTTTCGTGTTTTACTTCCAGATTTTCATTTAATTCACCGCATGATCTTAGTTTTATCAAAACATTAAGCCCTACTACATGAAGCTTATTTTTCTTGGTCATTATGCTGTCTTAGGGAAAATGAAATATATCTTGAGAATTTTCTGCTAGCTGCGTTGCTGTAAGTAGAATTAAAATTGTTCTGTTGGATAGATGAATCGAAAGGCCTGTAATCTTCCGGGCCAAAGGTGGGGTTTGAGTGTTATTGACCATGTGAATCACGGGTTTTTGTTCGGCCACTCCTGCTCTTTTCCCTGCCTCAACTGTGTTCACGGTTTGCAAGGTGACAGGCCAGACCAGCTGTTGTGAGCTTTGCGCTCATCCGGGGGAAAGGTGGGGGGTGGTCTTTGCCAGGCGCCCACTTTGAAACAGAAGTTCATCAAATGACAACAGTGCTAGGCTCTGTCAATTCCACTCACACATGTGGAGCCACACAGGCTCAGAGGAAAAGCCTACCCTGGTATGTTACACACCTTGTTGTTTGTATGATGTATGTACGTATGTACGTATGCATGTATTAATCTTTTGCTCAAGTAAATGCTTCCACTTATTCTAGCAAAGTTCTTCCCCTCATTCCAGCTGAGCTGGGGGTAATTTCAACAATTACTTATTGGTAATGAGTGCATTAGCTTTCTTCGTATTAAGCAGTTACTTCTCCAAGAGTAAGCGTTCTCATACAATCTCATTGCACTGTAGTCGTTCTCTGCAAGGAGTGTGTTGGCCAAACAAAGATAAACTTGAGCTTGGGCTTTGTAAGAAATTTCAAATTAGCCGGGCTCCAGTTATGGAGTCTGCTGGCACTGTTGGGTAAGCAGAGGCGGCGTTGCTTTGACTAATGTTCAGACGGGCTAATTAGTCCTGTCTACTCAATGTTTCTGACTCAGCGGCCCTCACAGGCTTTTTGAGTTACTTGTACTTGAAATAATAACGCTGCACTTAAAAGTGCACCACAGTTCAGACTTTCTGTTAACTGGGCTGGCCTTCCTCTGATTTTCCCAAAGAACTAATGCTTCACAGGATTTCCCTCTTGAAGAACTTGAGGAAGTTTCTTTCATTGGGTTTCTGGGTAAGTCCCACCAGCGGTGGCTCTCACTCCTAGATAAGCTTCAGGTTTTTAAATAACATTTTTTAAAATGACAAAAGACTGCCCTTTTTAAGCAGAGGAAGGAAGTAAATTGCTTCCTGCTTTTTCAATGGCAATACTCAATTATTCCTCTGGTTTTCATATTTTGACATAAATTCTACTTGCCCTATTAAAAAAAAAAAAGAGCTTCTGGAGGGTAATTCTGAAGAAGAAGTAACCATGTTTGCAGGGAATTGTGAAACTGTTACTGTTAAAGTTTAATTACACTGAAAATGCTTGGGGTTTCCTGGGCCACTCGGAAGGAGCGCTGTTAATATGTCATGTAAGTGGTTGCTGACACGTAGTTTTGATTCCCTGTGGCTTTTAAACAAGCTGTGTGATGGGTCCCCAGCCATAACGGCATGGGGCTCCTCAGCGATCAGTGAGGGTTTTATTTAATGAGACCGAGACCCGGACAAGGCGAGCATTCCAGGAAGGACGAGCAAGGTGCTCTCTGTAAACACCACGGGGCTCCGGCAGTGACCAGTCACCGGGCGTCCGCGCACTTCCTCGGGGTCACGCTAATGAAACCTTCACTGTGGGCCACAAGCCCATGGGGGAGGGGACAGTCGCCCTAACCCTTTCCCGAGGCTCCGGTTCCATTCGAGGGATGCTGCCAGGGGAAACCTGAACAGTGTGTCTGAGCCAGGATGTGTATAGCTCCAACATTTTCTTTTTAATAAATTTAAAATACACACACACACACACACACACGTAATTATTGATTTCAGAGAGAAAGGGAGAGGGAGAGAGAGAGATAGAAACATCAATGATGGGAGAGCATCATTGAAGGCTGCCTCCTGCACACCCCCTACTGGGAATTGAGCCTGGCAACCTGGGCATGTGCCCTTGACCAGAACAGAAACCAGGAACCTTCATTCCTCAGGCCGATGCTCTATCCACTGAGCTACACTGGCTAGGGCCCAACATTTTCTTTTTGAAGACACACTGGCCTGGAAGCCACAACGCCTGGTTAATATGGCGCTCTCTACTATTTGTTGTTGGTGGTTACAGATTCCCTATCGACTGGTCCCTGAATCAGGGAAAAGCAGGAAAGCTGTGCACTGTGGGTCTGCCTGCAGGTCTATTTTGAATGATAATCATTTTTAAATTCAATTAGGACCTTAAACCTTGGCTGCCTACATCAAAGTGTGAGCCTGTTGCCTGGTTCCAAGATCTTGTCTGAAAGGCAATTCTACTGGTAGGAACTTCGGACGATTATTCTATTCCTAGGAAAATGAGCAGGTCACAGTATCCTTAACAAACGCAGTGCAAATAGGATGTGGTTGAGAGGCGCGCTACGTCTTCCCTGACCTCATCCTTCAGATTATGGTGAGCCAGTCTGTATTGACAAAACAGAGGCTGACACGGGACCAGAGGCCTGTGACAGCCAAGGGCGGGCCTGCGATCTCTGTTCATCTGGGAAATGTATTTCCTGTGATTAGGAGAAGAGCGTGTCCTAGTCTGCAGATCTAAAGCAGTCGGCAATACACTTACAGGAAAAAACATTCCGAGACTTAAGATGCTATAACATCACTGGCAATAGGCTTTCTAAAAGACAATTAAAAAAAAAAAAAGGCAAAAAGGTTCTAGAAATAGAGGAGATGAACTGTTATTCCAATTAATTAGGCAAATTCAAAATAAAAAAGTAAGGCGATCAAAAAATAAACCAGTCCCCTCGGATCATAAAGCATCACCCTCAAGGATTCCAGTCGTAGAGCCAAGGAGAGTGACAACGTCCCAGGTCGGAGCGAGTCCTTCCCCTTCAGGCACAGGACACGGTCAGATAAAGCGCGTGTTCAGTAACAAACACGAATGACTGGCAGCAGTGGAATTACAGCATTGCTATAGGAATCCTTTAGGAAACACTTAGAAAACATCTGTAGTGTTTTCCCACTAGGAACGATGGAAGAAACACTAAGTTGTGTTCTTGTTGGGTATGTCTGTGTGGTGGGTATTCAGGGCACTTAGGAGCCCGTGTGGAAGCCCCGGGCACGCAACTCTGACGTCCCCGGTCTGGCCGCACTCACCGTCCACGAAGGCCTGCACGGCCTTGTCCACGTTGAAGTCGAACTGCTGCAGCACCAGCACGATCTCGTTGTTGCTCTTGTTGGGAACCACGGAGCGGACCGCGTAGATCTGGGAGGGGAGGAGGGGGAAGGAAGGGAAGCGCTTTAAACATCTCCCACTCGGGGCTCTCTCACGGGACATAATGGCAGCTGTGGGAAAGGCCTCGGCCCTCAGCCTGCGCAGGTGTTCCGGCCAGCGGGAGCGCACCCCGCAACCACCTGGACACCCGGTGCTGCACCCACATGTCTTACAAAGATCCCCTTGTTGGGACTCCAACGGAGAGTGTGAAAAGCCAGCTACCCTCCCCGGGGCTCCAGATGCACACTGATCTGTGTGCGGGGAGGACACGGATGTGCTCTGTCTTGGGCTCCCCCTGCCCTGGCTCCGGGGGGGGGTCTCTGGGCCTTGTGCCTCAACGTCTCCGGTCTGCACAGTGGAAACCGTCACCCCGAGGCTGCCGGTGTGAACTCCTCTGATGTTTACAGAAACAGAGAAACGTGGGCATTGCGTTGTCCAAAACGGCAATCTTAGCCATAAGGCAGAAAATGCTCCCAAACACACATGTGAAAACAAAGCATTTCCAACACAGTAAATATATATGTGAGAGCAAAGGAGTGCAGTAAATAAGGCTGACAGTCAATTTAAAAAAATATATATTTTATTGATTTTTTACAGAGAAGAAGGGAGAGAGAGAGAAAGAGAGAGAGAGAGAGAGAGAGAGAGAGAGAGAGAGAGAGAGAGACAGAGAGAGAGAGAGTTAGAAACATCGATGAGAGAGAAACATCGATCAGCTGTCTCCTGCACATCTCCCACTGGGGATGTGCCCGCAACCAAGGTACATGCCCTTGACCGGAATCGAACCTGGGACCTTTCAGTCCGCAAGCTGATGCTTTATCCACTGAGCCAAACCAGTTTTGGCTGAGTCAATTTTTGATGGCCTGTACGTATTTCTTAGTCAAATTTAACATGTGTTCTTTCGTCTGGCTTAGCAGAACTGATCTCTACCTCCCTGGCAATTGCCATGGGGTGCTCTATCCACGTTAGCAAAGCCTGGATCCCCAGCTTCCTGTCAAGGAGATTACTGCATCTGCTACGGGCAAACACGAGCGTGCTGCCTGGTGCCAAGGTAAGCGGCATCACAGGGGTGAGCGTGGCATGATCTTCAGTGTTTACATCCATGGTGTGACCAGCTGAGTCTGTGAGTTGCCTGCAGTTCACTGTAATCAGATTCATGGCTTATGGGTTGTATGGGTATGGATGTAATGTGGCTCCATTGACTAGATTTTACAGGCATCTTCAAACTACGGCCTGCGGGCCACATGCGGCCCGCAGAGGAGTCTGATCCGGCCCGCCAGGTTTTTTGGGCAGTGAGTGCAGCCGAGGTGTTACAGTAGGAATTAGTAGTTTATATAGTCCGGCCCTCCAGCTCTCTGAGGGACCGTGATCTGGCCCCCACTTTAAAAAGTTTGAGGACCCCTGGCACTAGAACATTTAGTTATGTTAGGAAACAGGTAGCCTTCTCCGTACAGAGCTGTACATATGAGAATTTAGATTATGCTGAGCAAACAGTACAAGCAATGGGTGAATGACTTGTAGAGGTTCTGATACTCCAGATCAGAAAGCTGGTTTTGAATCTTAACGCTCAAAACCGCTCACTCTGTGGTGTTTACTGAGGACTCCTACAACATATGTATTTGCATATGTGATTCAAGATTTCTCTGTTTTTTGTTTTTTTTTCTATTCTCACACTTTATGGTTCTTAGTTTTTCTAGCCTCTGTATTGAAAAACAGTAACTGCTTCAAATCTAAGTTTGTTTTTTTTTTTCTCTTTTAAAAATCCATTCAGTGACTATTTTTTGAATGTCTGTTGTGTGACAAGGCATCAAACTTCCTGGAACTTACAGTCTAGAGAGAAATGTACACATTGATCAGATGATCACACAAACATATGCCAGCACACAGTGATAAAATCTATAAAATCTTATGACAGGGTGACATGCATGCCTTTATGTAGGTAATCTGAGATCTGAAGTGAGAAGAGATGAATGGGAGGTAAGGGGAAAGGCATTTTAGGCAGAGGGACCAGCATGAATGAGAAGCAAGGTGCAGATGAGGAGAGAGTGGCTGGAGGTGACTTAGGAGGGAGGCAGGGGGTGGGGCTTTTAGAGGGTAAGACAGGCCAGAGACTCAGGGAAAAGATCATGCAGAGCCCTTGGGGCTGTGCAAAGGATGCAGGTCTTCTGAGCATCCCTCAAGGATGCTGACAAGACCTTCTGTTAAGTTGTTCTTATTCACTGATTGTGTTAAAAAAGATAGCTCTCTCTCTCTCTTTCTATATATATATGTGTGTGTGTACATATATGTGTGTGGATATATATATAGACATATATATTTATATACATATGTATGTGTGTGTATATATATATGTATCTATACACACACATATATTTTTGCATGTAAATGCAAGTTAAGGTGTTGATTTTATACACTTATATATTGCAAAATGATTACCACTATAGCATTAGCTAGCATCTCTATCTCATCACATAATTACCATTTATCTTGTGGTGAGAACATTTAAGATCTACTTTCAACTTTCAAATACAAGATACAGTATTATTGGATACAATCACCATGCTGTACATGAGATCCCCAGACCTTGTTAAATCTCCTAACTGGAAGTTTGTACCCCTTGGCCAATATCTTCCCATTTCCCTCGCTTTTTAAAAGAAGTTAAGATGGGGAGAAAAACAAGAACAGACCTACATCCAACCCAGGAAAGTCATTATCAGCGTGTGCCCAACTAGAACTACAGAGGCCCCGTATTTACCAGAGCCTTGGATGTCTAAACGTTACATGCGACCCCTCTAACGCAGTTCTTTAAAATCAAATTCCAGCATTTCAACCCACTCTAGTTGGTTAGCATTACACAGAATTCCTAAGTAATCACCATTATTATTACCACGTCAGCATGCTCTTCTAAATAATACAATGCTTAGTTACTTATGACATTAACTACACTATACCTGGGTTTGAACTGTGCAGGTCCACATAGCCTTGGATGTTTCAAATAAATATTGTAAAGGTATAGTTTTTCTTCCATATGATTTTCTTGATACCATTTCCTTTTCTCTAGCTTACTTTAGTGTAAGAATACAGAATAATACATGTAACATACAAAGCTGTGTTAATTGTTTACATTACTGGCTTCCGGTCAGCAGTAGGCTTATTAGCAGTTACATGTTTTGGGGAGTCAAAGGTTACCCTCCAATTCTTGACTGTGCGGAGAGGAGGGAGGGGCATGCTGGTAATCCGCCACCCTCGTGTTGTTCCAAGGTCATCTGTAATAACATTAGACCAGAGTTCTCAACCCATAGCTGTGTGATCAGTAAAGACCCACAATCCTATATAATAAAAGCATAATATGCAAATTGACTAAACGGCAGAACAACCAGTTGCTATGACATGCACTGACCACCAGGGGGCATATGCTCAATGTGGTGGGATATAGAAAACATCCAACTGGTCATCTTATACATCCTAGGACTTAACGTTGTCAACAACAGAAATCTGACACCAAATCTAACTGTGGATATTGCATACGATTCCCAGAGGAAGCCCCTTGCTGGAGCTGCATTCCTCTGCATCCCTCTGGGTGCTGATGCCATAAACCAGTGGGCCAGGCGGCCAGTGGGCGCAGGTTGACAATCCGGAGCCCTTGTTCGCAGTTGGCTTAGCAGCTGCCTTGCTTTTTCCAAATCACGTTCCCCTGCTTTAGAAATTGGCTTTTGCTTATTCTTAGATATCCCATGCACCTCAAAAGTGGTTGTGATTTCGCCTTCAGTGTTTTAATCTCCCCTTCCCTCCTCTCTCTGGGGCTTCCTATCTGGCCAGGCAGGTTTTGGCCCATTCTGCCTCAGGCCCGCCTGCTGGCATCGCGCCCTCACCAAGCAGAGGCTGGGCTTCCATAGCCTTTCTACTGCAGCTTCCTACCTTCCCCTCCCTCCTCTGGACCCCGTGGTCTGGTGTTAGAGCTGCTAGCAGCTTCCTGCTTCGCACTGTGCACTTTGTGAGCCTGTCTGGGATGGCTCCTTAGAAATCCTTCCGCCTCACCCATGAGTCATTGAGACTGTGCCTGGGTTTCAGAGATGGATCAGACCCGTGTTCAGTCCATCCACACAGCGGTGTGATCAGTAAAGATCCAGCATGATCAAATAAACATAAACCCCACTCCCTCTGCTCCAGGCTCTCCCCACAAATCCACCCCCCTGCTGCCAGACGGCTCTGCCCAGAGCGGAACAGCGGCCCTTCACCACCTTCCTTCCTGAGAACAAAGTCAGTCTCTACCACCTGGCAGTTGGGGCCATGAGCAGCGGGGCTCCAACCTGCTCTCCCAGCGCCCCTCCTGCTCTGCCCTTTACGGACAAACACAGCCCGGTGCTGGCCTCCCACCCCCACTGCTGTGCATTCTGCCTCTGACCTAAGCTGTGTGTGTTTGTCTGAACCTTACACTCCAGCTGAAATGCCATGTGTCCCATGAAGTCCTCCCCATCCCTTTCAAAGGTCATCCCTGCCGCCTTTCAATTCCCACAGCCCTGAGCAATAGGTCTCTCTCTCTCTCTCTCTCTCTCTCTCTCTCTCTCTCTCTCTCTCTCTCTCTCTCTCTCTGCCTCTCTTTCTCTCTCTCTCTTTCTCTCTCTCTCTCTCTCTCATTGTTTTAAAGGGAGAGACAGATACATCAATGATGAGAGAGAATCATGGATCAGCTGCCTCCTGCATGCCCCCTAGTGAGGATTGAGCCCACAACCCAGGCATGTGTCCTGATGAAAACCAAACCGTGACCTCTTGGTTCATAGGTGGACATCAACCACTGATGTCCTTTGGCTGGGAAGCAGGAGGTCTCTCTTAACACTTAGCACCTGTTACTCTATATCCACGTGTTTGGTACACACTCTGTCTCCCAGGCAGAGAGCGCAGACTCCTCCTCTCAGACACTTGGTGCAGAATCACCATGCCCGCTTGGAGGAGAGCATGCCAATGTGTAGGTACACCAGGCGGCTGCCTTGAGTCACCAGCGTTTTTACCTTCCACAGTAACAGACTCCGCTGACTGCGATGTAACTAAACATTACATGGGCAGGAAGAATACACATATGTTCCTTCAATTTCAGTAACAGAGAGGGAAAAATATTTGTAAGACTCGATAATTTTGCTTCCTTTAGAACATACTCATGGTGTTTTGTGGTGTTTTAAAAGTATAAAGTGAGCCTGGCCAGCATGGCTCAGGGGTTGAGCACCAACCTATGAGCCAGGAGGTCACAATTTGATTCCCGGTCAGGGCACATGCTCGAGTTGCAGGCTCCATCCCCAGGTGGGCCATTTAGGAGGCAGCTGATTCATGATTTTCTCTCATCATTGATGTTTCTATCTCTCTCCCTCTCCCTTCCTCTCTCTGAAATCAATAAAAATATATTTTAAAAATATGAAATGGCATAGTAACTACCTATCCTTCTGCAGCTCAGCCCAGCAGACAGATAGTGGGTGAGCTCCCAGTCAGTGACAGGTGCGGAGGACAGGAAGGGGAAGCAGATGCAGCCCATCTCCTCACCCCCTCCCCCCCCCCCAGAGGGACAGGGAGGCGAGGAGCCTGGCCGTCTGTGCCGGGAAGTGTGTGCTCATGCTGTGTGTCTAGGAACAAGGCGCGGTGGTTCTCAGAGAAGCCTCAGGCCAGTCCGCTGGGGAGGCGAGGATCCTTTCTCAAGGAGCAGCCATATGGCAAGGAAGGAGCTTTGGGATTCAACACACCCGGGTCCTACTCCTGGCTCTGCCACGGGCCAGCTCTGTGACCTTGGATGAACTGCTTAACTAACTGAGATCTGGTTCTGGGGCAGTAAAAACGAGGATCTTTCTTGCTAGAGTCTCTGTGACAATGAAGACACGATGCATGAAAGTGTCTGAGACAGGATTGGGCGTACATTAGCTGCTCAACACATTTTAAAAGGAAAAGGGTGGGGGCATTCACACTGGGCCACGAAGGAGAGGGGTCTCTCTGGGAGCGAAGGCTGGCGTGTCTGTGCAATTGGAAGAACATGTGGTGAGTACGTTGGCCAAGACTCATTTGGGGGAGACAGCCCTGTACGCCTCCCTCCACAGCTTGGTGGGCGCCAGGAGACCCGAGGCTCTCCTCGATCCCACTCCCCTTTCTGCAAGCCGACACGGACACAGAAAGCCCATCTTGGGGGTCACTAACAACACTTAGTTTTTCTCCCTCTCATTCTCTCATTTATTTATCCAAGGCTGGATAGAGCAGTCACAAAAGAGCTATGGTCATTACCACACCTAGAGAGGAAACCAGATGTAATCATGTAAATTTATATATACACTCAGTGGCCAGATGATTATGATCTCTGGACGCATAATAATCTGGCCACTCAGTGTATATCCTATATAATAAAAGGCTAATATGCAAATTGTCCCCTCGACCAGGAGTTTGACCAGCAGGCAGGCCAGTCAACAGCCCATGTCCCCTCCCACTGGCCAGGTTGGCCGGACCACACCCATGCAGGAATTCATGCACTGGACTTCTAATATAGTATATTATTATGCATTCAGAGATCATCATAATAGGGGCCACTCAGTGTATGTGTAATTGCAACTTATGCTAAGTGAGTGATAGGAAAGAAGCTATCAGAACACAGGGACGACGTCACAGTGTCAGGAAGCAGCCTGGCTGAAGAGACGAGTGGGCCAGTCAGATCCTCTGCCGGGGGTCTGCTCTACCCCACACGAAGGGGCGGGCAGGGGTCTTTGGAGCTGCCTCGCTCCCTGCCTTTCCTGCTTCCTGGACTTTTCCTGAAGCCCCACGAGGCCCCACCAGACCTTGGTAATAACCCCCTTTCTACCTGCACTAGTTTGAGAGGGTTGCACTTTCTAGAACAAGCAGCAAAGAGCCTAGAGGCGAAGTAGCAGCTAGGGATGACAACACAACAATAAAGCCCAATAATGAGTCCAGCTGGCAAAGGGGAGAAAGGGGCCATGTCAAAGATAAATTCTGCTAACCGGCAATGACGTGGGAGATGAGAGATGCCTGACCTGCTCACATACCTCTGCCGGCCCTCAAGCTGCCATCGTTATTCATGGATGTGACCCTTTGCCGCCCTGGGATGTGAGTTCCTGAGTGACAGGGACTGTATCTTTATAGCCACAGGGCCGGGAACAATGGGTGGCATTCAGCAGATGATTCATAAATGTTGTTGAACAAACAGATGAAGGAATGAATGAACAAAAGGAAGTAGAGAGTCTAATACAATAGCCGCGGAAACATTCCGGTTTACTCATCCACTTTTCTTTCACTGCATCTCTGGATTCAGCACAAAGCATCACTCGGTATTAGAATGCACTCAAGCCCAAGATGTACGGCGAGCGCCCAGGTCCCAGGAGCAGCCTCTGCCTGGTCCTAGCCTCCTGCAGCAGCCTGTGGTCTGGGAGGGGAGCTCAATCCCATTCCTGCCGTAAGGACAAGCAGTCACACAGCCAGCAGCCGCCTTTCCCACCAGTGAAAACCAGCATTATTCACGGGTTTGCCGTTCCTGAAACTTTGAAAGGAATTTTATAATCAGCTCTGGTCACATTTCTCAAAGGCTGAGCCACTCGGAGACGCCCTAGGAACAGCTCGCTCTGCTTTACTGGCCGGGCCACTAACACTGTCTTCACACTAATGAAGGCAGGTCTCCCACGAGTCTTCTCGGGGAAGAAAATGCTCTTCGCAGACCAGTACCTCCGCATCATGGATAATTCCATAATTTAATTGCCTTTCCCAGCATCTACTGTCTGCCAGCAAAAATATATGCATGAGTTGTTGTCATGTTCTACTTGGCTGACTTCTGGGGAATTAACACCAAGGGTACAAATCAAAATTAACTTTTTTCTTTTCTTTCTTTCTTTTTTTTTTTTTTTTTTTTTGGCAGGAAACCAGGATAAGAAGGAAAAAAATGAAGATTGGAAGGTGGAGGAAATGCGGTTTTCACAGAATCATGGGAAGTTTAAAGCGAGGCTTTGCGATCATCTAGCTGTGGCTTCTCAAACTTGAAAGCACCTTCCAGTCACCTGGGGACTGATTAGAATGCTGAGTCTGCATCAGAAGCTTGGGTGGGACCCAGGATCCTGCATCTCTAACAAGCTTCCAGGCGATGCAGATGCTGTTTGTTCAAGAAGGTGGCGGGCAGAGGCCTCCCCGAAGGCGTCTATGCCCTGACCGCCGGGAACCTGTGGGCATGTTAGGTCACATGGCAGGTTAGGGCTGCGGACAGCATTGAGGAAGCTGTTAGTCAGCTGACCCGGAGATGGGGAGGTTATCCGGGAAGCTCTCAGTGGGCCTGATATAACCACAAGGGGCCTTATACATGGAAGGAGGAAGGAGGAAGAAGGAAGGAGGAAGGAGGAAGGAGGAAGGAGAGAGGGTTCCAGAGATGCCATGTGACAAAGACTTGACCCGCCATCGCTGGGTCTGGAAATGAAAGGTGACCATGAGCTGAGGAATGCAGACAGCTCCTGGAAGCTGGAAAAGGCAAGGGAACAGTTCTCCCTGAGAGCCAGAAAGGAATGCAGCCTACCCACCCCAGAGTTCAGCCCAATAAGACCCACCCAGAACTCCAAAGCTGTCAGAGAGAAAATGTGTGTTGTTTGAAGCCACTATGTTGTGGCCATTGGCTGCAGCGACAGGAACCTAACACCATGGACCACGCGCTGAGGAACGGAAGTTGACTCCATTGGTCCTCTGACAGGAAGATGTCTTTCTCTTTCCCATCAACGCTCCTGTGTATAAAAATTACCCCTTCCAGAGGGCAGCTCTCTCTCCCCAAACCCACACGTTTTAAAGGAATTCTGTTCATTCAAGCCAGGTATTTCTGCCGGAAAGTGAGATAAATCTGACAGCCTCTGCCCCAAGGAGCTGACAGAACAGTAGGAGAAGAAGGCAGAGTCGTAAATAACAACTAACTCAGGAGTCACTCTGACAACAAAATCCCTCTGAACTTCACCTGTTCTCCATCCTTTCATTCCCCTTGCCCTTCACCGGGGCAAAGCCTTCCTGCAACCATCTCAATCACAACCCCCAAAGCACTGGGCTGCTTCACTAACCAGGGAAGGGGCCAGCCAGGAGGAAGAATGTGAAGAAAGGGAGACAAGACAGGAGATAAATTATGCAACAAAGTCTCAGAGGAATTGCAAAGGGAAGGGAAGGGAAGAAAAGAAAAAGATAGCAAAATCCACGTGGAAAGCAAGCCTTGGAAAGGAGGAGGAGGTGGGGGATGGTTTTCAGAATTCTGAGAAAGGAGGAGAAGAGAAAACGGAGAGTGAATATACAATAACACTTTGAGATTGTGGAGAGGACCTTTCAGCCAACCATTGCCTCTGGGTGAACATTTGCAGGTTCTGCTTAGGGCTAAAACAGTGGGACAAGGTTGAGAGCGGCTCTCTGGGGCTGGGGAGGAAATGGCCTGGATGAATGGAAGGACGCTGAGCGGGACAAAGGCCCACGAGCGCTGACAGCACAGTGCTGTCACGGGGCCAGCTGGCATGGCTTTCCCTAGCGATTCTCAGTAAGTGAGGAGCAGGCGCAGAGCAAAGGAAGGCCCCACGGTTACAGCATGAGCATCACAGCTGAGACTCATCCAGCCCCAGACTCAAGGCACCTGTGGTCTGTGATGGGGAGGATGGTGGGCGGGTGACCAGGGACAAGAGGTTCTTCGGAGAACAAACAGCAGATGTTAGAGAGAGCGAGGGGCGGAGGGAGGGAGATGACAAGAGGATGTGGCCAGAAAGGGGATGCGAGATGCTGCCAATCCTTGGTTCTGGTTCCGCCCCTGGTGAACATCAAACAGACAAGCTCAGCCTTTCACTTTCTCCACGGAAACGGAGTGTGCCCCAGGACTCCATGTTGTATGTGTAGACACGGGCTCTGCAGCAGTTTCTCACAAGCTGTGCTTCCCAGGCTTGCCAGGGTGCAGCCCCTCTGCGTGGTCCTGCTGAAGCAGCAGAGGTGGCCGATTGGAGCCCAGGGCCGCGGGGCCGCCTGCCTGGGCCGGACCCCGCACATCCACGAGAGAAGTCTGAGCTGGCACAGGAACTTCTGGGAGCCACATCCCTGCCTGCCTCCCAGGAGCTTACTTTCAGGCTGACGCACCCCGAGTTGTTCTGTGACAAGAGTACCCCATCTCCCACTTGTGCAGCGACTAGAATGTGCAGACTCTGCTCGAAGCAGCTCACGTCTGCAACCATCGTCCCACCCAGTGAGGAGGAAGCCGAGTTATCTGGCTTCACACAGGGCCACCGCCTTCCTGCTGTCCTGGCCACCTCGTTCCAAAAGCCCACTCAGCTCCCGATCGAGGGCAGGGCCTAACCCACCTGCGGAGGGGGACCCTGCTGTGGCCACGGAAGAACACAATCTGCCTCAAAGGGTCAAACACAACCGCCACCCAGATTTCTTCCCATCAGCTCTGGGGCTAGACTTTGTCAATTCGCTAAACTTTTGGGAGAGGAAAATAATTGAACAGTTGTTATAACACTAAATGAAAATCAATAGCATCAAGAAGTCATATAACGTCTTTTAATTCCTAATAACCTAATGTGTAAAGCAAGAGATACATACTCAAGTGGACTTTTCTCTTATATAAGAACATCATGAAATTAAAGTCTGATGACCAAAGTTATCTTAAATCTGATAATTTAAGATTTGTCTATGATACATTTTTCATAGCAGAATTCTTACCTTTAATCCAACACTTGCAGGACACACACACACACATGCACGCACGCACGCACACACACACACGTGTATATATTTCAAAAGGTTGCTATTAGTAGCAGCTGCCCCTCTAATCTCTATTGAAACAAGCCACGGACTTCATACACATTTCATCTCACCCATCTGGCACGCAAGCAATCCTGCTTGTTTTCTATAATTGTGTTTGATTCCTCCTGGTTCCCCAGAACTACTAGCTAGACGTGCACATAATTTAGGGCAGTGTGAGCGCCTGAGGCCACTGGAGGTCTGTTTCCCGCCAGCCTGTCACACCCACACAGCTCAGGGCCTCGGTAAATACCTTCTCTGATGAAATCCACGTTTGGATTTATTCGTCAAGACACAAAAGGCGACATTATTTTCACAAGACATTTGTTTTTGGTATTTTAATCAGAATGGAAAAGTAAGAGAGTTTTAATTTATCTTCTGCTTCTAGCTTAAGACTATTCTATAAAAACCTCTTCTTTGGGATTTAAGGCCTCTGCTTGGCAGGAGGTGGGGAGGGTAATTACCGACATCCACCCTCCCTGTGGCTGCCTTCCCTCGTTCATTCACAGGACTTTCCAGATAAACAGTCCCATAAAAGTGTAAGTCGCTAATAACTGCTGATCAGTGCAAGAGTAAAGGAGTTAATTACCCTTTGGTCGATGCCAGAATGAAGGAGTTAAGTTAATCTCCCAATTAATACATCAGCGCTGGCTATTCCTTACCGTGGCATGCAGGAAGGGGGCCATTTGAATACCATGGAAATAGGCACAGAACTCCCTTTTTGGGGGAAGTGTTCACCCACAAATGTTCACCCACATGCCTTTTTTTATTTTAATAGGATTTACCAATTTAAGAAAAGGCATGCTAGCCCGGCTGGCATGGCTCAGTGGTTGAGTGTCCACAGTTC
Organism: Pipistrellus kuhlii; assembly: GCF_014108245.1. NCBI lineage: Eukaryota > Metazoa > Chordata > Mammalia > Chiroptera > Vespertilionidae > Pipistrellus > Pipistrellus kuhlii. The sequence continues at coordinate 11,686,373 of NW_023425573.1, forward strand.
GATTCCCGGTCAGGGCACAAGTTGAGAAGACTCCCCTCTCTCAGTGGCACATGGCTCAGCTCATTCAGAGAAAGGAAGGTCTCAAGTTTGTATTTAATTTACTAATTACTTTAGAACAGCGGTTCTCAAACTTTTTTATTAACGCCTTTCAATAAACATATAAATCACTTATGTGTTTGAATTCCCAAATAGGTATTTCCTTTCTAAAGCAAACCTCTCATTTCCCCTTCATGCTGTGTGGCTACGGAAACCTCCCTCTAGGGAAAGCTCAGGTGACCGGCAGTCCCACTGTCACCAGTGGGTCCACCACTGCCTCGGGACCCACGCCACCCCCCTCAAGGACGCCCCAGCCAACACCTGGGGCGATGGGGTGCTGAGGAAAGCTCCCGTCTGGAGGATGCAGGCAGCTCCGGCCCAACGACACCCCAGCAGCCTGGAGAGACTTTCCTAGAACCACACTGCCAGTTGACACTGCCTCCCCCACTTTCTTTTCTTCTGCTTCCTGCAAAGATGCAAGGCCCACATGGAGGTCTGTAGACTCACCCTACCTGCTCATGCTTCCTTCCCCTCAGTTTTTCTTCTGTTAGCACTCACCTGCTCCCTCTGCCCCCCAAATTGGTCCCTCATCTAGCCCGATCTTGGCGTCTCGGACCTTTCTTTAAATGAACACACACATGCTTCTCCCACCAATATGCTTATCCCAAGCCGTCCTAACGCAGGCCCCACTCCCTCTTCCTGTGGCCCTAACAGCTGAGAGTCACCAGTATAAAATCCTGGCTCAGTCATTTGCCTACATATTAATTAATACGTATTTGGGGACGTGAAGTCTATGCTATTACTGTCACAGGAGCTATGGAGTACACAGTTAAATTAAGAAGTCCGTTTCTTTTGTAAGCGGCTTGTAACCAAGTTGTAGAGAAACCGCTCACAGAGAAGTAGCGGCTTCAATAATAACCCCGCAGGCAGGCCACTTCCGAGTGCCGCCTCCATCCGTTCGGCTATCTGCCCATCCCCCCATCCACCTGGACAGGTTTTTAGTGCTCAAGGGCCAGAGAGAAGAAACCACGGCGGTGTTCTCACACTTTCATCTGCGGAAACGGGATAATGGAATGTGAAGGACCGTCATGGGAGGCAACCAGAAAGTTGGTGAAATACCCATAAACCCCGAGGGCTGGCCAACAGAGATAATTTTTCCTGTCCCCAAGGTTTCAGTTTTGGATGCGCTCTTGTATTCCTGAGCGTTAATCATCTGTGTGACATGCACGTCTCAGCCACAGTGTGTGGACGGGCTGCAGTGAGAGACTGGCAGGGGAGGGAGCGGGGGGAAGCAGGACAGAAACCCGGCGAATTCTCCCCACCTGGCTGCGAGAAAGCGAGGCGATGCTAATCCCGCAGTAGTGGATCTCTTCTCATCCCCTGAAACGGAGGCTGACATTTCCACTCATTCATTCAGTGCGTTCAGACTCCCTGCCAAGTCTCTTTCTCTCCCAGTTGCCAAGCAACAAAAACAGCAAGCTCTGTGCATAAGCATCAGGCGATGACTGTTGTCAAACGTCTCTCTTGTCTCAGGAAGGGGAGCCTAACGGTCCTTTTCTAAGAGAAGCTGGCGACAAGAACCTGCCCGCCGGGTAACAGGAAGCTGTGGTTTGGTGGTCTTGTGTGTGGCCTGGTGGTCTTGCTGTTGGAACTACAGGGTTGGGCTGCACTGACGTAAACACCCCTGAACGCTCCTGAAGTTAAAAATGTGCCCCCAACGCTTGCCCCTCGAGTCTTTTGAAACATCTGCATGTCATTGACGCTTGTCCTATGTCCGGGGAAGCCAGCTCTGTTCAGTGGAGTTGGTATTTCAAAGGGGACGGTGACAGGATGGCTTCTGCACGCTCTCGGCCGCTGCTGAAATCTCTTTAGTCAGAGGCCTGACCCGGCCCACAGGAGGAAGGAAGACGGGAACCACATTGCGGTGCTCTGTGAGACTGACCGAGGCCGGTCCGGGAGGGGAGTGGAAGGGGACCCAGGCTCACCTGCTGTGGACGGAGGAGGACACGGCCTGTCCCTGTCATCGGGGACCCCTCCCTGTTCCCGCTGTGGACAAGAGGCCCTCCCCTCCTCTGCGATTCCTCCTCCACTATTTTAATGACTCCGCGTGATTTCTGTTTACAGCCCCATTCACCTCTGCCACGTGAACAGCCGTGAGAGCCGTTCCCAGCGAGGGGTACAGCCCTACCAGGCTATTCTACACCGAGCTGTTCCTCGTCCCCACAGCGTTCCTTCTCGTCCGAGGCTCAGCAATCCTTTGAGAGAATTTGAGAGAGTCGAGTCCAGTTTCATGTTCTTTTTTCTGTTTGCTTCCCCTCCCTGCCCCTCTCCCCCGGCACTCACCCCACCCCACGCCAAGCCTCCACGATGCTGTTGTCTGTGTTCATGGTTCTTTTTCTCACTGGGTTTTTTTTTTTTTTTTTTTTTTTTTTTTTTTTACTTTGTTTTCTTTCTAATCTCAGTTCCATGAGAATATGTATTTTGAGTTCCACACAAAAATGCTAACGAGAGCTCCTTTTCCATTTTTAAATTGTAAAATAAACAGATGAGTTCCTGCGTAGTTGATAGGATTAGGAGCTCATAAAGCAGCTCCACATTTATCACTGCATTTGATGAGTTGGTGGAGTGGGTGTTATTATTATTATAATGCCCAGTCTACAGAGGAGAAAACTGAGGCCTGCACTAGATAAGATACTTGCTCCGGGCCGCTCAACTAATAATTGGGAGCTGATATCTCTGCTTCTGCCTCCAAACTGCACACTTTCCCCACGACTTGCCCTCCCCGGAGCTAACTTCCCAAGAGCTCTGGCTTCTCCAGGGTGGTTTAGGGTTTAGTTCTCAGTCCATCGCTGGACACTCAGGAATATTAACCCCACCTCTACCTTCCATCACCAAATCTTATTGCTGGACTGTGTTCTATGTAAACTGACGTATACTAACGCTTGAAAATACCTAACTAAAAGTTTTATTTTGTCCATGCTAGTTCCAGGAATCCTTTCATACTCATTTGAGAATTACATCTACAATTTTATAAATCAGTTTGGCTTGGTACCCTCGTGTTTCATATGAGAAGTAATGAAATAGTGATTAAGTCCTATTCTTGGCTTCTCTATGATTTTCCAATGTTGAATTTCATTAAAAAAAAAAAAATATGTCATTGAGAAAAGAGCTGTAAAAGTGAGTATGCCCGAAATATAAGATCCCTCATTAGCCCAAATATTTGGTTCTGGTATCTCTCCTTAACAAAATGACACACGAGGATTCCTTCCTTCCCTCCTTCCCTCCTCCCCTCCCAGGTTTTTCTTTAGTTTTTTTTTGTCAGAGTGGGATATTAGTTACACACCAAAAGACATCACTTGTTAGCATGAAACCTACATGAGAACAACACGCTGCCTTTTGGACAGAATCACCTAGGTAACCCTCGTTTCTGTTTCTAGAAGCAATTCAGACAGAACTTGCTTTACTTAACAGCAAAGAGAGAACTGAAAGGAGATGACACTGCTATTAACCTGTATCTCCTTTTTCAGAAAGGCTTGCGATCTGGCAAATAGCGTGAGTGAGAAATGCCTCTCTAAAGAACTTAGCTATGCAAGCAGGCATGTCCGTTCACTTGTTACCCACTCATCTCTGCTTCTAACTGGGGCCACCTGGGTGGAAGGCCCAGCTCCTGCCCCGGAGCACAGCACCTTCCTGTAGGAGACAAGACAGCGAACAATCACAGCGAGGAGTGCTGTCTGCAGGCAGGATGCAGAAACGCCACGGAAGCAAAGCGAAGGGCAGAGGCCAAGTAATTCAGGTGAGGCAGAAGGAAGCAGAAGGAAGGAGAAAGGAGGTATAGGGAAGGAAGGGGAAGGAGGGGTGAGCCCGTGAGGAGGATACCAGAGAGAGAAAACTGCCTTTGCTAGGCCCTGGAGGTCAGGAGGTCACGCAGGAGACTGGTCACCCACATCACACCAAGGAGACTGAACTCTGACCCCAACAATACTTCCCACTTAAATCCTTACGGTTTCCATCCAATGATATTAAGATATTTTAAAATAAAACAGTCACAGAGTATCGATTATAAATGCCAGCTGTCTTGGATATTAAACCTTGCATGATTAGTTTCTCCTTTGAATTAAAAGCTGCCTGAGGACAGAAATTATTTCCTCATCAAAGCACCTTCTCCTTTGCAACTCATCCGACAGTGGGCCCACTGGGGATAATGGATGGGCTCATCCCACTGCAAGGCCTTTACTGAGAATTTCATCTCCCACCGCGCTCAACGGTACATTGTGTAAGAACTCCACACGGGTCTCTCAGATCTCACAAAGCTTATACTTTAGGACTTGAGACATCACAGTTGTTATTGTTCTTAATTTTCAGAACTAAAATGTCACTGCTCTGCGTGACAGATTGAGAAACAAAGTAATCATAAAAAGGCCATAAAAGCTAATAACGAAAGGAAACAAACGCACCGAAAATAAATCAATGTAAAACTATAAATGATCAGAATCTTCAGTTGTTTATTATGATTTATTTTATCGAGCCGAGAAATCTATTAGCCTTTTGACCCCGGAAGATGGAATTCACTAATCGAGCTAGAGGGGCTCTGCAGCCCTTGTCACGTGGATTGATAGATAATATTTACAAATTAAAGATCACCCTCTTTCAAAGTAACGCCAGCCCTCCAGTCAGCTTCTGAAGTGGGACGGCAGGAACACCACCGGCTGCTCGGCCTTCTGTGCGTCTGTGCCATGGGGCACGACAGGAAGGTAACGGGGTGCCGAAAGCCATGCACGCGTGTTTACACCGAGCCTGGGAGGCGCGTGCACAGACCCGCCATCCTCCCCTCACTGGCTCGATGCCACCTTTGTTCTGAGCAAGATTCTCTCTGGCTGCCGAGACGACCATCCTGGTCTGCCCGGTGGTTGTAATTTGCAGGGAATCGATTGCTGAGACGCTGATGTTTAAAGCCCTTTTCCTCCCCGCAGCCTGCCTGCAGAAGCCGCTCTGCCCACAGGTCAGCAAACATTAGGAAAAGGGGGTCTTCGGTCAGCGCTTGGTGCTGGGCCCAGAGTTCCAAACTGGGGGCACTATTGTCTCCCTTGAGTATAGGACTGTCTCCCTTGAGTATAGGTCAGGGGGACTCTGAAGTCATGATATAAAAGGGGCGCATCCTTCTGCCACTGCGCACTCAGTGGCCCACAAGCACACATGTGGAGCATGTTATGGAATACAGTGGGCAAACACGTGGAGCATGTTATGGAATACAGTGGGCAAACACGTGGAGCATGTTACGGAATACAGTGGGTAAAAGACACACATCCACGTTTAAGGGAACACATCCAACTCCAAAGAATGGTATGTTGGTACAAGTTGGGTTTGACCATGTCCGCCGAGATTTGGGGCGACAAGTGTGTTCTGACTTTGAGGTTCACCTCAAGCCTCTGTGACCTCACCAAACAGGAAACCCACTGATTGTGAAGATTTGGAAAACATGTCGCGTAGCCACCGACAGAGCTTTCCGCTGAGCCAGCCTGAGCTTTTAGGAAACCTCACTCCCAGCCATGCTTCTACTTGCAGCCTTCCAACAGCTGCCTCTGCCCTTCGAATAAAGCCCTTCCCGTCTGTGTCTCAGGCTCTGAACTCAGGGAAGCCTGCGGGGTCCTTCTAAGAATACCGCCTTAGAATTAATAAAGTACATATAAAGTAAATCCAGTTACAAAGGAAACCCCTCCTGCTGCAGTAAAGTTAAATGAGAAAGATGAATTAATATGCTTACCAAAAATTCAGTAAATGGGACTTAAGATTCTGTTGGTTTCCTAGTGTGTCGAACTTATTAAATATTTCCCCCAAACCATTTTTCCCTTCCTCCATTGCAACTGAAGTTGCACCAGCTAGAGACTACATCATCCAGTGTGGAACTTCTGCAACTTGATCTTACCTTCTCCTTGACATTCACATGAGGATTGAGTTCAGCCATCTTGGTTCTATTTGAATGAGCCCTGTAAAGAAAGGGAAAAAAAGATTAACTTGAAAGTTTTAAAATTGATTTCCCAATATGATACTTTTATGCTTTCTTCCAACCTAGTAAACAACTTCACTGACATAATCATAAATACCATTTTGGAATGTGAAAATACTTTCCAGCGAAGCACTTGTCTTATATATGTTCTAAAAGCATGTTACGATAACTCTAGCAGACAACGCACAATATTTTATTCATGCTGTATTGACGTGAAAAATGACAAAGATGGGTGGCTATACGCCCAAACTGAGTTTTTTCTTATTATGCAAAAGAAAGGTGGTCAGAGCAGTGAGAGGAGGAAAAAAGTACCTACATTAACTATGCACTGTCATTACAACCTTTACTGCTTTTATCAGCATACAGGTAATATAACAAACATTTACCGAGTCTTTCCTGCATGTATTTACCTCATGCACTTGAGGAAGAAACAGGAGAAATGATTCCAGATTTAAATATAAGAAATGCTGCCTAGAATAGATTTAAAACTTGCTTTTTTCACTTACCAACGTATCATGAACATCCATACCTTTACCATATTTAAGAAAAAAAATATATATTTTTATTGATTTCAGAGAGGGAAAGAGAGATAGAAACATCAATGATGAGAGAGAATCATTGATGGGCTGCCTCCTGCATACCCTCCACTGGGGATCGTGCCTGCAACTCAAGCATGTGCTCTTGGCCGGAACTAAACCTGGGACCCTTCAGTCTTCAGGTCTACACTCTACCCCATGAGCCAAACTGGCTAGGACTACTATATTTTTAATGACCATAAATTCATGCTCTTGAGTTTCAAATGGACCCTTACAACTGTCCATAATCCTTCTGTTTCCCTAACGCTTAGTTTCCTGCCTTGGGTGTCCAATCTGTTCTGGGAAGTGGCCTGTGCTGAGACGTCTATTCTTAACACTGAGCTCGGGTGTTCTCTTCTCTTCTCATCTGCTCTAAGTCGCTCACTGTTATTATGGAAGCTAGATCTCAAGTCTTTAATAGTTTCAATCTCTTTTTGAAACAGAATATAAATGACTTAAAATGAGTGAACATATTGGTTCAGATTAGCAGCTGGACAGGCTAAAATATCAATATACCACCTACTTGCATCTATATGCTTTTTGTAAATCAAGAACCACTGAAACGCTTTCCTACATCCTTTTTGACTTTTGACAAAGAGTGTATCTAGAGTTGGTTACGTTTTAGGGATAACTTGCAAAAATTCTTGGATTTCTCCCTATTCCTTCCCTCTTTTTTAATCCTCACCAGAGGACATATTTATTGATTTTAGAGAGCAGAAAGGAGAGAGAGAAACATCCATGTAAAAGATAAACATCAATTGGTTGCACCCCACCCGCAGACTGAAACCACAACCTGGGCATGCACACCGACCAGGACCTCATAGTTTTCTTCTAAAACTAGATCTTAAACAAACTATAAATTCCGACTCATTACCTCTTGTTGATTTTAGGATGAAAGCTTCGCAATACATAATCCTAACACTAGTAACACTCAAATAGGAATCCTTACAGGTAGTATACTATTGAATATTACCAACTATTAGAAGCAGTAAGATTTTCTTTTTATAATGTTCCACATGATAGAGCCACTGACAGACACACACGTGGGCACGGGGGCAGGAGAGACCTGCATGCCCGGTCCGCATTCAGGAAGCTCCTTCCCATACGCTCTGCTGAGGGTGCCCGTCCCGTCACACACCCCTCCCATGCAAACAGCTCCCGCATGGTGCATCTCATATCCTCCGACCTGACATATGGGAGGAAGTAAATAACATGAGCTGGCAAGGAATAGTGGAATTTCATCCTCATTTATTCCTGCCCCTGGGAGTTACTAGGAAAAAATCAACAAGATTATTTTCTGATTATCTGTGCCAGTGAGCCGAGAGGATGTGAGGCGCAGGGACAAATAACCAGGTGTTTCTGTGTATGAGCCACACATGAAAGGCGAGACCTCTGGTCAGTCATCACATGGCCCACAAGCCGGCGTCCAGCCGCGCTGTGTGATGGCGTCTGGGTGGTTGCTCTTCTTCTTCACGTGCGAGTTGAGCATCATGTATACTAGTACGCTTTAGATTTTGGGTGTCTTTCTGTGTATTGTAGTGTATGTGGGTGTGAAAGAATAGAGATAGGGGAGGAAAGGAGAGAGGGATGGGAGGAGGAAGGGAGCAAATGGAAGAGAGGTACCGATGAACTACAAAGGTTCGAAGGTGGTGGCTGGATTTGGCGCTATCTCTCAGGATGGATCTGTGAGCCACATTCCGCTCATTAGACTGGACTGGCTAAATCTCCTGGAGACATCGAATCTTGCCGTTATCGGTCTGTGAAAACCGAGAGAAGTTTTGTGGTTTTCGGTCTGTTTGTTTTTTGCTTTGATGTCTAGGGTGTGGGTGTGCAGCATTTTCTAAAGCTAGAGTGTTTTAATCCACAGAGGAATCCGGGAGGAATTTCTGAGATCTGAGGAAGTGGAGGGTCTGAATGGTGAGCTACAGTCATAGGGCAAGACAAAATAATATACGTATGTACACATATATTGTTCACAGGAATATACATATATTCCCTTGGCTATTCTCTTTCACTTTAACCTCAAAGTCTGACTCGGGGAAAGCTCTTTTTTTGGCACTGATACCGGTAGGATTAATTACAACATTATTTTTTTGTGCATGGAAGGAAAATGCTGGCTATGAGGGTAGGGTGAGGCTATTACAGGGGAGATAAGATAAAAAATAATTACAGGGAGCTGTTCCCTGCTCATTTCACTCCCTGAAATGTTCTCCCGCGTGGAGGACAGCTTCCCCACCTCCCCGGGACCTCCAATGCCCTCTGCGGTCCAGCTTCCCGCAGGCGGGGGGGGACACAGAGGCCCGGGAAATGCGCTCCAGCTGTGGACACGAGATGAAGGATTTCAACGTAAACAAAGCATACGTCGGATTTGCCTTAAAGAATCAGGATTTTAAGTGACCGGACAGTCCAATTGGGACAGGACAAACGCCAGGGAAACCACGGCACAGGCGAGGCTGGTCTGCCGTGTGCCGAAGGGGCCCGCTGGGCTCTGTGGCCCTGTGTGGGCCGCCAGCCCCTCAAGAACACTCCGAAGCGCCCCTCACACCGGCACAGCGCTGCCTGCTCCTTCCATCTGCTGTGCCCCTCCTCGTGACAACGAACCTGTGCGTGAACTGTGCTGTGGCTCTCCTCTTGGGTTTCTGTTGTCTACTATGAGCCATATCGGGACAGTCAGATCTGCTCCGCCTGAGTCTTAGCTGTTAGACAGTGAAGGAACTCTGCCTCTAGGAAACATATTGTCACCCCTTCCCACCTGACAGGCCCAAAGTTCAGCAACTTGAAAGCCCAGTCCTCAGGCGCAGAAACCTGTCAACCCCAGAAACCTGTAACGCCGTGAGTGACAGCAGTTCGGGCCCAACAGACTCCTATTTCCCTCCCCCCATGCTTGGTCACCACAGGAGACAGCGTCACTCCTGGGTGTGTGTGATGCCCACCTCCCAGCAGAGCTTGATGGCAAGAGCTGCGCATCCACAAGAAGGGACTTCTGGCTTCTTGGGAAAGAACGTGGTTTTTAACCATTACCACTTAAAACTGCTCTTGGAACCAGCCAGTTACCGAGGCCCGACTATTCAAATCCGTGATACATGTTCCAGGCATATAAAAAAATCAATATACAATTAAATAACCAGAAATGTAAGTCCTGATGCTCATGCAACATTTCAGTAGCTTAGGTATTATTTGAAATATTTTCCCTCTAAATTATACTTTATTTTTCAGTAATAACATTACCAACATATATAGCTGTCATCTAATTATATATATATATATATATATATATATATATATATCCTAGAGAAAAATAAAGATCAAGAAAATTGTTGGCTGAAATTTTATTTATGAAATAACAAATTAATCTCTTCTCTCTAGATATATATCTTCCATCATCAAAAACTTATTAGGAAAAAAAAATCAATTCCAAAGAAAAGAATTTCACCATTTATCACCGATATATCATCTATACACTCCTCCAGTGGAAAATTAATACACCACAAATATGGGTGCCACCAATCACTTCATGCTCAAAGTTATGCAAACTGAGCTACTTGCTACGCAAAGATCTTACTTAATATGCATTAATGCCAGTCATAAAATCTATTAGTCTATGACAGAGATAAATATTCTTTATAAAAACTAAAACTGAATAATACCAATTCTGGCGAATATGTTTGTTTCAGCATTTCTAATGAAGACAATTCAGTGAAGGGTTATATATGTGACAATCTGATTAACAGCTTAAAAAATATATATAAATTGATATTTCTCATGCAATCATTTAAATATAAAGAAGTTAAAACAATGTGCTGAAATGCCAAATTGCTTGATGATTTCCCAATGGACTGTTTTTCATCGTGTTTTATTATGCAGGTAGTGACAAAGTTTCACTTTTATTTCCCTGGAACCTCTGACTGCTCTTAGATTCACTTTCGAGTTCCCAGGCATTACGTCACTTTTCTTTTCATTGAATTATGAAACCAGAGGAAATGCCCAAGAATACATCTTAAAATAATGATTTAAAATAACAATTGCCACACGTATGGAGCACATAATTATAATGTGCCAGGCAAGTAGGTAGCAAACAGCTGAAAATTCAACTTAAAAAAAATAAAAGGTGTGGGTGTTGTCTCCAATGCACTAGGCTATTTCTCTGTGTGGACGAAAAAGAGACCACATGCTAAACCTGACAGGCTTGGGCGGGAGGATTGGGGGAAGGGGGTGGGGAGAGGTGGGCAGCCTGGTGAGCCTTACAAACTCAGAGGCCAAAGGTTACTGCATAGGCTGGCCTGAACATAACATTCCTAACCGAAAGCTGCCGCGTCCTAGGCCTGTAGCTTCCCTGACAAAGACCAAGCTTCACAGGAAGTGAGCCAGCTAGTGGGATCCAGGCATCAAAGATAACATGACCTTTGGAATGCCCTAGTAATCCCCTGTTCCAGACCCTCAGGGCACACCTACTGCACCCAGAGCCAGGGACCTCACCGTTATCTCGTTCCGGAATTCCAACTCTGTGTGCTGTAAACGTTAATTGCCAACTACCCTGCAGCCACCCAGGTAAAGGACTGTCTACGTGTCTGCCGGTGCCTCTCCGTCCACTCCTGGAGAGTCCCACGCGTGGCTTCCTCCTACCTCCCCGATCCACCGCCAATCGATTCCACTCACCCTCCCTCCTCTGCCTCTTCCTTTGATTCTAACGCAGAAAGGAAGCGGCAAGGCTGCCATTCGCTGGACGGAGCGTTTTTTTCAAGCCCTTGAGATTTTGCTTCCCGGCAATTGTTGTCAGCTTGGCTCAGATTAACTCATACCGATTCTCTTCAGGTTGGCTGTTTTTTTTTTTTTTGTTTTTTTTGTTTTTGTTTTCGTTTTTATGGTGACGTCAGTACAATCATCTTGAAACTGGCCAAGGACTAAATGTCCTGTCACCTCCCACCACCAGCTGAAAGGGAAAGGGTCCTATAAAATGGGGGCTTTGTCTGAGTTTAACATGATGTTAATAATTGTTCTGGTGCTCACCTTGTTCATTGCCTAATCTCTCTCCTGTCTGACCCCCTCTTCCCTTCCCCTCCGTGCCTCTGCTGTTCCTCGCCTGGTCTTTTTAGTACTGAAGTCTCACGTGCCAAGAGCCCCGCTCTCTCTTCCGGGGCTGAAGTCCCGGTTTAATAAAAGTTCCTGTGCAGTGCCTGCTCCTTAGAGGGAAGCTGCTTTCATTATTAGGAATGAGGACACACAAACAATGAAACACAGCCCGGTGACTGAAATACCACTTTCACACAAAGATATTTACCTAAACTTTTCTGCTTATTTGGGGAGGGAAGGAAAGGGAGAATCTCAAGGTTGCATATTTATTCAAAAACACTTCAATGCACCGAACCCACTGCTAGAACAACTTCACTGAAAAGCTTTTCAAGGGCCCATGGCAGACAAAAATCTCACATCTGAAAGCCCTGGCTCTGCCTCTTTAGAAGAAAAGCAGGGTTAGCTTCTGGATTGGAAATGTCACTGCCTACCAAGTCCTCTGTGGCGGGGAGAAGGAAAATGGAATGTTTTATTTAAACAGGTCATTAACAGTCACTACTTGTTTGAAAAGGCCTGCTTGCAGGGCCCGATAAAAGCTCCCCATCACCGAGACTATCACCGGAGCACGTCCAGGGCAGGCTGTGCCGATGCAGCTCCAGACCTTTCTGGGAGCAGGTCCTCACGCCCGGCCCTGAGTGGGTGCGGGAGGCACGGCCCTCGGGCTGCCTGCCCTGTGGGTGCCCCACCCGGAGGCCCAGGGCAGCTCGGAGCGCACCAGGGCAGGCCCCCTTTGAATTTTCCGACTTCGTGCTGCCAAGTGCATATGAATGAAGATTAGCCATTTTTGCATAAAGTGACAAACCGCTCCCCACAGCGGCAGAATGCAAATGGGAGAATGGGAGCGAAAGAGCAAAGGACAGCGAAAATAAATGCAGGAATCGCACACCGCGTGGGGACGGGGGGCTGGGGGGAGGGGTGTGTGTTTGTGTGTGTGTGTGTGTGTGTTCCGGGAGACTCCCTTGGCATTCTTCCAGAGCATGGCTTTTCTATTTAATTTGAAATTATTTTACTTGTTAGGTCTCTGACGGTTTGAGAATATAAATAAATGTCTTTTTTTTTTTAAGTGACCTGCTTTTTTAAGTGACGCTGACTCTGCTTCTGATGGCCGGGCTTTCCACCAACCATGTGTTTCCATAGAGATGGGGGGCGACCCGAGCCTGGGGCAAGTAGCCACTTGTATCAGCAATTCAATTACGCGCAGTTCTTTCAAGATGCTATGATGTCAGCTCCATCTCTAAAGCATGGCTGTGCTTAGACACCTCTCGGGGATGGTGAAGTGGCCACGTGGTGAGGGTCAGGAGAATAAATCCCACCCTCTCCCAGCACCCCCACCCTCACCCTGTCCACGGACCCCCACCCGCCGAGCAAACCCCAAATCCCATGGGAGTTCAGACAAAAGACCAAGCACAGTTCTCCTTGCCTCTCACCACAAAGTCCCCAGACACCAAAAAGGGAATATCGTGCCTGTCCCTTCCTTTTTGCCCTCCCCCAGCTCCCAGCTGGCTCCGGGCCGCCCTACAGAAAGGGCAGTCAGTGCTTTCCCTCCGATGTATGTGACATTCAGTGACTGAACACTCACCACGGGCCAGGTCCCCGGGGAGTTCTGGCGGTGGTTACAGAATAACTCGCACTGGGCTCTGACTGTGCACCCGCCCTGCTCCAAGCACTTCCCATGGAATAACTCAGGACCTGATTCTCCTCAGCACCCTGGGAAGCTCATTATCCTCATGTTATAGCAAAAGAAATGGGAGCACAGGGAGCTAAGTGCTTACCCACGTCCCACGGCCGGAAAGATGCTGAGCTGAGGACTGAGCTGGCCCTCCCAGTCCAGAGCTCTGGCCCCCAGAGGCGCTCCCGTCCTCGGGCGGAGACAGACGTGTACAGAGAAGCACGGAAGGTTCTGAGGAAACGGGAGTTGGAATTGCCCCGGCTCAATGTTCTGGGCAGAGCAACACCGGGGCTGAGATCCGCCCAACTTGCAAGTCTCCTCACAGAGCCTGGCTCAGCCCGGGGCTAGAGGCAGGCTGGCAGTGGGCACGGGAGGGAGGGGGGTGGAGGGAAGAGAGCTGTCTGCTTTACAAAAACGTTCTTTATCTGCCTCTTTTTATGGATAACACTGCACACTCATCTCCCAAGAAAACATGCATTGTGGTTCTGCGTGTGTCCCTGGCCTGGCCAGGAGCGATCCTGAGAAAACCTGGCAAGCAGAGGTGACAGGTTCGGAGCCAGCGCTGGGGCGGGTGGCTCCTTGGCTGTGGAATAAACAGGTGCTGGGGGACGCCCTCCTCTCTTCAGAGCACATCCTGGCTTCCACAAGCTCCCCGCAAGCCCGATTCATTCAGCCAGGAGTCTCCTGGTAAGCACTTAATGATTTCCTCAAAGCGGCAGAGGCCCCGGCTCTTCCTGCTTCCCTGAAATGCCACGGGCGCTGCTGACTGCAAACAGCGTGTGATGTACTAATCCACCCGGTGGAAGGAACACCAGGGGAGGAGGCAGAGCCTGGCGCCCGGCACAGAGAACTCGGCAGCCGGCCCCCGCCCGCCTCTCGCCCACCCCTCACTGTGCCGCCCAAGACCTTCCAACAAAATCCACCTCCACTCACGGTGTAAGGCTTCCTGAAGCTCCAACTCAGGGTTTCCCAGGGCCCGGCCCGGCTGCCGGCTTTCCCAACAGGCAAACAAGCCTCGTTCCCCGCCTGGCCCCCTTTATCAGCCCGCACTGACGGTGACCGGTAAGTCAGCTCAGAAGTGACGCAGGCGGGGCTGGGCACCTGGATGGGTGGCAGGATCCTGGGTGTGGCTGAGCGAGCAGCTGCTGGCCACAGCCACCGGAGGCTCAGGGGCTCACCTGCAGGGAAAGCACTTCCTCTTTGTAAAGCTGCCAGCGCTCCCGTCTGCAGGCCCGTCCGAGAAGGCCCAGTTCTCCTCCTTCTTCCCTTGGGAAAGCCACGGGGTTAGAGGAATGAGTTTGCAGCCTCTCCTTGGGCTGCCCCGGAGGCTGGGACAGTGCAGGCCGGGCCTGCAGTCACCCTTCCAAAGGTCACTTTCTGAGTGTGGTCCTGGCCGAGGGCCTGTAATCTTCCGGTGACACCAGCACAGGCATCGCGATCAATCAGTAAACATTCCGAGCACGGCACCCCGGCGCTCGCTCTCCCGAAACCTGTTCCAGCCTGGACTTCGCCGGAAGTATCCGCTGGCTGACTTTAATGCCCCACCATGCCCAGGACTGTGTGCATCGTGTGAGGGGTCATGCTCTCGCTCCAAGGGATGAAGTTCTTGTGGTGCAATGTCCAGTGTCTGCCACTCAACAGCTAGTGTGAGGAGTATGGGGGTGGGATAACCGTTGAGGGGCAGAATGAAGGAGGTTTTCTTATCGGTTGCGCCTGTTCTACCGGTCGGCAAGTTACACCTATATATATGTCACTTGTGTCCTGGTTTGATGTTTTGAAAACTAACACATAAGTTCAACCTGTTCTTAGGCAACCTTTCTCTGTGGGGCTAGGCCTCCCTGGGTCCCCATCTCACTGACCACTCATGGGCAGTCAGCCAGGAAGTCCCTAGAGCATCTGTTTTAATTAAGGTGCCTCTTTCAGAAGCCGTAGTATCTTGGGCCCTTAAATGATGGCAAAAAGAAAACACCTGCCTATAATATTTTCTGCCATTTAGATTCTCTCTTATCTCATCGGATAGAAAATAAGTAATGACAATCCAACCAACTTTAAATCCCAACGTGGCTTCTTGCTGCTGTCGGGATTTGAGCAAGTTTACTTCAGCCTTCCCCTGCCTCCGTTTCATCAGCAAACGCAGAGCCATCGCAGCTCACCACTGCCTAGGGTGGCCATGAGGACAAGGTGCGTTCACATCTGTAAAGCGATGAACTCAGCGCTTGACACGCAGAAAGTGCTACAACGGAAACATAACCATTCTCCTTAGAGTCTCCACAGCCTGTGGGGCTGCGTGCCCACTTCCCTCCATGCTGTAGATGGGAAACTGAGCCTTGAGACTTGTGGTCCTGCCTCTGGGCAGTGATGGAGGTGGCCCTGGACATATAGCCCTGAGCACAGGTAACCCTCCGATGGCTGTGCTCTCCCCTCCCCACCGCCACACCCCACTGCACAATGCCAGGAGGGTAGACACCCTCAGGGCCCTATGTCCACAGGGTCATTGGTTTCCCGGGGTCTTAACACTTATCAGGCACAAGCTAAGCCCATGCAGCCCGGCTCGGAAACCCATGCCAGGTCACGGGTTCCCAGATGGGATCAGTCCTTCGTGACCAACTTCATAGTGAAGGTGCCCGCCTTTGGAAGACAATAAACAGTTGCCACACAGAAAGGGCAAAGTTCACATGACGTTTTGCAGCTACTAAAAGAGCCACCTGAACAGGACTAAGTCTCTTCGCACGTTCTGATTTCAGGCACTGGTATCAGGATGGGTAAAAAGAGAATTAATATGACTTTCATGTCCTTGAGTTTATTCTAATGCAATCACAGATAATAAAAACTCATTTCGACTATTTTATGACATGTTCAAAATTTGAGAGGTCATATTTACTATCTAAAGTGAATTTCATTTCAATTTCTGACTGTAATACAAAATGAAATTTGCTACCAGAAATATGCTGTTTGCGGGAGATGAAGAAATACTCTAAAATGCTTCAAATATACAAGATATTAATAGATTTACTAAAATACAAAAATAATTCATTTCTTTCCAAAAGCCTGTCTCTGGCAAATTCCACTTCTTCTTTCTCTTTTCCAAAGTGCCCAGTAGAATCCCTTTGACAATTAAATGTTCAATAAAGACATGTGGGAAAAGAGGAATAAATGTCATCTCATTGTATTTCTCCTTTCTTGGTTGCAGCATGTCTTTAATAATTTATTCTCCTGTTTTCAACACCTAGTACTGGGTTACCATTCTAAATGCCACCATTTAAAACCAGCACTGTCAAAGGCTGTCCTAGCCAGGGGTCTACACCCCCTCCAACCTTTCCCTTCCCCCCTCCCCCCGTGTCTCCAGCCCTGAAAGTTTTAGTCCTCCTCAGAGTCAAGGTCTAATCATGAGCCCCAAAGCTCCCACACCTTCCTGCATTAGGTCCCATGTGTCCTTACCTTTAACCAGTAACTTCCCCAACCTCTTCTTATTTTATTTCTAAATGCAGAGCCTTCATTGCATTAAGGAGAACCCAACCACTAGATTAGCCTATGCTCTGTTCAAAACAGAAAGACTGAAATTTTACCTTTTCCACGGATCATGAGAAAACAAATAACTGGTTTCCACCCCAATGCTAAACATACTTAACCACTCATCGCACCTTTACATGCACCTTTATTGTTGTGGACAGCATGTGCGTGCGATGGGGTGTCAGCCAGGCCGCCTTGTCCTTTGGTTTATGGCAGAAAAGGCCCGGGAGCAGATGCCTCAGCCTCTACTTTGCACTGAGCTCCAACCCAACCTGCCACAGGGCTCCATCACACTGCGGGACATCCGAAAAGTATCAGATGCTCAGAATGGCTTATGAGCCTTAGCGATATGCAGTTTAATCTCCTCCAAAGCCTGAATAAATCCAAACTATTTTCGTACATCTACTGTACAGGCCTCTCAAATAAATATTACACCACACATTACTTCCCTTTGGAAGACTTTCTGGTTAGCTGTCCAATCTATCGTACCTGGAAGCAGTTCTGAGGTGTGAACGTATTAGGTTTTGGTCACTTGTTGATATAAAAGATCCATCTCTCATAGCCTTGATCCCATGAATACCCGTTCTTGGCAGGCTGAGACGAGACAAGTAAGCAGTGCTGCCTGTTTAACTAAGGCTGAATATCTTGTCATCCTGCTGCAGAACACGTCTGTGAGGGAGTGTGTTCCCCTTGAGCCGGACACTGTGTGGAGGGGCATCGTGTATGTGTCCCTATGAAAAATAAGACTCGATGCCTAGTCTTTCTTCCTTTTAATTAACTTCTTTAATAATTAAAAATTTTTTTCTGTGCATGCATATAAGCATAACCAATGGACGCAAAACTCTGGGGGGTGAGAGCATGTATGGGAGTGGAGTACAAGGGGCAATGGTAAGATATGTATGCATATAATACCTTATTAAAAATGAAAAAATAAAAAATAAATTAAAAAAAATTTTTCCAATTAAAGTTGACATACAATATTATGTTAGTTTCGGTGTACCACATAGGGTGTAGACGTTAATGTAACTTGAGAAGTGATTTCCCATGATTAAGTCTCGTGCCCACGCACAGGACTACCATGTTATTGAGTGTATTCCCTATGCTGTCCTTCACATCCTCATTGTACTCTTCATCCTTCCCCTTTTCCCCCCCAGCCCTTCTCTCCCCCCCCCCCCCCCCCCCCGACCCCTCTCCCATCTGGCTACCATCAGAATGTTCCCTGGACATTGAGCCATATGGCAGGCTGAGGTTTGTTTGCTTTGCTTGTCCATTCCTTTTGCGTTTTAGATTCCAGGTGTAAGCGAAATTATATGGTACTTGTCTCTGCCTGGCTTATTTCACTTGGCACAATACCCTCTAGGTTCACCCATGCTGTCCCCAATGGTAAGATTCCATTCCTTTTTATGGCCGAGTAACCTTCCATTGGATACATGCCTATTCTTGGGAGTGTATATGGTGGGCACGGGGTGTATCAGAGCCAAGAGAAATAAGAATGCCAGTGGCTGAATCTTAAACAAATCCTGATGAAATGACACCAACCATGTCTGTAAAAGGAGCTTCTAGAGAGGGCTTTAGTTTAGATGGGTTAAATCAGGGTGGGGTTCTGAGAGACAGTGAATGGAATGGCATTCCAGGGAAGAGGAAGAGCAAGGCTGAAACCTCTCGGGCAGAAACAAGTCACGTGTGAGACCGGGAAGAAAACCTACCTGCCTCGTGCACACTCAGTCAGTAAATATGTATTGGGAGTGCGCTGGGTGTCCTGGCGCCATGCAGTGTGTGTAGCTAATTATAACGCAGTATCAGATCGACAGGAGATAAGATGGGCAGGCAGTGAGCAGTTAGCTGACATCAGAAGGCAGTATGTGAAAGGTGCTACATGTGTGGTTTCAATTACACGCCTGTCCTGCTCGTAATGAAGCAAAGAGATAACGCCCTTGTTTCGTTTTCCTTTTAGCAAACGAGAGAGTTCCTTCTCACCCCCACCCCACCCAGTTTTTTGCGTTAGCCACTGTCATGGTTGCCTACAGGTTCTGAAACTAGACCTTACTTGCTCTGTTATTTTCAAAATACTAAATCGAAAACTAGATCTTTTTTTTTTTTATAAACCATTTCAACTTGATTCTTTGTCCTTTTAGTTTTGCAAAAGCATGCTATAATCTGACTGCTATCATAGGCTCCAAAACAAATAAAACCAAGTACCCAAGTTTCACTGCACTCTAGGAAAGCAACTACTAGTAAATCACACTGAGGATTTCATGTGGTTTCATTTTCACCTTGTTTTACATCCTGGGCATTGACCAGCAGCTAATATTATACAATTACCAAACTCAGTCTTGAAATAGAGACAACCAGAAACTGAAAAAATACTCTTGTTAGTTTACTAAATGCTCCTTTAAAAAAAATATGAGGAAGTATTAGTGAGGGAAAATGTCTTTGAAAATTAATCTACCTAAAAAAATCTATTTCTGAATGGCTAACTTGTTTTTTGTTGTTGTTGTTTTTTTTTAATTTATCTTTATTGTTGAAAATATTACAGATGTCCCTTTTGATTGTGGATTTTTTTCCCATTGACCCCTTTACCCTGTAACCATCCACCCCTCCCAGGCCTTCACCACTCTATGGCCTGTGTCCATGGGTTATGCACGTGTGCACATAAGTTCTCTGATTAATCACTCCCCTCCCACTCCTCCACTCCCGCCTCCCCTCAGATTCCACAGTCTGTTCCATGCTTCTGTGTCTCTGGTTCTATTTTATTCATCAGTTTATTTTGTTCATTAGATTCCAAATGTGAGTGAGATCGTGTGGTACTTTCTTTTCTCTGACTGGTTTATTTCACTATTTTTCATTTCAAACTTTTCAAACAATACAGTTAGACAAAATGAGACCATGCTAGACACCCCATGGAAAATACAGGGTAAGAACTGAAGAAACAATACAAAGACTACATAATCGTCACAATTTTAGTTTAGCTTTTTAAAAATCCTAAAGCTATGCTACATGATGACAGGGGGTGGGGATGGGGATGGGGATGTACCGGTAGCTAGGACAAAATATTCTCCTTCTTGAAGCCTCTGAATAATCAGCCTATTGTTTTACAAAGACTCTCATGTCTGATAACACTACCATCCTTTTAGCAAGAGCTATTAAATACTGAGCATATTCATTCATTCATTCATTCATCCATTTGTTCATTCATTCAGTGCTAATTTAACCAACGTTTAAAGCAGCTCCACTGTCCTAGGCTTTGGAGATACAACAGTAAGCAAAACAAAATCCCCCAGGACTATGGTGGGTGATTGTATCCCTGTCTGTCTGAGTCACTGCATCCTCACAAGGTTGTAGCACCATCTCTATTGTACAGACAGGAAACTAGGAGGACAGAAGTTGAGGCTAAGGCCAGTGCCTCAGAGCCAGACAACAGCAAGGCAGGGGTTCTGACCTCTGAAGCTGAATCCCAGGCGATGCTATTCCACTAGTCTGCTGCCACCATTTAGGTTCAATGCTAATAAAGGGAATCGCCTAAAAACTACTTAGTGGGTTCATTCCAACTGAGCAATCTTAGCGCTCATGAGGATTAGCATCAGAAATGGAAAGATGGCTTGGCAAAGAGCCACATGGGGCAGGGGAATTATCAATGGGAAGAAGAAGGTTATGTCAGTGTTTTAAATGTTCCTCTCATCTTCCCAGGGAGGACAGTCACTGTGGAATACACATTCCCAAACCATTTCCATAGTCTTGCTCACCCTTCCCTTTGCCTGCGATCCCATGCTCCCCTCCCTTGCTTCCCATTACATCTGGTGTCTCTGGACAGCAGGCGCTGTCTGAGGAGGTAGTGAGTCACAGAACTGGTTCAAACGGAGACTGGATGGGGAGCTAGAGCGGGGACTCACTCACAATCCTCCTAACTCATTCTATGGCCTAGCAGGCGTCTTCAAACTACGGCCCGCCAGGTTTTTTGGGCAGTGAGCGCAGCCGAGGTGTTACAGTATGAATTAGTAGTTCATATAGTCCGGCCCTCCAGCTCTCTGAGGGACCGTGATCTGGCTCCCACTTTAAAAAGTTTGAGGACCCCTGGCTAAGGCTTCGTTTTGTTGACAACCTGATCATTAGCCATAATAAGCCTATGGTAAAGGAGCTCCTTAACACTTCCTCATTTGACCTATAAGTAAGTCCTATTTCCCCAGGCTTCCCTTTTACAACTGTTACTTAAGTGCATGAGTTTATATCTGCCTCAATTAATTTTGCTTCATTAATTTGGCTGAATTTTCCAGTCTATTAGTTCTCTTAATACCAAATCTATAACTTTCCACTTTAGCTGTACATTTCACTTGGTCATTCACAAATCGATGGATATCATTCATATAACTACACCATTAAGTGAACAGTCTGGGCTTGAGTCTCAGCTCTGACCTAAGAACTGTGATCTTGAGGAAGTTACAATATTTAAACCCTCTCCGGCAGTTTATTCATTTGTAAAGTAGAGATAGAAGTGTCAACTGTAATGGCTGTAAGAATTAAATACATACTATAGAGAAATACAAGTGTTTGACACACTTTAGCACTCTGGGTTTGGTTATGCAAACCTAGTTGTGAGCCCACTGAACTCTTCAGTTATCCAATCCCTATTTTCTCATCAAATCCACAATGAAATCTTGAGATAGTATGAAAACTGCCTTGATGAAACTCATATGCATCATTTCTACCACATTTCTGCCTTCCATTTCAGTTCCTTTATTGAACAGGAAAACCATCCAGTCCTACTTGACTTCTTGTTGTTGCCTAATGATTATCACTTTTTTATTTCTAATTGTTCTCAAAAGTTTCCAAATAAATTCTAGAATGTTACTTGGATTCCATGGTTTTTCTTTTTTTTTTCAGGTTTGGGGGATTTCTCCATTTGCTGAAATCCCAGACGGCTGGCTGAGTTGGGAGAGTGACAGGTGTGAGGTTTTCAGGCCTGTGGATGTAGTCTGGGCCAGGAAGCCCAACCCATGACAAAGGGGCAATGATCCAGCATCGTGCCTCTGTGGGCCACAATTCCTTAATATTCACATTGTGTTCTATGCTTCCCAGGTGGGACATCATGGTCCTTGATTACAAGGCGAGACTAAGAAGAGATGAACAGTCCTTTATTTTTTCCCATCACAGGTCCTATCCCTTTTCTGTTTCTTATTTCCTACAAAAGTAAGTAAGTAAGTAAATAAATAAGTAAATAAATTCTACAATAAAAAACATGATAAAAATAGTATTTCAGTCCTGACAAAAACTATAACTATGTCATTATCCAAAAAAAATGGGACACATACCCTTGGCCTCAGGAGCTTTCGAGTTTTTTCCATCTGGCTTATTCATTCCTGCAGAATTTCATTTTCTGGAGGGTTGTCCCTTGCCAGCTTTTAAGTCCCTGCTTGTTGTTTTCAGCATTTTTTACATACCTCAGCTCACTCTGGACTCCAGGCTTCCGGACATCGTTCTAATGGGATTATCTCTTTCTCTGCTATGTGTTCTTAGTCATGGGCCTCTCCTTGCATTCCTCTTTCAATGGTCTTTGATATTTTCAGTTAATTTGAACATGCCCTTTGTAACTACAACCCTCTGTCTTCTTTGTTTTTTAGAACTTTCAGACCTTTAATTCGAATAATTCAAAAAATTATGGACTGTTAGATGTGTGTGTGTGTGTGTGTAATTTATTGCATATATCAGTTATGAGCTAAGTATTGTCTTATTTGCTGGGACATAAAGATAAACAGGATAGATGCAGCACTGCCCTCTTGAAGCTTACTGTTTCAGTATAAATTAAGATGAGTACTAAGGCACTTGTGATCCCATATGACACAGAATTTGAGAAGGGAGGTTGAGGATCTCTGGGGCACATAGGAACGGTCCTAATCTGAACGAAAGGGCTGGGCTTCTCTTTTTTTAGTCATCTTCCTTTAGAGCCTCAGTCTATAGAATCACATCTACTTCTCTGAACAGCTGAAATTTCCCTCCAGAAGACGGTAATACCTTTCTGGCTGTATCCATCATCTGTTCCTTGAGCATCACAAAAGCTATGATGACATGGCACAATCTTCCAAGTGCTTGGCACATAGCAGACACTCAAAAATACTTATCGAATAAAAGGACACATCTCCTTCCACTTCTATTTCACTAACCAGTCTCTTTGTGGTTAAAATTAGATCCAAAATCACAGTTCCCTTAATTTCCTTTAGCTTCTTAGAGATGAATATGTTAGTAAGGTAGACTGGTATCTGAGACCCTATTTAAATATGAACAAAATATCTAGCAGAGGCCCACATAGCTTAAGCGTCTCATAAGACCTATGACTTCATGTCACTTGGTATGCTACATCAGAAGCAAATTATATCAATGCTTGATATGATGGGTGGTCTGAGTTCATTTATTCACTCCAAACTATCTATTGAATACCTACTATGTGCAAGGAACTATTCTGGGCACTGTATTTTTTTCTTCCTCCTTTTAACATCACCCAGAGTGTGCCCTCTCTCGGGTTTTTGGATACCCACACTTCTGCATCCTGGAATATTGATTCCTGCTTTACTAGATAATAACCCATTTTCTTCTCTGGCAAAAATTCTGCCACTGGCCAACCTTTTCTGTAACTGCAGATTAGCTGAAACAGCGTTTCTCAGCCTTTTGGTAATAAAAACTTTATTTTCCTATACTGTTTTTTGAAATGTCAAATTAAGTCCAGTAACTTAAAAAATCATAGCTATGAAATAAAGCATTATATTGTTATAAACTACATCCCTTTCCACCTACCACTAAGAATCACTGATCTTGATGGAAATAATTAACATTTTTAAAGAATATAACCAAATTTATAGCATTATTCAATTGGTCATCAACATGAAGAGTTGATGATCAAACGAATAGGATTTGGACTTTCATTTCGATGTCTATAAACCCCATATGTAGCATGAAAATTAGAATGCACTTTCAATACTAAGACATACGTAAATATAAGCATTCCTTTCTTAATTTCTTTAATCTACTTTCTGCAAAGTACTTTAAGTAATCTATTAATATAATCAAATGCAAAAGCTGTCCCCAATAAACCATAATTTATTTTCTATATAAAAGAGATTCTCTTATTTTCTTGAAAAGTATAGATTTTTATCAAAATTTCTGTAGCAATTATTTGAATCATCAAATCATTTTCACTGGCTGTGATTTGAGCTCATAGTAACTTGCCAGGAGAGAGACAACACATCTATTTGTCTTTGGTGTTTTCCTTATGTGCAGTTAACAGACTATGCTCTGTCCACACAAGGTCATGGCCATCTGACTTAGAAGTGAGCTTTGCTGAGTCAGGAGGTCAGAGATCATCATGGATTACTAAGTAAGCAATAACACATGAAAATGATGAAGAAAAAAACAACACCAAACCAAAAACCCTCATGCTAATTAGCCTGTAAACTAGGCCAAATACAGTTTTGTCCAAAGATAAAAGGAATTTGGCATTGGCCAGAAAACCTTCATTTAAGAAGTGGGAATGAAAATCATTTGTAGTGAGTTTACTTCCAATACTGATATTTTTCCCCATTAGGGACATAATTTCAATAATATTGATCAAGACTTTGCAGTAAGGTTAAGAAGTAATTGGTGAACATTTTTTAGTCTATCTTCAAATTCTGAATTAGTCACAATTACCAGGAAATGTAGAGCAAATTTTGGAAGAAATTAACAACACCTATAGGATGTCTTAGTAAATTACTACGTTAGATTATTACATATATTAATGAAATATCTAAACATGTTTTATTTATTAGCAAGAGTACCTGAGACATGGTCAAGAGTGTATGATTCCTATGATAGTAAGCCTTAGGAATAAGTAGAAGGAAGCAACTTCCATAATGTAGGCGCTCAAATACAGTCTTGCAGTTTGGCATGGATTCCTTCTCCATGGAGTTAGCCTAGTGGATATGCTGTGTGAGCTACTGCAGTGGTTACATGTGACATTCACACACGCTGGCATGTTAGTGGTTTTCTTTTTCCTTTTATTTTCATATCCAATATTCCACACAGTTAATATAGGAAAGGGGATGCCCTGGCCCTTGGGAAGTCAGAATCAATAAATAAACTTTCTGATTTATCCACCAGCCACATAAAAACATGGTTCGCTGAATATAGTACTGCAAGGTGTGAGCATCTCTGAGCTCACAGGAAAAGCCCAATGCATGGGCCTCGGGGACTGAAAGTTTTGTATGGATCGCTGCCTCAAACGAGAAGTCCTGCCTGCCTAGGCAACCAGCTCAGCAGCCCAGTCATCGGCCACCCTGGTGTCCCCCGGCCAACCCAGTGCGGCTGCCACACTCCCTGAGCCGGGGACCTGCGCTGTCAGTGGGGGTAATGATCTCTCTTAATCTATTCATAGAGATATTGTGAGGGCACTCCCCTGCCTCAGCAGGAAATCATATCTGTCTCACAGCCATGCTGGGAGGATTAAAAGGTAACATATGTACGCGCACACATATTTTAGCGCTTGGGTAGTCGGAATACGATTCTGTCGGTTTCCTTTCCTGTGACAATGCAGAAGCTGTTCTCTGGGAAAATAACTGACAACAAGGAAGAGAGAAACCGGCAGCGCTCACTTCGTTTACACCAGGCCCCACCCAACTGACTCCACGGAGCGTCAGCGAGGGGACACTGTGCGATTCTCATGTTTGGAGACATTTTCTGTCACTTAAGAAAACAAGAACAGAAGCACACACACACACACACATACACACACACACACACACACACACACACACACACTTTGCCTAAGTTAAAAATAAAACAACACCCGGAGCTCCTTCTTCCCAGCCCAGGGCGTCTCTAATGGGCAATGCCTCTCAATGGAAGGGGGGCCCCACAGGGGCTCCCACTCCCTCACTGGGGTGTTGGCAGCTGGCCCTTCTCCCCTCTCTGCTCCCTGGATCCCCACTTCCACTGCCGGGGATTGCACCCCCCTCCCACCCCCTGCCCTCCTGCTCCCCCACAAAGGCTACAGGCATTTCTCAGACGGAGCAGAAGACAGGCAAGACCCTAAGGGGAGAATAGATCTGGGGGAGGAACTAAGAGTTGGTAGTACGTGGAAGGCACTAAAAGGAACCCCCCACAACTGAAATGTAAAATCAATACCTGATGAACCTGAGGGGAAATTGACAAAGTCCCCTTAACGTGACAGCATAAAACGTGACTGCTCTCACTACTGACATAAAGGAGTCTACCAGCAACTTCAACTGGGCAAGGTACACTCCGAGTGGCCACCTTGTCCGCCTGAACACTGCCAAGGCAGGACCAGTCCCTGTGCCCCCTCCGTTCTCCTCCCAGATTATTTAGGGTAGGGGTGTCGAACTCAATCAGAGAAGGGGCCAAAATCTAAAATCCAGCCTAAATCGCGGGCCGAATGGTTTACTGAACAGTCATAAACTGTCATTGTGATGGAAACGCAGCGGAGTGCAGTGATGACAGCGCTGTGCGGGCCACATTGAAAGGCCTGGCGGGACGGATTTGGCCCGTGGGCCTTGTGTTTGACACATGTGATTTAGGGCAACGCTTACAAACCACCCGGGCTGTAGACCGTTCTGTTCTTCTCCTTATAGAGGAGGGGTAACTGAGTGCATTCCTTTCCTCTTGCTGCCTTCGAAGAATCCGACGTGGAGCTCACGGGGTACCATCACAGTGCTGGGGGCCGAGTTCCTCTCTGAAAGCTCCAGAGGAGGGTCTGTGTCCTGCCTTTTTCAGATTCGGGAATCTGTCCGCATCCCTCAGATCTGGAGTCTGTCCACATCCCTTCGCTGCTGCTCCTCCCTCCGCCTTCAAAGCCAGCAATGCTGCATCCCCCTGCCAGTCGCCCACAGTCACATCTCCCTCTCCCTTGGACATAAGCCAGAAGATAGGATTTTTTTTCGCTCTCCAAAAACCAATTTTCAATCCGGGTGCAATATACCCTGTTGAGAATGCACATTCTATTCAAATGGGAGTAACATACCAAAGCAGAACCTATTGTTTATCGTCCACAATTTCCCTTTCTCTGCCATGCCACAACCTTCCAGGGAGGGTGGGACTGAGTGGAGGGGAAGCTCTGACCACAGAAATCAGTGCAAGAAAGATACGTACTGACCGCTCCACAAATGAGTTTTCATCATTGTTATATTAATGTTTCCACAACAGACAATAGAAATGTTAAATTTGTCTATGAGATAAATGATCAGCTGAGAAATAAATTTTAAACACATTTTTTTTCTCCCCTGTATACTTAAATTAATTCAATATTCAGGTAGAGCTATATATTTATTTATTTTGTTCCTGGTTAAAATAAAGGATGTCTCTGATCTAATTCTGCTGTGGTTTTTTATTACTTTTTTTTCCCCCCCAATAACAAAAGCCAGGCACAAAATCAGATTTTGCTCCCAGCAGTTTAAATAGATAAACATCAGTGTGACTGTCAAAATCCAGGTTGGTTTTGTCAGGTTGAGATGAAAACCAGGGTTACAGTTGAAAAAGATGAATGTGGACACTCACAGGAAAACACGCTTGGCTAATCAAGTAAACAAATACAGCATGTGAGTCCCCAGCGGAGTATGGGTAATGTTGGAATCAGCAACTGTTTTTTTATGGTTATTTTCCCAGAACATTCTTAAAGTAATGCAGATCTTGCAAGATAGCAGAAGTACAATGTTATTAAACTTAAAATTTCATTCACTAGCATTTAAAAAGTTTTATTTTTATCATTATGAGCTCCAAATGTACACCATTGCCTCTTTCAGAAAAGTGTAGCAAACCTTAGACTAATAGGATGACATAGATCAAGGGGCGAAGAGGGAGCATGACTTCAGTATCCTGAAATACCAGCAAAGTTGTGATTTTGTGTGTGTGTGTGTGTGTGTGTGTGTGTTTTAATATATTTTTATTGATTTCAGAGAAGAAGGAAGAGGGAGAGAAAAATCCAAACATCAGTGATGAGAGAGAATCATTGATTGGCTGCTTCCAGGAATCAAACCGTGATCTCCTGGTTCATATGTTGACGCTCAACCATTGAACCACTCCAGCCAGGTGTGATCTTGGTTTATTGTGAACCTACTTAGTCTGGAAATCTCACCTAGAAACCTATTTTAACTCAGCTGTACGGTAGCAAAAGACATTCTTGTGGTCAAGCTTCTACTTCAACAGTATGGGATTTGTAAACAAGTTACCAATGAAAATCAGTTATATCGATATAATGCATAGATTGGCTGCATCTGTTTGCTGACCAAAACCCTGATGAAATTGTTCTGAATTTGAGACTGCCTATATTTTTCAGTCACTCACTCCATTAGTAAAAATGCTTGCACATGGACATCCCATACATGTATATTATGTATTTGTAAATGTTAAACGTGTACTTTTGTATTAATATATTATACACTTTATAAAAATACTCTAAAATAAATTTGAAGACATTACAAAAGTTGTAAATAGAAATTCCAATAGAAATTCCATTAGTAAAAATGCTTGCACATGGACATCCCATACATGTATATTATGTATTTGTAAATGTTAAACGTGTACTTTTGTACTAATATATTATACACTTTATAAAAACACTCTAAAATAAATTTGAAGACATTACAAAAGTTGTAAATAGAAATTCCAATATGTTCCCCCTGCACCCAGTGTGTTATTCTGAGCACTCCGCTCTGTAACCCATTGGTCTAGGCTTTAAGTGCTGTAGACACTTAGATGAAAAGGACCTGGAGGTCCAGAACAAGCCAGACAACTCAGCACTAGAGCAGGGACCCTGTTTCGCAAAAATTTACACTCCTCCCTACACCCTGGAAGGTGACTTTCAATGCAATGGCAGGTGCTCAGTGTGTTGGATCGACTGGAAAAGAGAAGGTGATAACTGAGTCAACCATGGATGAAGGTGTGTTTATCGAACTAGAAGGAGAAGGGAGAGGGACTCCAAGAGAGCCTTATCTGGGAATATCTTATCCCAAGGACAGACATCACAGAACTGGGGGAGAGGGTGGCTCTCATCAGACACCAACTTGAGCACCAACATACTGCAGAGTGGCGGGAAATGAAGTTGGCTATTGGAGGAGAGAGGAAAGAGAGAAGGTGGCAGGTTTCCCTGGGCCATGAAATCTAGGCGGAGGCTATCTGGATCTGATTTGCTGTAGGACAAAATATGGAACCATCAAAAGTTTTAAGATATAAATACCATCGTGATATCGATGCTTGATGAAGATTAGACTGGGAGCAGGATGCGTATTGGATGGAATGATATTTCAATTGGGTTTGAGCAGCTCTGAAGAGTCTGGGATTCTGACTAGAGTGATGGAGATGGTAATGAAGGAGAAAGCATGAAACGAAAAGTCAACTAGAAGGAATATGATGAAACCTTGGTTACCAATAAGATATGGAGGGAGAAGGAGAAGAAACCAAATATGCTCATAGATGGTCCCACCACTTGGGAAATGAACAACCTTAATTGACTTCTTAGAATGACCCCTCTCTCCTGATTTGCCAGAGTAAATGAGGTGGTGTTTCTCCGCTCTCATTTAAAAGCTTGGGGTTCATCCTCTCACTTCAAAGTAAAATTCTTCAACATGAGTGCGGCCTAACTCTTCAGGAGTCTATGACTGCCTTACTTTCCTGGAAGATGCAACTTAGAAGTGGCAGTGCTTTGGGGAGAAAGGAAACACCGTGTTTCTGTGTAGGCAGGTCACAATTTCTGGTTTCCTGCAGGTGAACAATCTAGTCAACCACAAGTTGAAGACTGGCTATAAGTTCATGACCTTTTCAGTCACGTTTTTCCTATATGTGAATTTCATGGTCCTATAAGCTATGAAGGTTAGCTCTGGGATAATTGAGTCAGCTGCAAAATAATAAAGATAGACTAGAGGAGTAGGTTATAACTACGCTGGAAGAAAAATAAACCCAAGCATTTTCATCATATAACTATACTGTAATTCCGTGGGCAGGACATATGATGTATCTATGTCTGTGCCGTTCATTTTTTTGAAACCTGTGTGCTCAATGACTTATTCTGAAAACGGTCTCCCAAGATGGTATGAAATGGCCAAAAATTACATAAAGCTCACTTTCCAAATGGAGTTGTGCAGAAAACGCAGCTGCCATCTGGCCTTCTGGCTAACTTCACTTCCTTCCTTCAGGCAGATTTTATTTAATCCGGACCACACAGTTTGTCCATCTAGCTGGTTCATGAAAACACCAGAACATGAACCTGTAGCAGAAATGTCTGGCAAGTGACAGAACATTAGCTGCTGACATGAGGGCAGTTTCCCGGTCTCAGTGGCTAAGCAGGTTTCTCCTAAAGTCTGCGTGCTTGAGTGCTCTCAGCTACGAAGTCAAACCAATTATCCTTGTCATCTCTCAAAGATGACATCTGCAATGCACTTGGGACGAGGACTGCTGTTGTACCTATACCGATGCTCTAAAATTAACTACAAAAACTTTAAAACCAAGTGCTAGTTCATGGTTGACATTATCTTGGTCTACTTGAATGTTAAATGGACCTACGCCGAGTCCCATGCAAAATGGGAATAAAATTTCTATTTTCATTATAGAGACCCGGTAAATTTGTGCATGGGGAGGGGGTCCCCTCATCCCAGCCTGCACCCTCTCCAATTTGGGACCCCTTAGGGGATGTCCGACTACTGGTTTAGGCCCTTACATCTCTTAAAATCCTGGACTGCTGGCTCCTAATCACTCACCTGCCTGGTTGCCCCTAACTGCCTCCTCTTGCCAGCCTGATTGCCCCTCACTTCCCCCCACTGCCATCCAGGTCACCCCCAACTGTCCCCTTCCTGCTGGCCTGGTTGCCTCTCACTGCCCCCTCTGCCAGCCTAATCGCCCCCTAACTGCCCCCCCTGCCAGCCTGGTCACCCCCAACTGCACCTCCCTGCTAGCCTGGCTACCTTACTGCCCCCTCTGCTGGCCTGGTCACCTTACTGACCCCTCTGCCAAATTGGTTGCTCCTCACAGCCCCCTCGCCAGTCTGGTCACCCCATGTAGTCTGCTTATTTCATCATTTGGTTGTCCCTCATTAACTCTCCTGCCAGCCTGGTGGTAGGCAGGCATCTTGTGAGGATATGATGGCCAATTTGCATATCACCTATTTATTATATAGATACATACTATGCTTTAAAATTTAGCCAGGGTGATGATGATGTTTATTTCTTCTTTTTCTATTTTGCTGTTTTTATTATGAGAGATGCTGACTTTCTTCAAATGTGTTTTTCCATTATCTACTGAAATAACCATGTAATTTTATCCTTTGTTAAATTAACGTACTGTATCATATTGACTTATTTGTATATCTTGAAAATAAGTCATCCTTGCATTCTTGGGATAAGTAAAATTAAATAAAAAATAAAATAAAATTTAGCCAGGGTGTACTAAAGTGTGGGAAAAGTAACGTGGCATGGATCGGCTTTTCACATCCTATTTAAACTAATAAAATAGGCATTTAATGGAAAAAAAAAAAAAAAGTCACATCAGTTCACAGTTGCTTTGCCCCCTTTCCTTGTTTCTCCAAAGTCAGGAATTGCTGGTCTCTGTAACTGCCTACCTGTCCCTACCAGTCCTTCACCTTCCAGAATCAAGGGTCTTGACTAGCAGAATACTGAAGTCAGAGACGGTCTGAGATCCTCTGAATTACACTGTTTGCCAATCATCTGCAAATGTTTTTGCTTTTCTGTTTAAAGCGGCAGAGATGTGAAAGGCTGAGCTGAGTGTTGGAGTCTGTGAACGGTGGGTTTGGCTTCCTTTCTAAGGGGCCTCACTTAGCCAGCAATGCTAAAGCCTGCAGCAGAACCCAAAGCATCGTTCCACAGACACTGCCAATGAGATGGCCCTCAGGAACAGTGCTGGCCCATCCCAAGGAGGCAGATTAGCAGGGGACACACATGTCCGAAAACTCTGGCCATAAGATAAACGTGAATGGAACAACATTCAACATCTGTGAAGGTTGGAAGATGAAGTTATTGTTTTTGAGAACATCTGCAGCTAGAACTTGATACAATTTTAACCATAAGCATGATTCTAGCAAACAATAAATTCTATGCTCCTTAAGGCATTATTAAATATTTACCAACTTGTTTCAAATTTTAAATTGCTATTAAGTCTAATTGGTACCAAGTTTATCATTCATTTGCAATAATTCCATTTCCTTCACCATTTCTTATCCAGAGCATGACATCATGGGATCAGAGGATGGAAACTGTTTCTATACTTTGGGAGGAAAAAAAAAAAGCAATGTTTGTGATAATCCAATTCCTGCCCCCCTGCTTTTTAAGCTAAACACTTATAATTCTTAACACGTGTTTTTTTCTTGGAACCATTTTAACTTTAGGCTTTATGTAAAATGTGAGAATTTCCTATCTCAGAAAATGGCAGCAGTTCATCTTGTATGACGTTCCCATGGTGTGTTCACTGCCAGTGAGCAATCTGCCTACAGCCATCAATATTATTGCTGTAAATAGAGCTGTACAATGTGCTTAAGTGCATGTTTATCACGTTCACTTTCAGAATTGTATTTAGGCTTTGATCCAAAAGGTCAACACATGAAAAGATCGAAAGATATTAAATAGGGTTTTTGATGAGATTCAAATGTACTTTGTAGATACAGATAATATCCATTTATCAAGAATGAAATGACTACTAGTAGTCAGTCCAAAGCACAGGTGGAAATATGCTACTGGTGTTGGGCTTAGGCCTATGAACAGAAATATAGTTCATGAATTTTACTAATGATTTAATCAACCACTACATAGATATTTCTCAGCCAAGGTGTAATATCTTACCATTCGGGTTTCTAAGTGTGTTACTTAGGTGCACACACAGGACCCTCAATCGCTAAAGCAATAAGGTCCAGTCATCTAATCTTCACCTTCCAGACTCAAGGGTCTTGAAGAGCAGGATACTGAAGTCAGAGATGGTCTGAGACCCTCTGAATTACGCTGTTTGTCAATCATCTGCAAATGTTTTTGCTTCACTGTTTAAAGCAGTGGAGATGTGAGCATTTGTGTGTACATACAAAAACACTCACGCGTATAAAAATATGCACGCACAATGTACTGTGGAGTAACAGGAGAACCCAATCCAGAATGAAATGCTGAGTTTCTAGTCCTGCTTCCAGCAGCTCAGAAATGTCAAGTTCTCTGAGTCCCCGATGCACCACCGGTAAACGTGAAGAGTGTGCGTGAACACCTATGTAACACTGAGACATAAAGACTAAACAACCAGGAGGGTTGTGTGTGTGCATGTGGTCACCACAGCTCAACCCATTCACATGCACACGTAAATGAACAAGGGCTGTTTTCCTCATCTCTCTCACAGACAAAGGTTTTTTTTGTTTTGTTTTGTTTTGTTTTAAGGATACTGTTAAGTCTAAGTGAATAAAAGTAAACGAAGTTAAAAAGAATCACGTTGATTGGGAGTCCAGCTGGGCCTGTTCAGGAGCCGTCTCTGGGGTCAGGGCCAAGTGTGCCTACCGGACACAGCGTCCTCCCTGCCTTGGAAACCGGCTTTCTCAGGGAGCCCAGGTTTTCCACGGGCAGTTTCCATGGCGCTGCCCAGCCGTTCTGGCACGGCGGGGGACGGGAGGGGAGACGAAGGCCCAGGAGGAGACATGAAAGGGACCCTGGAAAGGACGGATGGAGGGAGGGCGGCCTTTTATGTCTACCGGAGACTTGTTTGTCAAGTTCTTGTAAGCCGGGGGTTGTACGCATACCCAACCATACGTTATTACGATTTTCTAAAAAGTCATTCACAGCTGACATTTCCTAAATGTCATGTTTAGCTACGAAACACAACCCTGGCAGGACGTCAAGGTACTGCCTTTGTTGCTAAAACCGGGTTTGTTTGGTCACAGCAAATAGCTAACAAACTCGCGGCTGTTTTCCTGTAAATTGAAAAGCATTTTCTCACGTATCCCAGAAAGCACTTTAAAATGCATCCACGGACAGTCAAAGGCGACTTGTATTTTCTACAAACAGCCCAAACTGGGAAGGAAGGACCGTAACCAGAGTCCTTGGCAATGACTGGCCTCCTCCATTGGCCAGGGCCTCACAGGCACGGGACTGAAGCAGGTGGAGATGGACCAACGGGACTTTTAAATTTTAACCCATTTATTTGTTTTTATTATTGATTATTTTTTAAAGTTATCTTTATTGCTGAGAATTTTACAGATGTCCCCCTTTTCTGCCAGAGCTGGTGACAACCGCACAAGACCCGTGGCTCCATTTCCGGGCTCACGGACGCTGAGGCTGAAGCCATCTCACCACACAAAGATCATCAACAGCCTTTCCTCTTAAGAACCAAGAGCCTTCCCTCCCGTTCCTGGTCTCGGCCGATGGATCTTGTCCAATGTGGGA
Organism: Pipistrellus kuhlii; assembly: GCF_014108245.1. Taxonomy (NCBI): domain Eukaryota; kingdom Metazoa; phylum Chordata; class Mammalia; order Chiroptera; family Vespertilionidae; genus Pipistrellus; species Pipistrellus kuhlii. The sequence continues at coordinate 11,720,630 of NW_023425573.1, forward strand.
TCAAAGAGAGGGTCTGAGCTAATAATTCACATTGTTAAAATTATGGACATGGGCAAATAATTACTCACGGTTAGCTAAGCAAAGGTTTGCTCCGACCTGCCTTCCCTGAAGCGACTCCTCTCAAAAACAAACTCCTGGGCAAATGATTAACGCCAGCGAGCCCGCCTGCCATCGAGAGGGTGGCTCAGCCATTGAGTGTGGACCAGGGTCTCTGCCCAAGGCCCGCTTCGACATCTGTGGCATGTTCTCTTCTGGCTAGAAAGAAACCCAGACTTTGGCCAAGAAAACGTCAAAGCGGTAGTTCCCTACCACAGGGCGGCAATTTTCTTTTTCAGACTGCAGCACAGAACTTGTAGAAGTCACTGTTTCAGCGAGAGATGATTATGTGTTTATTTCTCAAGAACAACGTGTCCCAGTGGGAAACACCTTCAGAATTTTTTTTTTTTTTTTTTTTTTTTTAGGGTTTCGCTAAAAAGGGGGTGTGGCAAGACAAGGGATGTTGAGATGCCAAGTCTGGGAGCCCGGGCGGCACAGCCATGGGCTGAGGGTGGTGAGGGTGGTGAGAAGGCGAGAGGATGCAGGGACCACCTCCACATGCTCTCTTTCTCCCCCGGGAGGGCAGTGACTCTCTGCGGAGGGAGAGGTGATTTTCCCAACAGGCAGAGCTCAGCAGATGTGTGTGGGTTGGTTCTGGCCCTTGACGAGCAGCCAGGATTGAGAATGCCTTTACGTCTCACCAAATATATCCACCCCAGCACAGAGGGGCCTCCACGGGAGTTGCGCAATCAAGATCCCACATTTCAACGCGGGGCTCGTGCTGTTTCGGGAAAGCTTAAAGGGAGCCAGATTTCTATTTGCAGAACTGTTCTCAGATGTGGCTGACAAATCACCATGGGCTTTTTCATCCCCTCTTCTTTGCAACGTCTGAGATCCAGGGATTCCAAAAATAATGCTGGGTCTCCATCCGGAAGTCTGTGACCGCGGCCAGATGGCATCCTCACCCTGAGGCACCGGCCGCGGCCCAACTGCCCTTCCTCTGATCCCGGTGCTGCCGGCCTGAGGCCCGCGGCACACAGAGGCTCTGGTCCGGCTAAACGTGGGCTGTGGCTGTGAGCACACGCTCAGAAGCTCCCTGTGGGCTCTGTGCGTGTCTATGTAGGTGTTCTCCCATCCCCCGCTTTTTTGGTGCTTCTCTTTCCTTCCAGAAGCAGGTCTTTCTGTGCTGTTAATCCTCTTGGAATGCGGCTCTTATCACCACCCAGAAGAATTCATTACCCTTCTGCCCTCCCCGCTCCCCAGGCCCGGAGACCAGGAACAAGGGCGTGATTGTCAGGGAGCTGCCCCCTGAGTTCAGGTGCGCTGGCGCCCAATTCCGGTGCAGCCGGCTTTTCCCACAATCAAAAGGGAAGGAGGGGGGGGGGGCACTAATCCTGCCTCCCTCTGCAAGGGGGCGGGAGGGAAAGGCCCTCGGGACAGAGGCTGAGCCCCCTGCCATGGAATGCAGCCCAGGGGCTTAGGGAAGAAAAGAAGGGCGCAGGTTTGCAGAGCATTCAGTGCAGCGGGAGACCAGGGAGCTGGTGGGAGAGGAAGACGGCCCCTTCGCCTTTATTTTCTCAGCTGCTGCTGCTTCCACAGTGGCTTCAGAGCGAAGTGTTTTCTGCTTCACAGAGAGCTGGCCAAAGGCAGTTTATGTCTTCCAATGCACGTCCTCTCCTACGGCCCTTAAACCATCAGCTTGGCTTCCACGAGAAGGTCGGCTCGGAACACACAGGCAGCACGCAGTGGGCTGTAAACCACGGAGCATCGTCATGTGGTCTGGCCATTAACAAAAAGTGTGGGACCCAGAACCGCTCCGGTCTCTGGCTCTTTCTTCACGCACGCAAACACGAAACCGAGATGGACCCTGGAATGGGAAACTCCCCAAACCAGAACGGGAGCCAAACAGACGGGGGAAGAGATGTAACAACCCTCCCAGAATCCATTAAAGGCAGCAGAAGGCAACCATTAGAAGGATGGCACTGAATTAGGCCCACCCTCCATTCAAGAACTATGTCCAGGGGCAGGTCTTTATAACCAACCAATCCCCCCTCCCCCACCCCAGCTATTTCTAGGACACGCTACTTCCTGAATAAAGGCCACAGGACCACCTTACGCTCAGGGATGAATTACCGTTAGCTGCCCGTTCACAAGGCTCAACTGGAGCTGCATCACAGTGAAAGCTCAGCTCCTAATCCCTCACTGGAGGGACTGGGGGAGGCGAGGACAAAACTTTTAACGCGCCGTCCCTCATCCTAAGGCTGTGTACATCAGCCATCAATCCTGAAAACAGTGCCGGGGAATCCCTTTGGTAACAATTATGCCCGTCAGCACCGGGAGTAATGCAGTATTAACGAAAGTATGTCAGGGGTTGGAGGAAAGTTACTGATGGGCTAATATATTTACTTCTTTTAGGGGAAATTTTAGTCTTGAGAAAATAAAATATGGGCCATTCACTGAATTTTTATTTCTCGGGATTTTGACAAGCATCTTGCCTTCCGATGTTTGTAGGGCAAACACACTGCTGCAGTCAGAAACCCCCCACCATGCGTTAGGTTTATTTATTTAGCAAACATTTATTCCTCCGCGTCCTGCACGGGGGAGGACAGTGTCTGTGCTGCTCAGCGCATCCAGGAACACACACACACACACACACACACACAGAGGGATGCTCCGCACCTCCTCCCGGAAGTGCTCTGCTGCTGCAGAGACATGCTCCCTGCCTGCCCCTGGGAGCCCTCGTGGATTTACACCCCTGACTTCACGTTTAAGGCCCTCTCATCCGCGTGAGTGTGATCCACACCCGAGGCTGACTCTTGGAGATAACGCAGACCTGAGACTGGCCTCTCAGAAGGTTCTGGGCAGACACTGGGCACATGGTGTGCTCTTCGCGGAGGGTCACTCCTCACCCGTGAGAACTGAGATGTCCTGGGCCCATTCTCTGTGTGACTCCAGGCCAGGGTCCTCCAGACTCCCCCAGCCCCAATAATTAAATAAATAAGTGAAATTAACTGTGCTCAGCCCTGGGCAGACAGGACTCCTTACACTGGGGTCCATTAGGGCCTTGTATGAAGAGAAGTGAAGGTGGGGGGAAAGGCTGTTGACCTTCTGGAGGGAGGAACAGTGGTGAACAAATAAACTAATCTCCGTTTCCTTCCCAAACCCACGAGGATGGGGAGAAAGAAATAAGGGGGTATAAGCCCAAAAGACAACATGTGGGGGAGGGGACAAAAAGGGCTGAGACACGGCCCAACAATTCTTTTTTTTTTTTTTTTTTTTTAATATATATATTTTATTGATTTTTTACAGAGAGGAAGGGAGAGAGATAGAGAGCTCGAAACGTCGATGAGAGAGAAACATCGACCAGCTGCCTCTTGCACACCCTTTACCGGGGATGTGCCCGCAACCAATGTACATGCCCCTGACAGGAATCGAACCTGGGACCTTTCAGTCCACAGACCAACGCTCTACCACTGAGCCACACCAGTTTCGGCATGGCCCAACAATTCTTAAAGAGTGAAAGCAAACAGACGGAGACTTGGGGCTCACCGACAAGAATACAAAGGAGCAGCCAGTGGGTTGGCCCACCCCAAACCCCGGGAAGATCAGGAGGCGACATGTCTCCCCCCTTCCTAGCAGCCAGGCCTGGGGGATGTGGGCGGCTTATTCTCTAGAAAAGTCGACCCCAAGAGGCTGGAGACTTAGGCCTCGGGAACAGTGTGGGGTGCCAGGCTGGAAACCGGGGCATAGCAGGGAGCCTGGGCACTGGCAGAGAGGCCTCCAGCCCTTCCCTCATCGACAGCTTAGCTGGTGCCACGCAGGAGACGTGGGTTCAGTCCATGGGGGACGTGAAGGCCCCACTAGGAAGGCCTGCGTGTGCTGACATTTGGAGATAACAAGGATCGTAAATTTGATTTGCTCACAGGAACGACTTCCTGTCTGTCAGTGGCTGATGCGACTGGCGATGATCAGACCAGAGGAGAGGCTGGAGGATAACCGGCAGGCCAGCGGCTGCCATCATTGCTTCCCTGACCTGGGCACCAGGAACCTGGGTGTGGGTCCTGCTGGTGTCACTGACCCTTCACCAGGCCTCGGAGTTACTTTTCCTTCCTAGGTTCCAGTCTCCGCATTTGTAAAATGAAGGGTAAGGTTCATGGTCCTCGGGGTCATGGTCATGTTATTCTGCGATGCTCCCTCTTCCCAGCAGGTCTCAAACGACAGACAGAGGGCCAGGGGTCTTCGACACGGTACCACCCGCGGCCTGAGGCTTTGCTGACCACTTGCGGGTCTGGCCACGTCCGCAGCAGGTGGCTGCCGTGCTTAGCTGCGATGCAAGGACGCCATTCTTCCACAAAGGCTGTTCGCAACAGCCCTCCACCCCCAGCACAGGACAGCACCCCGAACACCTACGATATACCCCTGTCAATTCTCCATCTCCCCACATAACAAAGCAGAGGCACTGCCAGGGGGAGCCAACCCAACGTCTTACTTTCACACATTATTACTGTCTTAATGAAACTCGGGAGGAAAAGAAAAGCGTGAAAAACTCAACGCCCTTCTCTCTTTTTAAGGTCAACGTTGAAAACGGAATAATTGTTAACATTTACCAAACACTTAAGGTAGGTCTGAGGCACTGGGGCCGTAAGTTCTACCTGTCTTTCTTCATCAGATTCTCACATACCCCCATGTCACAAATGAGGAAATGGGGCTCCAAGAGCTTAAATGATCTCATGGTACATGGTACCAATGGAGGGGCCAGCAGCAGACCTAAGTCTGAGCTCCGCCAGCCAGTGCCCCCGCTTCAGCCAAAAAGTTTTCCCGCAGTCCACCCTCCAATGCCCTTTCCCGTGGCTCCCAAGGGCTGACACGATTGGCCCTTCTGCTGGCAAGCGAGGAGGCAATCTCAGAAATCAATACTGGCTCCTGTGAGAAGTAGCCTTGCCCAAAGCTAATTGAAAGCCATCTGAACATTTTCAGAGCTGTGACCATTATCATCTATCTTGTTGCATAGCATGTCCCAACATGCCTCTGCAGTAAATCACTTCCAAATCACTTCTCCATGCTCCCCATACAGAACAGAATGCCACACAATCTTTTTTTTTTTTTTTGTCATGGCCGGGTAGCTCGAAGTCTAAGCTCAGGGCACTTGGCACTGTGACTACCTAACAGGTGGCTTGCTGACATTATTGTTTGAAAGTACCACTTTTCCAGGGTTTACTGCAAGTCATCCTAAATTCCATCCAGCTCTAACTTGTTACACAACTTAATGCTTAGAAACAATATCCTCTGCAGCTAGTCAACAAGCTGGACTGGAGAATAGAGTTGGTTGGGGTTTAAAAAAATTGTTGGCAAAGCTTCATTCTACCCTTTCCGACAGCCATAGACAGTGTGGTAATGAGGAAGAGAAGTTGTATGGCTTATTACGAGAACTAGTTTGGAAAACTGAAAGATATATATATGTTGATATCTAACCTGGGTCAATGGTGTGGGCTTGGGACTTCGATTTCACTTACCATAAATGAGCCCAATGACCAAATCATTGATCTGTATAATTTTGCAAACCAAACGATCCTTTACCTGGTTACTAGGGAGTATAATAACTTGGAGAACACACTGGTAAACTTGGTGGGGTGATGGGTGATGGTGTCTTGATCATCCAGTATCTGTCCACCTACTTCCCTTGGCCACAAAAGCTCTATTTTGCTTTGGGGGGCCCAGAGGAGACACCTCCAGGAGGGGCCTCAGGGCGGGCAAGCGACCAGGAGGCACCACGAGCACATCATTCCGTGCGTCTCAGTTATGGGTTTGCTGTACTCAAAACGGGCAGGCAGGCCAAGGAGAAGCAAGTCTTTGTCTGACCGTAAGGAAACTGGACTTTCTCTTTGCAAGGCTTGAATGAAGAGGATGGAGGGACTACCATGGCCTCAGACATCTCGTGAACATGTGGAGCTCGGAAAGGGCCAACCTAGAGGAACCGGAGGAAGCGGTCACGAAATGCACAACCTAGTCTACTCCCACTGGCGAGGGCTCCCAGAATTCCCACTAACCCATTTCTTTGTCGGCCCCTAGCTGCAAGGGAGGGTGGGAAATGCAGTCTTTTGGCTGGGCATGTTGCCTCCCTGAATAAAATCAGTGTGTGTTAGGAAGGAACAGGAAAGAATGGGTATTGGATGGGCAATTAATAGTCTCTTTTGTGACCTGTTTGGGTTAGGTTCTGTAAGAGAGTTGTTATTACATATTTTAGGATCTATAAATAGAGAATGAGACGAAGCTAACATACACAAGTATTTGATTTGTAAAATCTTTCATTAAGGTAGTCTGATTTTTCTTTTATAATAAATTCATTTGAAATTATTATTCAATTTTAAAATATGGTATTTACAAGTAAAAACACGGGATTGGCAAGTACCTGCAGCAGCCCAATTTGACATACTCAATGTAGAAACTGAGAAAAGTGCTGCTAAAAATGTTAAATATCCTAATTTCTTCCTAAATTATAGAGATAAATCACACTCCATATTTATGAGTCCACTGTCTCAGGGCAGGAGTTTTTCTGCTTCGAATTGTGCCTTCGGCTTCTCCAGGTTAGGTTAGAAATGGTTATAAATGTAGGTACCTTCAAATTGACATTTACTTCCCAGGGGATAGCTTTAAAGTTGGAGATTAATGGAAATAGCTGCTTTTAAGAATTTTTTTCACTAGTCACAAAGACACATCATTCGTTAGAGGATATAGAGAATGCCAAAATGAGATTCTCTCTGAAATTACTTAGTGTGGCATGAGAAGAGGAAGATACCCAAGAAAACAGCTGTTTGCTGGACCAGGAGAGATAAGCAGGGCGACACCAGACTGGACTGTTCACAGGGTTCTGCCTCCAGCCCCGAGTTACGTAGGTAACAAGAAAATTATCCTTTGTGGGTCCTTTCACAGAATTTCAGAGCTGGAAGGAAGCTTGAAAATCACCAAATTTGACCCTTTCCCTTTGCAAGAGGAGAGTTTCGGACCTAAAAGAGGGGTTACCTCTCTAGCATTCTAAAAGTTCATGGCAGAATCAGACTCCAAAAGACAGGTTTCCTAACTCGTGATGCAATACTCTGTCCACTAGTTTCCATCCCAAAGTTACAGAATGAGGAAGTTGGTCTACCGGATGTGTTTTGTGATTTACTTCTATGTGTACTGTAAGTTCATCCTGAAATTATATTTTCAAAGGTAGGAGAAATTAACTATAATACCATGATATGTGCCAAGAGTGATTAATGTGGAAAAACATACACCGAGTGGCCAGGTTACTATGATCTCTAAACGCATAATAATCTGGCCACTCAGTGCATATCCTATATAATAAAAGGCTAATATACAAATTGTCCCCTTGACCAGAAGTTCAACCAGCAGGCAGGCCGGCTAACCACCCATGTCCCCTCCCCCTGGCCAGGCTGGCTGGACCCCACCCATGCACGAATTCATGCACCAGGCCTCTAATAATACACACACACACACACACACACACACACACACACACACACACACTGAGTGGCCAGATTATTATGAATTCAGAGATCAGAATAATCTGGCCACTCAGTGTATATCTTGCTCCACTGAACTAAACCGGGACCAGGGTGTGTGGACAGCCATGGTCCTCCTTGGTACCTGAGGAAGGGGCTAAGAGGTTGCCAGGGTTTAGCAGCTGGTGGGACCTTTCCTTCGAAAGGAAGTGAATTCCTTGTCACTGTTTCAACTGCTTCCCCCCTACTGCTGACCTTCCCCTGAAACACCCTGGCCATAGCTCTCCCCCAAAGTTCAAAACAAGGGTACCTGACAAGTGATGGAAAACTAGGTCATACAAAGGCCTCTCTTAGAAGTGGCAGAAGACAGAAACAAGGACAAGCTTGCAGGGTGGCTAGTGTGAGTGCACTACAAATAGTAAGGTGGGTTCTTCTTCATATACATGCATCTCTCGGCGGCTTGTGCATATGAGACATGCAAGACATACCCCACTCAGTAGGTTTGTGGTCAGCAAACTGTGGCTCACGAGCCACATGTGGCTCTTTGGTCCCTTGAGTATGGCTCTTCCACAAAATACCACGGCCTGGGCGAGTCTATTTTGAAGAAGTGGCGTTAGAAGTTTAAAAATTTGGCTCTCAAAAGAAATTTCAATTGTTGTACTGTTGATATTTGGCTTTGTTGACTAATGAGTTTGCCGACCACGGCTCTAGGTAAATCCAGAAAGTGTGGGCCTGGGGTTTGGGAGTAGGAAGAAACCCCAGGGAGGGTCTGATGAGTGGCGTTCCTGCATCTTGCAGAGATTAGGAAGAAAGTGAGTAATCTCTGCCACATCAGGGATGAAAGAGCAGTCACTGCTCTGAAGTCAGGGCACTCCAGCTGAAATCTGTTTACAAATGTGCCCAGCCGAGAAGCATCACGTGAGGCCATCCAGACTCACTCACGTTCAGATGGCTTGTTTTCCTTTTCCCAGACAAAGAAACTTGGTTCTTTCTTACATATAAAAGCAGTATCTGTTTAGAGTAGGAAAAGTAAGGACCGAGTCTTATAAACAAAGAAAGGAGAGCATTTTAAATAGCCACAATTTTACAAGCCAGGGAGGGAACCACTTTACAAACCAGGTCACTTTCCAGGAATACACCGATAGGTTAACAAAAATGTGAGCGTACTGTGCACACTGGTGTGTGTTTTAAACATGATTTTTTCCCCATTTAACAATATATAGTGAACATCTTTTCATTATCCATGTGCATCCACATCACCTGTAATAGCTGGACAGTGTTTCATATTTGACTGTAACGTAATATAGTTCACCCAGCTGCCATTGTACATGTAAGCACTTTCCTCGTTACCCCTTTATAAACAGTGATGTGATTAATAGCTTTAGGACTAAAACCTCTGACACGTCCTTAATTACTTCCTTAACGTAAATTCCTATAAATAAAAGTCCTGTGACAGAACAGTGAACTCATTTTAAGGGATTAAAAAAAAAGCACATTGCCAAACGACCCTCTGTGTGGGGATCATAGAGTTCAATTTGCTTGAGTTACATGTACATCGCTCGTATTGGTCATTTCGGCCCTCCGTGAAGAGAAACCCCTGGGGCTCACGGGGGTTGGCTGTGTGACAGACACGCTTACATCTGTACTTCTTTTTTTAAAAAATATTTTTTTTATTGGCTTTTCACAGAGAGGAAGAGAGAGGGATAGAGAGTTAGAAACTTCGATGAGAGAGAATCATCGATCAGCTGCCTCCTGCACACCCCCCACTGGGGATGTGCCCGCAACCAAGGTACATGCCCTTGCCCGGAATCGAACCTGGAACCCTTCAGTCCGCAGGCCGACGCTCTATCCACTGAGCCAAACCGGTCCCAGCATCTGTACTTATGATGAATGTTAACTATAGGTGCCTTAATCAACTAAATGGGTTTAAACTAGTGAAAGGAGTTTTAGGGGTAAAATAGGCTGGTGTAGGGAGTTTTAGGAATAAAGAGGGGCCATGGGGGAGGAAGGCAGAGGTGAGGCTTAGAGCTGCCAAAAGGCATACGTTCACCGAGGAAAGCAAAGCTGCCACAGGAGAAGGGGAGAGGAAGACACCCGTTCGCGGAAGACAGGGAAAAGCCCAGGTGTGGGGAGCAAGAGGAAGCAAACTTTCACAGAGGACAGAGAGATGCCCACGAGTGGGGGGCGGAAGAGGAAAACAGATCTTCACAGGGGGCAGAGAGTTCTATCCCTGAAGTTGGGATGGAAAGAGGGGAACACCACGTGGGCTGTGGGCTTTGAAGCTGATGTTCTACCAATCAGAAGGCAGCATGAACAAACAAAGACCTGCGGCCTTTACAAACCTCAGCAAAAGAGAGCTTGGGGGGTTACCCGCCGGGGACCCCCTTCCGCTGCTGCGGGAGTCTGTACTTGCTTCCAATAAATTTCCCCTCTTTCCACGGACCACCTTTTGTCCATGGCTTCATCCTCTGCATCCATTTGGACAAGAACCGGGGGAAGAAATCGCCCTTGCATCCGCCCAGGGAACACAACCCGCTCCCGAGGAGCTCCCTGATTACTGCCAGCCATAACTGACATACTCGTCCCAGCCGGACTCTCTCTTTGGGACTGGATGCCTTCTTCCCCCCCCCCCCCCCCCCCTCCGTATTAAGCAGTCTTACTCAACAATATTTTCAAATAGTCTAGATGGCCAGTCCCTGGTAACATGCTCCCTGTGCTCTGATTACATGCACCAGCTAGAAAAACCCAGCATGCGGATCAAGCTCCCGATTAGATGCCAGAGCCAGCCTGCAGTTTGACATTTTAGTGAAATGACAGAAACAGCACCTGAAGTTCAGGCAAAACCAACAGGGACCCCTGCAAGACTGGGGACCCGAAGTGGACTGTGCTGTCAGACCACACGCTGCCTTTTTGAGCGTGGTATTCATTCCACCTGACTCCAAAATGGGACTTAAAGGAGCTTTTCTTCTTAAATGTTTTTTTCTAAATTGGACATTTTCACATCACCGAGGCTGCCAACTTCTTTCCGAACATAAGGATATTCTTCTATCATAACTGCCTGCTATATTTGGACACTGAATGGCAGGATATTGTTCTCATCCAGAAAAGAGGGGAAAATAGCTCATTATGATCACGAATCCTGCCTGGAAGACACCCCCCCCCCCCCAACAGAGCATCCCTGGGGATGCAACACCAGCCCCATAAAAACCCAGCAAGAACTCCATTTCCAGGCCGCATTCAAAAAGCTCCAGAGAATCCCAAAAAGTCAGCCTTCGGGCTATTCACCTCCCGGAGGGAGGAGAGGAAGTCAGGTCTCCCACCTGCTGACTTGAGAGCCTGTGAGACGTGAAGGGCCAGGACCCGGGAGCAGGGAAAGCAGGCCCAGCCTCAGAGCAGGAGGCCCAGCTTCTAACTAGATCCGGCCTACCCTCCGGCCCACGGGACTCCTCAGCCTCCTCTGCTCCTCCTTCCCAGGCCTCCTGCCCGCATCGCCCACCACACTCAGGGGCCGGCTCTGGTCTCCTATCCACATTCTTTTTAGTGCGTGGCCCTTCCAAATCCTCACCTTTGGACTCCTCTCCACCTCCATTCCATTGTTCAAAACCTTGCCCGAATCGTTTCTGTTTTGGGGTCGCATGCTGAAAAGACATGGTCCCAGACCCCATATTACACACTAAAGGCACTTCAAGCCACGTCCCCAAGGAGCAGACACATGGCAGAAAGCTATCTTTTGTGATTTAGAGAAAAAAAGGGAGGGGGTGTTAAGTGCTACATTGATGGGGGTGAACGTCATTAAAGCGCTTGGCACATGACGAATTCGATGCTGAGACCTGCCCACGTTCTACAGACTCACACATGCCTGTTTCCATCTGACCCGGCAGGGTATCCAAGGAGCCAGGGCCATGCCGGCAGGAAGGCCCACCTGGCCAACGGGAAACAGCATGTGAACAGGTCGCACGATGTTTCCGTTTCCCAGTCCACCGAGCCCTTCCGAATAATGATGTTATTGGATCCTCACCACAATGTAGAGAGGCTGACGCTCCCCGAGGGTCCATGGCACACCGGGGTCGTTCAGGCAGCTTGCTGGGGGGTGAGCACGTGGACATGGAAGTGGACACCGAGGTTCAAGGCTAGGCCCTGACCACCGGCCATTCAGTGACCGTGGGCCGGTGACTTCACTCTGCCTCAGTGTGTCTACGTCAGAAAGCAAGAACGGGGGACGGTACATCCCACCTCCCAGGGCTGCGGTGAGGACCCGTGAAGACATTTGAGTCAGTTAAAGGAGTAGGATGTCAGTCAGCCGGAGCCTGGCATACAGTAAGCTTTTCAGGAACGTTGGCCAGACTCAGTTCCCAGAGCTAAGTGCTTGAAGGCCGGTGAGGCATCCTTATCACGAACGAGTACAGCGCTCCTGTAATTCATCATTTTATCAGCAGGGAAATTAGCTATTTCTCACAAAAGGAAACCTTGAACTGGATATAATGAGTCAAAAAGTCAGAAAAGGGCAAAAGTTCAAGTGTGGCTTCTTAAAAAGAACCTCATTTCTTCTTGCTTCCAGAAAAATACTGCATGTGATGTAAGCATTTCCAGTCATTTCGGAGCACAATGGAAGGTCAAGCTACATGGCAGTAATATTTGTGCAGCGCATGGTGACTCATGGGGGGTGAAGGGGAGTCCCTGGTCCTCCATGCAGACAGCGAAGCACTTCTCTGGGCCAGCAACCACCCCTCCCCCTAAGCTCTCCCACACCCTCCACGTGCCCCTCCTCTGAGGAGAGGAGAGGAAAGATGGGGCCCCCGGGGAGTGCTGTGGGAAGATCAGTGTCCCCCAGGGGAGAGGGAGGTGGGAAACCTGCAGAGGAATGAAACTGAGCGCTTGTTAAAACGTCTAGTTGGTGTGTGTGGCTGTGGCAGCAAAGAGGAGGCTGATGAGCAGAGAGTGGTGTGGGAGGTTGGGGAGGAACAGAGGGACCAACCGGGTGGGCGGAAAGACCACAGGCGGCTGGAGTAACGGCCCCAAAAGAATCAGCCTTTGCTGCGGAAGATACCAGAGGAGCCGCGGGCCGGCAGGTGGCACAGAGGACCACACACGAGAAGCAGGACACGCGGGGGCCTGACAGCTGGCCTGGCCGAGGCTCCTGACGCATCCACAGAGCTCAGATGTGATGGGGGCCGAGGTTCCTTCTAGAAACAAAACCTCCTTCTAGAGCACATGTGTCAAACACAAGGCCCGCGGGCCAAATCCGTCTCGCCAGGCCTTGCAATGTGGCCCGCACCGCGCTGTCATCACTGCACTCCGCTGCGTTTCCATCACAATGACAGTTTATGACTGTTCAGTAAACCATTCGGCCCGCGATTTAGGCTGGATTTTAGATTTTGGCCCCTTCTCTGATTGAGTTCGACACCCCTATTCTAGAGCATCATGGACGCTGCTTCCAGTGGCACTGCGGGGGCGGGGGAGTTCAAGTCGGGGGCAGTGGGAAGGAACTCACATGGGGAACTCGGGGTAGGACACAGGAGTTACATGGGAAAGAGGAAATTTCCCTTGAAACAGGAACATGCTCGCCACTGACAAGTTACAGACTGCTGTCAGCCCCGCTCTGCAGGCCACGGGTGTGGACACAACTAACTGACTACACCCGTGTCACACTTTGAAAGTGGGAAAGAATTTTTATAACAGGGATCTTCTGTCCCGTGAATGTTTTTCAGGCCCCAACAAGACATGCTGTTCATATTATGATGAGTCCCTAAGAACCGACTTTATGTTACTGCAAACTTTTTTTTTTCTCATCTGTAATTACTACTCCTACAAGTTTATCTATAAATACTATACATAATGCAAAAATGGTGGGCTTTCGGCTCTGAATCTATTCTAAAACATCTGCTGCTTTTCCAGAATGGCTGATTAAATGCAATCTGCGTGCACTGAACTAGGTGTGAGGCTGACGACACTCTTGCCTAGGCCATTAGGCATCCCTCTTTAAGAAGTTCCTGTATTCCTAGACTCTCAGACAAATCGCAGTGGGAACCACAGATGAGTAATTATTTTAAAAAGAGTGTATTAAAGGATATCCCTTACGGGGTCTTTAAAAACAGCTCTGAATAGCATAAACAGGAGGCATGCGAGAAGGTGATGAGGAGAGTGAAGCCGGAATGGCCATTTCCACCCAGCACGGAGGAAACAAGCTAAGGCCGCTGCCAGCTCGCCGAGCTGAACGAACTGCTGTGTCATCAGGCAAGTGCGTGTCTTACGGGCTCCTTGCCCCGCATACAGTAACACCATGTGCTGCTGAGAGTCGGGAGTTCACATTCGCAGTCTTTCATTTAGGAAAAAGGGGACTTGTGAGCCCCAAGGAACAGCCCTCCTTCCGGTGGACACGGCTCCTCAGGCCGGGAGTGGGAGGCGCACTTGGTACCAAATCTTCACTAAACGCCGTGTCCTTGAGACACACACACATCACCCTGAGCCACAGTCAGCGGGCGCTCCCGTGGAGATTCTTTCTCCCCTTTCAGGTTTGACAGCAGATTTGTGCCGAGCACTTCCCTTGGGGCCCCGGTTCCCTCTGGGGCGGCCGGCATGCCTGGGGAGACAGCTGCCTGGCTTGGGGAGAGGAGCAGAAAGCTCACCCTGGGCCTTGGCACGAGGCACCAGCCAACTGATGTGTTAAAAGCAAAATCCTATAAAGTCGGAACTGGTGCTGTCGGTGTGGTCAGAACGCTGCCAGCCTATGTGCGTGAAGAAAAGCTGGACATTGCCACTGGATACGCTAACGTCTGGGTAAATGAAGCCTCCTGGGAGGTTCTATCAACTCCTCCTGCACTGCTGAGTTCCCACACTGCTCCAGGTTGTGGTTTCTCCGATCCTGTGGTCCCCGTCCCAGCACGCAGCCCGCGGAGGGCTTCTGGCGCCCTTGTCACCAGCTATACTTACTGTGTCCACTCACTTATTACCAGAGCAGTGGCTCCTGTATTGGAAGATCCTAGAGTCTGATGCTGATTCTTTCATCAGAGTTAGTCTGGCCCAGAGTATATCTGGTACGATATATAATTCACTAACGTATAGATCACAGAAAGATCAGCCTGAATATATCCCTTCATTCAGCAGGTCCTCACTGAACATCTCTTCCGCACCAGGCAATGGACACAACACAGGGGGGCGGGGAGGATTACTGGGGAGCAGAACTTACATTCAGACAGCCAGTGGTCTGTTACGGGCTGGCAGAATATATCACGTATCTATCTTGCTAAGCGTTTGGGCGGGCCTTAAAGAAAGAAGAAAAGAGGGCATCAGCTCATTAGTCGGAAATCAAACTCGCAGAGTACAAAGCCCCCTCTCTCCTGCTCCTTTGATTCATCTCCCTCACACTCTGCTGCTCTAGGTAAGCAACACATGCCTCTTAATTGGCCGCTGGAGCCCTCTTCACGCTCTTTTTTCAGAAAGCTTTGCAGAAGTCTTGTAAACAATTTTGCTATTCCAGAAAATGTTAATGCTCAAGGTACCCCTTGAAATAAAGGGAAAATTCTTTTGAGATTCTTTTTTTCTCGGTAACAAGGAATGCAATTAAGCCTATACTTTGGCATTGTGTCAGATTTCAGAGCCAACAAACAGAGCTCAGGATTAGCACAAAGCTACCAAGATGCTTTTGCTATTGACTACGTTCGGCCCAAAGGTCAAGGGTTAAAGCCTGAAAAGATTTTTACCCCTTTTGCTTGAATTTTCTACGTGAAGCAACTTCCAAATACCAAGGCTTACAGGACCCAGAACACAAAATCCTTTCCATTACTTTATTGAAAAGTTATGCATGCAGTGATTTATTGCTAACGCTGGTCTTTCAAAGTCGGGACATCTGCAAACCTTTGGACAACAGCTGCCAATATAAGCTTAGTAGCCCATGAGTCAGCACTTCACGTCTTAACAAATGATAAATCATCCTTGTAACCAGGGTGAGGCGCCGGGCTGGTAATGTATTGAGAGTTGGTACAAAACTGTGAGCCGTAGATGACGTTGTAACTCAGCACTTTGGAAAACGGAGGCTAAGCAAAATAATGACTGCTATTACCGCACCTCTTTCTTCCGGGGTACACCTGCTCTAAGCCATTTCCTCTTTTTACTAACTATATAGAATGTGGTGACTTCTTATGTGTTCGTGCTGGAAACACAAAGGATTCCTGCATTCTTTATAGCTTTATAGTGACTAGTCCAAAGGGGACAACACTCTATTTAGGACTTGCTATCTCCTACTCGCCAGCTCCAACTCAGCGGCTAGGAAAAGTTTTAATACAGTGCAACGTGCATATTTCTGCCATCATGTTGATGTTTGCTAATAAAAGAAATTAGGACTGAGAGGCGCCTCCTTTAGCTACGAAGAGAAGCTCACCAGCTTCTGCACACTTTCCCTATTAGCAGGGAGTGGCCTTTGACCTGCATGCCCGGGGTGCCCCAAAATGTTTCCATCTTTCATGTCTCGAGCATGTATCCTCAAATATGCTTATTTTTGTTTTTTTGTTCATAATTCATATACATGTTTTTACACCTTTAAAAAACATGAACAAAATGGAAAAGAGTAAAGGCATTGATGTAATGTTTTGCTAATCACGATTATCGCAAGGCAAATACACACGGGATGAGGTTCATGATTAATTGACCACAGCGGCTATAAATCCATATGTCATCCAGATAATTTAGATCTGGCCAGCTTCTTGCCAGATCTGATTTACTGGTCACTGTCATTACCTCATAATGTGGCTGACAAAGCGTTCACACTAAATTTTTGCCATTTCCTTGTAGTTTGCAATATTCAAGTTATCTTTAATTTATGGGGATTCTTTGCAGAATCTTTGTAAGCAACTGCTCGTTAGGGAGGGTTTGCTAAGACTGAAATCTAGAATCTGCAAATCCGGTTACCCAGGCGTGATCTATTCCACACCAAAGCAGAGGAAGCAGAGGGGAAGTCGGGGTGAAAGGGAGGCCTGGCCTCCCTCCTTCCAGGTGACGCCACCCGACCACCTGGCATGGAAACCCTGGGACGCTGCCAGTGTCAGGGGTCACTGTTGGCTATCATGAAAACGCCAGTTACCAGAACGCTTCCTGATAAATGATGGAAATGCAAGTTCTAATCCATTTTTTCCCCCCACGTCAGTCTCAGGAGCTCCTAGGGGTCACATGCCTCCTTGAAGGCCTCTCTGCCGTGCGGCAGGCAGTAGCTCAGTTCCGAGCCAATTACAACCACAGGAATCTCCAGGCCTGCAACTATGCGGGACAAAAACAAACCAGCCCTGGCTGAAAAGACAGCGACCGTGCATTTTTAAACAAAAAGTTAAAAATTTTAAACAACAACTCACAACCAGAAAAACACATAAAACATTCATGTTTGATGCAATAGACCAGTGTTTCCCAAAGTGTGGTATGCGTACCTCAGGGGTACGAGAAGAGTTTGGTGGGGGTACGCGTTGCACCGGAGTTTGGTGGGGATATGCACTGCACCGTGCTTAGCTGCGCCTAATTCTACGTTCTCATGAGTACGAGGGGTACTCAGCGTTACGAAAATTATAGAAGGGGTACACATATGTCAAAAGTTTGGGAAACACTGCTAGAGTATATTGCCCATGTAACTAGCAGCCCCGTCAGAGCCTGGAACAGTGCTGGCGCCCTCAGGAGCCTCCCAGGCCGTTTCTCTGTCCCTGCACACCCTCCCCAAAGAGGTAGCCATCACCTTCATCCCTCTGGGAATAAAGGTCTTGCTTTCCTTTGTAGTTTTAGCCACTTACATTCACCCCTCAGCAACAGAGTTTAGTTTTGAATGTTTTCGCACTTTATATAAATAGAAAAATTTTGTCATGCATTCTTTTGTATCTTCTTCCTTTTAAAGTTACATCTCTAGGATACATCTGTGTTATGGGGAGCTTTCGTGTATTCTTTTTTCATCACTGTATGGTATTCCATCCTATGATAACCCCCCCCTCCCAGCCCCGACCCATTTATTCAGCCATTCTACTACTGACAGGTATTCTGGATGTTTCTAATTTGAGGCAAATGCAAACAATGCTGCTCGGAACACTGCACACCTGTTAATGGATGCATATAGGTATACGTTTCTCTAAAATGTACACATGTACACACACACACACACACACACACACACACACGTGAGTGTGGGCAAATGGAATTGTCGGGTCCCATCTAACCTAGTTTGACTCTCGGCAGTCAATTTTAACATGAACTAACTCTTATGTAGCCATGAGCTCATTAAATTACTAGATTTATCTTTCCCCAGACTTCCACGCCTGGCACATTCATTAAATTTGAACTATGATATTAACGATGTTAAAAAATACTTTGAGCATTTCCAATGAATTTATTGAAGCCGGTTGCCCCAAATCTCCTCCCCCACATATTTATTCTTTTACATCGTGAGAACAGTTTTTCCTTTTAATGAGGGCCAATGCAGGTCCACTGAGAGAATAAAATGTCCATTCAGAATTTAAAGCCACTTTGCGGCAAAAAGTTTCCAGTTAATGCTCCTATGGCTCAAGCATGAAAAGCCCAACATGCTAACCCTGCAGCCAAACTGAGGAATACAGATACAAATGGCAAAGGTCCCTCCAACTTCAGAGTTCCCGCTGTTTCACCACAGCCACGAGTGATGTGCACAGGGACTACACACATGGGACATGCTTAGGCGACAACATGGTGGCCGCGGGGAAACCCACTCAGTGGGCACCCATTGCCTCGTTGATAGGGAACTGCGTAACTAACATTTATCATAGAGCTTTCTGCGTATTAGCGAGTGTTAGAATGCTGTCTCAATCCTCAGAACAGCCTTAGGAGGAAGGTCTGAGTACTTTTCCCATTTTCAAAAGGAAACCGAGGCACAGGTAGGGACTGTAACTGGGCCGAGACCCCCATGGCTGTAGGAGTTGTGCTGGAAATCGGAACCAAACTTCCTGGTGTCTCAGGTCAGACTCCACTGCACTGCCTGGCAGCCCATTCATCTTTCACCTTTGTCATTGTTATTATTTTGATAACAGTAAGAATAGCTCTTTAAGACGAGAGCAGAAGATGCGAGCCACGGTGGTGGTGGTGGGGGGGGGGGGGGTGGGGGGGGGGGGGGGGGGGGGGGGGGGGGGGGGGGGGGGAGAATCTCTGCACATTTGCTTTCACTTATGAACATTTTGTGGAAATGACTGTCACCAAGCAGCTCTCACTCTGAGAGAACTAATTAAGAAATGAATGAAGGGATTCAATGGATACCCAAATTAGCCATTAGGGCTCCAAGATGGGGAGTCCTGGTCTAAATCCAGCTCCGGCACTGGCATCCAAAATAAACACGGCCAGATAAGCACCACAGCTCACGATTAAAACGGATTTATATGGGTTAGGCGTCCACGCGGGAGCGGCCTCCTCCTAATTGAACTCGGACACCTCTTCAGTGATGGTGAGTTTCATCTGCCATCTCCTCGCTCTTTTGTAAGCGCTGGCACCAGGGCTGTGCCAAGGGAGCGATCGCCGCAGTCAGGGATGTCTGCGGAGCGAGTATAAAAATATAAAAGAGAAGCCTTTGAACTGTAATTAGGAGATTCCTTAAGGGTGTTCACAGGACATATGTTGGAGGCCACCACCCGCTGGCAGGAGGAGTCGCAGAGCGGCCGTCCCCGTCCCTGCTCCCACACGCGTTCCCACACGCGATTGGAGCAATCTGTTGCAGGCCACAGCATTCCTGCCTCCCGCCTCTAATGTGGTTAGTGACAGACAGCTGGAGGCCTCTCATTCTCCCGGCAGAAATATGATCAGAATTGGTTTCAATTGGTACATCTTTCCATCAAGCTGTTTGCTCACGCCTTCCAGCAGAATAGTCAGAGATTCTGATTATTTGGTACATTCCGAGAAAACAGGAATTGATTGTGCCCTTGCGCGTCTCATGGGCAGAGGGCTGCCAGAATGTACAATACATAGTAACTCTTCAGTTGCCTAACAGAAAGGAAAACGAAGCAGTACGTGTGTGTGTGCACGTGCAGAGAGGGGTGGGGGGGAGAAAGAGAGAGAGAATAGGGGTTGATCAGGAGTTTCTGTAATAATGCTCTCTGAACAACAATAAAGAGTTTTCAAGGTGATTCAGAATTTAGATATGAGGAAGTAAAATATTCTGTTCCATCCATGGGAAAAAAAACAGCTCCCACCAACATGAATGGTTTCAAAGTTAGTCATCGTACCAGTAAAATTTCAGGTTTATGGGGGAGATCAAGTTTAGATGAAATATCCTGGATATGGAAATATTCAGGTGCCATGAGACCCATTAATTTGGACTACCTCCATTTGGAATTTATAATCATTTGACAGGGTCTGAGCCAGAGATGATCTTTTCACAATAAATATACGGCTCACTAAGCCAATTAAACAAGCAAAATGACTGGGGGTACAAATAGTGTAGTTCAAGGAAAAGGTGATGAATGGGAAAGATCATGCTTTCTGCCCAGCAAATACTTCTGCTGAGCCCCTTCAAATACTAGTAACTGGTAACAGCGAATACCCTTTACCTGAGAGTCCATGTCGTACAGGCCCCTCTATGCATCTGAGCTAGAAACATCCAGGCAACTCCACAAGATGGGTGTGATTATTCCCATCTTAGAAGGAAACGGGGTTCAGAGAAGCAGGTGGCCTGGAAGACCGCACAATTTCTCAGCAGCAGAAGCAGGAATCAGCAACCAGCCGCGGGCATCTTGCTCAAATGCCTACGTCCTTCCACTCCCACCCAACGCCCAGGGAGCCCTGAAGACTGCTGTCCTACTCCTGGAGTCACTGGAGCAAGACCTTGGACAATGTCAACAACAGCAAACATGGCGGTCCCTGAGGAGGGAGAGCTAGCCAGTCCAGCTCCAGAGCCCGCCACTCTTCACCAGAATTCCTTTCTACAGCCCAGGGACATTGTAAAATGCTTTCTTTCGGAACTTTGAAGAATTTGACGTGCATAACGCTACCCTAGAAAATCTACAGAAATGTTAATGTGGGTGGAGAAGGGGAATGTAAATGAGGCAGATGTGCCTTGGGTCCACTGCCCCTCCCCCATACTCCACTACAAGTGACTTCAGGCTACACACCCCTAAACAGACACTCTGAAGCGGAGACTCTGAAAGGCTGGCCAGGCTGTGACGAGGCCTCGCGAGTCAGCTGCAGGTGCAAGGGCAGCTGGCCATGTGCGCGGGAGGAGGGTGTGGAGAAGGGAGGGACCGTGGCTACTCACCTGGGAATCCACAGAGGTGCTCCTGAACGCAGCCTGGGCTCTGGAGTGCTCTAGGAAAGAGGAAATTTGGGAGGTCAGATCTCACATCTAGCAGCCACACCACCCACTTCCACCCTACCCACACCCAGCTGCAGGCTCTGGGGCCAGATGTGGAATTTGCCTTTACTCGCGACAATAGCTGTGTGGGCCGGGCAGCCTCTCTGTGACTCAGTTTACTCAGTAGTACAGTGGGAGACAATGCTACGTCCCTAGCAGAGTTGTTGCGAAGACTGGATAATAAAGAGGTCGTGCAACGCATTGAGCACACGATAATCACAGTTTAATCACAGCGATAGGGAACATCTGTGGCTTGCTCAGAAAGCGCCTAGCATTATTCTAGAGAGCTTCAAATAGGCCAACTCGTCAACACTCTGAGGTAGACACGATTACGCTGGCATTCTGCAGATGGAGAGAATGAGGCATCAAAGAGTCAAACCACCTGTCTCCTCAAACCACGCAGGGCAAGTGGTGGATCAGGGATTCTTCCTGTGACCACCTCGCCCCAGAGACTGGATTCTAAAGCACAGTGATATCCTGCCTAATTCATGACTAGCAAGTGTTAGCTGTTGTTACTGTTGTATTAATATTCCCTTCTCCTAGAATACATAACCACACAGCTCTAATATACAACCACATGGCTCCAGGGAACTCACTGTTTGGCTAGTAACCACGTGAGCATAGGGACAGGTGCCAGCATCCTAAGTAAACCAACCAGTCACTCACTCAGTCAGCCACGGCTTCGGGGGTTCCCCGAGGATGCCTGTGGGTTAGGTCCTCTGTGAAGCACTGTGTGGGGCTTCACACGCTCTGGTCACTAATCCCGGAGACTCACATCAACCTCCACGGAGCAACAGGAGAACAACAGCGGGGAGGGAGCACGGAAAGGCTGGGACAGGACCTAGGACTCTGGATTCCGTGCCTGCCTCTGGCACCAGCTCTTCGGGTGACCTTCTCTAGTCAACCGACTTCTGGATTTCAGAATTCAATGTGAACAACAAAGTGGCAACAAATACATATCTATCATCAACTGAATCTAAAAAAAAATCAAACAAATAAAAAAAAAATCCAATGAACAGAATAAACTGGTGAATGGAGTAGAATCAGAGGCATGGAAATGGAACACACTGATGATTCGCAGAGGGAAGGGGTGTGGGGAGGGTCGGGAAGAGACTAGCCCAAGATCTAATATGCACGTATGCATTACCTATGGGCACAGACAATAAGGTAGGGAGGCCTGAGGATGGGCAGGAACCGGGTGGAGGGGAGCTATGGTGGGAAAAAAGAGGGACTTCTGTAATAATCTCAACAATGAAGATAAGGAAGGAAGGAAGGAAGGAAGGAAGGAAGGAAGGAAGGAAGGAAGGAAGGAAGGGAGGAAGAAAGGGAGGAAGAAAGGGAGGAAGGAAGTCTGTGGAAAACAAGCCAGAAACAGACAGTCAGTGAGATGCTTGGGTAGAGGGTTGGATTTGTTTTCTAAAGGAACAGTGTTGTATGCAACAGCTCAGAGATGAGAACTCAGCTGGCAGATAATTAGTTGACTTTCTCGACTTAATGAAGTATGCCACTGGCTGTTTTGATAGCAATCTTTCTTCGTGTGTGTGTGAGTACATACCTACTGCCCCTTGGAGAAACATTTACCTCAACACAAGATGCTGCTAACTTTACTTAAAGATCAGTTCATACAGTAGATATATTCTTTTTCACAGAAACTCCTTAGAGGAGACTAATTCAGTGAGTTATAATACTTCCATTAACAGGAAATTGATTTTAAAATATGCCTTTCAAAATTTAGAAAAACAAAATTTTCTGATACTATGAACTACAAATGGCAAATATTGTGTTGGCAGTGTCATGAATAACACACGAGTTGTCAGATGAGGTATTAAACATGTATAGATTTAGTTTTTAATAAAGACTTTACAACATACCCCAAAATGTCCATCAATCTTTGACATGGGAGAAAGTAGCATCTTAATAAATTCCATCTCCTACCACAATAAAAGTTAGTATAAGTTTATGTCCTTAGAGAGGCAATGATGATATTCTTTATAGATAGTTAAATATTGACAGCATATAACTTTAGCAGGCACAAAGTGGTAGAAGATATAAAAATCTATTATCTTTTTTTAAAAAAATATGTATATTATAGATTTTTTTACAGAGAGGAAGAGAGAAGGATAGAAAGCCAGAAACATTGATGAGAGAGAAACATCAATAAGCTGCCTGCTGCACACCCCCCACGGGGGATGTGCCCACAACCAAGGCACATGCCTTTGACCGGAATAGAACCTGGGACCCTTCGGTCCGCAGGCCGACACTCCATCCTCTGAGCTAAACCTGTTTTGGCAAAATCTATTATCTTGATAGGCAATCAGGTAATGGACATACTGTCTCTGTCCAAGCACCCTGTACATGGGAGTCTATAGAGAATTTGGTTCCTAAATTACTCTGAAAGGAATTGTAAAAATGTTTTTAAGCAATGACAACATTATTGGAGCACATGCATGAACTTCAAAGATGACCAATGTGAGGAACAATATTCCTTGGACATATGAATCATAGATTGCTTACGCCTGGAAAGAAAATCAAAATTTTACAGTGATTATCTTTGGGTTGAAAAATTATGGGTGATCCTTTTCTTCTTTATAATTTTATCTGCTTCCCAAGCTTCCTATAATAAGCATGTGTGACTTTAACGATTTGAAGCAATTGGTTTTTTGTTGTTGTTTTTTTTTCAATCTTATGATATATTATGGAAGACTGCCTGATGTAAAAAAGTGAAAAGACATTGGAATCAGACAAGCTTGGGCTCAAACCCCAGCTTGTACCCTTTCTAGCATGGTGCCTTCACATAAGTTGCTCAGCAGCCTTGAGGTGCACATGAAAGGGAAATAATAAAGCATCCCTGGAAGCAACATTTCACCTATTACAGAGGAGATACTGTTAGTGCTTAGCACAGAGTAGGGGCCCAATAAATAAGTCACTCTTCTATTCACAGTACACGGGGAAGAGAAGTTAGGCTTCTCTGATAACAGTAAATAAATTCATTGGTGTTTATAAATTGACTAGAAGCCTGGTGCATGGAATTCGTGCACAAGTGAGGTCCCTCAGCTTGCCCTGAGCCTTCTCACAATCAGAGGTCCCCTCAGGGGATGTCAGACTGCCACTCCTGCCTGCCCCTCCTGCTCATCACAGCCCTGCTGCACCTGCTGTGGGCTCACGCCCAGTCATCATGAGAGGCTCGCACTAACAGCCGTGAGCCCTGCGTCTGGTGCCCATTGGTCAGCTGAGCCGCACTCCCCCCGTGGGAGTGCATTGACCACCAAGGGGCAGCTCTTGCAGTGAGCATCTGCTCCCTGGTGGTCAGTGCACGTCATAGCAACCGGTTGACTAGTCTTTTGGTCACTTAGGCTTTTATATAGAGAGATGCTTCAAGCCATTTGTTTATAGAAGTGAATGAGTCTTTAACAGGAATCTTCTAACAGTTAAAAGTTCAGAAAAAGAGTAAGAAGGAATAGATTCCACCCAATTCTCCTACTCATCACAATTATTAGATTCATATAGTCTGAGACACTTGGATTCACTGGTACCTGCTACTATGCTGCTCTATATTCAGACATCCTCTGGTTGGATGGGAGTTTGGAGGAGGGTTAAAGCAGACCCACAAGCTACAGCAATCAAGATCTTTTCCATAGCGCCATTCCTCATGATTAAAGTGGACAGAATAAATTAAGATATGGCTTAAATGGGGAGGGGGGAGGACTAGATTATAGATTCGCTGGCTTTTCTTTTTTCGTGGTGGCTATATTGACATTTTCATCCTATTCACCCAAGAGTGGTTCAATCAGTGAGGTTTGTGATAAATCTCTGTACTCAACAGAATATGGCTGTGGGGGATATGTTGCCCTTGGATATAGGTTGCTGTGCCTTGATTACTGCAAGAAATATTGATTTACCTGGCTTTAATACCAAGCCAGGTATTTGTTGACACGTGGAAATGAAAAATATCAAAACCATGAAAAGCTTGATATATAGGTCAAATCTCATTTTAGCTCACTCCAAGGGAATGTCCAGCCTTCTGTATTGGAATTGTGTCCTAATGATGTTGCCCAAATCACAGATTAACAGGAATGTTCTTTATTAAGGGATTTGCTACACAAATGAATATTGGTATAGACTTTTATGTAGTACAATTTACTGTAAAATGTGTAGCAAAAACCCAAAAATCACTTTGTACTGAACCTCTCCCTTCTCCCAACTCTGGAGACATACCTTGCTTTCTAACAAAGGTGTGTGCTCAAAGGAAACACCTGTTGGCGCCTCCTTCCCGCCTCAGAGGAACAGCACGGGCGTGACCTTTGAGAAACTCCAAGCCCACAGGGGCTGCTGGGCAGACAGTCCTCTTATTACTGTACACCGGGGAGCAAAGAGTTAGCAGGGTCCGGTGAGCGTAGATGACTTTGTATGACGGACTAAATAAATATATTCTCCCCTGAGGTTTGCTTTCATCATGTTTTATTTCCTTTGGTTCACACCTAGGGCTATGCTCATCGGACCCTGCTAACTCTTAGCATATATATATATATATATATATATATATATATATATATATATATCCCCTGTTTCCCAAAAGTAAGACAGTGTCTTATATTAATTTTTGCTCCAAAAGATGTGCTAGATCTTATTTTCAGGGAATGTCTTATTTTTCCATGCGCTAGGTCTTATTTTCGGAGGATGTCTTATTTTCGGGGAAACACGTGTATATGTATATGTGTGTGTGTGTATATATATATATATATATATATATATATATATATACACATATACACACACACACACACACACGCATACACACACACACACATATATACACACATATACATTTATTTATTTATTTTTTTACAAATATCCCATTATTCATTTGAAAATATTTTAAATGGTAAATAGCTTCTCCTCAAGAGGGATGACCCGTGACCATTAATTAATAACTGGGAAACTAATCATAAGAGCACTTCTGAGTTAGCCAAGCGGTTTGCTCACTACATGTAATCCCCTATATGACCTTGGACGGCAGGTGTCATTATTTCCACGCGAGGGCTGCAGGATAGCGCGGCACTGCCCAGCGTTACACTAAGCCACGGAGTCACGTCTCAAATCCAGCCTGCAGATCCGAATCCAGGTCTCTGCTCACAGGACTAGCCATGCACGCGTGGCGCGGACAGCCGGGATGGAGCTGGTGTGCCCTTCCCACCTGCAATGGTTGGCGGGCCATCCCCTCCACAGGCCCAGGTGGTGGTCAGGTTCTGTCAGAACCCCACGCCTTCTCAGGAAGGCTTGAATGACACTGTCCCTCCCTTGCAAGAACTAAAATGACGGGAGAAAACGAGAACAATTCCAAGACCAGAATGGGTAAGCTCAAGGGCTATAAAAATTCAAGAACTCAAAAGCCAAAGATAGCTTTCTTGATGAGACAGCAGTTGGTTGGGAAATGCAACAGAGTACCTCTTGGATACGAAATAGTACACATTGAGGTTTTTTTTTTCCCCTCTCTCTTTTATTTTTACTAAGAACTGAGACCTACAAAATGACAAGCCAGGATTACCCTATTAAAAGACACCTTCAATTGTTCCTTTGTCCTGAGAAACTAGGTTAGCGACTGACTGGCAATACCTACACCATCGTCTTCACATTAATTATGCATTTTCCCCACAAAATTGATTGCCACGTTACCTGCTCTAAGTCAGCCTGGAAAGCTGCCAAGATAAATGTACCAAATGGCTGGCTTTTTTAAAGACAACCTGACAGTTCACCGAGAAATTCTTCAGGGGTTCCTCCCAGTACACTTCCTGTCTCCCCTATACCTATACTGAGACCTAGAGCAATTATTACAGCTCTTCCCTGGCGTATCATCTGATAGCTAAAGCTAAAGACTTTCCCTTTCAACCCTCACCTGCAAGTGGTGAAACTTAAAACTCCTTTTGGCCGCCTTAATCTACTCTGGCTGTTACTGTTTAATTCCTGCGTTGATCTATGTGAAATTCTCTATTCCGAGGGAGGTAAGTAATTCTGGCTTAGTCCAGGCAACTAAACAAAGATGACTTTGTATGACGGACTAAATAAATATTTTCTCCCCTGAGGTCTGCTTTCATCATGTATAATTTCCTTTGGTTCACACCTTATGCTGATGAGACTGGGTTCCAAAACATATAAGAACATACGCACACCAGAGGTACAGTGCGGGGCCAGCCAGGAGTTCCAGCCAAGTGTCCTATCTTCTACGTGGCACCGAGGGACGTTCTGTAAAGTGCACAATGGTCACCATTCATTCCTCCAGCCTTGGGAAAGATAGGCACGGACCGCATGCCAGCATGGAAACGTAAGCTTTGAAACCAGACAGCTGGTCAAACACCATTTCCACCACTGTTATCTCCCTGACCTTGGCAGGCTGCTGATCTCCCCTCGGAGCTTTTCATCTGAAAAAACAGGGGCAACAGGTGCACCTCGGCAGAGCCGTGGAAGAGTTTGGTGAGAATTCTGATATAAGAAACCTGCCACGTTCCCTGGTACATGAGTAGATACTAAAGAATTGTTACTCTTTTTCTGCCTCTCTGTGAAATGCCATCAGTATTTCATTTTGAATCTGTTGTCTATGCACCCAAATAATGTAGACTCTACATTGTAGAGGATATTAGTGGTGGTGCTCTTTATGTTAGCAAGCAATTGGAAATGGCCTAAGCATAGAGAAATGATTACATTAAGGTATATTCGTATATTGAAACATACGCAGTCATTCCAAATATTTTTCAAATCATATTTTATGACAAGGGAAATTGCTACCCTAAAATTTAAGTGAGGAAAACAGACAAGAAAACCTATAGAATAACATCAGCTCACATTTACTGAGCATTTACTATGAGCCGTGCAGCACGCTATATACTTTGCATGCATTATCTTACTAATTCTTACAACAAACTTATGAGATGCATCTTATTATCCCCATTTTACAGAAATAGAAACTGAAGCCTTCATCATGGCGATTTACAGTCACTGCATAAGTAGCACAGCCAGGACTGGAATCTCAAAGTGTCTGATTACAGAGCATGTTGAACAGCTACGTGACACTGACTCTTCAGTACAGGCATCTGGATCCACTGCAAGGCTGTTTAAATACACGCACACGTACACATCACACATACCTACAACACACACATTCATATCTGGAAAGAATAACTGGCAGAGGCCAATAATGACAGTCTCTGGGTGGTGAAATTTTCAGTATATTTTCCAAATTCAATGAGTGTGCATTGTTTTCACAACTAGAAAAAGAGGGAAATGAGAGAGAGTACTTGTGACAGTTTATTCTTTGACTTATTGTAGATTTGGGTTTCTCAGTGCTACTATTCCTTTAAATTATTTTTTCCATTGAGTCCAAAAAAAAAGAAAAAAGAAAATACTAATTTGTACATGCATAAGTACAGAAACCACCATATGTATATCTGACAGACATTTGACCTCTCTATATAAAAGCCTAATATGCAAAGTGTCCCCTCAGGAGTTCGACCGACTGGGAGTTCGATAGCTTGCTATGATGTGCGCTGATCACCAGTGGATGGTGCGGAACAATGGAAGGCCCTGGCTGGCAGCCTCTAGGGACCCTACCCATGCATGAATTTTGTGCACTGGGCTTCTGGTATTAACATAAAAAGCCAAAGGGTTTGTGTGAAGGGGCAAAATAACCCTTCTCAAGTAACATATGAGTCTCCAGATAGAGAAAGCACGCACTGTTGGGGACACTGCCCTCCGAGCATGCTCCGTCATGGCCATGTAGCGATGCTGTCAGAGCTGTTTGCAGAGACCTGCACACTGTCTGGGCCTGCCTCAGCTTGATCGCCGTGTCTCCCAGGAGTTTGAAGATAATGATGTGCCGAGTGACACCTGAGGAGTGATCTCCTGTCACACCACCAAGGCATTTCACAGCAATGACTCCACAAGGAGAACGGAATGATCTACCAAAAGGCAATTCCTTCGAACCAAACAAGTTCAGAGGAACTGGAATGATAGGCAGAGTATGAATTTATTTCAGCAGATTATTTTTACATAAGTTGAAAATAAGGTTGTTTGGGTAAGCTTTTTAGTAAATTTGTCAAAAGAAAAATTAATGCTTTCTGACAGTGGCTCCAGATCAATCTCATTTCACTTCATAGGCGAGGGTCTATGATTGGCTATAAGTGGATCAACAATGATAGCTTTACTGAGCATCTGACTCACTCTTCTTTCCCAACTCTGAGACAACCTGGGGACGGGAAAGTAAGCGCAAGTCAAAGATTACCAAGCTAGTCAAAAAAACTAACAGAATCCACAGACAATGTCAAGGAGTCTCCAGAAGCTCAAAGGGCTCTCTGTCTTTGGCACATGTTGTGACCAACATTTTATCAATGACAGAGAAAGTGCCATTCTCAAAAGTGTAATTGATAGGTGAAAGAAAAGCACCACTAACGGAATGGATTTTTAAAGATTAGAATTCAAAAATTCTACAAACAGAGACAAAAATGTAACAAGGATAGGGTTCACACAGCAACTGCACAAGGACAGGATAAGGAACACTTGGCTTTGCAGCAGTTGGTCGGAAAAAGACTTGGGAGGTTTTATTTGACTTTAGATATAAACTAACAACAGACTGCCGCTGATTTAAATGAAGGCCAACACAGTACTTGACTAGATTAATAAAAGGGGCCCTGAATAAGGCAGTCAACAGCAGCTCTGCCTTTCTACCCTTTGGGGAATGCACTTTTATTTATTTTTTAAAATATATTTTTATTGGATTCAGTAAGGAAGGGAGAGTGAGAGTGAGAGTGAGCTAGAAACATCAATGATGAGAGCGAATCATTGATAAGCTGCCCACTGCACATCTCCTCCCCAGAATTGAGCCCACAACCCAGGCATGTGCAGTGACCAGAAATTGAACAGTGACCTCCTGGTTCATAGGTAGACGCTCAATCACTGAGCCAGCCACGCCGGCTGGCAAGCTGCCTCGTTTGTAAATGGCACAGGCAGAATGGCAGGTCCCGGAGTAGTGTTGACAGGCTGGGGAACCCGTGGAAAGACCCGGGACCACATATGGTAGGAAATACCACAGCCATGATCGAGTATGTGAAGAGCCGCCACCTAGAAGGTACACGTCTGTTCTGTGGCCCCCCAAAGGGTGACGGGAGATAAGGGGGAGTCCAAGGAAGCAGGTGCCAATAGGATAGTCTTGCTGGGCTTGTTAGTGAGCATTGGCCCAACCACATTCGAAGGGGCTTAAGGTCTAGGAGCCCCACAGGTTCTGTCAGCAGAATGCCTCGGCATTACAAGGTTGTGAGCTCCTCGTCCCTGGCAGGGTTCAAAGAGCACCTGGCTGGGGGGCAAAGGGGAGACGGGGGAGACATTTGTAATACTCTTAACAATAAGATTAAAAAACAAACAAACAAACACCACAAATGGAAGCTGGCTGACTTGGACACTGCATTTGGGGGGAATCTTAGACCCCAGCACCCACTACCCTTGCCCAATGCCCACAATCTATGCTTCTAGCTCCACATCAGAAGCTTCCCTGAAGATACCACTGGGGCATGTACGTTAGAAATATCTGAAAAGGCCTGGCCTCAATAAAGGAGAAGTCACTACATTTAAATGCGATCCAGAAGAGACCGGGAGTCAAATTCTACCAAAGTTTAGAAATGATAAATGCATGTTGTCATGGCAACCGGAGTTGATATCATCCATTACGGCTGAAAGAGTTCTTGCTCCAGGACTGCCAGAACAATAACCGAGTTTATATATTCACTGCCGCAAACCAGCACTAAATAAGCTTCTTCAGTGTTTTTATTTTTAATTCTGGAGGCAGGAGATTCACACTCTCTCCGGGCGTGCTTGCCATTTCAATATGGCACTACGCTAAGGCCATGGTACCACAGTGGGGGAGTCAAGCCAGGTACTGAGTCACGGCCCCCACTCACCCTTCCCGAGAGGGGAGTGGGGAGGACTGAGGAGGGACAAAGACCCTCTAGGCTAGGACATGGGCAGCAGTCACTGAGCCAGCATA
The DNA here is from genome assembly GCF_014108245.1 of Pipistrellus kuhlii. NCBI lineage: Eukaryota > Metazoa > Chordata > Mammalia > Chiroptera > Vespertilionidae > Pipistrellus > Pipistrellus kuhlii. The sequence continues at coordinate 11,751,528 of NW_023425573.1, forward strand.
ACACTTTCCCAGTTACAAATTATATGACGGCCCCCATTTCCATGGAAAACCCTCACTGCTCAGCAGCGGTGGAGTGGCAGATCCGACCATCTCGCCACTGTATGGCACTTCAGCAAATGGGTTTCCTCAGTTATGTATCAGCAATCACTGCACTATATGAACGTCAGCCCACACTGAGAACAATATTGCCTCCAATCAAAACCATTCTTCCCCAGCACAGTTCAGCTTTCTCCCCCTTCCTGCAAGCAACAAAAGCTACAACAAAAGAACTTCCCAAACACCCACAGCTAGAGAAAAAATGGCTCCGGCAAAATAAGTGTGAAGTCTGTCCCTGGTGCCTAATTTGTGCCTGAGTCTTCCTTTCAGTGCCGTCCTTTATTTGTCATTTGTCAGCAAAGAATAGAAATAAAAGTTTATTTTGTTGGCCAGTGTACCTGACTATTCAGGGATTCAAAAACTTGTTTGTTCTTACATTTTCCTGGCAGGAGATGTAAACATGCCTTTTTTCCATGGCTTCATGCGGTATTCATAGTCCCAGGTGAATATTTCCACAAATGCAAACCAGCAGGCAAGGCTGGCCTCCAGCAAAATGTGAAGGCAACTTCCTTCTGGTCCTTTTGTGCCCTTGGATGGGTAAAACCTGGGCCCCTCAACCCAGATTCCTTCCTTTCTTCATTACCAGTTGCAGGAAAGGGTCTCCACAATTATTCATCCCAAAGACCTAAGTTACCGTTTCTATAGCATTTGCAGTTTAGGCCCTGCTGCTGGTCACTTTCTATCCCGTTTTATTTAGTCATCCTATATAATAAAGAGGCTATATGCAAATTGACCATCATACCATCACAAAGATGGCTGCCTAAGACCAGGCCAGCAAGGGGGTTAGTACGGGACGACCAAATGACTGAACAGCAGGCTGCATGGGGTAACCAGGCCAGCAGGGTGGGGAGAGTGGGGTGTGAGGGGTGACTAAGCCAGCAGGAGGGGGCAGTTGGGACAACCAGGCCAGTGGGGGGGGGGGGCGCAGTTAGGGGCAATTAGGTTGGCAGGGGGGACAGTGAGGACTGACGAGGCTAGCAAGGGTGACCAGGCCAGCAGGGGGGCAATTAGAAGCAACTAGGCTGGCAGAGGGGGCAGTTGGGGGTGACTAGGCTGGCGAGGAGGAGAGGGCAGTAAAGGGTGACCAGGTTGGTGGTGGTGGGGCAATTAGGAGCAACCAGGCCAGCAGGGAGGGGACAGTTGGTGGCAATCTGGCCAGCAGCAGGGGGTAGTTAGGGGCAATCAGGCAGGCAAGTGGGGGGGGTAGTTAGGGGCAACAAGGCAGGCAGGCAGGTGAGCGATTAGGAGCCAGCAGCCCAGAATTGTGAGAGGGATGTCCTGGATTGGAGAGGGTGCTGGGCTTAGGGAACTCCTCTCCCCCCCACCCCCATGCATAAATTTTGTGCACCGGGCCTCTAGTAAAATCATAACAAGCATTAGTCCTAAGCCATTTATGAAAAAACAAACAAACAAAAAAAAACAACCACTGAGGTTTCTTAATTAAACAATTTGCTCGAATTCACAGGGCCAGCCAATTACATGAGTCAAAACCAGGGCATTCCAGGGCCAACGTGTCCTCCTTTTCTTCCAAACTGTGCTGGTCTTAGGAAAAAGCCCAGCGTTTTGTAATAAACGCTTTCCGTGTTAGAGAGCAGGCAAGCGGACACGCTGACATTTGAAGCGCCCTTTCGAGTGGTGTGGATTCTGAAACCGCGTCGCAGAGGCAGCCGCCTCTCCCGCACACGGAAGCCCGGCCTTCCCGCAGGAGACGAAGCCGCAGCTGTGCCACAATTCAGAGAAATGCAGCCCTGTATGCGCCTTCCCTTTTCTCCCCAAGCTGCACATACGGTACAAATGGGGCCTCCGGGCCAGTGGAGCTGCCAATTAGTGAGCAGTGCTTGGTGTGAGGGAGCAGCCAGCAGCCAGGCAGGCTGTGGAACTAATGATGCAGCTAACTGAGTTCCCTCCCGCCGCTGGAGGCCTGGAGCAGCCTCGCAGGGAGCGGCAGGCCTTGCAGCTCAGGGGCAGGACTACCTACCGCCCAGGGAGGCTTGGAGGTACGTGATGGCACCCTCACCCCACGCAGTTTGGGATTGCTGTGCAAGAACTCAGAGCAGGGACCTGGGGATGTGGGAGCCGACGTGAAGATCTGGTTGCCCAGGAATGAGGCTGCTGTGGCTTCCTAGGTCCGCTGTCCGGCAAGGCCAGCTGCATGGTCAGCAGGACGAACAGTCCCTAAGGGAGCTGTGAGGGGGCACCTGCGTGGGGTCTACACCGCTCCCAGGTTCTGCAAGTGGGGGACAAACAATCCCGCCGGGGTGGCCACCACTTTCGCAGGCCATTTCTATAGATGTGTGACTTTCCTACTTTTTTTATTTGGAGCACCGAATCTTTCCCCTTCGCAGAATCTTAGACGAATGCCTGACAGGTAAAAGCAAAGAAACACAACCGCTCAGAAACGGAGGGTTTAATGGAACACCACGGCAGGCAAACTCGCGGGAGAGCGCTGAGCGGTGCGGAGTCACGCTGCCCATCAACCTCCCGGAAACCTGGTCCTGCCGAGCCTCTGTCCTGATGGCCATGCTTCTTCCCTCACCTCCACATTCCTGCTCCCTGCTCCAGAGGATAAGCTCCGCTCCCCTGTCGCGGTCGGCTTTCCCACTGTGCAAACCCAGAGCTCTGTGTGTCTTGTAGGTACAACACACGTTCCGGGCCTTTGTGATGGCCCCGACGCCAGTCCTCAGAGCCTCGGGGCACAGGGCTGCACAGACGGCCGCCCTCAGGGTCTGGAGGTATGTCTTGCTTCTGCAGGGCGTGTACCGTTGTTGGGCCTGGCATTTTGTTTGACACTCAATGGCCACGGGATGTGCGTGTTACTGAGGCTCAAGACCCATCGATTCATTGACTTGCTCAGGATCCTACAGGGAGACGGTGGGGGAGCTGGGACTTAGCCCCTGGGAAGGATCGATGTCCAGGTGGAGGACTCAGAGACACAGGCGGGGCTCTCAGCATCCCACCTGGTGCCTCACGGGTGGGGGCTCCCACCTGCCCTTCCTGGCTCCTCCTGTGGGTCTCAGATCCTCCCTCTGGCACACGAGCACCCCTGCTGGCCACGCCTGGCGGTGACGGGGAGACAGACAGGCTCTCCTCGTGGCTTCAGCACTGTGAGCGCTGCATGCAGCTCTCCGGCCTGGCGCTTGCACGGTCTGTCTCTCCGGTTCTGAACCTGATCTGAAGCAGTTTGTGTCTCTGGGTTTAAGAGACGGGGCGACTGCTGATTCTCTGTACCTGCAGGGCTGACTTCCTCATTCAGAGAGCTCCTGGGCGTGGCTCTTGCAGGAAGCATCTCCTGGGCATGAGGAGATGTCCTCTAACAGTCCTGTCCAGGAAGACTTGAATGGGAGCCACACAGGTAATTTAAAATATTCTAGCAGTCACGTAAAAAAAAAAGTAAAAAACAAACAAAAAAAAACAGGTGAAAATAATTTTAATAATACATTTTATTGAACTCACTCTGTCCAAGGTATTACTGTTTCCACCCGTAATCTATATTAAAACTTGTTCATGAGATGCTACATTCTCTTTTTCCTATAAAGTCTTTGAAATTTGACATTTGCAGCGTACCTGGATTTGAACTAGACTTACGTCAAGGGCTCACCAGCCAGATCCAGCTGGTGGCTATGGTACTGGTCAGCCCCCTGCTCCCATCCCTCCTCTCATTTCTTCCCTGGAAGACTCCTGCTCTTTAGTGGGGATGGTATAGGCAGGGGCCGACAGTGAGGATCGCGGTCCTTAGAGAAGACTGTAATACACCCCCGAAGGAGAGCCCAGATAACAACGGGCTTTTGTACCAGGCTAACAGCTCTGATTTTTATCCTGAAGCAACAGTGGCTCTGCCAGAGGATTCCAAGCAGCAGAGTCGTGATTACATTTGCCTTTTAGAAAGGCTGCGGTGTGGGGCGTGGACTGGAGGCAGGCCAGGCATAGGCAGAGACCAGCTTGCAAGCGACTGCAGTGCGTCACCAGGGGAGTGACGAGGACACCAGCCACAGCAGTGATGGTGGCAATGGCTTAGAGAGGTGAGGGCAGGTGCAAGACAGTCAGAGAAGGTAGTTTCTACAGTGTTTGGTGATCAATGAAACGTAGGGATTGAGGAAGAGCAAGAAATCTAGGGCAACTCCCAGATTTCAAAACTTGGTGAAGTAGGTTCCATTAATTAAGAGCCCACAAAAGATATGCTGCTGGTGGAAGTGGAGTTTTGAACTCGCTGAGTTTAAGATTCCTGGAGCAGAGGTCAGACGAGTTCATGGTTGATTAAGGAATCGATGGCATATAGGTGGCAGCAGAAAACAGGTGAGGTACCCCAAGGCACATGTGAAGAGTGAGCAGAGGGCTGAAGAGTGAGCTCTAGAGGATGCTGAGATGTGGGAGGAAGAAAGGAATCAATAATGAATTAATACAGAACACTGGGTAACAGGGAAAAATAGAGAGAGAGGGATGTCTCAGAAGACAGATGGGCAAAGTTCCAAGGTGCCGAGAGAGGCCATTAGCACCAACACAGGTCAAGAATGAGAGGAGAATCCTGGACAACGGATCTGGCAGTTTGAAAGACAGAAGAGGCCATTAGGAAAGGCAAGGACTGTGGAGGGTTGGAGAGAAGGAGCAGGTGGGAGGGGTCGGTATTGCACGAAGACTTATCTTTCGAGGAGCTGCCATTGAGGCCAGGAAGGAGACAGAACATAACCAGGCAGAGAGAGGAGGAGCCAAGGGGATTTTGTCTGTCTTGTCTTGTTTTCTGTTTTGATAAAAATGAGAAGGACTTACACATGCTCACACACTGAGAGGAAGGGCTGGTTGAGACCAGGAAGAAAAGGAAGATGAAGGAGCAAGATCCCTGAGGAAGCAAGACAGGGTGGCATCCAGAGAGATTTGTCCCAGGTTGGAAGAAAGTGCAGGAAAGGAGTGGGGAAGAGCTGGTCATTTCTAGGGAAGATATTACACGAACATTGAAAAACTAATTTTCCTTGTGTAGAAATGTAAATGAAATAGGATGATACATGAAGGCATCCATTTCCTCTAATACTTCTATGGATCACGGACGAAGTCAGTAGACGTGACTGGCTTCATGGAGCTCCAGAGCTGCCATCTTGGAATATAACCAAGCCTTTTGCACACCTTTGAACTGACTTCATCTAAACATCACCTCAGGTGATAGTCATCACCCCGGAGAGCCACCATGGTTGCTTATAGCTGGTGGCCTCTCTGATTGGTTGGTGTCGCGTGGCTGAACCGATGGGTAAATATTCTCAGTGTCACCATGCATCACTTCTCAGGGTAAGGTAAGAAAAAAGCTGGGGGGTGGGGGTCACACCCAAACGGATTCACCTGCCACTTCTCAGCTCCGCTGATTCGATCCAGTCGTCTGACTTCCTTGAGCTTGTGTCCCCTTCCTAAAAGGGCACATAATTCCAACCTTGCAAGATCTGTGAGGTTTAAATGAGAGGACCAGCAAGTGTTAACTATGATGATGATGATAATTGTGGTCGTTGTGTTCTGATGTGCAGCCATTGGGCGTGCTGATAATGCATGCGTGCTCTGCAACAGTTAGCACCTGGATCCATAAGGAGAACTTCAGAATCAATCCTGTTAGGAAGGGCCCTTGAAAATCCTACCGGCCATTCGATGTTTGCACCCTTTCTTCATCCAGTACATCTTCAGCCCCTGCCCTCAGACTGCCTAGGCTTGGCGCCTGCTCTATAACTTACTCAACCTCCTAGGCTTCAGTATTGCTCTTCAGTAAACTGGGAGTAATTAGCACATATACTTTAGGAGATAATGCATGTATTTAAAGGAGACATTGCCTGTGGGATAGCCTATGCTTGAAGTCATGGAGGGCTTACCATCTAATGAGATGGTGCAGTCCATCATAGGACTACTTTCCTTCCACTGACCCAATCTGTCTTTCTGAAACTTATACCCATAGGTCCTCGTTTCACAATCCATGGGGGTAGTTCTACCGACTCACAACTAGGGTTCTATATGTAACGCCCTATTTGCCCATTTACTGAGCTCTGCAAGGCGCGCTGGGCAGTGTCCATATGGCTGTCCACTTGGGACACAATCGGGCAGACACTCCCTCTTTACATCACCGGGAGAGTTCAGCCTTCAGCAGTGCTTCCATGAGGCAGGAGGCCTGTCGGAGCATTCGAAGCCAGTTGGATGCTACCCGGGAATGCAGTGGTTACACTGCTTGCAAGACTCATGTTGCTCTTTACGTCAGGGTCAGTTCAGCACTTGGCACCGAAGGTAATTATTGCAGGTGTCATTATACCCTTGAAGTTTCATTACTGAACCCTGCGGACCACCAATGCCCAGGAGAGCCCTGGCATCTGACCTAGGGTAAAGTCAAAAACCCTGCATTGCCTGCCCGGCACTGGCCCCGCCCTCCCCCATTCCCAAGCCCTTGTGTTTCCAGCAAGGGCTGCTGAAGTCTTATCCCCAATCCTGTTAATAATCAGCTCAAACCATGATCACTTTAGCAGGCCCCTGCCCCCCACCCACCCCCAGAAGGAAATCTTCCCTTCGGAGCTCTCTTAGACCCGTTTCTAGGATACATGGCATTTCTCCTTCTTGACTATAAACCCCTTCCTGGCAGGAACGGTGCCATGTACTGCGTGAGTCCTATTAAAAGTTTAAAGTTTGGGGTTTTGTCCTCAACACAATAGGAGGGGTGTGGCGTCTCTTCCCTACCTCAGCTTTCATCCCCAGATGGATCCCCCAGATAGGTTTACTTTTAACCTTACAAGGAAGCTTTTAAATGAAAACACTGGGCAACCCAGTGATGAAAGGTCTAGGACATGAGGGCCGATGAGCTGAACTTTTATACAATTGGTAACTCTAGTCTGAACTGTGTTTTTTTTAAATATATTTTATTGATTTTTTTTTTACAGAGAGGAAGGGAGAGGGATAGAGAGTTAGAAACATCAATGAGAATCATCAACCAGCTCCCTCTTGCACACCCCCTACTGGGGATGTGCCTGCAACCAAGGTACATGCCCTTGACCGGAATCGAACCCGGGACCTTTCAGTCTGCAGGCTGACGCTCTATTCACTGAGCCAAACCGGTTTCGGCTGAATTGTTTTATGTATAAAATACTGCCACAGCCTGCTTGCCTTTATTTTTGCTCACTAATGGGACCCATCACTCTCCTTAAAATAATGACAACCTCCTTAATTCCAGCTCACAACTGCCAGCCTCCATCATTATCTCCACTCTGGAAAATGCCAGACCTCCTAATCCCCACAGCTAACGGGTACAGAGGCTGATTGGGACCACTGAAGAAAAATGGGAAAAACTCCTTGACAAATGCCTCCTTCAAAAGCCTGTCTGTCCCTCTGACCCAATGTCAATGTCAATGTCTATGTTAACAAATATGTGTGGAGGTCAGGACTAGGTGTCAAGCTGCAGCCTCGGCACTGGGGACACAATTGGGAGCAGTACACAATATCAAACCCCATCATAGAAAAAAAAAAGTTTCCTTCTGGTTGTCCACTGCTTGCTATGCCCAAGGGCCTGTAAATGACTCAAAGTTAACATACATGGTACACCAATGCCCTCAAGGAACTTGCAATCTGGTTAGGTAGGAAAGAAAAAATCAAGAACACAAGAGTATAAGAGAGGACTTGATGGTCTAAAGCTGTGGTCGGCGAACTGTGGCTCGCGAGCCACCTGCGGCTCTTTGGCCCCTTGAGTGTGGCTCTTCCACAAAATACCTGGGCGAGACTATTTTGAAGAAGTGGTGTTAGAAGAAGTTTTAAAAATTTGGCTCTCAAAAGAAATTTCAATTGTTGGACTGTTAATATTTGGCTCTGTTGACTAATTAGTTTGCCCACCACTGGTCTAAAGGAATGATGCAGAGAAAAGAGCAGAAGAAAAAGAAACGGATGACGGCAACATGAATGGGCAGATGGACTTGAACTTAAAGACTGTGGTTAGGCAGAGGAAAAAGGAAAGGCATTCTAAAAGGTAAATCATGGACCGTACCAGGTAGATCAGTTGGTTAGGGTGTCATTCCAATGCACCATGGTCTTGGGTTCCATCTCCAGTCAGAGCACATACAAGGATCAACCAATGAATGCATAAATAAGTGGGACAACTAGTTATCTATCTATCTATCTATCTATCTATCTATCTCTACCTTTACCTCTCCCTCCCTCCTCTCTCTCAAATCAATAAATAAAAAACCAAAATGTAGATCATGAACAAAAGGGTACAAAGTCACCTTTGAAGGCCAGTGAATAGGAATAGAGGTTCATGAGGTACACTACAATAGGTTGAGGGGTTAGATTTTATGTTGAAGGCAGCTTGGGGGGCAGGGCATGGCTCCGAGGAAGCATTACAAAGGAAGTGTTCCCAGGACCTGAGTGTCACTGAGGGAACCAGAAAGCGGAGTCAGGGCGGCTCCTAGGCCTCCAGTCTGGGAGATGATGAGAATGCTAAGCCTATCAAGAAAAGGCAGGTCTTTTCGCTGTGCAAGGAAAAGGGTTAGCAAAGAATGTGAAAAGTTTGTTTTAGCCTGACAGCAGGACATCCACTTGGGAAAAATCTGCTAAATGGGTGCATAAATGAATACAGATAGTCCTAACCGGCTTGGCTCAGTGGATAGAGCATCGGCCTGAGGACTGAAGGGTCCGGGGTTCGATTCCGGTGAAGGGCGTGTACCTTGATTGCGGGCACATCCCCAGTAGGGGGTGTGCAGGAGGCAGCTGATTGCTGTTTCTTTCTCATCGATGTTTCTAACTCCCTCTCCCTCTCTCTCTGTAAAAAACCAATAAAATATATATATATATATATATTTTTAAGATAAATAAATGAATACGGATACTTGTGCCAGCACCAAAGATTCCTATGATGCAAGGGCAGATGATACCATCACAATGAAGAATTTCTTATTAGAAATACTATTAGACAGAGGTCGTAGGAACGCTATAGAGAGTAGAGAAAAATCGATTATTTTTCTTAGATGTGGTACTTAGTGGATCCTGTCCAGCACCACAACATTGAACACATGAAGTTCTGTAGAATTCCAACATATGGCCTATTTACATAACAAGCATCGCAACTCCAAAATAGCCACTCTGATGTGTCAAGGCACCAACACCTTCACAGCAGACTGCTTCCAAAAAGGGGAGAGAAAGAGAGGTTTGCTTTTCTTCTCTCGTTATGTGTACCGGGTCATTAACTGTTTGTACCATGAAAATCCTATTTGAATTGTGTGATTACACGGCAAGAACAGGGGTGGTATGCATTGATTAGCTGAATTATGCACCATCACGCAGAGATCAATAAACAGACTCCATCACTCTGTCACATTATATTTCTGCCCTCGCGTCCTGTGTCATGTTTCTAAAAGCTGCCGCTCTGTGTACAAAAATGATAGCAGTCTCCTGATGCAGTTGTCAGCGTCAAATAATAGTAACAGGTCTGCAGAACAGGACAGAAGTACTACGGAGCAGTGAGCAGGCAGTGTCTGTCTAATGCACACGGAACCCACCCCATTCTTACATGGCGAGGCCGGTGGTAGTAGCTTAGATCTCATCCTGAGCCGTCTCAGAGTCTCCCATTTTATCAAACAAAACCAGAAGTCCCTGTCCCGGCTCACCCCCTAAGATGCTGATTAAAATCGTGCAAAGGTAAGGTAGTAGAATGAAGACCGCCTACGCACCTTCAGCACAAAAGCCATAAATGAATATTCACTGCTAATGACAGCACCATTCTACGATCAGAACCGGAGGTACTGATAACACTTAGGACCAAAAAGGAGCCACAGCTCAAGATTTACTCCTGACGGAGAAGGATTGCTGTTTGCACGGGAAAGTGACCTCAGAGCTGCCTGGGACAGCAGTGCTTCAAAGACTGCCACGGTGTGGCCTGAGCTCTCTCTCCCCCTGATCCTTACAGAACGACAAAGCCGCTCCGGAGCCCAGGGAGACCTGTCCCCACAACAGCGCACAGAACCGGGGCAGGACCTTCAGGAAGGGCCTCCCTTCAGCGGAATGAACACAAAAGGAGTCTGGGTCACTCTGCCTGTCCAAATGAGCATGTGAAACGAAGTGGGTTCCTAGGAAATCACTTAATATTCTCCAAGGCAAGGATTACAGAAGGAAAGAAAATTGCCAATTAATACACTCCTTTCCCAGATGTTGGGTTTTTTTTTACTACCCTCTTAAATATTCTCTGCATTCAAGTGATTGTATGTTTTATGCAAATTGTCTTTGGGGCTAATGTAGTTTGTGTGTGTGTGTGTGTGTGTGTGTGTTTAAAGCTGCAAAGATACAGAATTTTATATGCTTTCTGTTCTTGCTGCTCCACAAAATAGGTCTTAACAAAGCTTGAGATTAGTCCAAAACTCTAATTAGAGACTGTGGCAATGAATGCCTTATCCAAACAGAAAACCATTCCCAAAGTTGATCCCCCCCCCCCCCCCCCCCCGCTTCCCCCCCGCCAAGTTAAAGATCTAACACATATGGTCATACACAGGTATTTTCAAACACTACAGTCACTGGATAACACTGCCCCATCCATCCACACAACGCACTGCTTTCTGGTGAAGTAATGCGATTGTCTGACGCCAATGAAACACTTTACCCAAAAAGCAACGGAAGCCTTTATTTTCAGTGCCTCTCTCAAAATAACCCAATTTGTTATTTATTCTTTTTACTTTCCTTCATGAAGCAATCTCTGCCTTCCTATCCTTTTTTTTTTTTTTTTTTTTTTACCTCCCGCCATGGTGCAGTCAGCTTCATCTCTAGAAAACATAATCAATCAGAAGGGCGATGAATCATTCCCGCGAGATGAACCAAAGGTGCCATACAGGTCTCAGGACCTTCCTCTTTCAAACACCGGCACCCAGCCTCTCCCTATGCCTGGGCTCCAAAATTCCAGGGTCTTTTTTTCTTACTTGAGAAGGCATGAGTAAAAGTTTCTAATACACTTTTTTAAAAAACATTTTCAATAAGCAAGGGGAACGGTTCCACAACATGTTATACAGAGATGGGCTGTGTTTGAGGTCCCCTCGTTCGTTCTCAAGCCACAGACTCTGCAATCCACTCGAAGGAAAGCACCGCGCACAGAGAATCACTGCAGACTCAGCACTCCTGGCCCCGGGCACCCACTGACATCCGGAGTGCTGGGCACGGAAAGCTTATCAAGTTCACGAACACACCCCCCTCCCCCCACCCCCAGGAGCAGGAAGCCTCGGCCCTGGAAGATGCGAGGCTTGGGTCGGTCGCGCCCAGGTGCAGGCACAGCTCGGCCCTTCCTCTCCCGCGTGCGGGGAGTTCGAAGCCCCCAGCAGGGCGCGCGGGCGGGCGGGAGGGTACGGAGAGCCGGCGGACCCTCCCGCCTCCGGGAACGGCCGCGGTCCCGGGGCTGCGTCCGCTGCACCGTCCCCAGCTCGGCCCCCGCCGCCCGCGGGCTCCGGTTCAGCCGCCCCGGCACCGCGGCCGGGCGCTCGGCGTCTCCTCCGTCCTCCCGCGGGCAATCGCGGCGGGTCCGCGGGCACCCGGGGAGGGAGAGGGAGGGAAGGGGGCGCTGCATCCCGCTCCCTCCGGTGCCCGGGGCCGCGGCCCAGGGCGGGTGGTCCCGCCGGGCGGGCGGCGGGCGGGGTGGCGCTCCGCTCGGCCGGTGGAAGGGGGCGCTCGCGCGGGGCGGGCGGGTCCACGTCGGCCACCCGCTCCCAGGAGCCCAGGGGTGCGGGCCCCCGGCTCCCCTGCCCGCCCGCCAGCTCGATCGCGCCGCGCGGGGCGGAGAGGAAGGACGGCGACCTCCGCGTCCGGTCCGCCGAGCCGGCCACACCCAGCGCCCCGGGCGGCGGCGGGGGCTGGGCGGCTCGGGCTGCGGAACGTGCGACCCGAACCGCGTCCCCCCACGTCCCGCCGCGCAGGCCCCGCCGCGCCCGCCCCCGTCCCCGTCCCCGTCCCCGTCCCCGTCCCCGTCCCGCACCCGGGCCCGGCGGGCGGGGAAGGAACCCCGGAGCCGGTGGCCAGGGCTCCCGCGCTCACCTCTCTGCCGATCGCCGGGCACTCCGTCCCGGACCCGGGGCCGGGGGCCGGGGGCGCGGTGCGGGGAGGCTCCGGCGGAGGCGGCCCCTGCGGCGGGAGGGCGGCGGGCGGGCGGGAGCCGCTGGCCGGGCCGCGCGCCGTCCCGAGCTGCCCAGCTGCTGGGCTCGCGGCGGAGCGGAGGGCGCAGCCTGCTCGCCCGCTGGACCTGGACGTCTCCGCGACACCGCTCGGTCGGCCCGCCCGGCGCCCCCGCCCCTCCCGGCGCCCCCGCCCCCGGCCCGCCCGCCCGCCGTGTCACTCACCGCGCCCCCAGCTCCGCTCCGCTCGCACCGGCGCCGCTCACACCTCCCGGGCTGTGTCCGCTCACAGCGCGTTCCCACACGATCTCTTCCCTCCGCTCCCCTCCCTCCCACCCCTCTTTCTAGAAGGATCGCTCCCGCACTTTGCCCGCCTGCCCCGCACCAGCCACCTCCCCTTTCCCCCCACCCGAGCCCCCGCCTCACCGCCGCGGGGATGGATTTTTGGCGTCTCTGCCGACACGTGTTGCGGGAGCGGTGCCCCCCGCGCCCCGCACCCCGCACCGTGCCCGGCGGCGGGGGGTGCTGCTCCCCGCAGGAGGCGGCGGTGCTCCCGGGTGCGGAGCCCAGCTCCGGACGGACACAAAAGGGAGCGGGTTCCGGAGGGACCCCAAGACCCAGGCGCGGGAAAGTGCAGGGCTGGGGTCCCACCTGAGAAACCCGCCAACTCGGGGCGACCCGGCCCCTCCCTCTCGCTGCCGGTGCACCCGAGCTTCTGGAAGGTGGCCGCTCTAAAGGGGTGCGACCACCAAGTCCCAGACTGGCACCTGGGCGGGCAGCGGCCCTGGGCTTCTTTCTGCCTGGGAGTAGGCAGCCAGGAGGGGAAAGGCAGTTTCATTCATGATGGAAGTGCTTTGGATAGCGCGCTCTTCCGAAGGCGGTGGAGTGAGGAGCAGGCAGCTCTCCAACTCAGCTTATTTTATTTTATTTTATTTTATTTTATTTTATTTTATTTTATTTTATTTTATTATTTTTTTTAAAGGATGACTTCCGGAGTACCAATAACGGTGTCTCGACGGCTCTTTAGATGTCAAAGCCCTTCCTTGCAAACATCAGACCAGAGTTGGTTATGCTTCTCACGCTCCAGACTCCAAGGGGCTCCTGAGCAGTAGGGCGGAATGGTGTATATATCACCCGATGTTCGCGAATCATAGTGTGAAATAAAATACAAACACCTTTCTGGCAAAGTTCGGTTCTGCTAACATAATGTGCCCCAGTAGGCAGAGCACAGCCATAATCAGAGAGAGAGGGGCTGAAAGGGAAGGAGTGCATTTGCTTATGTGACTGTGCTGGTGGTTCTTATGATCCTGGCTGGGTGCACGGGGCCTATGATCTATTTAAGGAGCATTTGTAAGTGCTTTACAAGTGCTAACTTTATTAATACTTCAAGCAATCCTTTTTTTTTTTTTTTTGGTCGGTTTCCACAGTTAAAGAAACGGAGGCATGAAGAGGTTAAATAACGTAGCTAGTAAATGGTAGAAGGAGGATCTGCACCTACATGTCTAGCTCTGCCGAGGCTGCAGATAGAAAAACCTGCTTTCCAGAACTAATGTAACATATAAAGGATAAACATCATCCTATTGCTTATTAAGTTTAGATGGAAAAGATAATTCGTAACAATTTGACTTGGAATTTGATATGCTTTTTTAGGTTCTCTGGCAAAATAATTTTAGTTTTTTGGGGGTTGGCCCTATAGTTAGCATTCCAAAATAAAGAATAAATTATTGCTTTCCTAAGAAGGGTTTTGGAAATAACATTGAACTCAGTCTTCATTTCTTTCTTCTACAACTTCTACAACGTCACAATCTCCCCAGGACTCCAAATCTACCGTAGCTTGCTTCTTCATCGAGTCTGAGAGCAACATGACTACAAGGAAGAGGGAGTTTTCTGAAACTCAGACGCATGTCTTTTATATCTGAAGGCTATTTCCCAGTTAGTGGGCACTATCCATAAGAATAACTGATGTGTGTTGAAAGCAAAAATGTTAAAACATTCCTTTATTTAAGAGTAAGAGAGAGAGAGAGAGAGAGAGAGAGAGAGAGAGAGAGAGAGAGAGAGAGATATGCTGAAACCGGTTTGGCTCAGTGGATAGAGCATTGGCCTGCGGACTGAAAGGTCCCGGGTTCTATTCTGGTCAAGGGCATGTACCTTGGTTGCGGGCATATCCCCAGTGGGGGGTGTGCAAGAGGCAGCTGATCAACGTTTCTAACTCTCTATCCCTCTCTCTTCCTCTCTGTAAAAAAAAAAAAAAAATCAATAAAATATACAAAAGAGAGAGAGAGAGAGAGAGAGAGAGAGAGAGAGAGAGAGAGAGGAGGGATGTAGTAGTAACCATTGTCCCACAAACTAGACTAAAACTAATTCTCTATTGGGAATGGAGGCCTAGCCCATGCAAAGACAATTATGAAGTTAATACAAGAAATAATTATAGCTTTCAAGAGTTAGTTAAGGGACCTAGCAAAAAAAAAAAAATTAGACTTGAAAGTTTTATAGAAAGCGAGTTTCAAATCAAACATCTTTTTCTGTTTAATTTACTCTAGAAAAAAAAAGAAAATTTCTGTTTCTGAGGGAGAGGGTTTAAAATGCTTATGTGCTGTTGTTGGCACCAGATATTGAACGTTTATTTGAAAAATTACAATACTTGAAATTTTAATCAGGTTATCTGTTTAATGGTAGTATGATTCTCTATTGTTCAAAATAATCCTCTATTATTAAAATACACAAATCTCTTTTTACTATTTTTAAAACTAAATAGAAAAGTGAGGATCTTTTTAAGAAAACAAAATATTAATTTATAGATTTTAATATTTCTATATAGGTTTTTTTTATTTATTGACTTTTTTAAGAGAGAGACAAAGGAGAGAGAGAAACATTGATTCATTGTTCCAATTACTTATGCATTCGTTGGTTGATTCTTTTATGTGCCCTGACCAGGGATTGAACTCACAACCTTGGCGTATCAGGAGGACACTTTAGCCAACTGAGCTACCCTGCCAGGGTCTCTATATAGGTATTTTTAATCTGTGTCTGCTGTTTTCCTCTATGTTGTCACCAATACTCTTTATTCATTGTGCTTCATTGTGAGCATGGGGGGACAATGACATATCCTCCAAAGAGGCTATTTCCCTGCCGTCCCAATCTCAGCAAAATGCCCTTCTCTCTCCTTTCCACCCCTAGATTGTGCCGCGCTTCAGATTCCGTAGGTGTGGTCATTCAGAGCAGGCCTCACATCCCTGGGAGTAGCTCAGATCTCAGAAGTCTGTTTTAGACCGTGACCTGAATTAGAACAGCGGTGGGGACAGAAGGTGACTTGCTAGGCTCCAGGCCACTCTCCAGACCTGTGGAGAGTCTCCCTTGGAGAGTTCCTTGGCTTTGGCTAGGTGCCCTGATGCTGTGAAATCTGGGTGGTCTTCCTGAGGGAGGAGAGGAATGTGGTCTCTGCGTGTGAGTAAGGTGTTCCTTGAGGCTGTTCCGAATATTCCAGTTCTGCTTCCTTTGCAGGACAGGATGCACAGGGTGCGACCTGCTTCGGCCTGCGGAAGGTGGGGAGAAGGTAAGCCCTGGTGCAGGTCACCGCCTTCTCTTTTCTCTCTGCAACTGCAACCCACAGGGTGCGCCTGGTGGTGGCTGCTCACTGGACGGGGTCAATGACAACAATGAGTCCCTTAGGAACATGCAGTATGAACAGGAAATAACCCTTTGTTGTTCTCACCTTCTGAGACGTAGGGGTTGTTTGTTTCTGCAGCATAATTTAGCCTATTCTAATTAAAAATGGGCAGCAAGAAAGAAATAATTGCAGGGCATACTGTGGGCCTAGAAGGGTTAAGATTTCTATAGATCTGTTTCTCTTTTTTCCTGGATGCACAGCGAATCCACATTTCCCAGTCTGTTGTGAGGTGAGGCCAAGTGACAATTCTGACCAATGAAATGCAGACGAAAGCTTTGTGCTCCACTTCCGGTCCCCACCCACTGAAAGCCTCCTATGTGATCTCTCTTCTCCATCAGCCATGTGGAAATTGAGGTCTCTGAGACATCAAACTTTTTATTCAAAGGACTATATATAGGGTAAATATTTTAGGCTTTCTGGGTCATTGGTCTCTATCACAACCACTCAACTGTGCTGTTTTACAGGAAAGCAGTCATAGACACTGTAAAGGACATAGACAAATGAACATGGTTGTGTTCTAATAAAACTTTATTTACAAAAACAGGTAGTGAGTTTGTGTTCTGAGTGCAGTAATATTTTGACTCCTTACCTAGAGGAGGGTAGAAACACAGGATGGAAGGGGCCCAAGTCTCTTAGTGCCCTCTTGCTGAACACCCACACTGAAATGTTTTCTTAGTAGAAATACAAACAAAAAAACAAAAACTATTGAGCTAAGCATAACTAGTATACTATCTTAGTCCATATTCCAGGAAAAAAATCCAGAGGGATTAACAATCTAAACAAAGAAAACTATAAAAGTCTAAAAGAAAATATGAGATTCTAGTATAATATTGGTTATCATTCTAATACTAGTTAGAAATATCACGATTAAAACCCTAGAAACTATAATAGGAAAGATTAAACATATTTGACTAATAAAAAAAACACTACCCAAGACATTTCTATATAGTGAAGTGTATGACAATGTTATTTAATGGGAGGAAATATATACAACATACATACACAACAGGAAGGGGTTAATATGCAAAATAACTAGTAGCCTCTAGAAATGAAGACAAAAAAAAAAAAAAGAGAGAGAGAAGCAGTAAAATATGAAAATGAACACAGGATAAAACGAGGTAATTCTCAAAAGAAAGAATATATGCTGGTAAGCATATAAAAACACTCTCCACCTCACCCATAATCAGAGTGTAAATAAAAAGATAGCATTTTTTACTTATCGGATTGGGGGGGAAAAAGTTTTAATATCAACTATTTGTGAATGTGTATAAAAAATAGCTTTCATACTGAACTGATTGAAGTAAGAATTGATAAACATTTTAGGAAAGTAATTTGCAGTATCTATAAATATTAAGAATGCATATATACGCTGACCATGCATTTCCACTATTAGTCATCTATCCAACTGAAAGACGAAGTGTGCCAAAATATATTTACACGTAAGTCAATTGTAGTACAGTGGTGCCTCGCATAAGGAACGCCTCGCACAGCGAACGCTGCACACAACGAACTTCCTTTCATGATTCATACAACGAACTTCGTTTCACACAACGAAGTCGCCCGAGCTTCCATGACTGCTTCGCCCGAGCTTCCACGATCGCTGCCGATGTATTGCATCCTTCCGCGCAAGCACTGCAGGCAGTCGTTAGTCACTGCGCTTAACTTAAGCACGTATCGCGGCAATCGTTCTTCATTACGAATTAAATCACGCACGTAGATGTTGGAGAAAAGAGAAAAACAAACGACTTTGGACAGGTTTTTCATGAAACCATCGGCCAAAAAGCAGAAAATGGATGAAGATGTGCAAGATTCGGTAGACTCTACTTAGTCTGTCTTAAAATTTAAAAAATGTGGTTTTTTTTTAAAAAAAAATATGTTTTTAGATGTATCTAAATAAAAATAATAACAAAAAATTTATCTTTTTTTATGTCATCTTAGCATATTTTATGCTACAGAACGAATTATTTTTTTTAACATGTATTGTTATGGGAAAACGCGTTTCACATAACGAACTTTTCGCATAACAAACTTGCTCCTGGAACGAATTAAGTTCGTTGTGTGAGGCACCACTGTATTATTTGTAGGAGCCCCCCCAAAAAATTGGACCACAGCTCAGCAGTTATGAATAGAGAAATGGTTAAATACATTTGGTAAATATACACTGGAATAATAATAGCTGTTTAAAAATGAGAGAGAGATGTACTTATTGGCAAGGAAGAGTGTTAAAACCTGTTAACCGGGGAGTCCCCTTTTAAATGACGCAACCTGTAACGGGCGCATACTCTTTCACTAGGACCTGTCAGTACGTCACGCCCAGAGGACGTAATTTCATATTATTTTTTTTAATTTATACTTAATGAACATAAATGAAATATATATATATATATATATATATATATATATATTTGTTTATTTATATATATATAAAGCACAAAGGAAAATACAAAATTACAAAAAAAAAAAATGGAAAAGAATACCGACCAAAAAAAATGGACACGTTGAATTAAAAAATTATAAATTTTACAAACAATGATAAAGATTACAAAAAATAGCCGAAACCGGTTTGGCTCAGTGGATAGAGCATCAGCCTTCGGACCTAAAGGTCCCGGGTTCGATTCTGGTTAAGGGCATGTACCTTGGTTGCTGGCACATCCCCAGTGGGGGTGTGCAAGAGGCAGCTGATCGATGTTTCTCACTCATCTCATCGATTTTTCTAACTCTCTGTCCCTCCCCTTTCCTTCCTCTCTGTAAAAAATCAATAAAATATTAAAAGAAAAAAAGATTACAAAAAATATATACCGTCCCTCTCGGGTCGCAACATATATTTCAAGGACGTATTCTTACATCCTACCCATTCCCGATATTGGTTACGTTTGACGTATTTATAGGTCCCACTCGGTTAACAGGTTAACGATATATTTTTCAGTGATAAGACCAAGTGAGAATAATATATACAGTATGTGCTCTAAAAGGGGGTGGGCTAGGAGGGCAGAGTCTTTGTGTCTTGAGGGAATGTATTGGAAGCCACCCATTGTCCTAACTAGCAGAGAGGTGTGGACAAGGAACCGGGAAGGCTGGTCAACCTTGAAGCTTTGAAAGGTCAGAGCCAACCACTCAAGGTTTAATGGTATCTAAAGCAACTTCTGCCTTTTAGGTGTTTGTAAATCCTTGCTGATTGGCTATTACTGACTATGGGTGGATCCCAAACCTTAATAAAAGGGATCACAAGGCCAGAGCAAAGCAAAGTCCTCCCCCTAGAGTTTGGCTTCTGCCTGGCCCCCAAATATCGTCAAATTAATATTTTCTAGTCTCTTTCATTTGTGTGTGGCCTCCTCTAGAACCCAAGCCCTGAACCTGAACCTTGAACCACGTGGTTCGTGAAGGGGGTTCACTGTAAACTGGTGACCAAACGTGGGGCACTGATAGCCTTGGGGTGAGGGACTCCCACTTTTAGCTTGGTACACTTTTCCCCGTTTGTACATCATCTTTCTCATCATAATTTGAAAACAAAAACAGAAAAGGACAGAAGTCAAGAGAGACTGGAAGAAAAGCCCGTGTGGACGCTGGCCAATGCGGGGGGCTGAGGAATGAATGGGCAGCGCAACAAAGACGAGCTGAAGACTTGCTGAGACACATCCAAAGGAATGAGTCACTGTCTCTGTTCCAGTGGCAGCGGATCGAGTTGTTATGAACTGGGACCAGGGTTCTGCTTGGGAATTTTCCAGAAAAGAGGAAGGCTTGGGGTGAGAAGAGAAAGGATAACCTTGCTGGCCTGAGGGCAAACATGTTGGAAACAAAAAACAAACAAACAATGTCCTTTGGCTGAACTTGCGTGTAGTCTCTACAGGAACTAAATATTACTGCCTCCGATTGTTTTAGGTTACAACCTTGCCCTCTCAGAATCCGGTGCCTTCAATGATCTGTACCTAATGGAAGTTTTTTTGTTTTGTTTTTGTTCTGTTGGGTTTTTTTTGTTTTGTTTTAAAGATTACATGTCACTGTGTGTTCTAGGAAGATAATTCCAGGTTCATTCGACCTTAGTTGTGCCAACAGGAAGATGAATGGCAGTAGTGTGTGTTCTAGGTGAATAGGGTATCGCGCATTCAGGATGCCTGTGCTCAGCTGTTTGCTGGTGTGTATTAACATCTTCTGTTTATCACAAATCTGATTTCTAGTGAGATAGTCTCATGCGTCTATTAACCATTTATTTTAAGTAGTGCCATGTTGATCAGTTACTTAACAGAGAACTTTTGTTTTTATCTATTGGGGATAGCGTGTACTCTAAAACTCCCCATATTATTGTGTATTATTTACCTTTCAAATAAAGGCCTCCTGTGTTGCTTTTGGATACCACACTAGAGAGGATAAAGGAATCTTTGTTCTATACCCAAACTCATTATTTAAAAACAAAACAAAACAAAAAAAAAAACAACCTTAAGATTCCTCTGGGTCATAGCATATGAATGAGTCAAAGGCAGATCCAAGCACTTTTTTCTCATTGGTTGTGCCCAGAGTGCTTTTGCACACGTTTTCCCATATGTGGGTGTGATCTTGCCTGGGGTAGAATCAGAGATGGGAGGTATGCTTATGACAGGGAAAGAAGTATGTGTTTGTTCGGGCTGTCACAGTGAAGTACGCAGGCTGAGTGGGTGGCTTCAGGAGGAATGTATTGTATCACTGTCCTGGGGCTAGACATCCGAGACCTAGGGGTCAGGGTCAGTAGGGTTGTCTCCGCCAGAGGCTGTGAAGGGAGGATCAGTCCCAGCCTCTCTCCTTGCTTTGCAGACAGCTGCCTTCTCCCTGCTTCTCTTCACCGTGCCTTCCGTTTTTATGCATCTGTCTTCATGTCCCTATTTCTCCTTTTTATAAGGATACCAACCACATTGGATTAGGGTCCACCCTACTGAGCTCATTTTGCTGACCTTATCGTAAAATTAGAGTCCCGGTGCATGAAAATTCATGCACTGGAGTGGGGTCCCTCAGCCCGGCCTGCCCCTCTCACAGTCCAGGAGCCCTCAAGGGCGGGAGGTAACTTGGCAATCAGGGGAAGGCAAAGCCCCCATCACACTTCTGCTGCTGCCACTGCTGGCAGCACAAGCCTTGGTGGCCTTGGTTACCTAAACCTTGGGAGGCTCTGGGGGGCTGGGCAGCCGCCATCCGAAGCTGTGCCTTGGGCTGGCCTGAGGTGGCTTAGGGGCTGAGGTAGGGTCTGGCTGCACCATGCGCCTGCCACTGCCCGTCAGGGCTGAGGGGACTGGGTGCTGCCATCTTGTGGCTATGGGCATTGCCATCTTTTTGATGGAGTGATGGTCAATTTGCATACCTCCTCTTTATTAGATAGGATAAGGCCACATTCTGAGGTATGGGGGTGTTAGGACTCCAACATATTTTTTTTGGAGGGGACATAATTCAACCATAATGGCTAAGTTAATAATAATAAAAGTGAGGATAAAGCCTGTGTTTCTGGCTGGCTACCCAGGATGTTTTATCAGACCTTCATTCCAGGGTGCTTTCTCTGACCCCCTCTCCTATGTTCCTGTGATTCCCGAATGTTCCTGTTCCCATCCTACCACCATGATTAGGTAATTGTGCACTTATCTCCCCGAGGAGACTTCTGTATTCCCCTGTGAGCAGGGACAGTGGCCTTTGTTCTGATGCCTAGTACAGTGCCTGGTCCAGACAAGGGGAATGAATAGATGACAGACAACAATACACGGTTCACCTTTGAAAGGATGCCAGTCCGCACTGCCATTTGTCTTCCAGATTGCACAACCGAACAGACGTGAACCGGGACTCGCCCCTGCGGACAAAATGACACGCACATCTGAAACTGAGCAGTCCTTGTGAGGTTCCTCATGGCACATTGTGGGCAGCAGCTCCTCCATGGGAAGGTGGAGTAAGAAAAGTCCAATTGGGGAAAAGCACCCTGATATCCAGCTGCTTTGGAGACTAAGCGAGTTCAGCCAAAGGACCCTGTGCCCTCCTTACATGAATAACGAGCCTTAGATTTAGAGCCTACTTTAAAAGGTGGAGTTAGACCAAGTGGAAATCCATCTGTGAAGCTCATTCTATGGTTAATAAGTCGCATTCATGAGAAGACCTGTGGGAGTCGTGCGTGTTTAAAACCTGGGGAACACACGTCAGAAGGGCAACGTAATAAGTCTTCAAGTGGAAACGCAGGCATGCTGATGAGCTTTCCCGTCCGTCGCAGCTGGAGACAGAACAAGGGCAGCTTATGCTGCGGCATGCAAGGGCCCGGCTGGCTGCGAAGAAAGGATTTCCCAGTGGAATACCAAATATCGGGGCGGCTTGGTTTCCAGGACAAGCCGTGGTCTTGCATCTTTCTCTCAGTGAAATTAAAACTCCCAAACTCGACTGAGCCAAGCTCTTCCACTTACCATCCACAAGGCCTTGGAAAAGTTGCATCGTTTCAGGGAGGGGCTATTTCCTTACCCATAAAGGCTTGATTTTACCTCATAGGGAGACAGGAGATTGGAAGAGAAGCTTGAAGCACAGTCCCTGGCACTTATAAACACTGCAAAGAGAGCATTAGTAATGAAAATGATGGCAAATATTTTTCTTTATTGTTTGCTACATGCCAGACACCATTCTAAGCACTGTATGTGCTATTTTATGTTGATTTCATAACGATCATGTAAGATAGAGGCTTTTATTTCCATTTCACAGGTGACAAAACGGAGGCAAAGAGGCAGTAAGTAACTTGAGGGCAAAGCGCTCACACAAACCCACGCAGTCTGTCTCCACAGCCTGTGCTTCCAGTCACTGTATTAACAACCTCTACATCACATGTGTCAAACACAAGGCCCGCGGGCCAAATCCGTCCCGCCAGGCCTTGCAATGTGGCCCACACCACGCTGTCATCACTGCACTCCGCTGCGTTTCCATCACAATGACAGTTTATGACTGTTCAGTAAACCATTCGGCCCGCGATTTAGGCTGGATTTTAGATTTTGGCCCCTTCTCTGATTGAGTTCGACACCCCTACTCTACATGTTTCTAAACATTAACTCTTCAAAATAAAAGAAATTGGAATGTTCTTTAAAAATTCATAGACTGGTGATTCTTAGCTTTTCATTATCCTATATAATAAAAGCCTAATATGCAAATTGACCAAATGGCGGAATGACCAGTGGAACGACCAGTCACTATGACATATACTGACCACCAGGGGGCAGACGCTCAACGCAGGAGCTGCCCCCAGCCCACAGGCCCTAGGCCAGCCAAGGTGGGTGCCAGCAGGGTCCCCTTGATTACCTCACCAGCTGCCTCACAGATCAGTCTGGATTGCCGGCCAGGCCTAGGGACCCTAGCTGTGCACTGGGCCTCTAGTCTTTTATATTTTTCCTCCCATGTTTTGAATGATTTTATTTGCTAAAATACAGCAATAAGCAGTAATTCATTTTTCATTTTTCTTAATCTAAGACATGTAACAGAGCTCCCAATCGACATAAGGTAACAGCATGATCCGCATTGGAATGATTCTTATCAAAGGCAAAGCAACTTGATAATTTTGGTGGCTCATGCAGCTTCATCACTGCAGTTTGCACCAGGTTTTCTGAACTATCTATAGTAATTAATTGGCTCTCTTCCTCCAATATTAAGCTCACAGAAGTTAAAGGGTCTAATTAGCAGTTTTCAGAATGTGTGGTCAGCAGTTTCTTGGATACATCTATTTAGGGTCCAGAATGTATTTTCAAATTATCCAATGTTAACTGAATGCATTAAGGTAGGAGCCAAAGTGTCAATTCACTGGACACAGGTGAGTGTGAGAGGCTTATCTGCAACCAGAAGCTAAAGTGGGTGGAGAGAGGAGCACCTGGTGTTGGAATTGTACTGTGCGTGTGCGTTGTGCATGCATGAACGTGTGTGTGCATGCACACGTGTGCACAGAGGGCAATTATGGGGGGGGGGGCAATAGTGTGCTAGTAAACCACCTTTCAGGGGGAAAAAGTCCCTGATTTGTAGCATCTGCCAATTTCCATGCCTAAACACTTTTACCATGCCCAATTTCAAGTTACCAACAGTTCAACAAGAAGTTCTACATTTGTGTTTATTTTGTTTTTAATATATTTTTTATATTTAACAATTGTCTCTTTCAAGCCAGAGTAAGCCTGCTTCAGCACACTGCTGGCAATAAACCAACAAACTGTGTGTCTGCAGTCTCAGGGGAGAGCTAGAGATGTTGTTAGTGAGAATGAGTGTCAGCCTGCACTGGGGAAAGGGAAAGTAGTCAAGAAAACCTAATTTCTAAGATGAAGTCTAAGACGGAAGACTTACAGCCAGAAAAATGATTCTGAGTCAAAGAAGACACAGAGAGAAAATGTCTCAGAAGGAAGCCATTTAGTTACTAACCGGGAATGAGAGCCTTGGATGCAGGGGCATATCCCAGAGATGATGGCTGGTTAGAGGAGGAGAGGAAGGAGAAGGGGGAGATAGTGCCGTTCAGAGGGGGCAGCTGCTGGCCTCAGACCGGATGTGCTTCTCTCCCCCACAGTCATTGGGAACCCTTGCCCCTTGTGCAGTGGGCTCATGGTTCTCTTCCTAAGCACCTCCAAGCATGTTGGGCAATATTGGAAAGTACCATTCGCCAGGAATTTACAGAGAAGTCTGAACTTAGTGTCAACAGCATGCAAGGCCCACTGGGGTGATCCAGTAATTTAAACCAGAGTGTCGACACAGCACAGGAATGGAAACTGTAGAAGCAGGCAATATGTGGAGTCTCGGGTGGGTAATCATTAGGCAGTTGGGTTCCTAGAAGTCCATTAGCAGATATTAGGGTCAGAGAGATGAGGTGGGACGCTGATACTGGGAGAGGGAGGAAGGAATGTGAATGGCAAACATTTCTAAGCTGAGCAGTTAGCTCAGAGACTGCTCATCGTCTGCCCAAAATCCACCATTTCCCCTTGGTCTCCAGCTTTCCCTTGAAAAACAGCAATGACGGCTGGTTTCAACAGACAATTTGGGCCGTGAGACAACTTTGAAAACAGAAAGAGAACTAAGGAAACCGTTCCAGAAAGAAATCCAGAATCTTGGCCCCTCCCCAAAAAAGACCTATCATAGCAGTCATGGACTGTCTACCTCTAGATGTTTCTCCACGGGAGAAATTTGAGCTTTTATCTTGCTGAAGCCTCTGTTATTCCCTGCTTCGGTACCAACTGAAATTCTCATTCGATTTCACCAACTAATAAGCCAGGTGCTAAGGGATAGAAAATGGAGACGGGAATTTTGTTCCAAGGATTCTAGGACAAGGAAGGGGGGAAATCAAAGAAGAATAGCTAATAAGACTAGGACATCAGATACAAGCCAAACCAGCAACACTACTCTGAAAGAAAGGACAACTTAAACCCAAACCCCAATGCCTCCCACCAACCATTGCCTTTGCCACTGAGCCACAGGAAGGATAGCAGACGGTCTACAGACAGCAGTTAAGAGCTGGAACAGAAAAGGGCCACCTGAGGGTAGGGACCAGTCATTACACGAAAGAATGAACAGCCCTGGGACTGAAGGGTTCAGACATGCCAGTATGGTTCTCATCTGGAAAGTCCATCGCATTTGGTGTCTTATAGTCTGGTGATCAAACTCTCTAGGCTAGGGGTGTCGAACTCAATCAGAGAAGGGGCCAAAATCTAAAATCCAGCCTAAATCGCGGGCCGAATGGTTTACTGAACAGTCATAAACTGTCACTGTGATGGAAACGCAGCGGAGTGCAGTGATGACAGCGTGGTGCGGGCCACATTGCAAGGCCTGGCGGGACGGATTTGGCCCGCGGGCCTTGTGTTTGACACATGTGCTCTAGGCAACTCTTTATCTAGCATTACAAACCCCCATCATACCAGGACTGGATTCTGGTGCCCAAACGTGGTAGGAGAAGAGGGGGTGTGAGAAAGTGGAGATGGTGGGCATGGACCACTCGTTCCAGCAGCTTGAAGGAGAGAGATGGAGCTAGAAAGAAATAAGGGCCAAGAGGCTTAAGTGACGGGGAAAAGGAACAATAAAGTGACAATTGCCATGAATTCTGATCAACATTAGATAGGAGAGGAGCAGATAAGTGGGAGTTAGATGTCCCAATAACAAATGCCATTTTTTGATTGTTCAAGTGTGTTGTGAGTCTTGTCCAAGAAGGACTGATTCAAATGTCCAACTGCTTCTTTTCTGCTTCCTTTACAACAGTATTTCCCAAAGTGTGGTATGCGTACCTCCAGGGGTACGGGAAGAGTTTGGTGGGGGTACGCGTTGCACCGGAGTTTGGTGGGGATATGCACTGCACTGTGCTTAGCTGCATCTAATTCTACGTTCTCATAAGTACGAGGGGTACTCAGGGTTACAAAAATTATGGAAGGGGTACACATATGTCAAAAGTTTGGGAAACGCTGCTTTACTACAACGAAAGTGCAAGGCAAGAATGTGAACACATTGGTGCCTGGCTTCCTCTGTATAATCACGTGCTTACTGCTCTCCCCAAAGTCACTAGAGACTTCTCATTTGCCACATTCAGTGGACACTCTTCACTCCCTATCTCCGATGGCCTCCTGGAATTATTGGACTCTGCCGTCCTTTTGAAGATGCTCTATTCCTCCGTGCTACCCTCTGAGTTCTCATCCAAACCCTTGGATTGCCTCTTTCCAGTCTCACACTGGTGTATCTTCCTTCTCCTGCCTCTTAAATGTTGGTGCTCCCAGGGTCCTGTCCTCCTTCTACACAGCAGCGCCCCCTATCCTTGGGAGTGTTCCAAGACCCCCAGTGGATGCCTGAAATTGTGGATAGTACTGAACCCAATAATACTATATAATATATTTCTTTCCTATACATAAACCTGTAATAAAGTTAATTTACAGATTAGTCACAGTATGAGATTAACAGCAATAAATAATAAAATAGAACAATTATAACAATATACTGTAATGGAAGTTATGTAAATGTATTCTCTACTTAACCAATTTTTGAGGTGTCACGTTAACTTTTTTATTTTTGTATAATAGTAAAGAGATCAACAACATTATCCCTATCTCATGTCCCATTGGTTTCTCAGTTTATAAAGTTTGAGTTCTATAAGCTTGCTTTAATCCAGAGAGCTCCAGGACCTTACCAAGTGGGAGAGGAATAATGGGAAGCAGGGTAGGTATGAACCAGGGGCAAATATGCTTAATTGATGCCTCATCAAAATGCTCATAACTCTGAACTGGCACATTAGGGAACTTCCAGTGTTATTGCATGAAGCATCTTTTCTGTGTGGATTTTGACCCTTGCAAGAATGGAATTTAAAATATATATATTTTATTGATTTTTTACAGAGAAGAACGGGAGAGAGAGAGAGATAAAGAGAGAGAGAGAGAGAGAGAGAGAGAGAGAGAGAGAGAGAGAGAGAGAAACATTGATGAGAGAGAAATATCAATCAGCAACCTCCTGCACACCTTCTACTGGGGATGTGCTGGCAACCAAAGTACATGCCCTTGACGGAATTGAATCTGAGACCCTTGAGTTCGCAGGCTGACACTATCTACTGAGCCAAACCGGTTAGGGCAAGAATGGAATATTTTTAACAGTATGTATGTGTCTGTGTATTTTTATAGGAGGCAGAAAGGAGATAGTTAATTACAGATTTTGTTTAATTTACTTTAGCAGAGAGCAAAGTCCCACATTCCCCTTTTGGAATGGCCCACCAGAGTTTGATAAAAAAATGTTTCAAATGTCTGCAATGGCCTGTGAAGTCCTACATGGGCATTCTCAGCCTGTCAGTGCAGCCGAGAGGCATCTAATTGTTGGTATTGGGAAGTATCCTCTCTTTTTTAACCATTAAAACAGTACCCACTTTTTAAATGAAACACAATTTGTAATGGTATTCTAACTCTCTTTTCTCCAGTTCCCCTTCTGGTAGTTTCTTCTCCTTTCTAAGTATCCAAAGCTCTTAGGCTTCAATTGCTCTTTCCCTTCCTCAAGTCTAAATTTGCCCAGGATTGCTGATTATGTATGAATGTATTAAATGTATTAACAGGGATACTTGCCCACGACAGGAGGACCAAGACTTAACCAAAAAGCTTTATGAGAGTGGAATGTCAGGGCTCAAGAAGTCAATCGCTGTCTTTGAGGGCCATTTTCAGCTAGGTAGTGGACATATGTAGAAATATGTTGCTTCCCAGCATCCATTTTCTTTCATCCCATTCTCTATAGCCTCCCAAATCTTTGGGAAGTCATGTAGTTTCCTAAAAGCTGAGCTGGCCTCTAACTTCAGGTATGAAAGATGGACAAATAAGCTCTCACTGCCCCTGGCCCTTAGGATTGGTTCAAGAATGGCACTATGATATGAGTTGTTGATTCAGTGAGAGTGAATCTCTATATGAACTCTATGTCAGAAGTTCCTCCTCAAGTACCAGGTTAAAAAATTATAAAGGCTAAAATTGCTGCCACGGGGAGAAGAAAGCTTCTCTTTGGAACCCAGAAATGAAGCCAACACTGTAGACGGCAGAAGGGCTGGTCGGTGAGAAGGTAAGTCCTTGGTGATGGAACTGAACCGCTAGATCAACTTCCCTTGACGCTTCAAGACTGTTCAATTGTGTACGGCAATGAGTTTCCTCTCCCTTTCATGCATGTCACTTAACTGGAAGAAAGATGCCACTGGGTATTTGAAGGCTGGGAGGAACTAAGGTCTGTTCAGGTTTCCTCAGGTTTAAGGGGATAGAGCACAAAGCCTCATTGAGTCCCTTGAAAATTGGTTCAAATTGAGCTTTCAGAACCCCAATTTTTTAAATTGCCTCAGAAATTGGCATCTAACCCTATTCTAGTGCTCTATATTGGTGGGTTAGCTGCTTTCCACTCCAATTGCTACCAGTTACCTGACTCTTTTCTACTGTCCCTCACGTTCAAATTTTGGTTTGGTCAGTCAGTGACAATTCCAAAATATCTTTCAGTCACCGGCAAACAGACAAATGTGTGCATGGTCCCTTCCACCCTGGCAGATGCTAAGACGGAGTAATAAAAAGCATGGTGTCCAGGGGTAAGGACAGGTTCAGCAGTAGCCTGTCAGTGTGGATGTCACTCTGAGCTCTCTCAGAAGGGGGCTCTCCTAGGCACCAGAGATTGGCTGTCCAAGACAGTGTGCAGTTGACTTGGTTACACTCAGATTTCAAACTCCGATTCTTAGATAGAGGTTTAAATCTCAGTTCAGTTCTTCTAACTTTATCTAGACTTGAGGGGGTCTAGTTGAGATTTGTAGAGTTATTTGGAGCTCCATCTATTTAAATGCTTTCTGGGATAATTATCTCATTTTCTTGCAGCTGGGTGCACTACTGTGGAAGTTTGAGCGTGCCCAGAATAGACTCTGGCAAGGATGTGAGTAAAATAGTTTATTTGGGAGATAATCCTTAGAAGTACAGGTAGGACCTGGGGAAATGAGACAGGAAAGGGCAGGAAGCCCAACAGAGGGTATGGTATCAAGCATATGGCCACTGGACCCTTGGCCTTGACCCTACTGGTAAACTCAGAAGATAGTGTAGGACAGACCTGGAAATTGTTGAAAAAGGTAGCTATCCTCCCACTCCTATCAGTTATCGGATGAGTGGTGCTCTCAGAAGCACCTGTCTGACCCTTTTAGCTGCTCTGTGTGCAGGTCAAGCAGATCCTATTGACCTGAGAAATCCATGAGGCAAAGAGTTACACGAGCTCCTGGCTAAAAGCCCCCGAGGCTCATTGCTCAGCCCACGCAGCCAGGCAGAGAGCAAACTCAAGCTTCCTTGTCTTTTTGTTCCATTGAGGACCTCACTGGATTGGATGATGGCTTCCATATTGGGGAGCTCTGTCCTGGTTCAATATCTTGAGCTTTTCCTATACTTTGCTCCCATCTTTGTAAACTGTTCCTTTGTAAATATACCCTCCTCAAATGATACTAATATAAATTTATTCTTTTGGGACCCTGATGGGATAAACAGCAGCTGCTTGTAAATGGTTTTGAACTCTGTTACCCACCCAGCTATTACCATACAACATATCTCCTGGGGAGGGCAAACCCCTTCTAAGCAGAGGAGAATTTTTTTCCTGAGGACTGGTCATATCAAAAGCAGAAAGAACTGCCCTGGCTGGTTTGGCTCAATGAACAGAGCATTGACCTGTGGACTGAGGGTCCTGAATTCAATTCCAGACAAGGGCACATGCCCAGGTTGGGGGCTCAATCCCCAGTAGGGGGCATATAGGAGGCAACTGATCAATGATTCTCTCTCATTGTTGATGTCCCTCTCTCTCTCTCTCTCTCTCTCTCTCTCTCTCTCTCTCTCTCTCTCTCTCTCTCTCTCCTTCCTTCCTCTCTAACATAAAAAAGGAAAGCAGCAGAAAGGACTAAGCTAGGAACAATTCATTTCCTTTCCCCAAGTTCATCAATTATAGACACCACTCTGTCTCCTTGAGGAAGAGGAGTGAAGTGGAATGAGGACAGAGTCTCCCCATCACTACCAAAGAGGTGGACTTTATGGGCCGAGGAGGATGTGCTTGGAGGAGGGAAAATGGCCCCTATAACTCAGTGAACCTGAGCTCAGCAAAACCCGCTCACCTGATGGGTTTCCATCAGAGGCCCACACCTGTAACAAGTGTTGGTTGAAGTGGCCGTTTGCAAGCAACCGAGATCAATTAGAATTACTTATGGTGTGTGACTAAAGGTAAAACAACAAGGTTATTCCCATCACAAGATGGAGTGCTTGCAATCTGTATTCTTAAGATTGCTGTCATTTAAAAAAAATTTTTTCCCTTTCAACACCCTCCGTATTCACCAGCCTGTGAGCATGAAGAGGTTATGTTTATTAATAACATTTGGCAAGATTTCTATTCCCACCTATACTGCTCCCAGACTTCAGCCCCATTCCCCATTGAAATGGCCCTGAGTTTTCTTTTTCCCCGCCTCCTCCTCTGGAAATTGTTGGAAGTCCTCAGGTGGTATCTCAAGGTGGCTCCATTCTTAGGATCTTATCTTTCTGAGGTTGTGAGAAAAGCAGTTATTTGCC
The DNA here is from genome assembly GCF_014108245.1 of Pipistrellus kuhlii. Taxonomy (NCBI): domain Eukaryota; kingdom Metazoa; phylum Chordata; class Mammalia; order Chiroptera; family Vespertilionidae; genus Pipistrellus; species Pipistrellus kuhlii. The sequence continues at coordinate 11,782,376 of NW_023425573.1, forward strand.
AACCCCTTGGAGAAGGCAGCTTTTCAGGGCCTCCGCTGCTGATGTCCTTGGGGATGACGCCTTCAGACTGTCCCAGAGCTTCCTGTGCCAACAAAGTCATGAGTGTCATGGGCAGAAAAGGGTTGGACGATCTCCCCAAAGAGGTGATGCTCCTGTTCTCTGGATCCCCAATGGTACTATATGAACTTCCATTCCCACCAGGTCCCAGGTGTATTTGGGCTGCTGTAACAGAACACCATAGACTGGGGCGGGTTGAAAACAACGGAAATGTACTACTGAATGTTCTGGAGGCTGGAAGTCCAAGCTCAAAGTGCAAGCAGATGGGATGTCTGGTGAGAGCCTGCTCTCTGGTTCACAGCGGGCCATCTTTTTGCATGTTTTCTCTGATCTCTTCTAATTCCATGACCAGGGCTCCACTCTCATGACTTAAGCACCTCCCAAAGGCCCCGCTTCCAACTACCATCACTTTGGGAGTTAGGTTTCAACATATGAATGTTGAGGGGGATACAAACAGTCTATGCCAAGCTGATCTCAGATTTTCTCCTTAGCTAACTTTCTGACCTACATCAGCTTGACCAGACAGGCTACAATAATGTTTCCAGATCTGGGAAATTCCAAAAACTTCAATTGTCAAAAAGAAAAAAGAAAAAAAAAATACCGTGTCTCTCCTCTTTGCCTCATCTCCTCCCACTCCTTCTCTTGGAACATATGTATTTCACACGAAGGATGAATTTTTCAAATCTCCTATCTCGGTGACTATTCATTGCTAATCAGGATAAAAGAGGGTTTTATTTATCCAATAATTTCTATTTCACAATAACATGTTAGGACAATTTTCAATATACTTTAGAGGTACAAATGGGTCTATTTAAGTGCTATTTTTTAAATTGCTATTTTTGCTAAGGACTCATGAGCAATCCAAAACTTGAATTAGAGGTAACCTAAAAATGTCTTACTTTAATTTATGTCAATGAAGTCTCTTAGATACAAATGAAATCCCAATGAAGACCCTACCACACCTAATGCAAATCTATTCTCAGACTTCTTAGAAAATAAGCTGAATAAAGAGGGACTAAGTAAAATGTAATTTTAATATTACACTAACATGACAGAATAGGAGAAACAGAAGGGTCAAATTGCTGAACACATTTTTAGTTATCAAGATGAGCGAGCCCAGAAGGTTTCATTTTAATTATACACTAGAGATGATATTCTTAGGTAGTTCAAATAGTCATTATTCAACTTGAACTTAAAGTAGACATTGAAAAAATCCTCACGAATTCAGTAATATCATCATAAGTTCATTTATACTTTTCCTTTGTTTTACTATAAGCTTTTTGTCTATAATTAAATGAGAGGGTATATATATATATATGAACCTAGCATACGAATTAGAACATATGCACATAATAAATGTTAGTTTCCTTTCTTTCCCTGTTGTATAATAAACTTAAGGAGACATTAAATTTCCAGTCACATATTTATGTAGGGCTTTTTGTTTTTGTTTTTTTTAGCCATTTTATAAACAGTGTGTAACTATGCTTGAAAATGAAATTAAAACTCCAGGGGGAAATTAGAGATATATGAAGTAAAAAAAAATTTAAGTGCTTAAAATATTTATAGTATTATTATTTAAAATTGATTTTGAGAGAGAGAGAGGAAGGGAGAGAGAAATATGTACGCCCCCTACCTGAGAATTGAACCAGCAACCTTTCAGTGCATAGGATGACACCAAACCCACTGAGCCACACAGGTGAGGGCTTATGTGCTTAAAATATTACATAATCACATGCATAAAAAGTAAGCATTTTAACTTGATCATAGTTGTATGTATGTTGTTGATGCTTATATTTTCAACTACTATTTCCAGGCATTACAAATTCACACAGAATTCAATTCAGATTAAAACCAGGGGCCACAGATAATCAAGTCAAAAGGAATTCATATCCTATATAATAAAGAGATAATATGCTAATTAGACTGGATGGCGGAATGACCTTCCGGAATGACCCAGGGGCAGGGGGCGGGGCCGAGAGGCAGCCAGGGCTGTGAGGATCTATGCTTGCATGGATTTCGTGCATTGGGCCTCTAGTTTAAAATCAAATCAAAAGGGCTTCTTTAACAATTTTTAGATCACTGGCAGAAATTCGAAACCAAAAGAATATTATTGAAATGACTGATCTTTTCGTCCTATTAAAACCTTCAACTGATAGAATGAGCCAGGACTGGTTTGGCTCAATGGATAGAGCATTGGCTTGGGGATTGTAAGGTCCCGGGTTCGATTCCGGTCAAGGGCATGTACCTTGGCTGCGGGCATATCCCCAGTAGGGGGTGTGCAAGAGGCAGCTGATCGATGACTCTCTCTCATTGATGTTTCTGACTCTCTATCTCTCTCCCTTCCTCTCTGTACAAAATCAATAAAATATATTAAAAAAAAAAAAACAAAAAACAAAAAAAACAACCTTCAACTGATAGAATGAGGCCCACCCTCACTATGAAGGACAATCTGCTTCACACAAAGTTTAGTGATCCAAAAGCACCCTCCCAGAAACATCCAGAATAACATTTGACCACATATCTGGGCACCGTGACCCAGCCAAGGTGACACATAAAATTAATCATCACCAGGGTCCTGGAGTCCAGAACTTGTCCAAGCCTTTGGAGTCCATTTAGTCACTGGTTTGTTTCTAAAATTCTGGGCTTCCGATCTTGAGTCCCCATGAGAGATTGACTGAGCACTAGGATTTGGTGACGTGTTTTTATAAATTCTAACGTGAGGAACAAGAATGGAAAGGAGCTGGCTGGTCGTCAGAAATGTTAGCCATCGTTCAGCAAACGCTGAAAGCGAGAATCAGGCCCCAAGTCGCCAGGAATCGTGGAAAACCTCAGTCCTCCCTAGATAACGTTACGTGTACTAGTAACTATATAAAAACCACAACATCAGAAACAAACTCAAAATGAGAGAAAAGAAACTGAACCACCAGCATAACTGCGGAGACATCTGGAGAGACCCTGGGGTTTAGGCGGAGCCAGGGTTTCACTACAAAGTCTAGTGCAGATGTGATTGCCCACCGCATGGGGGCTGGAGGGGAAAGGGGTTGGCAGGAACTAGGCTCAGCGGGGAGGCTAGTGTGTTCCAGGAAGACTGATCTGCGCTGGGGCAGGTGTAGAGTTCAGACTTACAGAAAAGCTGAGAAAGCAGCTTATCCAGTAGCAGGTAGCTCCTTCCCATCCAGGTGTTGTTCCCCACCCTCCTCACCCTCGCAGCGTTTTCTGCATCTCATTCAGCTCCTCCAAAGCAGCTCCCCATCACAGGGAGGGTGTGATCCATGGCAAAAATTCATATTCAAAGCCCAGAAATCCGTGCATTCACGATTGTGGAGTTTCCTGCCACAGTGCCGGGCAGTAAATTCCCAAGCGCTGCACAGCCTTCCAACCAGGAAGAAGGACGAATACAAATCGTGTGCATATTGAAAGGACTCCCATAATCCCCAAACCCAATTTCAACGTAAAAGCTTCGAAAATGTCAACTTCCTGCATCCTGAAACAGCTGTTCTTTTGGCCTATTCTTCCTCTCGCCTTCCCTTTGCAAACCCTGATGGAGGCAGACCGGCAAGCACACATGTGGGCCCTACCTCTTGCCCATTGAAAGTGTCCCTGAAAAGCTGCATGTACATTGTGCGTTTTAAATGCCCCCTGAGAGAAGGGACTTTCCGTTTAAAACCCCTGTGAGGCCAAGGGATCCTTTCATCTTAGGGTTTTTGTGTTCTAGTTTAGCTGCCTTTTAGATCTGAGTTTGACAGATTGCATTTGCCTAACGTGGGCATTTCTGGAAAGGTGGGCAAGAAATACAAACTATGAAGCGCCTACTAAGTGCCAGGAAGCACGCTGGACACACCGCAGGGGACCCCGTGAGAACAAGGCGGAGTGGCCTCTCGGCTTCCCGGTGGGTATTTGGTAGCTCAGCACCCGTGCTAACGACAGGCGCTGCGTGTCTGATGACAGGCAGGCCCCAGTATGCAGCCCAGTTAGGGAACCGTAAACAGGCAGCTGCTTAGGACAGACAATGCATCATGTTCCGTCTCCCTGCCCGAACTGGAGAAGCGCCTCTGCCTTTCCCTCATGCTCGGCGATGCCGGCTCCCCCAAGAGAAGGCGTTCTTTGTGAGCAGTGCCCTCGGCGTCCTTGGGCATTGGATGGCAGCTTCTGCAGGCAGATGCCGAGGAAACCTTTCTGTGGCTGTTTACAGAGTAGCCATCTCTGAAGCACGTTTATTTTTAGTGGTAAATGGTAAATGATCAGGGCTTGTGAAGCTGAAACCTCAGCTCCTTCTTGCATGTGATGGTTTCAGCAGCCAAATTCCAGACCAGGGCACTATAGACCCAATATCCATCTCCAGACCTCACCCTCCCGTCGTGCCAGGGAACTGAAATTGATGAATGACTTACCCATTGAACAGTGGCCACGGAGGGCCCACAGAATGCCTGTTTTCCGGTTACTCATAGTTGGGAGCCTATGTGTTCACTGGGAGGAATGCGCTGAGCTGTTTCTCTTTGTGGAGGTTGAGACCTTAGATCTCAGGTCAGAGTCAGAGCATCTGCAGAGTCAGAGCAAAGGAGGGTCAAGACCCACGACCTGAGGACTGGGTGAAGGCTGCCTTGGATACTTAGGATTCAAGATGCTGCTTTCGGCAACATCCTTGATACTGAAGAGAGTGACAGATCTCTCCAGAGCCTTCTGGAAGAGGCCTCGGGAACACAGTGAGCTCACGCCCCAGGGAGCTGTGCGTGGGGCACAGCTGGAGAAAAGCAGGCCCTTGACTTCACGCCTCATTACCCTCAGAGATGTAAGGAGGCAGCTCCACGAATGCCAGGTTTCAGGGAATTATGAGTCATTTTTTTTTTCTTTTTAAAGTCAGGATTCCTGGTTCTAGGCAACAGGTACTCAATCAAACTTATACCCTCAACCTAACTTCTCATACTGCTTCTTAAACGTTCAGTGAGATCCAACAAGCAAACACCCCCTCCCAAATGGACAGACAAAATGTTTTGTGTGTGTGTGTGTGTGTTTTATACACCTGGAAGTCTAAGAAACATATTTAAGAGTTAAAATGATGTCATCAGGAGCCTGTGACTCTCCATCTCTTGGCTTTATTCCAGCTGCAGTCTCCATCCACACGATGGGCGAGTTTCACACAGTCCATGGTTAGAAATCACAGTGGAAAAAAGAGCTTCTTCTTGTGTCCATATAGAAATCTCCAAAGATAATTCTGATTGGCTCTACTAGAAGCACATGTACACCTCTGGGCCAATCACAATGCCTTAAGGGACACCATTGAATAATCTGAGGAGTCATGTGCCCACTCCTATGGCCAATGGAGACAGGGCTGTGTGATTAATAGCCCTGTCACGATCTAACCATGCACAGAAGAGGTAGATTTTTCCAAGGAAGGGATGATGATAAATAAAAGGACGCACACTGCAACCTATAAATGGCCCATAAAACGCTTACGGTGTTGAACATAAGGAGATTAACAACGGGTCCTCCTTTCCATTCATACTTGCGGGGGCCTGAAGCTTCAGGGATCTCCCTTTTCCATGTCCCGCATGGAAAGAGAGATAACGAACCAGTTCTAAGTGGAGATGCCCAGGGATTGAGAAATATTAGAAATAAAGAGAGAAGACATAGAAATAAATTTCAAGCTGGGAGCTGGGAGGGCCTCTGACCTCCTCTGCTGGAAAGACAGACTGACAACCTCCTAAGCCACGCAGCACATCTATTTATACTCCAATCCAACAAGGGGTTTCACAGGAAAACAAGGAGCCTGGGAGAGCCCAGGTTCCACCCACTCCTTCCTCCTGAACAAACACAAGCCAGGAACTAAGAACATCTCTGCGTTCCCAGGGTGGGAGTGCAACTGACATGATTCTGTCAATATCCCCCGCCCAGTCAGCAACAATCTAAAGAATGTCCAGGTGTCTTCCCATTTGGCCCTCTACACATATTCTTTCTCTGTTACTCAAAGTGTTCCTTGATACTATATGGAAGGTATGGACTTGGGATGGGTCCAGATAAGTCCTGGGCTATGTACTAATCCACATCTGATAAATTTAGGTTGTTGCTGCCTGGATTAGGACAAATTCTGTGAGAACAGCATGCCATCCAGTGATGCTTGGTAGACAAAGATGGAGAGAAACACAAGCTTCCTGGGAGGTAGCACTTGGTTTCATTTGTCTTTGTTTCTGCTATAACACTGAGCACTTAATAGCACACAGAGGCCTTGAATCAATTTTGGTTGAATTGAATGAATTGAATCAAGTAGGCCACGATGTCATCTGGGGCTCAGTAAAAAAACAGCTAAAAAAAAAAAAAAAAAAAAAAAAAAAAATCTCCATCCTCTGAGATCTTCCAGTTCCCCTAAACTCTTCCATACCGGAAATTCCACTAAAGACCGTGGAAGAGCCAGACAGACAACATATGAGGTGAGCTAGCAAAATTTCTGAGGTTTTAAAGTTAGGCCTGGTTTAAAATTTTCCAGTGTTTAATAAAATTACCAATATGTTGGGTTATCTCAGGCAAATTATTTAATAGCCTGGATCCATAGTTTCTCCTGGTCTTATTATACTCAGTGAAAGAACAATAGTAATTCCTACTCACAGATTGACATGAGGAATAATGGACCTACTATTTGAAAACCTTGACACCTAATAAATAGACACATCTTGGGATTGCCGTTGAAAGCAGAGACAGGTACTGACACTGGGCAAGAAGTTGGAAGAAATACCTGGGCTAGTAAAGGGATGGAAGAGAAGTTGAGGTTTCAGAAAACAAACTAATTCGATTAAGACTTGCTCCTGACAATGTGTTTGTTCTATTGTGGCTACAAAAGCTAAAATCATGGGTGGAAAAGAGGTGTCCATTAACCCTTTAGTTGCCTGCCCTTCTTGCATCATTGGGGTCCAGCCTGTACAGTTTGATCTCAGTATATTTTCTATCACCCTCTGGTGGCATCTTAACAAAACTGAAGAAATAGCTCTCAAAGTGAGACAACAACCATTCTGAGGGTAGATTCCAAACATCTAGTCCCAGAGGTGAGGGGGTCGCATCACAGTGTGGCATTGTTCTTAAGCCCGAAGACATACTTATAAACTTTACCAAAATATGAAAAATTCAGAGAAACAGCTTAGTATTTAACCTTTATTTTATAGATACTAGGATATAAAAAAATCTCTCCAGAGATAGAACCCTCCACCCTCACCCCATAGCTTATGTTGAATTAAGTAGTATGATATTTGAGGAAGTTTTACATTTCTCCCAATGCAAATCTATTTAAAGGTCAGCTATGCTGAATTAAAAATAAGAGCCCAAAGTGGGCTTGCTGCTAAGGCTTTATATATCCCATTTATAAAAGAACTGGTTAGCTTATTGCTGCATATTGATATTTGGTGGGCCTGTTGTTATATGTTGATTATTTCTGTGTTGTTCCCACGGGGAATTATGGATACTGTGGTTGTCAGTGTATTGTCATTGTTTTTTTTTCCAACATGTTTTTTCTATCATTCATTTTTAACATGGGCTGTATGTCCCAAACTTATAAAGAATTGAACTTTACACAGTTTCTAAAATGTTTTGTGCTGTGATTTTAAAAAGAATAAAATCTAAAGTAATATAGAGAAACACTCAGTTCCATTTTAGGCCTCTATGGCTCTGAGTACTGGGACTGGCCCAGGGCTGCTTCTGCGTGGCTGTCTTTTCTTCCTTCCCACAGGTTCAGGAGCTGCATCTGGTTTCCTCTAGGAAAACAGAAAGGCATAACTGACAGCCAAAGACACATACACAGAACACACAGACACAGGCAGCAGTGTGGTGTTAGCCTGAGGCAAAGGGGAACCAGGGGAGGTGGAGGTGGGCCGAGGTGGGGAAAATGGGACTGAAAGAGATTTTGCTTGGAGTGATGGGCCCACGATGCAGTGTGCAGATGATGTTTTATTGAGCTGTGCACTTGAAACCTGCATGGTTTTGTGAACCAATGTCACCTCAATAAATTAAAAAAAAAAGAAAAAAAGACTGAGGTAAATGGCAGAGAAGTTTTTAAAAGATTTTAAAAAATCTTACAAAGTATTCCTTTGGCAGTTGTACCTGCCTCGTAATCCCTGAGGGCTGTGCCACTATGACAAATAGACCTCTCAAATCAATATGGCTAAAACTTGGGTTAATCCTTTCCTTGCCAAATCTATCAATTCCTGATTACCAAACTGTGCTGATGGCACGATCTCCACCCAGTCTATCCAATGAGAAACTTGAGTCACCCTTGACTAGCTCTTGCCCTTTATCTCTATATCAAATTGAGCACCACGTTCTTCGGTAGGATGTATCCCAAAAGTGTCTTGCGGTTCCATTCTTCCTCTCCATTATCACTTCCATTGATTCAGACACTTATGCTTTGTTACCTGGATTTTGGTAAGAGTACTCAGTAGCCACTGTCCTGCCTTTTCTATACTTTTTTTTTCTCCCACTCACTAGTCTAAGAACATCAAGATATATATTTTTTTAAAAACATAGATATGATCATTTACTACCTTGCTTAAAAAACAAAAAACAGTCATAACTCTGCTCTGTGCAAAATTATGTCAATATTTAAGGATTCTATCATGCACAGAATTGAGAATCATTACATTAATATTGCAACAAGCTTAATTGAAAGATGAAACTTAATGAGTCAAGGTCAACACAAACAGTTTAGTAGAACTTGACCTAGGAGACTATCCTTTATTACATTGAGAGTGTTATCTCAGAGCCTTGTTAAAACTTTGATTTCTTATAGAGATATATAACCTATACCTCAAAATGGAGACTTAAAGCATAAATTGGTTAAAAGCTAAAACATACTATCTTCATTAAAAGTTAAATGAGCTCTTTCTCTATTCAAAATAATTTCCAAGATTAAAACAAAATGTAACGAAGATAATGAACTATCACTACTATTAGTTAAGTCCAACAGATTATACCACATACTTTAAACAGCAAAATAACATGTATTGCTTTAAAGTATTTACAAGCATAGAAGAAAAAATTTAAATGTAGTAATGCTTTTTCATAATTTTCTAATTATAGTAGCAGAAGATGTTGCTGAGCAAGATAAATAATTAATAAACAATTTATTTTTTGCCTTCTAATCTTTAAGAAATATTGGTATATATAACCAAGAGATTATGTGTAAATTACCAAATAATACAATAAACAACGAGTCTGCCACTCAACTCAAGAACAGGAGCATTAGCTGGTCATTTCCATAAATCCATTTGCTCTTCCCCTTTATCACCCTCATTTCTCCTGCGGAGGTAACCCAATTTGAGACAATTAGTACAAGGAGTTGCCAGAGGAAATGGGTGGTAAAGATGAGGGAGGATCACATGCCTCCCTTTTGGTAATGAGACCCCATCACCATTGGTAGAAGGAGTTCCTGACTGAAGGTGGCACTCCAGTGATTAAATTTCTCACCAGAAGTATTAGTGGTTGACACAGACAGTTGAGAAGTGTGTGGGAAAATAGAAATTCTAAGGGCAGTGAGATTGTATGGCTTTTGCTAAATACTGTTTATGCCCTAAAAAAAAGATTATAGAAAGCTGTAAGTGGTGAACTGGCAATTGAAAAGTGAGGTATGAAAAACAAAGGTCTTCCCTGGTAACTTACAAAGGGGCTCTCATCTCCCACAGCAGAGGGGCAGAGAAAGCTGAAGACTAGCCCCAGCCCCAAGAATTAATCAAGTGACCAAGTCCCAGAGAAGGTTAAACATCCAACCAAGACAGGTATGCTATGTCAAGGTCAGGCCCGATTTGGAGAAAAGTGGGATCTCACTTTTGGCATGAAGGTATCTGGATGAGTCACCTGTTCACATTTGAGTCACAGATTCCTGAACCCTTTGAGTTTTCTCAAGTTCCCATTCCTCCCTATTAAGAACTAATACATTGTAAGATACGTATACATATAATACCTTAATAAAAAAAAAATGGAAAAAAAAGAAATACACTTCCCTGTCCTTGAAACAATTTAGTGTCTCTCCCCCACATGACAACATGTACCTACTCAGGATCTGTCCCTAAACCTCTCTCATGACCACTCAGCCTATAATTGGGGTGAAGTCATAATATTAACCAACTAGAGAGCTTTAGGGGAGTGATCAGGGAAACAATTAGACCAGGCCCTAAAGGAGCCACAAGAGCTAGCAAGCATATACCAGTCTGAGCAAGGAGCATTTGCCTGGGATGAGAGGAAGCAATTAAAAAGCTTAGTGAAATAAGTATGAAGGTCCAACAAAAGATTATGGGTGAATTTGATAAAGGAGGTAGAAACATAAGATTAGATAAGGTAGAATTTATTGATTTGAGATCATTCTCTCAAGATACAGAATTAACAAGATGAAAGTGACCTCTGGAGACAGGTCAAGCTTGTTATTAATATGGCTCTCAGTAATATGGAAAAAATTGAAATGCCCAGACTTCCATGTCAGACAATGGAGGAAGCAATTAAAAAGCTTGGTAAAGTAAACATGAAGTTCTAACATGATGTTTCATGTGATGTCCAAAGGATACACTATCAATGGTAATAGGAACAGGGCATATGCCCTGACTGGGAATTGAACTGTGACCTCCTGGTTCGTAGGTCAGCCACTGAGCCATGCCGTCTGGGCTCCACCACTGTGATTTTAAATTCCTCCGTGTTGGAGATCATTCCTTTCATAGGAATAGCAAAATACTGGTTACTTGTTAGCTGCTCAGTAAGTAATAACTGGCAAATACACATTTTTATTATGTTGATTACATTCATAGCAAACATACCCAAAGCAAAGTACTGTGCTAAGTGTTGTGCAAGGTATAAAGAGGGATCACAGAAAGATTAAGGAGCTTACAACATAGTAGGGAAGACTAAAAATATACCTAAATAATTATACCACAAAAGAGATGTGCAAAGGGGAAAAAAGGAGAAATTAATTCTAGATTGAGGACTGGCCAACAAGCCAGGGTCTTGTTGGTTATGAGAATGAATCAACTGTCTATTGAAGAGTCAGGGCAGAACTTTCAGTATGTCAAACCAATTTCCACGAAGAGAAATCAGAACAGATTTCCATGGAAAGCGGTTGATTCCCTCCTCCCACATTTACTCACTGTCATGTGGATATGCCCTGGAAAAGTGCACAGTTTTGGCTGGCGAGAAGGTAATGAGTTAGTCGTAAGTCATTATTACAAAGAAGCTATTACTCCAGAATGATACTCACCGAGGATTCTTCATCTGGATGCAAGGCACACCGCTGCCTGATTAAGGCTTGGGGAGAGTTGATGTGCCCGAATATAGGAGAGGGAGGAGCGGCTCAGATATGGTTTTAAGCTGAAATGTAATACTGGTTGCAAAACAAAATGAACTCTGAGAGACAAAGCAAAGCAGAGAAATTGGCTCTTGGGGGCTGACACATGAGTTCAACAACCAGCCAAGAGCTCCCTTTGTTTTCTCTTGGCGTGAACTCGTCTTCCTTTAGCTATATGTCCCCAAAGGGTGGTCCAGATCTTATATCTCTGGTGTGGAGGTGAGAGGTCCGGGAATGTCATTCAGGATCCCCTATAGGAGCTAACTGCTCCCAGCCTGCTGCTGACTCTGCATTTGCCATCCATTCACTTCAGCCCATGGGAAGGCTGGTCCTTCTGGAGAGATGCTCAAAGTAGGAAAACATCTGTGATGGGATGGGAATCCCTTAACAACAGACAGGCTCTTGGCCAAAAAAATGAATTCCTGGCTCCTTCTCAGGCAAAGAAGTAGGGACTATCTCACACTACATTCCATCCGATAAAAGCATGGTGTCATTTACTTTAATCTTCATTGTTGGAAGTATTACGTATGTCCTCTTTCCCCTGAAAACATGGCTTTATTTATAGTTTAAAAAACCCAGCTGGGATGGTTCATTTTGTCAACTTGACTGGGCTATGTGGTGTCCAGAACCTTGACTAAGATACCAGAATTGTGATTCTATTGTTCATTTTGTTGAAATGTTCAATAGGACACAAATGATAGAGATACACATGATAATCTGATTTATTCTCTTGACTACATTTTTTGGGGAAAGTTATAAAGAGTCAGAGAGGATGACTTATTCAAAGTAAAAAAGAAATCTGTGGTTTTACCAGAACTGAATAGAAAGACTCACAACACACATGACTTTCTACTAGAACATACCACCTGCTGAGAAACACTCACCTCATTTGGAAAACAGAAACGCTTGCTTTCCACATCGTGGTGTGAATCCAAAAGAGTTTCTAGTTGTTGTTTTAAGAATGCTTTTAGGCACATGAGGTAGGTCTCATTACTAAAATCTCACTAGATCTATCATCTGAGTTTTGTCAGTGATAGGTTAATATGCAGACAATATATATGCCACCAAGAGGCTATAGTATCTGAATAAGCACATGAATAAACACCACAGCTTCCAAGTTACTCAATAGATCATCCAAAAAACTCAGCCTAGTACCCATTCACATCTTTAATTGTGCTTCTGAAAGAACGTTTACCTTCTTGTGATTGTATGGTTTTATTTTACGGTTCAGTTTATAGCCCTTAGAAACCTCCTGAGGGCCTCTCTTCCTCTCTAGCTTCCTCAAGCACCAAGTGTTTAAGAAAGTCATGCTTTCAACTCTTCCTCCTCATGTTCTCACCAGCTCTCTTCTCCAAGGCCCAGCCCCCATGGCCCTGGCCTTCGGTTCTCCTCTCCACCTCCTCTGACATTTCTGGTCCTGTCAGCCAGGGGTAGGAGCCACGTGAGCTGTTGCCTCAAGCCCTTGGGCTGTTTCTTTCTTTTCACAAATTGATCCATTTTTCTTGTGGGCTGTCTTTCTTTCATCCACAGTTGCCTGCACAGTGCCCTGGACTGCCCATTGGCAGAAAGCTGACCCATCTCCAAGAGTCAGCCAATCTCCATCCAAAGTCTGATGTGTGTATGCCCATCCTTTTCCATGACCCAAGACCCTTGTACCCCTCATCCTACGGACAGGTGGTATTGGTATTGAGCCTTGACAGCCAGAGGGTTGAGATCAATGGAAAGAAAAGCCCTGAGCTGGAGCAGGTTGGATCTCTGTTGCACATGCTACTGGCTCATTTTTTTTCCTTCCAGAACAACCTTGTGGATGGGCAGGGCTAGTCTCATTACAGCCCATCAGATGTGGCATTTCTGTTACATTTTGGCTAGCGCTTCAGAGCAATAGGGAGAATTGTTCCGCCTAACTGTAATTCTATTAATCACATTGAGTGTCCTGGGTATATGTTTTCTTTTTATATAAAAAAAAAATTGTCTATTTTCAGATACGACATTTTGTCCTTTTTTCTTTATACTAAAAAAGTCAATTTTCAGACATAAAATAAACATGATTTCCCCCTGCTAAAAATCATGCCCTTCATCTTTTACAAAGCAAATATTAAATTTATAAGCATACTTATACTGTAATCATTTCCTGTGGTTACTTTTCATTTTTATGCTAATATAACAAGAATTTATGTCATGCATTACTTTTTCTTAATACATCTGTTCTGATAAATACAGGAAAAGAAAAACATCCATAAATATGTCTTTTAATATCCTTATTAGCAAAACAGTCTTTAGTCTCTCTCTCTCTCTTTAAGGTTGCCAACCCTCCTTTCTCTGGAAGAACAGTCCTTCATTCCAAGAGTATGTTCTTCCTGCTTTAATTTCTATTTCCATGTTGCTCCTTTTATGAAGATCCAGTGATAGTGGACAATAGGACTTGGTATTGTTGCTTTCATGTCTTACTTGACCAAATAAAAGCTGGTAACTGTCTCTTAGTCCCCCAACTTACTTTTGCCATCTTGCTGGTCCAGGAAACTCAACTGCCTGGGAACCAGGAGTGAGGCCAGGCCACTCACTCCTCTCTTTCAGCTGGTCCTCCAAGTACTTCCTCCCCATTCTCTGTGATTTAAAACAGACAACTAAAACAACAAAGACTTTGGAATGCAGCTCAGTAATAATTGTGTAAACATGGCTTTTCCTCCCAGGAGGGCTTTTGTAGTCATTAGCAATATGCACTTTCCCATGAAGGGAGGGGGGAGATGGGGGAGAGCCCAGGAGGAGTGAAACCAGAGCCATCCTCACCTCCCCTCTCCTCCTGGATCCTAGGCCCAGAAGACCCCCTACAGGGTTGGGTAGGAGAGAATCTCTCTCCCTTTTGCTACCCTTACAATCCCACCAAGAATTCATAGGCCCATCTTTTCAATGAGCATATACCCATATGTGGGTGTACATGCTTATATATGTGTGTGGCAGGGGAAGCAGCCTCTATGGGCAGGGAGCATAATTGTGATGGGAGTCCAGTTAGTTACACCTGAGGATGAGAAGTTACTCAGTCTATCTATGCCTGCTCCTGTTCAAAGAAATAAGTTGCATCACCTTAATATACTTCCCACGGACAAATTCTTAAGAGCTGACAGGTTTTTCCCCCCCTCTACCAAGAATGACTGAGCTTTCCATTTGGATAAAGCTTCATGCGTTTCTCATCTGCCAGCTGAAAATTGCAAACAAGAAAATTCTGCTCACTGGAGCAGTTCCTGGAGCAGAGGAGTAGTTCCAGCTGATCAAAAGAGTTTATAGTGCCTGATGGCTTTCACTTTGAACTTTAAGAATCAAAGCTTTATTTGTGTAAAGGAATATGGCTGACGATTCTGTTCAGTTTTATACTCCTGACGCTGGAAAAATGTGAGACAATAGATATTCTAATAGTATCCTTTTTACAAGTAGCAATTAATATTGCTATTTTTTACTTCAGATGATCTTGTAGGAAATTTTATTTTAAAACTATAGTTTTTGATACAAGTATATATCTGATATTTATTTAAGTGAATTTTTATATTCAACTAATATTTACTTTGTACCACGTATGTGCCAGGCACGGTTCTAGGTGATGGGCTTTAGCAATCAACAGAATTATTAAAGCTGTCTTGTAGTAATTCCCAGAGATAAACTAGCATTTCCTGTGATATTGCCTTTGAAGTAAAGTATTTCCATGGGGGCAATATAATGTTATATGATGCAGAAATGGAAAGTTATCAACAGATACAGAATGGCTATTATTTTGTCCCCAGAATCCAGAGCCCAGAAATAAACCCAAGCATATCCCATCAATTAATATTTGACCAGGGAGCCAAGCATACCCAGTGGAGAAAAGACAGTCTCGTCAATAAATGGTGCTGGGATCACTGGATATTCACATGTGAAAAAGGGAAACTCTATACCACTCAAAACATTGACACAAAACGAATAAGATATTTAAATGCTTGACCTGAAACCATGAAACTCCTAGAAGAAAACATAGGAATAAAGCTCCTGGACATGGGTCTTGGCAGTGAGTTTTTAGATATGACACCTAAAACACAAGTAACAAAATAAACAAATAAACAAGCATTTTCTTCCTCCCCTACCCCTTTTCTTTTTATTGTATCCATAAGAGAAGATGCATGTAGCTAAACCTATTGTGGAATAATGTCACAATATATGTAAATCAAACCATCATGCTGTATACTTTAAAACTTTTTTTTTGTATATGCTCTTTCAGATTTTATTCTGTGAATATTTTTCTTACATGGTGAGGATCACATGCATATACATTTTTAAAAAGATCTTTACTGTTGAAAGCATTACTACGTAGGTCCTCTTTTTCCTCCATAAGCCTCTTCCAATCTGCTCCCATCCTCACTCCCTCCCATCCCCCAGGGCCATCACCATCCCATTGTCTGCGTCCACAGGTTACGCATATATGCCTACAAGTTCATTGATTGATCTCTTCCCACCCACCCTCCCCTGCTTTCTCTCTGAGGTTCAACAGTGTGTTTATGCTTCTATGTCTCAGAGTCTATTTTTGATCATCAGTTTATTTGGTTCATTAGATTCCACATGTGAGTGAGATCATGTGATACTTATCTTTCTCTAACTGGCTTATTTTGCTCAGCATAATACTCTCCAGGTTCATCCATGCTATTGCAAATGGTAAGAGTTCTTTATTTTTTATTGCTGCATAATATTCCATTATGTAAATGTACCATCATGTATACCTTAAACTTACACAGTAATGTATGTCAATTATTTTTCAGTAAAACTGGAAAACAGAAGTTTTCCCAAAGGCAGGAGGATCACAATTAATGACAAGTGTGCAAAATATGAAATCTCTAAAATAAGTAATGCATTTAAGTAGAAAATAATTTTTGAATTTCACAAATCCCTAAGTCTTTAAGACTTAAATGGCTGATGAGTCAGGAAAAAAACCTAGATTTCACCTGCCAGGCAATGACAAGGACATCATGATGAGAAATGCCATGATTCCTTCCCGGAGACAGTGTGATTGTAAATTACCTAGATAATGGTCTCAATCAGAGAATAAAGAGAACCTGAGAGATAAGTTACCATACATGAAACTTATGAAATGCTGTTTACTTCTCTGGATTCTTCAACAAAGTAGAGAGACCCACTTTTAACTATAGCAAATCACCAGCCCAGGGACTTAGTCTGTTGAAGTGTGTGGCTCAGATATCAAGTTAAGCCACGTAGAGCGTTTCTCATGATGGATTCCGGGCAAACAAATGATCAACGGAGAGCAACAGGAGGCTTGTTTGGGCGAATGGTACTCTGGAATGTGACCTACACCCGTCTACATCGGATTGATGATACATCTTTTTCTCTCTATTTATTATTTGACCACATAATGCCAGTTAAGAGCCTTTCCACTAAGTTTCAGACAGAAACACATTCGGCCTATAGAGGCCTTTCTACATAAACCTGGATTTTTATAACAATTAATAATACTTGCCTAATCCAAAGGGATCTGCTTATGAGTGATTTAAAAAAAAATTAAGCCTCATAGTTACTTGTGAAGCACCTATCTAAGTCTTCAAATTTAATTTAATCATAGCATGCCTTGCAGTGTTCCGTAGGCCAGACATTTCCCCAAGCACTTTACATGCGTTCCCTCTCATTTAATCCTCTTCATAAAATCCTGTAACACGGGTACTCCTGTTTTACAGAACCCATTTAGAATTTGGAGAGGCTAAGCAAATTGCCCAAACTCACCTACCTAAGAAAGGGAAAAGTCAGGACTTGAAACCAGTTTGAGCCAAAAGCTCACACTCCTACTCCTGGATACCACACTGAAGCTACCAGAAGGCGAAGTCGAATTCCTGGCTCCTGAGCCAATCCCTGGTAACTGGGGGGAAAATAATGAGAATATTTCCTCCTAGAGGACTTTCCCCCATCGCCTCCCCCATGCCACCCAGGGAGCATAATGATGCCATTGTGCCTGCAGTGTGGATTTCTCGGTTGAGTAAACACTCACCTAGCCAGCTGGAACCCGAAGCCAGCAGCTTCCTCGCAGAAATAAACACTCACTATTTATAACGTTAATTACCCTGTGCGGTACAGTTCTCTCACGAAAATGTATGATGTGTGCTCCAAAAAGCATTTTTCCCCTTACAGTCTTGCTAATCAAAAGAGTTGGCGAGCGATCACAAGGCCATCGTAAGCCTTGCATGGAATGTAAGAAAAAGAAAAAAGACAATTGAATGGAGAGAGGATGTGCTCATTTCAGAGATGTTTTTGCTTCTTAATGATCGGCCTTTCTTCCCGGCCAGATGGTCATATTTCTGATGGGGATGGTGTAATAGTCTGTTTCCAAGTTCCTCTCTGACTCCACAATAACACTGTGAGAAAGGAAAGAGGCATGCACGTCATTGTAAAGTTTTGCATATTTGTGTGTGTGTAGAACATTTTCTTTAAGGTTAAAGATGCAAAAGTAAATTTAGAATTTCTGAGGCAAGAAGTTTATAGAACTTAAATCTTTTGAAATAGAATTTTGAATTTAGTATGAAGACAATTAGGTGCGGTAATGGGGAGAATTTGAATCTTTGTCTTCCAACTTATTCAAGATTCAAACGCCCTGCATATTTATAGCTTGCAGTTGGTATTTCTCTTTAAATTTCAAAAATACATAGATGTAGAGAATAATAAATTATTCAATAATCATGCATAGGTCAGCACTTGCCTACATCAAATACATTTAACATTTTTCAGCAAAGATGAAGTTTAAACCAGAAGATCTATATTGTTTTTTAAAAAACTCATTCTTGGCTGATGGCTGTGGTCATAGTTGTGGGTCCAAAGCTGGTGTCAATGATTCATGGCCTCAGGTATTGGTGCCTCGTATGGGCGGTTTCTAAAGTGATGAGCTAAACCTAGTGAGTCACAACCCAGCAGTAAGCTGTGAAATAAACTAGCAATAAAAATAACAGATTCAATAGAATGGGGTTAAAAAGTGAAAAATACCCGTGCATCATACACCAGAGGGGGAAAAAAAAGTATTTCATGTAACTGGTTTCACACACATGTGCAGTGTACTGGGCTAGGATGTAAAATTAACTCTGTGGGTCACAGTCAAACAGTCTGAAATATGCCAAGAGGACTTCCAGGTGCCCTCCAGCTGTGATATCTTTAACCTGCTTGTTGTGCAAATGACTTTGTGGCAGAGACTGCAAACCAACTGTCAATCAAGAGGAAAGCTCCTCTTCCATGTCACAAAGTCGTGCTGTGCACCCAGAAACTGTCCTTCCCAGCTCCTGGCCTAAGGAGGTGGGCCCACCTGACAGGCTCCTGCCCGGGGAGCATAGCAACGTGGTTTCTATGTGTCACTTCCCAGTTAATGTGGTTAAGGGGCCTGGGAGTTTTCTCACTCTCTTCTTCCCTTTCTGTGGGATCGATACAGACAAATACATTGACCTTGGGAACGCTGTGTTGAAGATGATGGAGCCAGAAGATGGAAACAGCCTGGCGCCTCAAAGCTGCCTGGAGTGCAGGCCTCACCTGCCTGGGACACCTGTTTTGGTCTTCACATGAGCCAGACGCAAACTTAGGTGTGTCAGGGCCTTTATAATGTACATGTTGGGGGTCTGCTTGTCACCACAGAGCTACCCTCACTGATCTTGCCACACCCCACAGCTGGAGGCACGGGATTACCGGTGCAGTTCCACGTGCTTGGCATGTATGGAAGGGATGAGAGAGCATTTGTTCCACAGTTTTGACGTTTAATTCTTTTGACCCAAACTTTCTGGACTCTGATTAATTTCCTTGCCTAACTGTCCAAAGGATGGGAGATAGACAGAAGAGCCCTCTTTGCTGTGACAGCTTCTTACCAGCAATTAGGAAGATAAAAGACAATCTTTTATTATCTAAAGGAAATCTTAGTAGGTTTAGATTTAAAAGATCTATATTTTTATTGATTTCAAAGAGGAAGGGAGAGGAAGAGAGCGATAGAAACATCAGTGATGAAGGAGAATCATTGATGGGGACTGAGCCTGCAGCTCGGGCATGAGCCCTGACCGGGAATCCAAACCGGACCTCCTGGTTCATAGGTCGACGCTCAACCCCTGAGCCATGCAGGGTGGGCGTGGGTTTAGTCTTAAAGTAGCTTACTTTATTTCTCTCTTTCAAAGTGATATTTTGTGTTTCTGGGACCCTTCATTGTTAACAAATAATCTACCTCATTTGGTTCTGCCAAGAATGGGTTGCTCCGTTTTACAGATGAGAAAATGAAGGCTTTGTGAAACTGAGTCAAGTTTGCACCCAGAGTAGCAGATCCAGCAGGTCAATGCCATAGCCGTAAAGTTCACATCCTTTTCTCCGCGGAGGCCGTGAGAGGCTGGGTGTGTTTTGCGGCTGTATTTCCAGCGTCAACCTGGGACATAACGAGGGGCTGCTGCTTGCCCTGGTGGTCTCACACCCCTGCCGCCAAGATGCCTCCAGTTTTATTTCATTTTTTCCACCCAGCCATGGAGCAGGCACAGCAGACCTGGGACCTGCGTCAGTTGAGGTTGTGTTAGAAAGTGAAGAATGGAGTGGTGCCCATTCTGCTGAGCAAATAGAGTGATTTTGGGTTGTTTAATGAGATTTGAGCATTTCGCAAGGTTTTTCAGGGAATTCAAAACTCTCTTAGACTTTACAGCATGTTTTAAGCTGAATAATGACATCATACCAGTACTCAGCACTGTGAGGCATCAAATGAAATCAAAACTATCCCCTGCCATTTTTGCATGTTTAAATACAGAACAAGATAACACAGGACAAGGTGCACCCATGCTTTCTGGGATGGGGGGTTGTTCTTACTGTGAAGCATCCAGTGAGGTGGGTCTTGGTGCCGCTTCAGGAGGCTGCTGCAGGAACAGGGGAGCTTTTGAACATTCTGACTGAGAGGACTTTTCCAGAAGTTACCCAAAGATTCAGGACGGCCCCCACCTAACCGTTTCAGAAGTGGTGTTTTTGTAGCTGTGTGTAAACAGAACCATTTCCAAAGCAGCGGTCTCTGCAGGAAACTTCAGAGCAGCATTTCCATGATTAAAAACGTTTGCTAGACTCGAGCCTGGCCTGCCCAGTTGCTTTTGGACGCAGCCAGACGCCAAGCTCTTAGGAAAAGTCTGCGGCTCTCTGCTCGGTCCCCAGCCACAGGAGCACAACCCAGAGACCGGCCTCTTCGGAGGGAGCTGGAGCCGGCTGGGCCCTGCTGCCTGTTCGGCCCCATGTGGCCGGGAAGAACAGGAATAGTCAGTGGATCCATCCTTGGGCACATGACCTGGAGCTCGGCTGAAACTTGGGGTGGGGCACGGACAGCCACAGCTCGGAGCTGATGGCACATGTATGTAACCGGGACATCTCCCTTACGCTGGCTCCCAGAGAAACACGCCTTTCGCTGTAGAACTAATCTAGGTTTGTGATCAGCCCAAGACATGCAAACACCGAAAGAGTTCTGCTCTGGGTTTGGATGAACTGAACTGATGAAATGGTCTGCACATCATTGCGTATGTGCGTGCGTGCATGTGTGTGCATGTGTGTGTGTGTGTGTGTGTGTGTGTGTGTACACACTAAAAGTTTCTTCCCAGCATTGGGGAAGGAGAGGAGCATTCTCTGATTTAATGACTGGAATGGCCATAACATTCCCATTTTGGAGACCGTGAGTCCACGTGGGCAGAGCATCCTGCGAGAGCATCCTACTTGAATGGGGAGTGAATTTAAAGAAATCGCCAATCCAATCAGCAGAGTGGATTCCCTTCACATTGACTGATTGAAGAGGTGGACAATACTGCGACTCTGAAACCATCTCACACGCGCTGGTCAGAGGTTCAGGCCCCTTGACCCTACACAGGCTAATACAGCCCTGGCATGAAGACCCCCGAGGCCTGGGAGCCGCCCGCCCTGGGAGGGCTCCCAGCAGACAGTGTGCACAGAGCTCACTCCACATTCACTGCGATGATGAGACCAAATGGCTTTCCTGACATGTGACATCTCCAGAAACAGAAGTGCCAGCATATACCCTTCCCCCCCGGTATCAGGCTTTATAACTTTCCATAAATGTGAGCAGGAAAAAAATCTTAATAGAAAAAACATATCCCATTCAACAAGGATGCTGAATGCGAGAGCACTGTTTTGGATCTGACATGCAGTCTGGTGACTTATTCATTCTCAAAATCCAGATGTGGAATGCCTCCTGGTCAAAAGCAACATGGGCGGGGCTAAAGGGATACCAACAGAAGCTTCTAAATTCCTGGCCTGAAAGAACTGACAAATTAGAAAGTGAAGCAAAAGAGACCACAAGTATCTATAAAGTCAGGAGAAATATTGGATGGTGTAGGCACAAGAACAGGAGTGGGGGTGGTAGGGGGGGATAATTCTGGGGATGAGGGAGGTTTTAAGAAGGAGGTAATATCTGGGGTGGCTAGAGGCTGAGTGGGACTTAGTCAGGGACTGCAGGGAGGGGAGAAGGCATTCCCCACAGAGGGAGGAACAGGGCACGGCAGGGAGAATGCGGGGTGCTTCGGGGAACAGTGGGAAACACACACGAGAGGAATCTGCACAGAGGCCTGGCGGAGAACAGGAACAATTATAAAATTCCTTCAGAAGTGTTTCACAGAGCGAGGGCGTTCCCGTTTCCTCCAGGGAAATTGCATTCCTCACCTTGCACACCAGCTGAATTGGGGACACAATTGGTTGTTTTAAGTCCAATTATATTTAATTCAGTTGAAGGTAAGGCTTATGGATTTTGATATTACTGATGATGGGGTATGCATAATGAGGCCTTTGATAGAGGTTAAAACAATGGTATACAGCACGGTGGCCTGCCCCTGGGCCAGGAAACAAGAGAGAGATGACAAAAAATGAGAAATGAGCCAATTAAGTCACGTAAAAACATCATGCTTGCAAAGAGGCACACACACAGAACCAGTCTTTGGGGCTGTACTTCAAAGTCTAATTTTCCTTCCCCTTTAGCCAGAATGCTTACTTCATTAAGATTTCTTCTAAACCACTTAGTAATTGGATTACTCTCAGGGAAAAAAGGGGGGGAAACGAATCCAATGACAAATTTTAAGAAGGACTTGGAGGGACAGATTTGAGTGAGAGTTCGTTATTTCTGATATCTTGCGTTTCTTCACTGGGGGAGAGTGATTCTGTGTCCTTCCTTCCTAAAAGGTAATTCTACAGATTACATTCTATTTCTGGTAAATAAAATTAGTTAGTGAAAATAGAGCCAACCAGAGGTAGCTGATGTGAAAGAAGAGAGGGATAGTATCTGATATTTTTAAAAGCTGTAAATAAGTGTCTTAAGAGATTTAATTTCAGCCAAAACCGGTTTGGCTTAGTGGTGGAGCATCGGTCTGCGGACTGGGGGGTCCTGGGTTCGATTCTGGTCAAGGGCATGTACCAGTGGGGGACGTGCAGGAGGCAGCCGATCGATGATTCTCTCTCATTGA
Organism: Pipistrellus kuhlii; assembly: GCF_014108245.1. Taxonomy (NCBI): domain Eukaryota; kingdom Metazoa; phylum Chordata; class Mammalia; order Chiroptera; family Vespertilionidae; genus Pipistrellus; species Pipistrellus kuhlii. The sequence goes on from NW_023425573.1 coordinate 11,805,206, forward strand.
TGTTTCTAGCTCTCTCTCTCTTCCTCTCTGTAAAAAATCAATTTAAAAAAAAAGAGAGATTTTGTTTCAAACAATACTTCTTTTTATTTATTTATTTATTTACTTACTTATTTAAATATATTTTATTGATTTTGTACAGAGAGGAAGGAAGAGAGATAGAGAGTTAGAAACATCGATGAGAGTCATCGATCAGCTGCCTCTTGCACACCCCCTACTGGGGATGTGCCTGCAACCAAGGTACATGCTCTTGACTGGAATCGAACCCGGGACCCTTCAGTCCCCAAGCTGACGCTCTATCCATTGAGCAAAACCGGTCCTGGCTCAAACAATACTTCTTTTTAAAGGCACGGTATTTTAATAAGAGGAAGTAACCCTAGACCCATTGGTTCAAACTTGACACAAGACTCAGTTCTGTAAATATTACTTTCCCCATTTTTATAATAAAACACCCAGTTTCCTTCATAGCACTTATCACACCATTACTATCTTGTGTGTTTGTGGTGTATTTTCTGTCTTGCCAGGCAGAAAGGGGCAGGGACCATATCTTTTTTTTTTGTAAATCTATGTCTTGCAGTTAGCACAGTGGTTGGAAAATATCTTCATCCTGATGACTGTCTTCATCCTGTAATAAATGTTTGTCGAGCAGTTACCCTACCGTGTGTGCTTTGTATGTTACCTCTTTGACTATGACACTGAAGGTGAGGGATATGTGTTTGTTGAATAAATGAGCAGATTTTCTTGAAGAAATGTCATAGCATTTGAACAAGTTATTTAAATGACTTGCAAAAGATTAATTGGATCTCACTTATGGCATAGAAATGAGAGGCCTTGGGGAGATCTTAGAAAGGAAAGAAACATCAAATAAAAAGGAAAGGGTGGTTATAGTTCAGACCAAAACTTTTACCCATTTTTAGTCATTCTTCTTAAGGTAGCCTTATCATTTATTTTCCTCGTTATTAAGCTCAGGCAAGCCTTCCGAAGAGTTCATTAGATTCTCGAAGCATTTCACCCGTCCCTGGGCATGCGCGTCTTCCCCCAACTTTGCAGAAGGAAAATGCTTAATGACAGGCAGCCCAATTGTGGTCCTCATAGTCACTCAGTATATTCACTTATGGTGAACTTAAAGCTGCCGCACAGAGAGAGCTAATTTTTTATTGAACAAAATTTCAAATCTATATAATAAAATTCTCTTTTAAAAACCACATGGATTGAAAATGAAAGGGCAAACTAAAAGCTCACTATTGGGCTAACAGGGATCTCGTAGCTCTGTTGCCCCCATCCAATATCATGCCAGGTACATCAGTAAACATGCTCATCACTGATTGTAAGTAAATTCTCTGAAGGGAATCATCTTGTTTCTTCTTCTTGAGTTACACCATATTAAAGGAATGCCACATTTTTATGAAAACAATCATTTGTTTCCCTTAATATAGCATAACATATATACAGTATAGATCGCATGAAAACAAGCAAAAATCACAGGAAACAGAAGTAGAATCAAGCATTTTATTTAAATCTTGTTGGTGTTCTTAACCTATAGACTAATGCTTCTCTCCCCCTACCCCTGACTTCTCTAATTTATCTTTACTGCAGAGTTAAGCTGATGGCATCCTAGAGTTCAAGATAAAGATCAGAAAATTAAGTTCCTCAGTTTATGATCTATCGCCATCCAAATTTCTAGCAGCTGCGTCTAGTTTATCATTACTTCTTTATGGGGTTTACGAGACAATATTTGTTAAACAAAAATACAAGAAACTGGCTGTCACTGGTAACAATATACACACTTTTGTACATAATGCATTCATGCTTGCATCGTGTAATATTGTGTTTACTCTGCCTATGTATGATCTGAATATGTGGGCTGTAAGGGGTATCTGACTCTTATCTGAGTTTCTTCACTGAAGCGACGGTGCGCTTGTAAAATACACATGTCACGATATCAATCTCATGTGTAAAACTCTTCAAGGACACTCTTCAGGTGAAATTCAAAAGCAATCCAAAATTTAAAGTGCTAAGTTGTCCGGCAAACACCTAGGAACAAAGGATGGGAGGGCATAGAGCACATGTGTCAAACACAAGGCCCGCGGGCCAAATCCGTCCCGCCAGGCCTTGCAATGTGGCCCGCACCGCGCTGTCATCACTGCACTCCGCTGCATTTCCATCACAATGACAGTTTATGACTGTTCAGTAAACCATTCGGCCCGCGATTTAGGCTGGATTTTAGATTTTGGCCCCTTCTCTGATTGAGTTCGACACCCCTAGCATAGAGGGAAGTAAATGTATTCTAAAGGTCACATTTGACTGAGGCAGGACAGACACAGGAAGAAAAGAGTCAACAATGGGAAACAGTGTATCATATTGGTAAAATAGTATTTTTCCTCCCAAATAGTAAAGAAGTAGGTGAGTAATGACCAGAAGAGGGTAAAAGGACTAGTAGTTTAATAGAATAAGAAAATATTGTGAACTCACCAGGGGAAAAAATGGGATAAAAAGCAATTTTATCACATCAATAAAAACAGGAGAAAAAAATAAATGAAAACATAGAGTGTCCCCCCAAAATAGTATATGCTCACTAGAGGGTTGAGAATGTCCTCAGAGGCATCAGAGAGCTCCTGAAAGTTTCTCTGCTCCGTGAGGGGCATGCGAACGGCAGGCTGCAGGCGTGTAATACCTGGTTGGAGAGGAAATACAGAGTGTGGACTGAAGGCAGGACTTGACTTAGTAATGCCAAATGCAGAGGTGGCCATGAGAACCCAAGCAATTGATGAGTCACCTTGGCAGATCCCAGCACAGGCAGAGAGTGGCTGCCAATCAAATCCCTCCTCCTCTTCCCACTACTACTTACTTTTTTTAAAAAATGTATTTTTATTGATTCCAGAGAGGAAGGGAGAGGGAGAGAGAGAGAGATAGAAATATAAATGATGAGAGAGAATCATTGATTGGCTGTCTCCTGCACGTCTCCTGCACACTGGGGATGGAGCCCACAACCCAGGCATGTGCCCTGGCTGGGAATCGAACCATGACCTCCTACTTCGTAGGTTGACGCTCAACCACTGAGACATGCCAGCCAGCCAGCCCCACCACTACTTCTCTGTTAACCCACTGAACTCAGCACCCCATAATCTGGAGAAAAAAAAGAGGGAGAGAAAAAATCTGAAAGTGGACCTTAAAACACCTGATTTTTATTTGGAAAGACTAAATTAAGGACTAGGCATTAGGCAGACAAAGCTGATTCCAATTAGTAAATAATAACTTGTATTTGTGCGCATTGGAGTTAATGACTTGAAAATATCATACCTGCACACACATTTTTATATCCCTTATCCCTGGCATAGTCAACTGACTCTTTATTTGAATCAAAGATCAACTAAAAATTAAATAATGAAAATCTAAAGTTTCTTATTTGTTACTGGAATTTGACTAAATCATTTCTCATTTCGGACTTCAGAGATTTGCTTTTATTTATTTTTTGCTCTTCTCTTTAAAGAGAATGGCCTGAGACAGTTATGTTCATTTAGATGTTTGATGTGGTTGAGATGTGGCAATTTTAAAACTAACACATGTCAAAGAGAGCCGTCCATGAGGGTCTGCTTCTCTGTGAAAGCTAGGTCTGTCAATGACCGTCTGGGCTCTGTTCTCAGGACTTATTCTTTGGTTTCATGTCAGAGCCTTTGCACCTTGGAACCCATTTTTTTCTTTTCTATGAAATTCAGAATAAAGTAAAATAGAAATAGTCAAAGAAGGTTTACCGCATCTTCAAAGACTTGGTTATACACACGAGCAAATACAGACACACTCACTTATCTTTGAAGTTGAACTACATTTTTTAACTTTATGATGATTAATGAGGTTAAACACCATTTCGTATGTTTATTGGCCATTTGGACATCTTCGTAGGGTGTCAAATCAATAGCCAGTTTTTCTATTGAGTTTTCTCCTTTTAAGTTTCCCCCCCCCCCTCTTTTAAATGTTATAGATTCAAGTCCTTTGTCTTAATAATATTACCCTCCAGTTTTAGGGGGTACATTTTCACTGCATGGTTGGTATCTTATATTTATAAAAAGAAATTCTGAATTTTAATATAGTCTAATTTACACATCTTTCTTTTTATGTTCAGCACTACTCTTTGTGTCCTGGTTAAGAAATGTTGCCTACTCCACGATCACAAAGACCTTCTCCCATGTTTTTGTTCTCTCTTTTGAAAGTTAGTTTGCAAATACTTAATTTCCCACCCGGTTCTGCTCTCACCTTTGCTTTGCTTTTTCTTGTCCTCTTGTGGCACAAGGAAGATTACTGCGCTACATCTCCAGTTTTACATCCTGGGATCTGTGTCTACTCTAAATCATCACTGTCATTAAATACTGAATCTGTGTGCAGCGCATCCCACAAGAGTGACATCTGAGTTTAAATTCTGATGTGTGAAAAAGGAGTGTTTGAGAAAAACCTTCGAATTCTTAGCAATTCTCCTCCCTCCTAGTTTGCTGAGATTTTTATGTGTTTTCATAGTTTATTGCCCATGCAGAATGCCTATCCAAATCCAAACCCCATGAAAACACGCTGAGCGGAAGATGTGTTTTCCTTAAGGTAACAGAGGATGTGGAAGGCACCAACTCCAGCCAGGGAGACCAGGCTGCAGGCCAGCATTAGCCCTGCACTTGCCTTTCCTCATAACCACCTGAAACAAAAAACTAAGGCTTGATTTCAAGGACTTCAAGTGTCATCTCCACTTCAACTTGATGGTTTTAGATGTATGCTACATCTCAGTTTTATACTTGGAAGGAAATCTTATGAATGTTGGTCTCTGGGATGATACCTTATAAGGCACAAAAATAATGGGGACAAAAAAGAATTTCTTGTGAAATTCTTCCAGAATTTTATTTTGTTTCATCAATTTGACAAAAAATTTTTTTCCAGAAAAATGAAGCCATTATTTAAGCATCCCTTGAAGCTGCTGTAAGGTTAATGAACACATGTATGCCCCATGCCAAAAATTCAAGTTCTCTGCAAAATAGAAACCACTAGCACAGGACTCTTAAGAGGACTGTCCCGGCATTGAGCTCCGGAACACCTGGACATCCAGGCCAGTGTGTGGACGGCGTCACTTCATCATTCTGGTCTGTCATTCGGGCAGCCAGACCGTAGTTCCACAAGTGGTGTCACAGCTCCGGGGCACTAAATGGCCATAACTATGAAATACACCCACTTCAAGGAAAACACAGCTAATGCCTTCTTTCAACTGCAACTTTCTGCTTGTGAAGAGAATTTTGTTGCTTGAGGTCTAGGAACAGGAAAAGCCAGCTTCTCTTTTCAGACTTAACATGTCACTTCTGTCCATCAATTACTCATCCCCTGCACATGAGCACCTTGTTTGTGTTAGGAACTATGTTAGGTGTTGAGAATATTAAGATGAATAAGCGATGGTCTCTGGGTTTTATAGGGGGAGGGACGAATAAGTAAAGAGCAACTATGGTATATGGCCGTGGTCAGCAAACTGCGGCTTGCAAGCCACATGCGGCTCTTTGGCCCCTTGAGTGTGGCTCTTCCACAAAATACCACGTTCTGGGCATTAGAAGAAGTTTAAGTTTAAAAAATTTTTCTCTCAAAAGAAATTTCAATCGTACTATTGATGTTTGGCTCTGTTGACTAATGAGTTTGCCAACCACTGGTATATAGTGCTAAGTGTTATAGAGAGGAATGGCAGGGTATAAGTCAATACATACAAGGCAATATGCAGGTAAAGTATTATAGAATTGTACACCTGAAACCTATATAATTTTATTAATAAATATTCAAATTCAATAAATTCAATAAAAATTATAACGTAAAATAAGTGTAAGTGCACTATGTATCCTGACATCCAACATTAAAACCATTTATATATATATATGGCTAATATGCTAAGTGTCCCCTTGGGAGTTTGACCGGGAGACCAGGAGTTTAATTGCTCACTATGATGTGTGTCGACCACCAGGGGGAGACATGGAATGGAGGGAGGCCCAGGCTGGTGGACAGCAGCCGGCAGCTGGGGAAGGGAAGCCCTGGCCAGCAGCTGGAAGGTCCTGATTGGTTCTGATCGCTGGCCAGGCCTACAGACCCTATCTGTGTACAAATTTTGTGCACCAGGCCTCTAGTCAATGATAAGTAGAAATAGAAAATCTTGGATATATATTTTACTGGTTTAGGGGAACTGTCATTAAATCACTTGGGCTCCAAGATCTTTATAATGATTGGAAAGGTTTTGAAAACGGTGAAGGCTTTATGTATAGTTTTTAATTGAAGTGATTTCAACCCTCTTATGCATTATAGATACTTTTGAAGCTGCTTTATGTAATATTTTTTTTTTCCATAACCAGATGCAATAATTTTGTAAACACACAGGTGGAAGAGATTACTAATTTTCCCTTTCCCCTGGTAACCTACCTTTATTATGCCAATTTTAATTACCATGTGATCTAATGGATTTAAGGCGTATATTTTCCACATCACTAGACATCACAAACATGACAGCTCTTATACTGTCATTATACATCAAGGTTTGTACTTGATTATGCATATATGCAGAAATTATTGACACATCTTAACCTTGCTACTTCCTCCTTTCAAACCAACCTAATTTTACCATGAAAGCAGCTTTTTAATAAATGGTATAAGAAATACAGCAAGGCACACTTAAAAAAAACCAAAAAACTTTTTCTCATTACCACCTCAAGAAGCATACAAATAAACACACTGCACATAATTTAATAGAATGTCACCAGTTTATAATATACATACTATAGTTGTTTCTTAAAGTGCTGCATAGATTATTTATTAAATAAAATGGTGCTTTAAAAAAGTTGCTTAATTTGGAAAGAAAGACCCGTGCTTTTTCTCTGTGCTCAAATAAAATCAAATGCTGCCCTTTTAGGTAAAAGTTGTTCAATAAACATGGGCATCCTACCATTACAAAAAAATCCATACTGAGACATAAAACTGGTAAGTACTGGCAAGGGCTGTTCCCAGGCTGGTGAATCTAATGGCCATCAATCTGTGGAGCTGCAGAACCTTGAAGAGCAGAGGGGATGAGGCACAAGGAAAGTCTTGCTGGAGAGGTAGGGCTGGGAGAGGTAGCTTGGGACAGGAACCCATGAGACACACAGCTTTGCTGAACCTCAGAGGCAGTCGCCAATGGAGAACCAGGGTGCACACCCAGATCACAGACCACGTGGACAACCCGCATTGGGAGGGAAGAGTCCTCTCGGGGGAGGTGAGTGTAGCAGGGCAGTGGCAGTGGCAGTGGCAGTGGCAGTGGTGTGAGGGAGCAGAGGCCAGCCCAGGAGGGCATATGCAACCATCCGAGTCACAGCCAGGCTTATGGACAAGGAACAAAAAAGTGACACAAAAAAAAAAGAAAAAAGGTTTCAGTAATATCTGTTTCATTTGTAAAACCCAGGGATCCATTCAAAACTGCAGTTTTGAAACTACGTGCTAATGTTCTGAAATGAAAGGACATATGAAATATAAAGTGATGTTAATAGCAAAAAACAAACAAACAAATAAAAACCCACACTAAACTATTGGCATGCCATTCAGAGCAGCTTCTCAAGGGAGGTGATGTATAAGCTGCCACTTGGTGGGTGAGTTTGACTTTGGAGTGACCTGAGGAAAAGGAATGCTTGAGAGGAGTCCCACACAAATAGCACTACGCTGCAAATAGCAGTAAGAGGACCCTCGTCGGGAATGCTGGAGAGGGAAGCTACAAAGAGAGGAGAGTGAGAGGTCACACACACTGCTCACGCTGAAGGATTTGAACTTCAAAAACAAAGTGAAGACAGTGCCACATGCTATGGAGATGGACAGTAGGGGAGAACAGAAAAATCTCACTGGCTTTGGCAGTGCCCAGGTCCCTGGAGAATAATCAGAATCATTGCAGTTAGGTAATGGATGAGAGGAATGGATGGCGGTGGGTGAGAGTCCAGGAGAAGTGTGGAGACGGACAGATGTCTCCGGAAACATTGGCTGGAGGAAGAGGAATCAAAGGAAGCTTGATGGACTTGTTCCGTTTTTTAAATCTTACATTTTGACAGGATTTTGGACCTTAGAGGATTTCCAATAATGCAAATAATTCCTATATATCTCTTATTTGTGTTTCCTAAATGTTAACATTTTATTACATTTTCCACGTTTGCTTTATTTCTCTCTCTCTCCAACAGCCTCCTTCCCCACCATTATTTTTTTTCTTGAACTAGTTGGAAGTAAGTCTGTTTTACACTACACATTTCAGTGTATTTCTTAAAAGAAAAAAGAAAAAAGATATTCTCTTATATCTATAACACAGTTATCAAAATCAGAAAGTTAATGCTGATACAGCACTATTACCTAATCTACAGATCTTATTTAGGTTTCACCAATAATGTCTTGTATTATAGAAGAAAATCCCAGGTCAGTTGTGGAGTTCAATTGTCATATCAGCTAGTCTCCTTTAATCTGGGATAGTTCAGTCTTTTTTCATTTATACTTCATGAAGTATTAGCATACTAGAAGAGAATAGACCAATTATTTTTTTTAAAAATATATTTTATTTACTTTTTACAGAGAGAAAGGGAGAGGGAGAGAGAGTTAGAAACATTGATGAGAGAGAAACATTGATCAGCCGCCTCCTCTACACCTCCTACTGGGAATGTGCCTGCAACTAAGGTACATGCCCTTGATTGGAATCGAACCTGCGTCTCTTCAGTCTGTAGGCCAACGCTCTGCCACTGAGCCAAACCAGTTAGGACTAAGCCGATTATTTTGTAGGATATCCCTTGATTTTGGATATCAAACTACCAGTAGTTTGATGTTTCCTTCTGATTACATTCTGGCAATACATTTATGGCAGGAATACTACAAAAGTGATGTTGTGTCTTTCTTTCTTTCTTTCTTTTTTTTTTTTTTAATATATTTTATTGATTTTTTTACAGAGAGGAGGAGAGAGGGATAGAGAGCTAGAAATGTCAATGAGAGAGAAACATTGACCAGCTGCCTCTTGTACAACCCCTACCGGGGACGTGCCCGCAACCAAGGTATTGTACATGCCCTTGAGCGGAATCGAACCTGGGACCTTTCAGTCTGCAGACTAATGGTCTACCACTGAGCCAAACCGGTTTTGGCTGTTGTGTCTTTCTTAAGCATCATATCAGGAGGCACATGATGTTGATCTGTCCCAGTGCTAGTCATTAAAAAAAATTTTTAATTGATTTTTAAAGAGATAGAGGAAGGGAAAGAGAGAAATATTGATTTGTTTGTCGCATTTCTTTATGCTTTCATGGGTTGAGTCCTGGTATATGCTTTCACTGGGGCTCAAACCTGCAACCTTGATATATTGGGATGGCACTCTAACCAACTGAGCCATCTGGTCAGGGGCCCAGTGCTAGTCATTTTAATAATTTGGTCAATGTGATAGTATTTGCTAGATTTCAGCACTGTAACTACTATTTTTCTCATTGCAACTAGTAAGAATCTTATGGGAGGTATTTTGAGACTATGTAAATGGCCCATTTCTCTTCAAATTGTCACCCCTTGCTATTGCATCTGTTGATGATTCTTGCTTGAGTCCCTTAGCATTACACTGGTTGCAAAATGGTAATTTTCTGAATCCATTATTCTTTCTATAGTTATTCATTTGCTTTGCAGTATAAGGAAGGGCTTTCCCTCCTCCAATGATTTAATTGTTTCTTCATTCATGTCATTGTGAACTCATGGATTCTTATGCTCAAAGAGCTAATTCTTATGGATTCAAGGAGCTAAAATCATTTGCCGTGGGTAGTGTTTAGAGGTACTTGAGCACATTTACAGGCGGGGGAGGATGGGGGGAGCCAGATGGGCTACAGGAGAAAGAGTACATGATTGATGCAGCAAAGCAACGAACTCACCTTTATTCCCCATCTCTGTCCAACTGGCTGGTCTAGCTGCTGAGAATGTAAGGACCAGTGAAATAGGGCCACATCCAGAAGGAAGTTTATATATTGGAAAAGGGGGTGGGGAGGGACAGTCCTTTGGGAAAGGGGACAGAATTCTTTACCAGTGTGATGTGCAAGAACTGAGATATGACAGCAGAGCTGTGGGCAGCACTGAAGAGAGAAGGATTTGTTTTGGTGGGTTAGTAATGATTTCCAAAGAAATGACCTCTGAGACACCCTCTCCCAAGCTGGATGGAGGGGCCGGGAAAGGATAATAAAGGAGAGTAGGGAAAACCTTCCAGACAGAAGTGAAAGCCATGGAAATGTGGAAGTTGCTTGTTCATTTCCCTGGAAATTTGGAAAATCAAAAGGTTTCCAGTGAGTTGACATCAGGCCATGTGGTCTCTCGGGGCTTAGGCTGCCTTCGAGAGTCAGAGTGTGTGGACGCTGCAGTTCAGAAAAGAGCTTGTTTTTTTAAGGGAAATCCCTCCCTGACCAGGCCTCTGAGAAAGACACCTTCCCACCCACCACCTTCCCAGCCACCAAAACCAATGAATCACTTGAAGGAGCCAGTTGCTAGATCTGAGGTGGCTTGCCCAGGAAATCCTGTGGGAAGGCGCTGACCACTTAAAACGCTTGCTTCTGACTTCTGCAAGTGCACTCACGCTATTTGCATGAAGAGAAAGTGAATCTGGCTGCACGTTCAACATGTCCTTCTTTTTCTTATAACCACACCAACAAGAAGCAAATGTAAGCCAGACTGAAAAAGTTCTGTTTCAGATTTTACCTTAATACCAAAAATGAAGAAATGTGATTAATTAAACTTTCAATAGGTTCATATTTTATACCCGGAAAAAGCCCTCCTCCGAAGGGAAAATTTTGGTGATTTTTGTTTGCGTTGTTTTGATTTTCTTAAAGACTGGAGAGTCAGGTTAATATGGTTTTAAATACCTGAAAGCAATAAAAAAGAATGCATCAGTTACCCCACTATCCAGTCCACATGATCCTCCCAAAGAAATGTAAACGAAAGGATTCTGAGTCTTAGATTTCATTTTAGCAAATTCCGTCTAGCTGCGAATGTAGGTCACGTAGTTTTGGCATCCTGTGCGGGTTTCCAGCTGTCTGCCGAGCACAGGCAGCAGGAGACTACGTGTCCCCTTGCACAGCACACTTCAGAGTGAATTTCACGTTACAGTCTTAAGCTAGTCACTTATTTAAACTTACTTTTTGTTCGCCAGTCTCACTTCTGACTTTTGCTTCTCTCTTCAGTCTAGATTTTTAGGTGGTGAAGAAAATACAGCATTTTACTCTCTCTCTCTCTCTCTCTCTCTCTCTCTCTCTCTCTCTCTCTCTCTCTCTGTCTCCCCCTCCCCCCATCTGTGAACTTTAGTTTTCTAAGAAATTGAGTTACAAATAAACTCAATCTTGAATTAATCTAATTAGGAACCGCCATTGGCCTGTGATAGTCCGGATTACTGCCAGTGTAAATACATTGGGAACAAACTAACAGACTGATGGATTTATTGAGATTTTAGGGGACAGAAGGACATGTGAGATGGAAACAAGCTCTTGTGGTTTAAGAGTCAGTGTGGACACTGACCAAATGAGAGGGTGACGGGTAAATGCTTTATGAGTGTCACAGATGACAAATGCCACAGAAGCAAATGTAAGCCAGCCTGTAAAACGTTCCGTTCCAGATGACACTTTGACTCTAAAGATGAAGAACTATGACCAGTTAAACTTCCAATAAATTAAAAGGAGAAAGAAAAAGAAGGTGTGACATTCCTGACCCATGTGGTTCTTCACCCAAATAGAAACAGCCAGAGGGCTCCCTTTCTCTGCCACTGAACAGCCTGTGACCCTCCAGCAGGCCAGTGGAATAAAATTCCACAGCTATACATTGACCTTTTGATTTTGAGTCACAAACACTCGCTAGAATGAGCTTCTGTGAAAGGTGGACACTTACAAGAAGAAGAATCAAAGGTGTCTCGTAGAACCCAAGTGCAGGCCCACATCCTGACCTTGAGAACAATTGGGCTGAGGAGCTGGGAGTCAGCAGAACCTCTCTCCTTCTCTTACCCTTTGTTCTCCCACTACAGACTGACTTTCACCACTCCTCCAGCCCTCAAGCTCCCCACAGCTCTCCGGTTTCTATGCCGTCTCAGAAGTCTGCATCCATTTCTCAGAGGAGAGCGTCTGAGTAGGTCAGCTGGCAAAAGGTGTCCCAGTCAGCCCAGGCCATGGCAGCCATTTAGTGAAACATGGTGGTGGTGGTGGTGGGAGTGGGTGTGCGGCAGTGGCACTTCCCAAAGAAAGGAGAGTCTCTGTGAGCTGGACAACACTCAAAATGTGTCTCAATGAACACTTGCTACCCATGAGCCACAGCGTGGCTGTCTGCCCTCACATAGAAGAGAGAGTATTGGGGTAAAATTAGTTCAGAGATGACCAGTGAGAGAGAAGATATAGAAAAGGGGATTGAAAGAGCTAGAGTAATCTAAGGAGCAGGAGAACCCAGTGATTGGAAGATCAGAAAGGGCATTATAGAGAAGACATTGAGATGGGGCTTGACAATGGGTAGACTGCCAAGATATGCATGACGGAAGGAAATGGGGACAAAAGGGGTGGTGTAGTGGGCAGAGAGAACACAGTATACAGAGAGAGCCTGGGGCAAGAATGCCATGTTCTGGGAAAATGAGGCATAACCCCCCACTTCCCAAGCCTTGGCATCACTCACTATTAAGTGATAAATTCAAAAGAACAAGCAAATTTTTAAAAAAATTAGTTTTAGAAAGATCAAAGGTTATTTTTCTGTCACGTTAAGGAGTCCTGAGGTGGAGCGTTCAGGGTCGGTAGGATGACTCTGAGCATCAAGGCGCCAGGCCCATTTTGTTGTGTTGTACTGCCATCCTCAGTGTATGACTTCCAAGTTCAAGGTGACGGCCCAAGTTCCAGCCATCATATCTACATTCTGCCTAACTGGATAGAGGGAATAAAAAGAGGCAACCCTCTACTGTTTAAAGATACTTCCAAAAAGTTGTACCCATTTCTGTTTACATCTTATTTGTCAGAGCTTGGCCAAAGGGACATTCCTAACTGTCAGGCAAGCTGGGAAGTGTAGTGAGCCAGTATGCATATAAAAATCGAGCGTGCTATGCCTAAGAAAGAAATGCAAAAATAAATACTGGGACACAACACTCCCACTCCCATGTTGCTGAAAATGGAGGCGTGAAATGGGACTAGAGAGCGTTAAAAGCCCTTGAATGCTACAACATCAAGGAGGTTGTTCAATTTGTTTGGCAATGAACAACCAGCCAAGGTTTTGGAGCAGGCAAGGAATATGGTTGGATTTCTACTTTAAAAATTTGCCACTCAAGGCAATCTCTATTATGTCTCATTTGAGAGTTATTCCTGGTTTAGAATCTACACTGAGTGGCCAGATTATTATGACCTCTGAATGTATAATAATCTGCAATATACACTCAGTGTATATTATATATAATAAATAATCTGCAATATACATTCAGTGTATATTGTACATAATAAAAGGCTAATATGCAAATTGTCCCCTCCACCAGGAGTTCGACCAGCAGGCATGCTGGCCAACTACCCATGACCCCTCACCCTGGCCAGGCTGGCCAGACCCCCACCCATGCATGAATTCATGAACTGAGCCTCTAAAATATATATATACTGAGTGGCCAGATTATTATGCATTCAGAGATCATAATAATCTGGCCACTCAGTATATAGGCTGTGTTGGAGGAGAGAGAGAAAAAAAAGGTGGTGGTAGGAGAGTATGATTAAGAGGTTGCCATTAGACTAGCGTATAAGCAAAAATTAATAGGATCTAAACTGGGCCTGCAGCAATGAGAAGATGGAATAATGAGAAAAGGGGAGAGGAAAAAAGGTAATTCCAAAGTTTTAAGCCTCAGGAATTGAGGATAGATGGTGCCCTTCATAGAAACAAGGAAGTCAGGAGAAGGAGGAGCTGGTTGGAATGCATAAAGGGAAGACCCTGGGTTTGGCACCAGGTCTTGTGGTTGGGGCATCCGGGTCAGCGATGTCCAGCAGCATGGCTGAAGATGAGGGGGTGTGACCCAGCGTTTCCAGGACAACTGTGGTCACATTGCTGGCACTAGAATAGCAATGCGTGGCTCAGGGGCGGTGATGCCCCTGATTCATGGCCTGTGCTTGTGTCTCTGAGAAGCCGAGGAAGCAATGAACCTCCATCACTCTTAGTATTGAAATCTCAGATTACTCAAGATGCTCTGGGCTCATTTAGCATGGGAGAGTGAGACTTGGGTGTTGTAATACTGCTCTATTTCCAGAAAAATGTCAATAAACCTGCAAATGTAATTTTCTGACCTCGGTTTTAAGTGGAGGGGATTGATGTCTAGGCGAGCAGTGAAGCCTTTGCAGAGTAAATTTTTATTTCAGGGTTTTATAATTTGTTTACAAATTAACTAAGCATTCGCCCAATAAATGTATTAAGCACAGCTATGATGTATGAAATACAGGGCTTTTAATAGAGTGGCTAAAGCAGACACCATCCAGTCCCTGTCTTTGTCTAGACCTGGGCTTGGCATATGGTAGCCCATGAGCCAAATCTGGCCTGTTGCCTCCTTCTATTCTGTCTTCAAGCTAAGGATGAATTTATATTTGTAAGTGCTTGAAAAATAATCAAAAGAAATACAATCTTATTTTATTTAAAAAATATATATATTTTATTGATTTTTTACAGAGAGGAAGGGAAAGGGATAGAGAGTTAGGAACGTCGATGAGAGAGAAACATTGATCAACTTCCTCCCTGCACACCTCCTACTGGGGATGTGCCTGCAACCAAGGTACATGCCCTTGACCGGAAGTGAACTGGGACTCTTCAGCCCGCAGGCCGATGCTCTACTCACTGAGCCAAACCGGTCAGGGCAAAAATAATCAAAAGAAATACAATATTACGTGATACATGAAAATGATCAGAAATTCAAATTCAGCATGCATGAATAAAGTTTCACTTTGCACAGCCACACAGAGTCAATCACATGCTATTTCTGGCTGCTTTCCCCTTGGGAAGAACAGAGCTGAGTAAACGTGACAGAAACCGCATGGATCGCAAAGTCTCAAATATTTACTATCTGGCTTTTCATAGAAAAAGTTTACCCCCCCCCACCCCAACCTTGCCAGAGTGAATCAAACTCATGGTCACACACATGAGTATATATTTCAGCAAAGTGGGTGGGTTTTACTATTGTCTGGTCTCACCACATACCTTTTCCCATTGCCACTCACCCACTGACATCAAAGCCCATGGTGGCTGTCTCCGAAAGATCACCACTGCCAATGGATTGTGGTTCCCAAGGTTCCTCTTGTGGTCATTCCCTTGCCTTAAATGTGGCTAACCTGTCACTTGCTTGTAACCAGGAGGATAGACAGGACAGAAGTTACGCTGTGTGACTTCTAAAAGTAGCCAGAGGGTACTGATCTAACCACAGTTACCAGGTAACTATTTGGAGAAGACAAAGGGATGGAAAGGGTGGTGATGGGGGAGGGGCTGGTCAGCGGAGTAAAAGAACTCATTCTCATCTTCCCTAGGGAGCCCTCAATAGAATGTGCTTAGAACAAAAGTAAAAGGACCCTGAAAAGCATGGTGTCTAGAGACGTGGGGGCAAAATCCCAAAGAATCAGCGGGAATGGTTGCAAGCAGTTGCCCTTGGGGAAATGGAAACTGGATGGGTTGGGTGAGTGGGTGGGTTGTGACATGTCCTCAGTTGGGGCTAGAACGGCATTTTTGACTTTCCTCTCTAAGGGTTTTATAACCTGGATGGGAAACAAACACCGATCAGTGGCAAGTGTACGGGGAGGGAGCGGCGAGTGGTGTGAGTAGGGTCTGGAGTCATAAGCAGGGCAGTGGGAGACCACAGAAAGGATTTTATTTTATTTTAAAAATATATTTTATGGATTTTTTACAGAGAGGAAGGGAGAGGGGTAGAGAGTTAGAAACATCGATGACAGAGAAACATTGATCAGCTGCCTCCTGCACACTCCACACTGCCCACAACCAAGGTGCATGCCCTTGACCGGAATCGAACCTGGGACCTTTTAGTCTGCAGGCTGAGCCAAACTGGTTAGGGCTACGCAGAAAGGATTTTAAAGGCAATGGCAGGAAGCACACCCAGGGAAGACTTTTCCAAGGGGAAGGGTGAGGCCAGATTTACATTTGGGAAAGCTTCCTCTCGTTGTTTTCTCTCTGTATGCAGCCCAGATAGAAAGAGGAGGCCTCCGTGGCTACAGGGAGACCAGATGGTCATGTGAGAGAGCGGGTGGCTTGGACGAGGGTGGAAGAGTGGTGGAGAGAAGTAGAAAAATTCAAGGTGTGCTTTGGGAATAGAACCAAATAAGTAACTCTAAAGGAGCCTCAGAGGAGGGACGAGAGATGTCTCCCCCCTCCTTCCCCCCCTTATTAAAAAGCACTGCAAGCAACTTCAAAATCCCAGCTAGGAATGCTAGAATTATTCCATTGAAAAACCACTCAGAGTCACGTTGACTGTAACATTGCAAATTGCCAAGGACATTCATTTCACTTCAGGCTGAGTGCCTCGGGGGGAAGGCTGGCCAGCCCTCCGTGGCCTTGCATCCCACAGCCCTATTCTCTTCAGCGGAGCAGCTGTTTTGAAGACATGTCATCTGCTTACCATCCACACGGTCCGTGCTCATGCAGCCGCCCACAGCTCAGCCTCAAAGGTGGGGTTAGATTTGTAGGCTTTTATATGCTTTTTCATATGCAGGGATGTGTCAATTCCAAACCACCCTCTTCAGAGCAAAGCAGCAAGTGAAAATAGAGGGCAATTTAACACTGCTGGGGGAAAACCTGATATTACTCAGAAGTCAATGCTCTCTCTCTGGCTCCTGCTTGATTCCCGTGTTTAACGTGAAGAGCTTTGCAGTCAGCCAGCCAGCCCACCTCCCAACCTCCACACCCTCACCCTCTGTCCTTCCAGGCCATCTGGCAGTTCTTGCTGTGACTTAAAATTTCCCTAATATTTGCTAACCAAATTGGGGTGTCATGTTCTTTCCAGAAGAGACCTTTTCCTTCCGCTGGGGATGGAGAGGGACTCTGAGGTGTGCTGATAAAAGTCGGATTGCAAAGAAAAATTTAAAAAAGGAGTGAGCTCATTCCCTCTGAGCTCCGTCCTCCCAACAAAGGCACCTGGGCGCTGTGGCCGAGCAGCCGGAGCAGCCTGGACATGTCGGGGAAACAGGCAGCATCTTGTGTGTCTGCGCTTTCGAACCAAAGCTCACACCAGAGATCGGGATGCGATGAATGCAGTGTGCTCACTCTGCTAATTTTTTGGTCTAATTTGCTTTGCATCCCTTTTACATCTGGAGCAGCTTGGAAACGCTGGCAGGGAGTGAGGCAGCAGGGAGATGGGCAGACTCTCCTGGTGCCGTGTGGCAGGCGGCTTTTCTCTTCCAGGGCCCCAAAGGCATTTGCTTGGGCTCTTTGTAACCCTCTCCTCGCCAGACCGCCAGACTAGTTCAGATAAGAAACATCCTATCAGCCCAGCCACTGTGGCTCAGCCGTTGAGTGTTGACCCAGGAACCAAGAGGTCACCAGTTTGAGGCCTGATCAGGGCATATCGCCCACTGAGCAATGGTGATGGTCCTCTCTCATTGGTGTTTCTCTCTCTCTATGCCTCTCCCCTCTTCTCTCTTTCCAAATGTTTTTAAATAAAAACATTTGAAAAAGAAACATATCATTCAACACTCAGAATTAACAGATGCTAATATTTCCCCATGTTTGCTTTATATCTTTTGTATGAGAAGAACAAAGTCACAGATATGGCGGAAGCCCACTTTCTCTCCCTCCCTGACCCCATTTTCTCTCTCCCGCCCGGAAGTGATTACTCTCTTGAGGCTGGGGTATTTTGTTCTTACCCATGCTTCACATTTTCACTATGTGGATGTGTCCATAAAAATATGTGTTGTAGTCTGGGACATTTTAAGAGCTGTCACACTTCATTCTGCAACTTGCTTTTTTTTTTTACAATCAACAGTTGGTGTTTTTGATGTTACTGCATGCTGATGCAGTAGCCCTCATTGCGAGGGAGAGCTCTGATGGCAGAAACACCACAGTGTACTTACCCACTCTCCTTCTAGATAAACATTTGGGCTCTTTGTGTTACTACAAGCCATTTTGCAGGGAATGTGGTCGATCGCATTCATAGACCCAAAGCTTCACGGGTTCCTGTGATCATACCCCTTGTCGGGGGACTTTGCAGTTACTCCCATTTGAGTACTATATTATTCTGTTTGGCCACGTGACTTTGCTTTGGCCAGTAGAACGTTAGCAGGCATAAGCTTACCAAATAAAGGTATAAGCACCAAAGACTGGGAAAGTAAGTGTGTAATTGGATTGGCGCTCTTGTGTTTCTGCCATTACTGTGGGCAGAGCAAGCCTGGGCTACTCACTAACCTAGGAGGAGGGCAACGCACATGGGTCAGAGCCGGGCCACCTGGCCGAGACCAGCCTGTATCAACTGGCTCCCAGGTGGGGTGAACTACCCCGGCTGCCACCAACAGAGCCACCTAGCTCCAGCCAACGTACGGGTGCAGGAGGTCAGTAAAGGTTTCCTCCGGAATGCCATTGGGATGTGGAGTTTGTTATGCAACAACATCTGATAACACAATCAAGATCCTTGTCAATGAAAGAAAAGTTCTAAGACTTTTACCTAAAAATGAAATTGCTGGGTTACAGGGGATGCACATTTTCAATTGCACTAGATATTCCAAAATCCCTAAATTCCAAGGGTTTGGAAAAATGTACTCTTTCACCCGTGGTATATTCCATTTTCCTATCTAAGGATACTAATACTTTTATTTCGCAAACCTTTTCTTATTTCTTTGGGTTGCCCGCCTTTCTAGTGAGGTGTAGAGTCCCAGCTAAGCCCGTCTTACAATCACCGAGGGCCAGGCTCCAGACATGCGAGTCAAGAAGTCACCTTGGAAATAGATTCTCCAGCCCCGGCTCCCCTCCACTGCCATTCCCTGTCCCAGGAGTTGTTCCAGCCCAGCTGAGGCCCCCGATGCTGTGGAGCAGAGAAGAGCTACCTCAGTCCTTCCCGATGCCCCGCCCACAGAGCCCATGGGCAGATAGAATGGTCCTTGCTGTCACCACTAAGGTTTGGGCTGGCCTTTTAGGCTGCAATACCTGAAATGAACCCTAGCTCTCTGCCTCTGGGTCCCATTTAACCCCATTTCAGTGCCGGGGCGGACCCCTGGCTGCCTCTGGCTGGTTGGGCACCCACAGTTTGGCTCCTGACTTACTGCTTTGAATTTACTGTTTCATTTTCTTTAATCAAGAAGATTTTTGTTTTTTGTTTCAAGCTACATCTTTTAAATTTTCTCCTGATATATTACCTCTCATTGCTGTACGCCTGGAGTAGAGGTGGTAGGCCGCAAACCAAACTGAAGCGCCGTCTTGCCCGCCTTACATTTTTTGTTTTTGTTTAAATTTCTTTATTGATTAAGGTATAACATATTTGTCCTCATTCCCCCCATTCCCATCCCACACCCCTCCCCACTGGCTTACATTTTGAGTGAAAGACCTCACCACACATGTAGCCAAGTCACTTAGCTCATTCATGTATTCAAAACGCTAGTTAGCACCTTCTGTGTGCTCTTTTCTAGGCACACTGGTGGATACCAACAAAGTTAGACACATACTTGCTCTCAAAGCGCTTGCAGTCCGGTAGGGAGGACAAGATGGACACAAGTGATTATAATATCAGCTGTGTGAGAAGATACTGGAGATTTTTGTGTCTGACAAGCAGTGGTGGGTGATGGAAAGAGTGTTGTTTGGGAGAGAAGAGTGTCCTCTATGGCCCCTTTGAAGGAGGAAACTCTGTGACTCTCAGTGTGTTGTAAACAAGTGTTGCTATGACCTCTGTGAGGCAGGTAAGGGCAGGAAGAGGCAGGAGCTATTGTTTATTTTATAAGTATTACAGGTGGCATCCCGAGAGATTTACATTTGCATTTAATTACAACAAAAACCCAGTGGAATAGTTTTTTTTGTTTTGTTTTGTTTTGTTTTATCACTTTGCCAAGTTTGCAAAATAAAATAAAATAAAATAAAATAAAATAAAATGTAAGGTTAAGAGAGACTAATGAATTTGCCCAAGACCACAACTGATCAGTGGAGAAAATGGGATTCAAGCTAAATAGAGGGAGGGAGGAAAGTGAGGTCGGGATTTATTTCATTAGCTCCCTCATGTGAGGTCTCCAAGGCTGGCTGCTTCTCTGGACCAAGGGGTCCTGACAGGCACCCTCCCCAAGGATCAAATAAATAGATGAAGAAAAAAAATACATTGACAATTAAGCCAGTGTATTAGCAGATTGGAATCATATTGCTTTTGATCATGAGCAAAATAGATAGATGATAGGTAGGTAGGTAGATAGATAGATAATAGATAGATAGGCAGAGATAAATAAATAGATAGATATTTGTGTTGAAGAGCCAGTAGCTCATCTTCCTTGGAGTTATTGTAGACCAGATAGTTCTTAAATTACTTTGAAGAAACTCTGGTTCGAGCACAGATGTGTGGACGAATAGAGATAATGTCAAGTGTCTGCTCTTCAACGTCTCCGCGCATTTACGTTCCCTTGTCTGGAGCGTCCACTGGTGTCTACCTTCCGGCAGGGGCTGCTTTGGCTGCGGGGCGCTGGGCGGTGCTTGAGCAATCATGATTACTTTTCCACTTGGAAAAAGGGACTCCAACGCAGCCAGCCAGGAGGGACGTGGTGTTTTGATTGAAAATCCACTCATCTAAGCGGATGCATGCTTGAAAAAATAAAAGCAAAAAAAAACACACGAACCATGTGTGACTTGAAGTGATTTTGTGCTCAGAACCACTTCTTGTGGTTCTCTGGCTGGATGGCACCAGTGGATGGTTTTCCTAGGAAACCTCAAGGGGCGGAATTTCACTGTGGCCAGAGGAGAGTGAGAGGCGGGGGCCCAGCATCTGCCCACGTGGTGGAACTGGAGCAGGGAAGAGAGGAGCCAGGGCAAAAAAAAAAAAAAAAAAAAAAAAAAAAAAAAGCAAGCAATATGTTCTTTATGGTTTATGAGTTTGAATTCCTTGCATCGTCCCAGATTCAAGCCCCCGTTACATAAGGAGGGTAAGTGGCTCTGGATGAATTTCAGCACAAAGTGGATTCTGTGGTTAACTTCTAAGAGAACCAACATTTCAGCCTGGCTTCTGACCGAGGATTTCAGTTTCCACTCTTTTAGTGTAGGCTCCAGCAACCGTGTGAGTGTGTGTGTGTGTGTGTGTGTGTGTGTGTGTGTGTGTGAGAGAGAGAGAGAGAGAGAGAGAGAGAGAGAGTGTGTGTGTGTGTGTGTGTGTGTGTGTGTGTGTGTGAGAAAGAGAGAGTGTGTGTTTGTGTGAGTGTGTGTGAAAGCACACTCTTGATATTGGAAATGTCTGTTTGCCCTTCACATTCATCCTCAGCTCCTCAGTCTAACCTGTCCCTTTGCCCTCTGGCTTTGAGCTGGGCTCAGTCAGTAGGAAGGGCTGGAAGGAGTCTGGGGGATGCAGGTATTTAGTCTGCTGGCTCCCTCCTTGAGGGGCCCCAGAAAATGGATGGGAGGCCTGAGCTCCTGGCAGGAGGCCCTCTCCACACAGTCCACCAGTCTCACTAATTTTTTTGCGCCCTCCCCCCCTACTCACACACACACACAGGCCCGGGTGCGTGAGTCCTGCCTGCACCCTGCTTGCTGTCCTACCTCTTGTGCTTTTGCTACTCCTTTACCAGCCACTTTATTAAACTCTTTGCAAAGTGTCTTCTTTCCCCCTTATATTTCCTCTGCGTCCTGCATTGTTTTGGCCCTTGAACCATCAAAATGAAGGGAAAGGAGGGAGGAGGGGGAAGGAAGGAAGGGAGGAAAGAAGGAAGGAAGGAAGGAAGGAAGGAAGGAAGGAAGGAAGGAAGGAAGGAAGGAAAGAAGGAAGGAAGGAAAGAGAAGGCTGGGCTTTGTGGAGTCTCTGTGAGCGATGTCTGAATGTTGATGCCTCTGCCAATTGCAGGGGGCACAGTCGAAGGCTCTGGGTGAGCCAGAGGGAGTGGCAGAGGTCTTAGAGGTGCCTTTGAACTTGATCACACTAAAGAATGGAGAGGCAAGTGCTGGTCACCTGATGGTTGTCCACCTCTGAGACCAGCGTTCTGGAGGTGGGAGCTATCTACCGCCTTTTTCTCAGGCTCTGTGCTTGTTCCATACCCGTTTGTCAGACTGTTTGCAGGGTCATTGGGCAAGTGGGGCCTGGCCTTTTTTGTTTGCATGTTTATTTGTTCTTTTAATTATTGAGACAGTAGTTTTTCTCTCTTGGCTAAACTGGGTGTTCAGGGTTTGAACCCACCAGACTAGATATTTACTGAGTAATTCTGGAGGTGGTACATCCTCCGGAAGAGCTGACTTAAGGGGAAATCTATTTTTGTTTATTTCCTGTTGGAACAGAAGATCTGGGAAGTAAATATGGATGAAGCTGGGACGGGGGTGTGGGGGGAGATCCATTGGATAAAACTACTTACTTAGGTTTCAATTCTTAGTGATAACATATTTCAAATATATTTTTGGCGAGCATCCTATAAAGTTGGCATTTTATAGAATGGTTTAAGCTATGTAATTTGGCGAGTAAAGCGCTGAAAAATCAATTAGGGCCCAACTGGCACCAGGCCTGTATCAGACCAAAGAGACTCTGTGTTGAACAAGACAGACAGGGGTCCTCCCTCAGGGGCCTTCCCTGCGCCGGCACCCAGGTAGCCACGCAAAACCCACTGCCCCCAATCACGGCAGAAACTCTGATCGCATCTTAGCCTCAAATTCAACAGGCCAGGCGGGGTTTATCAAAGACATATTGTCATTGTTCTTCTTCATGAGTGGCTTTAACATTTCTCTTTTTGCTTCCTGAACTTTATATCTTTTGCCATTAAGCATCTTGTATTTTATTTTTTAAATGTATTTATATTGATTTTTTTACAGAGAGGAAGGGAGAAGGATAGTTAGAAACATTGATGAGAAACACTGATCAGCTGCCTTCTGCACGCCCCCTACTGGGGATAGAGCACACAGCCAAGGTACATGCCCTTGACCGTATTGAACCCGGGACCCTTCAGTCTGCAGGCCTATGCTCTATCCAGTGAGCCAGATCGGTTAGGGCAGCACTTCCATCTTCTGTGGTTGTGTCAACAGCAACTTCAAGGACAGACACGCAGCTCTCCAGTTTGCATGCAATCCTTGCTACATCTCTCTCCACGGCACGCTTAGGGCACTGGGACATGAGCCCTTGTTTTCTTTGCGTGAGTACTTCCTGAGCATATCACCAGGCGGCAAGTGTCCAGGAAGGGCAACAGCCTTCCAGCGCAATGAACAACGTGAGCCTCCAGCCCTGTGGTCGGAACCCTCCCACAGAGCTTTCTTCTACAACTTTCTTTGACCAGCGAGGCATTCTGCTCTGCCTTCAAAAGGACTTTTATGAGCCAGATGTTCAACTCATATCATACTTTGTGATTTTGGGAGGAAATTCAAGCACCTGCAGAAATGCAGGGAGGAGGGAGATGCTTAGAGAAAGGGAACAAAACACCCAGACTGCACAGGCCTCTGTAAGCAGCCAGGCGCCTGCCGGTGCGGGAGAATCCTCCATTGTCTGAGTCAACAGAGCAGGAACAAGTTGCTTTGTTTTCATCACTGAAGAGATATTTCTATTCAGCTGGAGTCCTCTAAGAGATCTCAAAGAAAACACCCTTTATGAAAAATGCTATAGTACCGGCAATCTCCGTACTTATTTTAAAACACAAGCAACATTCTATTATCTTAAAGACCCTGACATTTGTTGTGAAGATCTGTTCTAATTCAGGAGTGAGCCACAGTCCGGATTACGTCCTGGAGCGTGCATAGTTCCATCCGACTGTTCTGTAAACACAAACTAACCCTACGGTCTCCATCAGCAGGCAAAGCGTTATGTCTGCTTTCACCTCTCTCTTTTCTCCCCCTGTTATCTGTAACTCTAGCCATGAGTCACCAAGTTCGGACAAAGCTCTCATGCTGAAGGGTAACTGACTGCGGGGCCGGGAAGAGTTTGTAGTCTGTGCACATCAACGGGATGCTAAGAGGCAAATCTGCACCAGAATGTAGAGCACCAGGGAGCAGAGGAGGAAGTGGGGGACGATGGTCCTTTCTCACCATCTGGCAGCCACACGAGATGGATGGGTGCTGTACCCACCAGCACCACCCACGTGTATGTGTGGGGTGGCAATGGTGGCAACGGTGGGGTAACTCGCTGTAATTGCCATATATGCTAGTTTTTAAAGAAGTGTGTTTCGCAGTCCTGCTGGGATAAAATACCAACTTTTATGTCTGACTCAGGTATTTTAGACTAAAGAGAAGGGGAGTTGAGAACTTCCCAACTCTGCTTGCTATTTCAAGGCTGTGTCTGCAGAGGTGCATATCATAAGGCAGCAAGTCTGGTTCACTTGTATCCTGTCATACCAGTAGCTCCGATAGGCATTGAGTTTGCCACACCTGGTAAGGGTTTGTCCTCAGGCCAGACATTCAATCTCAGCCATGTTTGGGGAGTCCTCAAACATGCATAGGATTTCTGTGCCGGGGTGGTTCGCAGAGAATGGGGTTGACATTGTCTTTATTGCCCTCCTCAGCATGGGTCCTCTGCTACTTATGTGCCCAGCTGCCATCCCATGTGTGTGTCTGTGTGTGTGTATGGAGGGAGGGGTGCAGAGATGTGTCTCTTGGGGCCCTCTCCATGGACTAAAAACTCAGACACAGAGACCCTGGCCACAGCACTTAGATTTCCAGTTTCCATGAGCAGGTCACAGCCATCTCACCTGTAGACTATCACTCCCTCCAGGGGCCTATATGTACTAGAGGCCTGGTGCATGAAATTCATGCATGGGGGAATATGTCCCTCAGCCCAGCCTGCACCCTCTTCAAACTGGGACATCCCTCTCACAATCCAGGACTGCTGCCTTCTAACTGCTTGCCTGCCTGCCTTCCTGATAGCCCCTAAGTACTTCTGCCTGACATCCTGATCACCTCCTAACCACTCCCCTCCAAGCCTGATTAATGCCTAACTGCTCCCCTGCCAGTCCAATTGCCCCTAACTGCCCTCCCCTGCAGGCTTGGGTCCCCCTAACTGCCCTTCCCTGCAGGCCCGGTTGACCCCCACTTCCTTTCTCTGACAGCCTGGTCACACCTAACTGCCCTCCTTTGCAAGTCTGCTCCCTCCCAACTGCCCTCCCTTGCTGGCCATCTTGTTGCAGCCATCTTGTGTCCACATGGGGGCAGCCATCTTTGACCACATGGGAGCAGCCATCTTGTGTATTGGAATGACAGTCAATTTGCATATTACTCTTTTATTAGGATAAGCAGGGGATATCTCTGCCTCCCCTGAGACATCCAAGCCACCATCTCATTTTAGCTCTGGGGAAGCTGCCTCCTGGGGTTAAGCAATGCCCCCACATCAACTCAGAACACCAGCCCCAACTCTTCCACAGCTGGCAAAATCTGGTGTAACACCTTTGCTTTGTGCTGGGAATAGGAAAGATTGTATTCCCCTACAGAAGGGAAATCCTAACCGTTTGGAGACATAACACAGGCAATGTGCTCATAAATACTTCAGACTTCCCTCCTGAACTTATTGTAGCACAACAGTTACAAAATAAGACCTCATCAGCATTTTGTCAATGCCTCAGCCTGTTATGTCAATTATTTCCATTTTCTTGTGTTATCTTCCACACTGGACTGCACCTTTCTCAAGGACGAGGCTTCCATTACTCATTGTTTTATCCCCAATACTCAGCATAGGTTCTGCCACATACTATTTGCTCAATAAATATTATTTCAATAAATGACTGAGAGGCAGTATTCTGAGCCTCTTATGCCAACATTTAGGGAAACACAAACCCTCATGCAGTTATTGTCAAAGACCACCTTCCAAAAATAGCACAGCTCTGTAGAAATCCGAGGATCTATAGCGACAGGCAATTCAATTCATCCCATTAAAGTAAATCCCTCCTTCAAACATGTATTGGTGGTAACTAGAGATTCCATTTCTGAGTAATTTCTTTTTTCCCATTTTTTTCTTCAGTAAGTCAAGGTCAGGAGATTGTCAAAGCTATCATCCTGATTTAGCCACCCTAATCTCTGTCATTTAAGATGATCTGTGAAGGAGTGGCTGCACATTTCTTACATTGGGGTTACAATTATTTTATCATCTAGACAGTCTTTGTTTGCTCTGGATGAAGGTCCCCATTTCTCTATAACACAAGTTACATGAACAGGTAAATTAAAACAAGTTTTGCACTGTGATTTCCCATTAATCATGATTATCAATTCATGAATTCCCGAGAAGCCTGTTTGTCAGAAACGTGATCTTTCACCTCCATGTTTGGAAGTTGAATTAAAGATAATTGCATGCATTATGCCACTTGTGACAGTCTTTGAGCTGATTAGTTCGTAGAGGACTGATTAGGCGAAGGCTATCGTGGGATAAAAATGTGCATTATAATGGGCTATGTAGATGAGCTTGTAGTGATATTGTAGATGACACAAAACTAAAAAGGACAGATTTTGAACCAAATTAGAGGTTCTCTTAATTACACACCGCAGGCATCAGGAGCATGACAGTCCCTGAAAGACTATGTAAATTCAGCCCCACATTTTTATCAACTGCCCATCACGACTGTCCTGCTCTTTGCTGAAATAAAAAGAGGAAGCGCAAATAGAATGTTCTGGCAGGTGGGATAAAGATGCACAACCAAGGACACAACACAAAGCCCTCTCCTGTGCGTGTCCCCATAACCAGGCACGCATTGCAGCCCTCCGTCCGTTCCACCTGTAGCCAAGCCTTCGGAGACATCGTCTGTCCTGGTAACAGTCTTAGAGAGACACACCCCCTCCCAGACTGTCCCACAACATATAAAGCTTCTTGTCTCGTTCTTCAGACGACCCCTCCCATCCCCATGTGCTTTCCTGCTTATTAGCTTTTGATGTGATGAGCTCTCGTTCAGCTCTGGTGTCCCAGTTTGCTTTCTGTTTTTTTCTTTTGATTTGTTCATTGCTGATCATTTAATCACAGTTGTTTCTGGCAGCGTCTGTGTGTGTATCCTGCTTGGTTTCTGCATGTTGCAATTATGATGTAATCTGGGTTTCTAATTTTCCTGGAGAGCATAAAGCATCAGCAGTAGCGACTCTGAATAGTAAGAATAAACTCAGATGTGCCTTACCCCACTTCCTCTTGACAAGCCTTTCATTTAGCTGCATATTTTAAGACATCTTGTCTTCAGCAGCATCAGCAGAGAAAATAAAACTGTGATTTTGGTGTGATGGTGACTGAGGAATTCTGAATTTCTTGACCTAGACAACTCAGGACATATAGCGAGGATGTTGTAGGGAAAATGTGATTTTTCTTGGAAAACCATTGGGTGAAGAACTTTTAGAAAAACATGACCAAATCGTACAGAAAAGTAGCCTCATAAAAATAGTAAATAAGCTTTCTTTTTGTTTAACCACAGATACTTTAAGTTGTTTTTTTCTAAGACTATACATTTTCTAATGTATATCTTTCCTTACACTATAACTGAAAAAATTATAAATATATGCAGCTTGATAACAACATTTGGGAGATAGGTCAACAAAAGTAGTTATATGACTTTCAAAGGTGGTTATTTGATTTCCCTACAAGGGCATGTAGGGGTTAAAGATATAGGCAAGGTCAAGAGGTATATGATCAAGGTTAACAAACCTTGGCTCTGCTTATGTTACAGTGGGACTTCCAGTTCAATACAATGTCTTGTGACTTCAGATTTTCCACCTATAAATAACAATGAAATTTACTACACATGGGAGGCAGGATACCATCCCCTAAAAATGTCCATGCCCTAATCCCAGGAACCAGCGGATACATGGATTTTTGTGACCAAAGGGACTTTGTAGGTGTGATTAAGAGTGTGGACCTGGAGAAGGGGATGGGGGGGGGCATCCTGGATTATATGGTGGCCCAATCTAATCACAGGGGTCCTTAAAAGCAGGGAAACTTCTCTGGATGGGTTGAAGGGATGGGATGTAAGAAGAAGGAAGGATTCGTAGCATGAAAGTGTCTCAACCTACCAGTTGCTAACTTTGAAGATGGAAGAAAGGGACCACAAGCTAAGAAATGTGGGGGGCTTAGAAGTTGGGAACAATATTCCACCAACAGCCAGCAAGAAAATGGTCCTTATTTCTGAGTCCTCATTTCTGGGTTCTGCCCATAACACAAATGAGCAAGGAGATAAATTCTCCTCCGGAGCCTCCCCAAAGGACTGCAGCCTTTTGACGCTTTGATTTCAGCCCAGTGAAGTCCATGGTGGACTTCTGACCTGTAGAGTGGTAAGAAAATACATCTTGTTGTAAACCACTCACTGTGCAGTAATTGTTACAGCAGCAATAAGAAACCAGCATACCATGTGATGGGCAAAGAACATTCATATGAGGGATTAGGATGGCCGCAGCCTTTTAATATTTTTCTTTCCCATACTGTTTCCCAAAGATGAAGAATTCTTGGGTTGCTCACGTAGCTGCTACTCATTACTTTTCTGGAGAGTGTCCTGGGTCAGCTTGGTTCTTTGGACCTTTGTGAGGAGGAAGTGAATGAGAGGAAAGAAGGGGAGTTTAAAGGGACCGAAGCCTCCGAGAAAGTTCTTGCCTAAAAGCTGTTATAAAGAAAGAGGCACTAAGTTCACCTTGAGGCTGGGTAGGGTAAGTGTCAGCCGTGACTGGGGACCAGTGTGGAAAAGTGGAGGGAGTAGAGATTGTCTAGGGGGTGGCAGGGCCCAGGCCTCACAGGCTGAGGAGAGGGTTGGGAGAAAAGGAGAGAGATAATTTTTGTGGGGTTGTACTCATATCTCAGATGGTATTTTTCAGAAACATGGGTAAGATTGGAATTCTTATTTAGATTATGCTTTATCAAAAACAACTTCATTCTGGACTGAGCCAAAGATCCATGACCAACATGTCATAAGGACATAGAAATTAACTGAAGTGAAAATGAATTAAATGTTCAAACTGGCATTTTCTGGTAACTTTTTGATAGATTTCAATAGATAGGTAGATCATAGATAGATAGATAGATAGATAGAAAAAGGTTAACTGAGACCACCTTATCATAAGATTATTTTTCTATGCCGGTAGCTAAATCTTTATGGATTGAACATTTTTATTTCAACAACAAAAACTCCAGCTTAAAATTATGTTTGCTCACCATTAAGATTATTGTTAGACCTGGGTTCAAATTTCAGCTCCTACCCTTACTAACTATGTGATTTCTTTTTTATTGGTGAAGTTAATCTTTCTGAGTTATAGTTACCTTGCATCTAAAATGGGGATAATAGTACTTGTCTTTCAAGTTTATTGTGAGAATTAGGTTTAACATTTGAAAAGTGCCTAGCAGAATTCTTGGTACATGGTAATAAGCAGTTAGTAAACAGCAGCCACTGTTATGATTGGGAGACCCGAGGATATTATGGGAATAATTTAACCCAGGATATTAAAGAGGACAAGTGGATGACAGTTGGTAAGACTTAATAGCAATTTTCTTTGGAATTATTGACATAAATAAATGCAAGTGCCCTTGATACATTTTTTCCCCAGTAACTTCAGTTAATTGTGGTTTCATTCCTGAGACTCTGTTTTCAACTCCTAGACTCGAACAAGTGAAAATTATGTAGCATAAAATTTAGAGTAAACAACATAGAATCCCCGTGTTTGCTCCTTAGGGTGTTACAACCTTAACTAATAGAATGCCTTTGGCTTGTAATCAAACTTTCTTTCCTTGAGTTCCCCCCTATTTATGAGAATTCCGATTAAAGCCTTGGGTATAACACAGACCTTGGTCAAAATTGAGAAGTGTTAAATTTGATATTTATCATTTTCCCCCTCTAGTGTAATACTCAATCAACTACCCAAGGCTGTCTTCAAGCTCCAGTCCACTGTGGGGAGTGCTGGCTGTCACTGCTGCATTCTGCCCATACCTCTTCTCTTCTCAGACTCTGGCAACCTCAGCAGTTGAAGTCTGTCCAGCAAGACTACATTTCCTTTGGCCACTGCTTGGACAGACACTGTCTGCTTTTCAGTTGCTCTCCCTTATTATCATGGTTTACATGACATACTAGTTATAGCCACAGTAATGCTATGTAGCAAGCAACTTCCAACCCTCCATGGTTTACAACAAAAATCATTATTCTCAATAAAAAAATAATAAATAAATAAAAACAATTATTCTTACATGCACAGGAGTCTACAAGTAGATTGTGGTTCAGTTGCTCTTGGCTGGAAGGCTCTGCTCCAGCTGCAAGTCTCCCAGGCTCAGCCCCAGGCTGGGGGTTCACTCCAGGTCTGCCTTTTCTGTATCTCCTCCACCTTGGACCAGTGACTACCCACAGAATGTTCCGCTCCTGGTGGAGAGTTGGTGGACAAAGTTAACACATTTAAAGTCTCTGTTCACAAACATTTCACTAACCAAAGCAAGTCACAGGGCCAAACCCAACATCAGTTGGATGATGCAGGATTATTTTACCCCTCATTGGTGTACACTGAAAATTACATGGCAAAAGGCATGGTTAAACCACATGAAATTGCTGATATTAATTACACCATTTTGTACTTTGCCAAAAATGACAAATATATATATATATATATATTATATATATATATATAATATATATAATATATATAATATATATATATGTGTATATATATATATTTATATATATATTTCTACCTTACATTATTATTATCCAAGGAAATGAAAAATTAGCACATATAATCCAATCTACCACAGATGGCTAATCAATAGATTTTTCTGATTAACATGCTGACTTTCATAACTGATACATTCATTCATTAAATATGTTAAAACTTTAACATGTTCAATTGGATTGCAGTGTATTTACTTAAAAACTTTTGGTCTCTCCTTTTCTTTTCTTTTCTTTTTTTTTTTTCCAATCAAGAGTCTTTTTAAATCTTCAGAAAGTCATGCAACCATCAATAAATCTAATTTCAGAACAATATCATCGCTCCAAAAGAAACCCAATACGCATTAGCTGTCACTCTGCATTTCCCTCTTCCCTTTCTTTCTCTATGGACTTGCCTCTTCTGGACATTTCATGACAGAGAATCATACAATATGTGATCTTTTATGACAGGTTTCTTTCAATTAGTAACATGTTTTCAAGGTTCATTCATGTAGCATGATCAGCACTTAGTCCAAGGTCATGAAGATTTCCACCCATGATTCTGCTAAGAGTTTTAGTTTTGGCTTATATATTTGGGTCTATGACCCATTTTGAGTAATTTTTATATATGTTGTGAAGTAGGGTTCCAATCATTCTTTTGTATGTGGATTTCCAGTTGTCCCCTACACCATTTGTTGAAAAGAGTATTCTTTCCCTATTGACCTATATGTTCATTGTTATGATAATGCCATACTGTTTTGAGTACTGTAGCTTTATGGAAAGTTTTGAGGTCAGGTAGAATAAGTCTTTCAATGTTAGTCTTCTTTATCAAGGTAATTTTGACTATTCTGGGTCCTTTTTATTTGCCATGTTAACTTCAGAATCAGCTTAATTCCTGCTAAAAATAAATAAATAAATAAATAAATAAACCAACTGGGGTGTTAATAGGGATTACATTGAATCTGAAGACCAGATTAGAGAAAATTGCCATTCAAAGACTATTATGTCTTCTTATCTATGAACATGGAATGTATGTCCATACATTTGTCTTTAATTTCTTTTAAAAATGGCTTTTAGTCTTCAGAGTATAAGCCTTGCACTGCTTTTTAATAAATTTATACCTAAGCATTTTATTTTTTTTATTCTATTGTAAATAAAATTATTTTCTTAACTTCATTTTAGGTTTGTTTGTTGCCATTGTATAGAAATACAATCGAGTTTTCTGTATATCAATCTTATATATTACCATTGGCTAAACTCATTTATTGGCTCCAGGAGAATGTGTGTGTGTGTGTGTGTGTGTGTGTGTGTGTGTGTGTGTGTTTATGTGAATTATGATTTTCAGATTATTTGTGAATAGAAATATCTTTGCATCTTCCTTTTCAATCAGGATGATTTTTGTTTCTTTTTCTGACTTATTGGTTTAGTCAGAACCTCTGACACAAAGTTAAATTAAATAAGAGTGGAAAGATTGGACACCATTGTTTTGTTCTTAGGGAAAAAGCTCTCAGCCTTTCACATTAAGTATGAGGTTACCTTTGCTTCATAGCTGACTGATCAGTTTGGGGAGTTTCTAGCTATTGAGTGTTTTGATCACAAATGATGTTTTTGGTCTCTTTAAGATTATTTTGCATACTCAAATGAGTAATTAGTGTTATACTTCAGTTGTTGATGAAAGATTTTCTTCCCTTTAATACTAATTTTGGGGGTATCACTTTTGCCTAAAAGAGCAATTATAGCTAAAATACTCCATTCTAAAATATATTTGTGAACTCTGTTTTTTTAAACTTTTAGAAAATATCATGTTAAGATGGATTGAAAATTTAATTGACTGTTAGCCAGTCTGCTCACAGCCAGCTATGTTAATGATCCTCTCCATCTAACCTGAAACACCATTGCCACACTGCAATGTTCCCATTTTAATTAACTTTCTTTAGATCTAATATTAACCGAGGAAATTTCAAATGAGTTCATTAGTCCAAATATTCAACATCCTTTCCTCTCAACAACTGAAAAAGAAAATTTAAAACAATAATCCAAAAATAAAAAATAAACAAAAATCCACACATTCTCTATTTTATGTGTTTTGTCTGAGTCTGAATTGCAATTGTGAAATGAGAAAATGCAAGTTTTATAAATCTTCACCTCATCCTCTTTCACCTTCTGATTCAGCATCTGTTGTCTAGTTTCCTTGTGTCTCCTTTGTGGTCTGTTCTCAGTCCAAGTTATTTCATAGATATTATTAGACTCCCCACCTCCTAATCCCCAGTGATGGAAAGTGCACTCACTATGATTGAGCAAACTACCCAAACAGCCAATACCTTATTGCAGTGAATGTTAACATTGTGGGCCATGGACACTTTAAAGAAACTGAAGGTTGCTATAGAGTCTCTCCCTAGAAAAATGCACACATGCACAGGTAAATAAAATGTTGATGCAATTTTAGGAAGTCCTCAAATGCATATAGAGGATATAAAAATCCAGAGGGTCTTTGAGCCTGTATATGCAGTTTCATAAGCAAGGGTACTAGAAAAATCCCAAGGAGTGTGAAAGCTGAGTCTTTTTTTCATGATGGGCTGACATTTTTATGTCCAGTTTAGCCTCTGATGTTCAGCTACCTATCACCTTGGACATGGCTGATGCTTCGGAGACTCCCGTCTTTGGCAGGCAAATCCTAGCAACGAGGCTGCTTCCCGGTGCAGCAGAGAAGTGGTTAATTCTCTGGCAGATTGCAGAGAAAGAAAGCAATCCAGACAGAGAGACAATATTTCATTTCGTCTTGGATCTCTTTTTTATTGAATTCCTTGCCCCTTTGTTCCCTTCCCTCAGAGCTGAGAGCTTCCGGCATTGTCTTGAGGAGGGGAAAACACACGTTGTGGAGGAAGGAGGAGGCTAATTTTTCAGCGCGGCTCCTCAATGCCAGTGACATGACAGATGGATGTGGAGGTTCACACAGTCGCCTTTTCCCTTGCCGTGCTGGCTGCCACGATGTGCACAGGCACAACTGGAAATGAAGGCTTGTCCGGGAGGGAGGTTTTAAAGTGCATGATCCATGCACCAGCCATGGAAAGTGCAGACAGTTTGCACAGCTATAGAGCAGCCTTGCATCCTAGGTCTAGAGCCCAGCTCTGAAATGCTGCAGTGCGCACACACACACACACACACACACACACTCACTCACTCCTACTCAAGCAATTGTCTTATAAAGATCTCTCGAAAGGAAAACACATCTTTATCTGAAAGATACCACAAAGAGAGGAAGACGCATGCTTCCATCAATCTCTGTTGACTGACATTCTGCTCACAGATAGACTCCCCCCTTTTAATTTTTTCAACCACCTCATCAATCAAAGCCCCTCATTGTTCTCAGTCTCATTTGAGCTGCTCTGAGTTGATCCCATCTACTTGTCTTCTACTTTCCTCTTGAATCGTCTCCTATTGTCTGGGTCTCATAGAAATCATTCAATAGCTTCTGAGACACATGCTTCAAAGAAGGTATTCATTCCTCTGAATAAACACGTGCATTTCTTTGGGAAGCTGTTTGTGTTGTCTCAGTCAAGTTCAGGCCACCAATCTCCAACTTTGCGCCATTGTGACTTAGGAGGAAGGTGCTGGCACTGAGCCACAGCCAAAGAAGAGAGCTCAAGCTGAAGCTGCAAGAAACAAAACCTAGAGGCTGTTTCCGTAGCCCCGGTGCCTGGAGGACTACGGATGTCCTGGGAAATGGTACTTGATGGTGGCTCTGCCTTCATAAATCCTGGAGGGAATTACACGGAAGAACTTCCAGTGGAACATCTTGGCCCTACTCCTGACGCCAGCTGAACCACTTCCCATACTGCTTACTTCAGAGTTTTTCCACAGTTGAGCTGTGTAGCTCTGGTGTCAGTCTATTGGGAAGAAAAACAAGGTATAATTATTCTGTTTGGCGGTGTTAGACAGTAGACCCTGCACTACTGGTAGAATGCAGCACTTGCCCTTTGACCTGAGAGAGTAACTGTCTTTCTTACACTTTTGAGGGCAGGGGAAGAGGAAAAGTTATTGGTGCTGTATTTTTTTCATCTAAAATTGTTTCACTTGAGGTAATATTTTGATTACTTTTTGTGAGCTGCATTGTCCTTTCTAATGGAGAAACCAGATATCAACACTACAGTAAAAAATAAATCTTTGGCATATTTAGGAAAGCAAGAGAAAGGCTGGGGGAGTGAGTAATCCCCAAAGATGGCAGGGCTTGGATCTTGGGGACCGTATAGTGTCATTTTAGCTCTTCTACAACACATGAAACAGTACTCCGAATGAATACGCTTCAAAGAAGGTATTCATTCCTCTGAATAAACACGTGCATTTCTTTGGGAAGCTGTTTGTGTTGTCTCAGTCAAGTTCAGGCCACCAATCTCCAACTTTGCGCCATTGTGACTTAGGAGGAAGGCGCTGGCACTGAGCCACAGCCAAAGAAGAGAGCTCAAGCTGAAGCTGCAAGAAACAAAACCTAGAGGCTGTTCCCGTAGCGTGTGTCTCAGAAGCTTCTGAATGATTTTTATGAGACCCAGACAATAGGAGACGATTCAAGAGGAAAGTAGAAGACAAGTAGATGGGATCAACTCGGAGCAGCTCAAATAAGACTGAGAACAATGCGGGGCTTTGATTGATAAGGTGGTTGAACAGTACACATGACCTACAGCAGCTAGACCCTCTCTGATGGTATCAAACTCACTCTCAAGAAGCAACCATATAGAAGGAATAGTATTTAGAAATTACACTGTATTTAAAAAAGGAACTAAGGTATTCCTAATGCTATGTGTGCTCATACATCCATTTAATTTTATAGGATGCAGAAAAACAGGCAAAACACTTTGCGTCTCCTATGCTTAAAACCCTATTTCAATTTATTCATGTTAATTTAGTATGTGTTGAGGTTCTACTAGGCCACTGTAGATAGGTGCTAAAGAGGATGCAACTTAAAATTAGAATTCCTGCTTTCAAGGAACTTAAAATCTTATGTATAATTTTCAGTTAGTCTCTTTAACCAAGTCATATATTTCTTGAAGGCAGAAATCACATTTCTTTGTCATTCTTTTTACAGTATACATTATTAAGGAAATGGTTGTTCTATAGATTTTCAATGACTGACTAAATAAACATGTTACCAAACTTGCTCTCTTTAATTAAAAAAATTGTTCAAAAAAGTAACAAATAACTAGTACTGGCGAGGATGTGGGGAAAAGAGAACTCTTGTACACTGTTAGTGGGATTGTGAATGGTGAAGTCATTATGGAATACAGTGTCAAGATTCCTCAAAAATTAAAAATAGAGCTGCCATACAACCCAGTAATACCACTTCTAGGCATTTATCTGAAGAAAACAGAAACAATAATTCGAAAACATATATGCATACCTATGTTCATTGTAGCATTAATTATAGCAGTCAAGATATGGAAGCAATCTTGATACCCACTGATAGATGAATAGATTAAGATGTAAGATTATAATGGAATCTTACTCGGTAATAAAAAAGTATAAGGGGAGGGAGGGCATGTATGGGGGGGCAATGGTATATGTACAAAGATAATAATTTAATAAAAAATTTTTTTTAAAAGTATGAAATCTTGCCATTTGTAACAATATGGGTGGATCTAGAGGATATTATGCTAAATGAAATAAGTCAAACAAAGAGAGACAAATACCATATGATTTCACTTATATGTGAAAATTAAAAAAACACACACAAAAAACCCTCAAATGAATAAACAAAATAGAAACAGACTTATAGATACAGAGAAAGAGCTGATGGTTGCCAGAGGGGAAGCAGGTAGGGGAAGGGTAAAGAAAAGAATCTCGTATATAGTTTTAATAATATTTGTGATCAAGTTCATTAGGGAATCCCTATATTTGCATATTTAAATTTGGAAATTAAAAATTTAAATCTCACTTTGAGGATAGGTATATATGTACTCGTTTCTTGAAATAAAACCTTGTGTGTGTCATGTTCACTCTGCTCTGATACAAGCACCACAATAACTCTCTAGGGAAATGTGCATCCATCATGCTATCTTATTGTTCTCTCTTTGTTCATTGTCCACAACTCCAGCTGGGGAAGGCTGAAGAGCAAACGTGTGGTTACAGAAAAGTTCAGGTGGGCAACAACGATTCCTTCCCATCTGCTCTTTCTACCTGGTATTCTCATCACTTGGTCTGGACAGCACACAGTCCACAGCCCGAGTTTCACCTGTAGTTCTTAGCATTCTTGAATATGCGTGCTTGAATATTTAATAGAAACGTCGTGTGTTCAGGCTGGAGTGAATGGCTTCTTACCTGGTGGGTGCAGCGAATTGCCAACTGCATATGCACTACAGGAAAAGACTTTCCTCCTCAAGTACCCATCATTCTTTTGTCCCTACGTCGTGAGGAGCCCAGACAATTCCAGTCTCCTTAGCACAGGGCTCAGAGAAAGTCCTCTGAGGTTTTTATTTATTCTCTACTCCTTCCAAGAGTCAACCTTGGTGTTTCTGTAACTCAACACTAGCCCTTGTGCTGTGTTCACTGGGACCCAACTGGGTGAGAACTCCAGCAGCGTGAGATCAGGTTCCCCCAGTGGCCCCTAGCTGCCGAGGATGGGGGTGGAGGGGTGGGGGAGGGTGCGTATTCACATGACACTCATAACGTGATGCCTTGCTGGTCGCTTTGAAAACATCTACCGAGCACCTAGTTCAGTGCCTGGCATTGGCCTACAGATGTCTATGCACGTTGTCCCATTTAATTCTTATTTCAGTCCAGGAAAGTAACTATGATTGTCCCTATTTTATAGATAGGGATGAGGGGAAGTGAGTTCCAGGGAAATGAAATGACTTGACCATATTGGCACTTAAATTCAGGGCTCCAGAGCCATTTAAAATATATACCTCAACATTCTCTTCCATTTACAACCTAAGAACAAAGTTGAGCTCGAAATGGGAAAAATCAGTCAGCTGCACGCTGTATCTGAATCTGTAATAGGAAGTGAGCCAGGGCTGCATTTCCCCCCGGAGTTTTCTAAACAGTATTTTTTTAAAAACTCATTTATTTCCTCCTGAATGCTGCGACATAACATTTCAGCATTTTCCCATTAAAACCAAGAAATTATCACAAGCCAAGTAAACGGAAGAACACTATAATTGTTCATGTTTCAGAAACGTCACTGGCTGTGTTAGCAAAGAGGCTTGTTATTCTACATGCCATAAATATGACTGTGTAAGGGGTAACATGCACGGTCCTTACATTCCTAATCAGTGTTTTCAAGCCCCCATACAGGCCTTTGTGGTAGCAGTTTCTCTGGGCATTTGGTTGTTTTTTTGGTCATCAAAGAAGCCAGCACATTTGGGTTTCTCTGGGGACTTAGTACCACCTCCCTGGGTCCCGATTTCCGCGTGTCCTTCCATATTACGTTCAAACATGTTCCTGGCTTTGTGTTTGCAGGAAGAGGCTTCACTATATAACATGTCTGCTCTCTCCCCTGAGCCCCTTCTCACTTTCCCGAAGGACGGGTGTGTGTGTGTGTGTGTGTGTGTGTGTGTGTGTGTGTGTGGTGGTGGTGGTGGTTATGTGATCTATTGGACTTGCAATGAATTAGCATCTATTGGTCACGCTCCAGGAACTCCTTACACATGGCAAACACTGAGGGGGCTTCCTCCTTCTGCCGTGAAGGGAGGCAGCAACCTTAATGAGCGGTTGGCTCTGCAGACCCAAATTCTCCCTTTGGGGCCCCAGCTTGGGCACCCAATTAAAGTCATGCCTTCCCATTGGTGCTCACTATAATGACTCTAACGTTTGAATATTAATGCTTTCATCTTATCTCTCAGCTGACAGGAAGATGTTACGTATTGTCTCCCAAGCCTGAAAGTAATCAACATTTCAGCTCGCACACATGCCTGCACCAACCATCAACCACTGAGAGCACCTGAAAGCTATAAGCAGGACTTGAGATTGTTGTTGGGGAGCTGCACCAAGGGGAGGTCATGATAGCCCTATGGTCATCCATTGGTTTGGCTCATTTACGTTACCATCTATGGCCTAAGTGTCCTACAGAGTGATGGGGAGATAAGGATGGTTAGGCCAGAGGTCGACAAACTCACTAGTCACAGATCCAATGATCAACAGGAAAAGGATTAAAATTTCTTTGGAGAGCCAAATATTTTATTTATTTATTTATTTATTTATTTAAATATATTTTATTGATTTTTTAGAGAAAGGAAGGGAGAGGGATAGAAAGCTAGAAATGTCGATGAGAGAGAAACATTGACCAGCCGTCTCTTGCACACTCCCTTCTGGGGATGTGCCTGCAGCCAAGGTACATGCCCCTGACCGGAATCGAACCCGGGACCCTTTAGTCCGCAGGCCAACGCTCTATCCACTGAGCCAAACCGGTTTCAGCGGAGAGCCAAACTTTTTAAACTTAAACTTCTAACGCCACTTCTTCAACATAGGCTCACCCAGGCCATGGTATTTTGTGGAAGAGCCACATTCAAGGGGCCAAACAGCCACAAGTGGCTCGCAAGCTGCAGTTTGCCCACCATGGGGTTAGCTGTGCTGCCTGCCTCGTCCACTTGGCTTCTCCAGGTGGCCTGTCCATCAGGGTGGCCAGATTTCTTGGTGGATCGGATGTGTAAGTACAAAGGTGGAAGCTGCTAGGCTTTCTCAGAATGGTCACGGCGTCATTTCTGCCACATGCGATGGGCGAAGCCCCCAGACTCCAGGGGGAGGACCTCCCACGTGCATGAAGACGGGGAGGAGTGGTTCCTGGGCAGCCTCATCTACATACCAGTCACTGGGTGCAGACTTTACTTTCTGTATAACACATGCCTGCAACCTCTTATTCAAACGCTTGGAGTCAGCTGTCTCATAATTCAGATTTTTTTTTTAAGACTTTAAAGACTTAATATAATGCGTGGATTGTATATCATATCACATCTCCAGCCGGGTTTGGGGCAGCACCCGATAATCAAGCACCCAAATAATTCTGGGATAAAATGTATGACTAGGGTAGAGTAACTGCAGATTGCAAATAGCCTCACTGAAAGTCAGATTAAGTTTTGGCATTTGCGGAGAATTTTTGGTTTTTAAATTGTGAATAAAATATTATGGTCCTGTGTTTTGAGACCAAATAACCTTTTGAAGATAAATTACATTTCTCCCGGCTGGGGCATTTACCTGCGGTCAGTGAGGTCCTCTGGGAAGTGGACATCAAAACAGAATCAGAAGTGGGAGTGACTCTGGGGAAAGACCTGTAGAGAGAGAAAGGGAAGTGGGAGGGAGGAGGGGGAGGAGAGGGAGGACTGTGGGGAAGGACCTGGCTGCAGTGGGAAAGTCTAGCTGGCCCAGCGGGGAGGAGGCTGGCCTTGGGTCGTAGTGGCTGCCCTGGTCTCACTGCGGCTCCGTCAGAGGTGTCAGCTCCCAGCATGCCTGGCGGGGTTGTCAGTGGGAGGGGAACCTGAGCCAGGGCCTCCTTCAGGTCCGCACACGTGGTTCCTCCAGGAACTAGTTTCCAGTTACCAGGGTGCTTTTTAGGAAGCGTCCTCTGTGCGACAGGGGTTCTATGCCCACTGGCCACCCCAGGACTATCTAACCCAGTGGTTGGCAAACCGTGGCTATTTGGCCCCTTGAGTGTGGCTCTTCCACAAAATACCATGGCCTGGGCGAGTCTAATTGGAAGAAGTGGCCTATCCACCCCGAAGCGATGTCACAAGTGCCCCCCCACCCCCCGCCCCGGGACACCCCGAGATGCCAGAGGGCAGCACAGACCCAAAAGGGGTCACTCAGAGAGAGGACGGGGAAGGTCCTCATGAGCTGCGGGGAGCAGGGCAGGCGACACTGCTTGGCAAACACGTGGGGCGAACTTCAGATCAGAGACTGTTCCTGGGCTTGTGGGCTGGGCTGCATCTCGCCCTCCTCTGCAAACCCCCGCCCCGCACCCAGTGGGCCTGCTTCAGCGGACACTAATGCCGGGCCAGCGCCTGCCCGCCCAGCGCCTCTGGCCTCTAACGGGGCATTCACATCCACGTGGGCCCGCTTCTCTCCGGGGAGACAGGCAGCTCGGGGCTCACAGAGCGGAAGCCCCGAGGGAACGTGCCCCAAATCCCAGCGGTGACAGAACTGGGGCTGCCTGCCATCTCCTCTCTCCTTCCAATCCCCCCTCCCCACCCCTCTGCCCTTCAGCTCTGCATGGTGGAAAGCTGGCTCCAGGTGAAACTGAGACCTGAGCTGCTGATGGCCGGGTTGTTAGCTTAGCGGCATCTGGAAGGTCAAAGGTAGCAGCATTAAAAGCACATTTCTCTTTAGGGGATTTGTTCCGAAGTCCCCTGTACAAATGCCTTGGAGCATCCTGACAGACTAGAAGTCTGGGGGTGAGGTGGGGGTGGGAGGGAGGTCTTGCAAATCACACCACCTCTTTGACCATTTTTTCTAAGATGTGAGTGGATCACTGTCTCCCACACACGGTCAGCCAGCGGAGGGGACAGACCTGCCTACGTGGACCGGGAGCCTCTGCAGAGCGGAATGTTAATCCAATAAAATGCACAGCACACCGCGGTGTGCGTAATCGCTATTGTACTACATGGCAATTAGGCATAAATGGAAGCCGTTCCCATAAATGCCTATAATTAGATTTGGAGTTCCTCCATGGTGGAGGGAATGGGCAGAGAATCTGGAAAATGCCATTGCATGTTTACGATCGTGCAGCTTTTTTTCTTAAAGAAGAAGTAGCCTCGGCGAGCTGCTCAATGCCCACGTGGCGACCGAGGCCTGAGTCCCTCGGCGTGGCAATGCTTTCTGTCCCTGCGCCTCCATCCTCGGGGAGGGAGAGGGGGACTTCTACCATGAGGCTCCTTGGAAGCTGAGGATGCTGTTCTGCTACGACAAGGGGAGGGTTTTTTAAAAGGACGAGGAAAAGGACAAACAAAATATGGAGGGAAGTGACTAACGTGAATATTATTTTTAGCAGTTGAGGCAAATGTCTAGTTTTGATTTTTGGTTCATCGTCTGGTAGGCTCTGGTCAGGGTCAGTGTGGATTGACTTCTGGATCCTGTCTGTGCCTTGGCCTCTTTACCACACTCAGGGCCTCAAGGGCAAGTCCAAGGTCGCTTTTTGTGATTCTTTTGCAATTGGGGCTCATAGTCCCGTAAGGCAGTGGTTGGCAAACTCCTTAGTCAGCAGAGCCAAATATCAACAGGACAAAGACTGAAATTTCTTTTGAGAGCCAAATGTTTTAAACTTAAATTTCTAATGCCACTTCTTCAAAATAGACTCGCCCAGGCCGTGGTATTTTGTGGAAGAGCCACCCTCAAGGGGCCAAAGAGCCGCCTGTGGCTCGCGAACCTTGGTTTGCCGACCACAACCTTAAGGGATGTTTACTGAGCACCTGCCCTGTGCCAGCTCAGGCTCGGCTGGAGGTCAGAGCTCAGCAGGCCACGTCCTGCTCCCACGCAGCTCCCATCCTGGAGGAGAAATGCGCCGTGGAAAATAGGTGGCATGCCATGGCCATGTGGAAAGGCAGGGTGGGGCATGCACGCTGTGAGCACACGGGGCACAGGCTGAGAGGCTACACAAAGAAGGGCGACAGAGACGGGTCCCTGAGACTATGCCTGAGTTTTCAGCGCTGGAAGGAAAGAGAGGCCTTCCGACCCAGGAGCCTGGAGACCAGGAGGCTGCCCAGGAGATGGTAAGAGCTGCTGGGGAGGTGGGGGGGGGGGGGGGGGGCTCTGGACCCCGGGAAAGGGGTTTAGTTTAGAGGACCCTCTGTAGGCACCAGGGCGTGGGGCCCATGCCCAGCCCCAGAGCTGGTTCCCCCTCATGAGGCCCAAGCGCTCAGATCTTGGAACCGCCTCTCCTGTGGGATCCTTGCAAGTGCCCAGCTGCTCCGGGCCCTCCCTCCTCTGCCCTC
This sequence comes from Pipistrellus kuhlii, assembly GCF_014108245.1. Classification (NCBI taxonomy): domain Eukaryota; kingdom Metazoa; phylum Chordata; class Mammalia; order Chiroptera; family Vespertilionidae; genus Pipistrellus; species Pipistrellus kuhlii. Next base: position 11,847,810 of record NW_023425573.1, read on the forward strand.
CACCTGTTCCCCACCGGACTCTGTGGCCAGCTGGAGGGTGCCGGGATGAGTGCACACAGCCTTAGTGCCAGCGTCTCAGCTTCCGCACCACTGGTTCCCAGGCAAGGACCTCCAGCAGCTGCCCCTCGTCCCCAGGGAGCCAGACAGTTGTCGTTTCTGGCTTGCGGCGAAGGGAGCTGGTGGAGGGTTGCCAGGCCTCAGATTCGGGCTTACCTAGCCCTCTGACTTCCTAGGAAAAGACTCAGTAGACGTCAGAACTGACTTTGAGGAGGTTTGAGTTCAGAATCAGAGAAGCCTTCCACTCATCTGCACCCCGGATGCTTGAGGTCCTTTCTAGGCTATTCGGTGCCTTCCAGAGTCAGGGATCAAAGGCTGAACCCCACGAAGGCTGGGGGGTGGGCATCATACATATTGGTGAACTCCAGCCTCACCAAATCATTTCCTTCATGTGGAGGGAGGATAAGACGTTTGAAAGCACAGGGTGGGGAAGTTGAAGGGAAGAGACCATTGCCAATATGTGTGAGGCATGTGCTTGGTGGGTTCCATAAATCACATAACTAATTCCCATCAGTGAGGTGGGCATTACTGCTTCCATTTTATAAAAGAAGACATTACTGCCCAGAGAATCTAGATCACTTGTCCAAGTTCTAGACTTGTCTGCCTGCATGATTCTGGGAGAGAAAAGAAGAGGGTGGGATTGCTGGGGACAAACGCCTCCATCTTGGCTGTGTGGCATGAAGGCAGGTTGTCCCAGGAGCTCGGGAGAGCCAGCATCCTGCTCACAGTCCAGCTGGGCACGGGTGCCACTGTAAGGTGACCAGATCGTCCCACTTTTGGCAGGACAGTCCAGATTTCTAACAATTTTTCCCGTGTCCTGCAGTGTTTTAAAAAAGTCCCAATTTTTTAAAAGAATCTTTCCAAATATCGTAAGTTTTTTTTTTTTTAAACACAGAGGGACATGGGAAAAATTGTTAGAAATCTGGACTGTCCTGCCAAAAGTGGGACGATCTGTCACCTTACACTAAGGACACCTGGCATTAAGCACAAAACAGTCAAAAAGTAATTGGAGGACCAGAGGATTTGTCTTACAAATTATGTCATCCAATCCCCGTTTCACTGAGAGGGAAACCAAGGCCAAGAGGGTGGCAGCAACTTGCCAGGTTTGTGAAGGAGCTGGCACCGGAGCCTGAGGCCTACCTTGGCATGGGAGCATGTCGCTGCCTCCTCGATGGGCAATCCACTCCGTTGTACCAGGAGGTGTTTGTGCAGCGCCTCTTGCTGCTGCCAGTAAAGCTGCTGGCAGGTGCCAGCGTGGCTGGGGAGAAAGAAGGGGGAGGGAGAGGGGGCGGGGGCGCCTGTGGGAGAGGTGGCTGGATCTCGGGTGCCTGGCAAGGTCAGGAGAGAGGGAGGAACAGGAGCAAGGAACGTCGTCTATGTTTTTACCTAAGCTTCAGTCCCAGTCATGACATTTACAACAAATAAATGCTCTCTGGGAACTTTGCTCCTTTGAAAAGTATTTAGCATTAACAACATAATTTTTAAAATATATTTTATTTATTTTTTACAGAGAGGAAGGGAGAGAGATAGAGTTAGAAACATAGTTGGAAGAGAAACATTGATCAGCTGCCTCCTGCACACCTCCCACTAGGGATGTGCCTGCAACCAAGGTACATGCCCCTGACCGGAATCAAACCCAGGACCTTTCAGTGTGCAGGCTGACACTCTATCCACTGAGCCAAACCGGTTTTGGCAACAACATAATTTTAATGTCCAATCAAGGTCAATACAAAGAGCTTTTGTCTATGCTTATGATATCTCTGAGGCCTGATGACTCTGTGGGGTATTCGCGGAGGCAGTCGTGGGCTGTGCACTGAGACCAAAACATGACGCATGTCCCTAAGTCTGGTTCTCACAGGAGTGACGTAGAATTGTGGAGCAGGAGGGGTGGTTCTCCTGGCTGCCAGTTGTCTCGGGTTGTTCCTCTCTACTCCTGGGGACATTTCTCAGAACAGGACATAAAACTCACTCATTCTAACGTGTAAATAGCTAACGATGCTTAAAGTAATATTTCTCTCAGGAGTATTTTTGTTTTAACACTTTAAGTCAGACAACTAAGCTTTGTTAGAGAAGCAGCATGCTTCATTTAATGGTGGAAGAGAGCCTTCTAAGGGTAAGCAGAACATTCTTTTTTTAAAAAATATATATTTTATTGATTTTTTACAGAGAGAAAGGGAGAGAGATAGAGAGCTATAAACGTCAATGAGAGAGAAACATCGACCAGCTGCCTCTTGCACACCCCCCTACCGGAGATGTGCCCGCAACCAATGTACATGCCCTTGACCGGAATCGAACCTGGGACCTTTTAGTCCACAGACTGACGCTCTACCGTTGAGCCAAACCAGTTTCGGCAAGCAGAACATTTTTAGTGCTTCTGAAGTCACACTATGCTTATGGCTCCTTTGGTCTTCCAATTAGAAGAGTCATTTCTCCCTCCAAAAATAATAACTACCCATTCATTAACATAAAATCAAATGTCTAGACTTTACTTAATGCTACGAGTAGGTACAAAGAATGGGTTAAATTTTATTGAATGTTTACTGAGCATGAGGGGTTACAAGAAACATTTTGGATGTGAAATGAACTTCAACCTCCCAACTCCCTGTAAGGTATTTTTATGATCATCTCAATTTTATAGAAGAATTCAAGTTTATAGAGGTCTAGTCTAGTAAGTTGTCAAGGAAACTTTTAATGTTCCCATTTCACAGCTGAGAAAACTGAGCCTTAAAGAGAAACTGAAGCTCTTAACTATTCTTTGCTCCCTTCCCCCTGTGTTCTGTAACTCTAGTTAACACAGAAAGAAGTATTTACTTCTTTTTCTTTTATTTTGTTTTCAGTTCTGCTCTCAATGTGATGTTTAGTAGCAGGCTAAGCCATTATGTTTGAAGTGAATATAAATAAGTGAAATTTGGGCCATGCTCCAAAACCAAATTGATAAGGACAGTTCATTTGTGGACATGTGTGATTACATTGTTTCTTAAGTGGACATGGAAACCATGATGATTATGATCCTTTGAAAAATTCATGGTTGAAACAGATCCAACTTAATTATGAGATATGCCTTTTGAGGTTGTATATACAAGTCATCAAGTAAAAGAAAGAACAGAAGGTCACAGAATTCACATCTGGGCAAGCATATGGATCAGTGTCTAAGCGTGCACACACACACACACACACACACACACACACACACACACACACACACTTCCATACATCTGGCTTGAAAGAATCAGGAACTTTGACCTTTAAAGACAAACCATCTTTACTTATGTGCTGTCTGGAGAAACAGCATGGGATGATATGGAAACAGAACTCTTAAGCATGGCTGTGGGATAGTTCAATTAAACGCTAAATGAATGGCAGTGTCCAAAGCTGGTGTGGCTCATTAAAACCCAGGGTCTGAATCTCCCTCTATCCCCTGTGTCTTCTGTCTTTGTATCAAAACACAAGAAAAAGGACCCTGGAAGTACTCTGAAGCAGAGCAAGCATCAGCTAAGTACATTCAGATTTTGTCAAGCTGAGCGCTAGACCCAACAACATTCCAAGGGTTCAGAGCCTACAGGAGGTGAGGCTAGAGTGAAAATAACCAAGTTCTAAGCAAGACTAAGTCATATCTTTTGCTTACTGACAATTACAGAAGTCTCAAACTTCCTTCTAAAGTGAAGCTAACTTTAGCCCTCTGCTTGGAATGCAACCTCTGGAATTCCTCTGCCTATATTTGAATCTTGATGTCACCGGTTAGTAGCTGACTACGTGGCTTGTTTAAGTATCAAATCCCTCATCTGTGAAATGGAGCAAATCATGATATCTACCACATAGGGTGGTGTAAGGATTGGATTATATTAAACCTGCTCAGTGCCTGATTCACAGTAAGCTTTCAATGAATGTAAGCTGTGATCACTATTTTTAAATATATTTTATTGATTTTTTACAGAGAGGAAGGTAGAGGGATAGAGAATTAGAAACATAGAGAGAGAAACATTGATAAGCTGCCTCCTACACACCCCCTACTGAGGATGCGTCTGCTACCAAGGAACATGCCCTTGACCGGAATCAAAACTTGGACCCTTCAGTCCTCAGGCCGACACTCTATCCACTGAGCCAAACCAATTAGGGCAGCTGTGATCACTATTAATCAATATCTGGGGAAAAGAGTAGGCTTCTGTACTGGCCCAAGGTAAATTCATGTTACACAAGAGCATAATAAGCTGATCTTCATGAGAGTAAGTTTAGCTTACTATCAATAGAGTGAATGAAAAATCCTTTAGATGGCTAGAAAGGAAAACTCAGAACTCAAAAACATTCCTTAGCTTAGAACAATCTAGAAAGTATGCATTGTTTTTAATTAATATCCCTAACATACCCATGTGGTGTTATCCTGGCCAACATGAAAGCATCCACACTCTAATGAAATAATGGAAAGGGCATGTCAAACACGGGGGACAGAGAATCCTAACTCAACTTTCACACTTGGGAACAGTTCCTTAAATTATGGAAAAACCTGGCAATCCCACATTGGCCTCATTTATTCATTTGAGAACCAAATAATAGACCACAGAAAAGTCACCTGTGTGTGCCAGTTTTATTGCTTTTATATCCCTAAATTACTATTTGCCTGGTGTTGTATTTGGATTAAAAAATGATACCCAATCCCCCCCCCCCAAAAAAAATTGGGTTCTAACTCCAAAGTAAAGCATAAGACCATTATCTCAGTAATTCAAATTAGTCCTTTAAATTCTGGCTTGTCCCCCCCCCCCCCCCCCCCCCATACACACACACTTTTTAAAGGGAAGCCTTTCGTAGTTGACAGAAGAATAAGAAGTATGGAGGAAGAAGCTGAATGGCATTCACCATCACAGAAGGAGAACTGTATGAACCCCAATATGCCAGTCCTTAATCTACACAGCAGCAGAGGCTTGGGAAGCACTGTCTGCGAAGCCCTCGCTACTCAGAGCATATAGATAATGGACCATGCGCATCCGAATCACTTGGGGGCGTGCCAGAAATGCAGACTTTCAGGTTGTGCCCCAGACCTTCGGAATCACACCCTGCATTTTAACTTCTCCCCAAGGGATCTGCCTGCATGCTGAGGTCTGAGAAGCCCTCTTTGAGGAACTCTCCCCCCTAGAGGCTGAGAGGTGCCTCCAAACTGCTTATTCAGCTTGCTGTGATCCTGCGTTGGCAAAACCAGCCTCAGAGCCCTGCCCGTGACTGACAGCTCTAAGGACAAGGGTACAGGAAGTCCCATATCACTATGCATAGATGTTCCTCCTTACCCATTAAAAAGGTTCAAAAGATACTGAGCTACAGATACTCCACATAATGACCTTCCCAATTTCTTGGCACCAATCATCTTTTAAGAGACTCCTGTGCCTTGCACATATTAAATTAAACCTCCTCTTTTCACAAACTGTCACTTCTTGGCTGCTGACTTTCAAGCCATGTCCCACAAATGAGGCTATTGAAGAAAATATATCAGGAGGAACATAGACAAACTATAGACAGGCACTTAAGGAAATGAGAAGACGAAAGCACCTTCGAGAAACAGGCTGTTATTAACTGAGGTATCCTTTCTGAGTTCATTGAAATTCTGGTTTTTGTATGTTCTGACAGTGTAAGGAGGAGAGCAAAACAAGATCTGCTTTGAGATCACACACACACACACACACACACACACACACACACACACACACAGCTGTTGCCTTAACTGTAGGGTCATGCCTACCGTAGTTTCATTTGCTATGTCTTCTGGGTGTTTTTGGAGGATGCATTAAGTAGAATTGCAACGAGTTGGAGAGCTCTACCCAGTGTATAAATTAAACTTAAAGCTTCTCAAAGCAAGTTTGAGCCAAATTGCCCTCCCCTGCTTATTGGAGGCGGTTACTAAAGAACCCAGGGAAACGACACTTCCTCAGCCAGGCTCTCATAAATCAGGTGTTTCCACACTTTGTGAAGTGACAATAGAAAGCCAATTGGAAAGCATAATAGCAAAAGACACTGCTCCCAAACTGTCGTCAGGCTTTGGAGTGAGTAAAATGTTTGACAGGAGAGATTGTGTGTGAACGTTATTCATTGCACCAAGAGCCATTCAAAGGCACCTTCGAAGCAGAGATTAATGAAAGAGAATTCTCAGGAAGTAATATAATACCGAACTTCCTCCTCTCGTCCACCTCCTCCTTTGGGGGGATCCAGATTTAGCTAGGAACAAGATTTATGATTCTAAAAGTGTGATGAAAGGCAAGGCATAGTTTACAGTGCTATTCCAGTGTAAGGTTCTCACCTCCGGACATGTTGTTTGACATTTCTGAACCCAATTTTAATATCCCTTTAGTGTTTGGAGGCCAAGGAACAGCATTGATGAGTGAGAAGCCAGCTATCCAATGTCACAGCTGCATAGGAAACCAACACCCAACTTTAATGGCCCCTAGTTTGATCTGAATTTGATACCCTGGTGGTACCATTTTCAGTCTATCAAATTGTCAGACCCACCCTCTCAACACTCTCATTAATATTCTCTGTCCATCGGAATGGACCATAGACTCTTTGAAGAGTCACACGGAGTCATTGCTTAAGAAAAACTCATGAGGAAAAAGATGGATTCCCTTTGATGGGGTATATTAACAAGCCACTTAGATTTTCCTCTGAAATGTAGAACATAAAAAAAAAAAAATCTAAATTCTGTGGTTGAAGCACCATGTCCCTAGGTATTCTAGAGACCCACCTCATTAAAAAAATGATGACCTGAAAATGGAAGGCTCCAAATTTTCATAACTGAATGCCACCGAACTGTCTGCTAGCTATATAGTGTGGGCCACTTTCGAATCAATAGGGAAAACTGTCATCTCTTCAGTCACTTTTCAGAATTTAACCATATATTTGCTGTTATCTCACCTCCAATAGGCTGCCATTGGGAGTATGCATATTCACTACTTATTCGTTCAGGTGTGTGGTCCCCAACATTTTTAAGCATTAGGACTCTTTAAAAAAAAAATTTTTTTTTAATCAGTTCACAGTTATTCTAAAGAGATTTCCTGTGTACCACTTGCTCCCACACATGCATAGCCTCCCCCTTATCAACACCCCAACCAGAGTCGTTCATTTGTTATAATTGATGAACCTGTATTGATGCATCATTATCACCCAAAGTCCATAGTTTACAATAGGACTTACTCTTGATGTCTACGGATTTGAAAAGATTTATAATGATGTATATCCACCACCATGGCATCATACAAATAGGACTTTTTAAAAAGAATTTAAAAATATTTAAAAAAAATATGTTTAAACACAGAAAATTTGCAAGAATAAAAAGAAAATGAACTATGCGGCAGATCTTCCAATAACGTGGTTTTGTTATGATGCTGATGAAATGCTGTGGGAACTTAGCTCTCATTTATATCACTCAGCCTAAGGTAAAAGTTGGATTTGTTACATGTCATTTTGCTGCAGCTCCAAGAACCTACTGATGACATTAAGTGAAGACTTACTGTACTTGTTACTCAAATTCATTTATTATGAATATTTTTACCTCATTTACTCTATCATTTGTTCTCTTTTGCTTTCTAATATGATATTTTGTGAACCATTAAATATAAATTATGTACATTATGATCCTTCATTCTTAAATATTTAGTGTGTGTTTTCTAAGAATAGTGGAGATTCTCTTACATTACCACAATACAATGATCAACTTCAGAATATTTAACATAAATGCAATACTTTTGTCTAATCTATATCCATATTCGAGTTTTGTCTATACCCATACTTAATTGACCCAATAATGTGTTGTTGTTTTTTTTAGCTCATTTCCCCCTTCCAATATAGGGTCCTGGTTAGCGTAAGGAATTATATTTAGTTGTTATATCTTTTAGCCTTCTTTACTTTTGGAAATTGCACAGCCTTTAGTTGTATTTTATGACATTAACACTTCTGAAGAATAGAGTCCCTAATCCATTTTTCATAGAATGCTCCCTTTCTTTTAGTTTGTCTAATTGGACTCAGGTTATGCATTCTTGGCTGGACGGGAATACTATATCCATGATATTGTGCTGGAATTTCTTTCTTAAAGTGGAAAAACGATTTGCTGACTCCCACATGATCTACATTTTCATTTTATTCATTTGAGCCATAGACAGCACTTAGTGCGCATATAGGTTTGTGAACGCTTTGAAATTTCCACATGTTAGAGGCCCATTGAGTATTGAACCTTCTGTATTTTATCTTATTATTATTTCAAAAAATCAGAAAGTGATATATTCAGATCATCTTATCTTAGTTCCTCACGTTGTCTTTTTAGAGGATCCATGCAGGAAATGTTCTTCTGCAGAATGCCTCTGCAGACTTTGCAAAACTCTAATTGACAACTTTTCCTACCATGCTCCTCAAAAACCTTAATAGGATCCAGTAATATGTATTTTATTCTAAAACTTACCTCTATAAAATAACAATTTCTTTGTATTGAATAATTAGGAAGTGAAGATTTCAATGACATTTTCTACTATTCCCTTTGGCTTTCAGAAAGTTCAGGGCTAAGTTTAGTGCTTAATTATTTTAATTCGATGAGAATATATGTAATGTTTTTAAAAAATTGTTTCTGAATTTTAATACTTTAATATTAAAATGTAGGGATAGGCCTTTCTCATGAGACCTGTGGCATGGAGAGGAGGGTGGGCTGGCTTCTGTCTCACTGGCGCCTCCATCTGGCACACCCCCTCACAACCCTGACTCCACTTCCCACTCATCTCTGGGGCTACTTCCCATCATGCATCCCTTCAGGTGTGGGACAGGCCTCGTACTTGGTCTGCCCAAAGCACTCGTTGGCCCCCTGCCAAAGGGTCAGAGATGTGGACTTAGGCTCTGCCCTCAGGAGGCCTGATGTTCTCCTTCTGATGCCACTCATCTCCTAGCCGGTGAGTGACACGTTGTCGCCTTTACACAGTCAGGCCCGGGGCTCCTGGGTCACGGTCCCCACCTGACTCCCCTTTGGTTGCCTTCTGGTCCCTTTGTCAATTCACACAAACATACATCTGTGGACTGTGCATACTGCTTCTAGCTGACCTTTCCTGGACTTGAGATGGTGTTGATTACAGCGGCCAGAACAACAGGGGTCTAGGCAAGGTTTTACTGAGGACTTGACTTGCCTTTTGTTTTTGCTTCTAAGAGATTCAGCAAGAACGAGTGCCATTGGGGTTTTATATACTTTCTTTTCCCCATCTCTTTCCTGGAAGGGGTCAAGGCCATTGTACTGCTTGCCTCAGGGGTATTTGGAGAACAGAAAACAGCCAGTGCAGCAAACAATCTCTCTTTCTGGTTTTCCTGAAAGTCTTGAGAATTCTAAGTGAGAATGTCTCCCCACAGGGAAGCAAATGAAGAGGAGTAGGTCGAAAAATGTCAGAGAGAGGATCAACAATTTGTCAAGCCGGGAAGTGCCCACATCTCTCTTACAATTCCCAGGGGAAGGCTGCAAATTCTTCAAGGGGGAGGTTCTCTGGGTTAGGGAGATTGGACTCCAGGCACTGGAGCCCCAGGATCTGTAGAATGTTGCACCCAAACATGGCATGGGAGGAACAAAGCCTTTGGACTGATTCTCTAGAAATTGTGCTATTAAAACCATCATGCAGTAAAATTCGCTTTTTCTTTTGTGGTACAGATTTATTAATTTCAGCACAGGTATAGAGCATGTCATCAGAATATAGAGCAGTTGCACCACCCCAAAACTTCACTGTATTTCTTCCCCCTCCCTCCCAGCCCCTGGAAACCATGGAGTTGTTCCCCATTGCCTAGTTTTGTCTTTTTGACATTGCCAAATATTAAGGAATAATAAGAGGAATTATACAGTCTGCATCCTTCTGAGACTGGCTTCTCTCACTCAGCACAGTCTCTTTGGGATTCATTCATGCTTTGGTGTGATCAGTGGTTTATTTCATTGTGCTGCTGAGTAGTATTCCATAGGATTGATGGACCACAGTCTGTTAATACTTTCAAAACGTTGGAGAACATTTGGGTTGTGTTCAGCTTCTGGCTATCACACATAAAGAAGCTATGAACATTCATGTACAGATTTTTTTTTTTTTATAGAAACATACGATTTCCTCTCTCCAAGGTAACTTACCCAGGAGTGGGATTTCTGAGTCCTATGGTGAGACTATGCTTAACCTTATAAGAAACAGCTGCACTGTTTCCCAGAATAACGGTACCACGTAACATTTCCACCAACACTGCATGAGGCCCAGTGGTTCTGCATCTTCATCAGTATCAGGGGGTGTCAGCACTTTTCCTTATGGCCATTATAACAGGTGTGTGATGCATGTCTTAGTGGTTTTAATTTGCATTCCCCTAAGAAAACCCCAGGGTTGAAGGGCTCCCGTGGCCCCTGACAGTGTCTTTATCCACAGGACTAGTAAGTAGCAGAGATGGGACGACTCCCCAGATATTTTGCTGTAATGACCCTGGGGCCGAGGAGTGAGGAAAAGGCCCATGAATAACCAAGAATGAAATTCTCTACGAGTAAGTAGATGGGATTGCTGAGTCAGAGTTGAGTCAGTAGATAGGATTGCTGAGTCAGAGTTGAGTCAGTAGATGGGATTGCTGAGTCAGAGTTGACATGACTTAACTACAGTGACAGTTTTCGTGAGCAGGTTCTTGGCTCTCACCCGGGACCTCTGTTGTCCTCCCTCCTCTGCCATAGACACTGCCCCCGGCTGTTATCACTGGATCCTGCCGCTCCCCAGGGGCCTGAGCCAGACAGTGCTCTCCCTCATGTTCTAGTAACAGAAATGCCCCAGCCACTCTGCTGACCCCTAGGAAAAGGCGAGTGTAAACCTCTTGGTTTTTCCCTTTCCATGGCCTCTGAGTTTAGTGAAGGGGTTCAGAACAGATGTGCCACTTGGGTATATGAGTTATTTTGAGCTGGAGGCTATGAAGACTGCATGGCTCATGAGACACATTTACCTCTCCCTTAAAAAATGTAAATTAGGGGCCTTGCCCATAATAAGAGTTTATCACCAGAGATAACTTTTTGTGGGCCAGCTATAGGGCAGGGCAAACTTCTCATTACGGAACATCTGTTCTTCCCATCCTCCTACGAAGGCCCTTCCTACCCTCTGAAGTCTCAAGACGCGGCACCTCACCCTTAGCTCAGCATGTCTTATCTACCCTGTTTTCCCTTTCTCTCTCCGAGCCTCTTGCGTATGCTGGATCTCTGACTCTCTTGTGCAGGTGGGGTTCCTGTACATCTGTTTGTAATGAAATTTGCTCACTTCCCCTTGCTAATGTAACCTAGCTCAGGTAGACCTCACTATTGAACCAGCCGAAAGAACCTGCCCAGGGAAAAGGGGTCCCCCTCTCCCACATGCACATCAGACAAGGGGGGAGGGCATCCTCCATTGGGGCTTGGGCTCTGCTCTCTCTCTACCAATGTCTCAGCCGAATTCGCTACCACCTTTGCCTTCCTTTGGCCTCTGGAAAAATGAGTGCTGAGTGCTGATGTCTCCACGTGGACACCTGTATGCTCTTCAGAGGGAGCCTGAATGGGTCCAGGGGGCCTGTGGCTCTCAGTCCCTGGGTCCATCAAAAGCTGGTGGCTTTTGCCGAAGCTGGTTTGGCTCAGTGGTAGAGCGTCGGTCTGCGGACTGAAGGGTCCCAGGTTCGATTCTGGTCAAGGGCATGTACCTTTGTTGCGGGCATATCCCTGGTAGGGGTTGTGCAAGAGGCAGCTGGTTGATGTTTCTCTCCCATCGACGTTTCTAGCTCTCTTTCTCTCTGTTAAAAATCAATAAACTATATATATAAAAAAAAGCTGGTGGCTTTTATTTATTTTTTTAATAGGTTTCTATTGATTTTTAGAGAGAGGCAGAGAGAGGCATACAGAAATGGAAACGTCGATGAAAGAGAGGAACGTCATCTCCCATACTCTGCTTCCTGTATGCCCCACCATAGGGGGTCAAGCCTACAGCCCTGGCTGACGCCCTGACAGGGAATTGAACCAGAGACCTCTTGGTTCCGGGTTATACTTTGCCGCTGAGCTGCATTGGCCGAGCAAAGCCTGTGGCTTTGACAAGGGAGTTCACTGACCCTGTGTTCTCTCCCCCACTTCTCAACCGGCTCTTCCCTGTCCCTGGGCAGTCTTCCCCGGCAGGGTGGCACGGACACTGCATCTTTAAGAGAAGGCGACAGGGTGTTCACTGCAAACCATCTAATAAGTTGCACGCCCTCTGAAAGGTCACGGGTTTCTGAGTATGAGAAGCACAGCACAGCGGAGGCCTCTGCATGAGCAAAGCTTCTCATCGCATCCAGAGTCATTTAAACGGCTGAGAACTCATCTCTATGATGAAGGCGGCGCCTTTTCGTGTGTGTTAGACCCGAGGAAGGACTCACGTGCTCTCTGGCATTTGCCTTGCAGAGCGCTGTGGGGTAATGGGCCATGCCAGGCCTGGAGCTGCTAGGCAGGAACAGTGCGGCGCAAATGTAAATGTATTATTGCCATTAGAAGGCTGATCTGGGGAGCGAGGAGAGAGAGGGCCCTCGGAGGCTGGGTGGGGAGGAATTAAATGCTAAAGATAAAGTCACTGAAATCTATGAGGGAAATATACAACTGGGCCCGTGAAGTTCCATACTTACAATTAAGTTAAATGACCACATAATGCTACATTCTAAGCCTGCGTGCATAAATTAACATAAAAACAAAACGACACAAAACTGCCTGTCTCAGCAGGAAGTTGAGGGGCCATTCATCATTAGCCTCTCTAAGCCCCTCCATTGTTATTCTTCCCTGAACTTGACCAGCACAGGTGCTCAGCAGTCCTCCGCAGGTAAAGGCACTTCCCCTAAGCTGAGGCTCTCCTCTAGCCATGGCCCAGACGCCCCTCACGTGTGCCAGATGGAGCGGGAGCGGGAGCTGGAGAGTGGCGGGCCTTCCAGCCTCTTCCCTGGAGAAGCTACACATCCCCACGCCTCAGGGCATTTCAGGAGCGGAGAACGCCAGGACTCCAAGGACAAGCTGGTACAGAGGTGAGTCCTGGCCGGTGCCTGCCTGGCCACCCGCTCCCAAGGCCTGATGAGAGAGAGGCTCAGCCCTTCGGTCCTGGTGCCAAGCTGGTGCAAGAACTGGGTCTGCTTTGTCTGCAAACTCCTCGAAGGGGCTCTGAAACCAGGGCCTCGGACAGTCGCTGGAGGCCTGTGACAGGTGATGTGTTTCAGACTTCGGGCTGTGGCTGTGCTGTGCTGTGCTGTGTGGAGCTGAGCCCTTCACAGACAGCCTCCTAAAGGGGAGCAGCTCTCCTCGGGGCAGCTATCACTGTGGGAAGCAAACAGTACACGAATGAGCCCTTTGCTGGAAGTCTGGGTGGTCATCGCAGACAAAGGGAACACGTTGATTTTCCAACCAGCATGTAGCTCCGTGGCAGGAGTAGCAACTGGAGCCAATGTTGGGACCTTGCCGGAGTCCAGCTGTGGCCCAGCCTGTCTCATGAGCCCAGCCAGGATTGACTCCAGCAACGCCTATTCCCTTGAGGCCCAGCTGGAGATGATGCCTCCTCAAGAGGAGGGAGCCAGGCTCTAGATCTGGTGTGCAGAGCCTTGCCCAGAGGCAGGCTGATTGCAACACGGCCTGGTGCTGTCTCTCCTCCGCCCGGTGCCCATTCCCAGAGCCGCAGGCCTGTGACCATTACATTGGTTCAAGACGGTATTGTTTGGGAGCCCTGTAGCGGATTTTATACCAAACGGAGAGAAATGCCCTGATAAGGTTTTGCTGTCCACTCCCATGCTTGGTCCCTTCAGGCTCCGGCACATCACCTGGGGGCAGGGGAGGAGCTCCTGGACCCAGGTTCTTTCCATGCGTGTCTGAGACTAACCTGCAGACTCACAGACAAGCTCAAGAAGCATCTGTCAGGAGACCAGGGAGCTATGTGAACATCCAGCAAATAGGATGATTTTGTATCTGTAGGCTGGTGGGGGCACAAGGAATCTAGAGTTCAATTTATCTACAAATTCTTTCAGTAAATAATTACTGAGTACCTGCTAGGCCTGCCACTGTACTAGCTCCTGAAGTTACAGGTAAGAAAGTGCTATAAATAACTAACTCCAGGAGGAGGGAGAGGAGGAAGAGGAGGAGTTTAACTGCCCTTTGCTGTGTAACACTGTGGCACTGTGTTGGGTATTTAATACATATTATGATTAGTCTTCGATAAAGGTAGTGCTTGCCAAGTCATTATAAAGATAAGGAAAATCGAGCAGACAGATCGTAGGGCTAGTAAATGTCAGAGATAGAATTGCTAAGAACTGGAGAGCAGGATTCAGGTAGACGCTTCTATGTTCGATCAGATGGTAGATGTGAACAGAGTGTAAGATTTTGCACATAAATGTGTTCCATATAGTTTTCCCTTATTATTTTTTCAAACAGAAAGGAAGCAGAATCATACAAAGTATCAGACTATTGAGCTTTTCTTAGTAGCCGGAAATAGCAATTCTTACCGAGTGGTGGTGGCTGAGAGATGCCTGGGACTTCACCTTGACCTTCTGAGAGGGCCCTGGGCCTGTTGCCCTCAGATTTACTCTTTGGGGTGGGCTGTGTGTGTGTGTGTGTGTGTGTGTATGTGTGTGAGTGTGTGTGTGTGTGTGTGTGTGTGTGAAAGAGAGAGAGAATATGTGTGTGAGTGTGTGGGGGGAGGGTGTGTGTGTGTAAATGGGTGTGTTTGTGTGAGTTTGTGTATATGAGTGTGTGTGGGGAGGGTGTGAGTGTGTGTTTGTGAGTGTGTGAATGTTTGTGTGTATGAGTGTGTGTGGGGAGGGTGTGAGTGTGTATGTATGTGTATGTATGTATGTGTATGTATGTGTATGTGAGTGTGTGTGTGTATGTGTGTGTGTGAGTGTGTGTATGGGGGTGTATGTGTGACAATCCAGCCACAACCAGCACAGCCAACGTTGTATGTTCAATACACATTCACAAGATTTCATTTCACCAATAAGTGGTAAACATGTTTATCATTTTCAGGAATGCCTTTCTTTAAGAAAAAAAAAAAAAAAAAAGTAGTTATTTATTCAAATAAAATCATCCTCCAAGTTGTGAAGTTTCCTGCATATGTTTATGTTTTTAAGATGATCAAGATTAATATGAAACACTTTTTAGAAAGAGTGCAGGAATAAGGAGAAACTGAAACTTAAAGTGTTAGAAGTTCATTGGTGCTCACTCTGGGAGACATAATGTCTTTGACAAGATAATATAAGCCAATAGGAGAATGGCTAATTCATATACAACCTTTTAGAAATGCAGTTATTTTATTGCATGAGGCACATCTGTGTGTGCATTCTAGACAGACTTGATCTTGTCAGGGGAAAAAGAAAATGTGCCTTTACCAATAGGCACTACTCTATTATTTCCCACAAAGATAAGATAAACGAAGTCGATGACCTTAAAGTAAGATGTGTAAATATTTCACTTAAAATTTGAGATTGTGAAGAAAATATGCCACCGCGCTAAATAAGCTGAAGCTCAGTAACGTCTAATCCTAAAAAAGAGACAAGACACGTTCTGGCACTAGCTTATTGCGGCAATGATAGGCTGGGTATGAACTCTGCCTCCAAATTATTTGCTCTTCAAGAAAAATCCATCCCTCTAATGCTATTATTAGAATGCGCTAGACAAATACATGCAATTTCATGTAATTTTGTCTAGGCAAATCAGCCGAGTTCTGTGCTGTCATTTTCCCCAGGCAGGGCTGATGCCATTACCGTATGACTGCAGCTAGCAAACAGTTCTGCAGGCATCTCCTGTCTTCACAGAATCTCTCCCCCACAGGCCAGCGCTGTCCCAATGCATTCCAGAGGAGCAACATTCAAAGGAATGGCTCTGTACTACCGCCACCCACTTCCTCCTCCTCCCCAAAATTCAGGCTTATAAGGGAAATGCAGGGCTTTCTGGCAAGAACTTAAAGATATCTGATTTAAGAGCTCAATTCCAGGATGTGGAACAGAGCAGAGCAGAACACTCGGGCTATGAAAGACAGCCAAGTGTTTTTATTGTAGACCCCACTCTACCATGCTATTAATTCATGCTTGATTATGCACCAGGCCCCAAATTCCATTTCTCAGCATAATGGCAGCCCCCAACAAAAGCCCAGCGAGGGATCCATTCCTCTCCCCTCAACACATACCCTCAGCTCCTATTAATGATAATGTAACATTGTGATAGGGACAATATTCACAAATTCAAAGGACAACCGCTGCCACTTCCAGAGCTTTTCCATTTCCAAACATTAGTTTTATACAAAGTATGGTCATTTGGGCAAAAGGAAAAATTATTCTCTCTCTAACTCTCTGCCTACACAGAAAAGGGAAAAAATGTATTGTATTATAATTATAATCTGAATAATGTTAAGCCCAGCTTCTGTTATAGATACATTTGGGTTTTATATCTTTATAAAATGACACCATTGATTTACTTATCCTTCTTGTCTTAGCTGGGCTGCTCTAATGAAATATGGACTGAGTGGCTTGTCAACAGCAGACATTTAATCCTCACAATTCTGGAGGCTGGAAGGCTGCCATCTGGCTACCAGCAAGGTCCAGTTCCAGGGATACAGAAAGCCAACTTCTTGTTATATCCTCAGGTGACAGAAAGAGGACAGGTAAGCTCCCTGGCCTCTCCTTCTAAGGGTGAAAGCACAGTCACGAGGGCCCACCTCATTACCTAATTACCCATAAGGCCTCACTTTCAAATACCATCATCACATTGGAGATTAGATGACAACATACAAAATGTAGAGGCACACACACATTCAGTGCATAACACTCCTCTAGAGAGCACAAGGCCCGATGGAGCCCACCACTCTACAGGATTCCTAGGCTCCATACAATCCATTTGCTAGACTGTAAGGTCAAAGAAGGCAGGGCCCATGTCTGTCTCAGTCACCATAGTAATGTGGTTGACCCTTTGAGATCTGTATGCCCTCAGATCCATTCTTTGGGGTGTGTGTGTGTGTGTGTGTGTGTGCCCACACATGTGCCTGCATATGTAAGAAGGGTATGAGGTGGGTCCAGATACCAGGTTGTGCCTCACTGGCACTGCCATGGGTGAACCTGAGAGGGGGAGGTGAAGGATGGAGAAAAGACAGACAAGAGAATAAAGCTAGGTGCTAGGTGGGATGTTGCCCTCTCTGATGGAGAGACAGCGCCACAGCCTGCAAGCTGAGTCTTTATTATATAACCATATTCCATGAAGCAAAGTAAGGGCATGGTCAAGATGTTTACAACTTTCTCGCAGGTTTTGAACCTACTCAATTACATGCACCTGATCAAGCTTTGTTTACTAGCTGCACCTCCCACAGCCTGTATCACTTAGCCACGTGGGACCACAGGTTTGGACCATAGGTTCCAGCTTACAAATGTAGCCTTTGGCCATAATTGTGCTGGGACTTGCACATGGCTTTGCCATGAGAGGATCTCATTAGTCCCAGGCTTGAACTTGCCCAAATGGTGGGGCCACTCTCCAAACTAGGAGGTTCTAGCCATCCTTCTGCCTGCCCAGAGCAACACCTGTGTCAGTGACTGACTCTCTTCCATGGCTCCAGCTCCACCAGACAGAGCCCCTGAGTTTAATGTAGAGGAAGGGATTCCAAGGTTTAGGGAGGCTGCAGTATTGCCGTGAATTTATCATTTAAGATCTGCTCACCCACCTTGGGAGGATCCAAAAGACACACTTTCTACCAGGACTGTGGGAAATAAGAGCTCTGTGATTGCCCTTCTCTGTAGTCCAGACCAGACCTTGCAGTCACTGAATGGGGACACCTAGATGAATGGGAGTAATTGGATGCCAGCATGGCCGGGGCCACGTGGCCTCATTTAGCTTCCAAGGGCAAGGTGGACGCTGATTGTAATGGAAAGGGCGGCAATCAGAATATGCTGACTCGCATAGACCTCTGGCATGGGCTAGTTGATTGTGATGTTCCTAGAACTGAAACAGATAAGAAACTAACTGAATTCTGAATTAATCTGTATAAGCAGGAAAGTTCTAGGAGACGTGAACAAAAGTTGAACTTGAATCATAAAATCTGAGTCACAGCCCCTCGATGAACTCGCAGACTCGAGCCAGTTTATAAACTCAGGATCTGTGAGTGAAGAGGAGGCCGAATCCCCTTGAGGAAGACCCCCAGTCACTACAAACATTGTGAGCAGGGATTTAAGATGGCCACAGCCACTTTGGCTCCTCATGACTCCCATCAAAAGGCAAAGATGGGAGCTATGGTGTTGGCTGGAGTGACTGGTTCTGATATCAAGGGGAAATCAGACTGCTACTCCACGTGGAGATAAGGAAGAGTGTGTCTGGAATATAGGAGATTCTTAGAGTATCTCTAGTATTATTCAGCCCTGTGATTTAGGTTAATGGAAAACTACAACAACCCAATCCAGACAGAACTACTTATGGCCCACACCTTTTAGTGATGAAGGGTTGGGTCTCACACACACACACACACACACACACACACACACACACACACATCTCCTCACTCCTCAGGTAAAGATCCAAGACCGGCCAAGCTCTTGCTTAAGGCAAAGAGAATACAAAATGAATAGTGGAAATTTCAAACAGCAGATATGACCTCATGGCCAGTTATAGAAAAATGATGGAATGATGACAGCAATTCATGTAATTGTCATGAATATTTTCTCCATATTTTGTTATGAATACATCTCTGTGTATACCTTTTTCTTTCTTTTTTCATTTCCTTATCATGCAACATAAGATGTGATGATTTTATATCATATTGAAGCATTGCTAACTTTACATTATAGTTTTTAAGCTATGGGCTATCAAGGAGAAGAATAAACATCACTCATGGTTTCTATCTGCAGGATAGTTGTTTCATGTCAGGTGACATTATTATCATCTTTATTTGGAGATTAAATATGGTTTAAGGAGATGTTTATGGTTGACAAAGGATAGATTTGTGGTGGTTAATTTTATGAGTTAACTTGACTAGGCAAAGGGTGCCCGGATACCTGGCTAAACATTACTTCTGGGTCTGCCTGTGAGAGGTTTTCCAGAAGAGATTAGCATTTGAATAAAGTAGCTTGTCCTCCCAAAAGTGGGTGGGCCTCATCCAATCCACTGAAGATCTGAACAGAACAAAAAGGAGGAGGAAGGGAGCATGCTTCTTCTCTGCCTGGCTATTGAACTAGGACATTGGTCTCCTGCCCTAGGACTTGCACCATCATCCCTCTCGCTCTCAGGCCTTCAGACTTGGACTGCAACTTCCATCATCAGTTCTCCTAAAGATCCCAGGCTTTTGGCCTTGAGCTGGAACTAAGTCCTGTCTTAGGTCTCCAGCTTGCAGACAGCAGAGGGTGGGACTTCTCAGCCTCCATAACTTATGTATCTCCTATGGGTTCTGTTTCTCTGGAGAAATCCTGATTCAGAAATTCAGGAGTAATCTGAATCTTAGAAAGCCCTCCATGTGGTATAGGTGCAAGCTGAGTTTGAGAACTATGTCCTATAGGCCTCAGGGCCCTCACTCCCATGCTGAAGAGCTCTAAGCCCCAGACCTATTGGTGCACTTGCAGGAGGTCCCAATGTTCCTTAAATGAAACCACCCAGTTTCTTATCCACACCAATTAATAAGGCAAAGAAAATACTATACCATATTGATGAAACTTATTAAGTAAGAATTCTCCTTTACAAACTCCAATTAATTCTTCCCAACTATCAGCTGAACTTCAATTGAATAGCTTTTCATTTTGACCTGAAATTATCTTTTCAGACAGGCTAATTTAGCTATGTTGACAATATTCAGAATTTAGGATCCTTCACTTAGATTAAAGTATATTCCCACATCCTAAATTCATAATTAACAGTAGAAATTTTTAATGGGGTTGCATTCATGAATCTAACATGTTCATTGAGCTCCCTACTGGAGTCTTGGCCTTGAGTGTACAGTGGTGAATATGGCATTTTTTCAAGTTCCTGAGCTTGTTAGACTCTATCAGGTCACAAAGAATAAGAGATAGGTTCTTTTAGATAAAAATCAGGTTTGTTAAGTTACTCTGGGTTTATCATGAAGACGCAGAAAATTTTAAAAAACATGGAAAAATCAAAAGCCACGGAGAGCTGTCTCGTTGAGAAATTAAACAACAGTACCTCATCATTGCGAATCCTCTACCCTAGATGTAGAAGTTGTCTGAAGATAATCAAATTAGCAGTTTTACAGGTTAAAAAAAATTGAGGTTGTCTTCCTAGATACTCATTATTTATGGTTGATTTTGGCTAAGCTACTGGCCGGCAAACTCGTTAGTCAACAGAGCCAAATATCAACAGTACAACGATTGAAATTTCTTTTGAGAGCCAAATTTTTAAAACTTAAACTTCTTCTAATGCCACTTCTTCAAAATAGACTCTCCCAGGCTGTGGTATTTTGTGGAAGAGCCACACTCAAGGGGCCAAAGAGCCGCATGTGGCTCGAGAGCCCCAGTTTGCTGACCACTGCTCTAGCACAATTTAGACAAGAAATTGGGATCAAATAATATGTGCTTGGCAACTCAGGGAGGAAGAGCTGTCTTGGAGCTCGGAGTGGGTCAGGTACAGAACACTCTCAATGGCAAGCACTATCTCAGTCCAATGTCATCTGCTCTGAAACCAGAAGGATTCCTCTGGAAATGTTTCATTTGGCTTTATCAAACGCCTTGCCTGCCCTGGGGCAGCACACCTGTGCACAGATAGGGATTTAGGCATTAGGAAGGCCGAGGAGAAAGGGTTACATAGGATGGGAGAGAAAAATGTTGGCATGTTGGGGATTGGCTGGCCTGAATAGTTCCATTAGACAGGACTTTTCACACGCTACACACATCAAATTATTCCTCCTGCTTTCGCAACACTGGTCCAGTCTTGCACCGCCTTACAGATCAGCCTAAGGGCCTATCAACCCCGAAAATCCTATTACAGATCTCATGTCCACTGAAATAAAAGGACACAGAAAAGAACTTTCACTGTCCAGGAGGAAAGGTAATTCTCGATGTCCTCATTTTGACTGGATCACAGTATTTGCTCCAGGGGCAATAGGAAATCTCTTAGAGACCTAATAAGCAAGGGGGATTTTGATGAAGAATTTTCTGAGTCACAGCAGTGGTATGCAGAAGGCCCACTCTGGCCTTTCTGGGGGCATTATTGAACAGCTGCTCTTTATTCCATAGCTCAACAATACTCTATCTGCCATGAATTTCATGGGGCTTTAGGCAAAATCCTACAGCTATTCGTAATCTGCGCGCTGGAAGTTACCATGACACGCTCACTCTCCCATTCAGGCACCACAGTTCCCACTCTGGGGTTTTCTACTCTTGAAACACCAAAGCTCTGCTATTAGGTAAACAAGGAGCAGCTGTGGTAATCAGGCCATAATTAAAACAAAGTCATAAAGCTAGCTACCATGCTCTGCCACCCTCATTTTGGTTTGCTGCGTAAAACTGCCTTATCTTGAGAGCATTCATTTAGCATAATCACTTCCTGTTTCTGAGATGAAATTTGCACTCAGAAAAGATTATAATGGTGCTCTCTCTCTCTTCCATTTACCAGGTGACATCACAGTCCAATGCTATTTCCAGAAAGAAGCATTCAATAAAGTGGAATGTTTCACATCGTCACGAAAATATCTTAAGGGCTTTCTTCATGGGCTGCCCATTAACATCCCTGAGTCTGTTCTTTACAACCCTGAAAACTAAAAGCTAAGTATAGAATTACTACAATTTTTGCCCCAGTGGTCAGAGTTTCCTGGTAAACAGAATGTGTGTGCTACTTTTCCAGTACCAAAGGGGGGCGGGGGGGAATCTAAGTGCCTCCAGATCCAATTTCAGCAAATTCCAATTCTCACTGTCCAAAGTGAAAGAAAACATCTCTATTGATTTCTGACATAAACAACTGGATCAAAAGAGCTTGCTGTTTTTGTCTGAGATCCCACTCTCTCTTTATGCTATGCCTCCTTTGTTTTACTTGCCTTTGATTGATTTGTTATAGGATGAAATCACCCTTCCACCATTTGTTCTGAACAAATTTTCCCCCTGTAGGATTTGTGGGCCATAAGGAAGTGTAATCATGTGATCAGATGATGTGTGGGTGAAGTCTGAATTGGCAATGACATTGTCCAGATGTTCTCATGAGTTCTTGGCACTGGCTGCTGACTTAGTGGCCAGAGCACTGGTTTTGGTTCATTGCTTCAATTTTTGATGGGCTGGATTCTGTGTTTGGTGATGATGCAGCTGGCAGCCTAGTCATCAAATGCAGGAAAAACTGTGGGAACCACACAGTAGAATTCTCCTATTTCACGGTGAATAAAGCTTTCAGAGAACTTTTTACAAGCCTGAGTTGTCTCCTAGGTATTTATTTGTACATTCCTTCATTCACTCATTCATTCTTTTTATAAATTAAGATAAAATTTGCACACTAACATTTTTACTCTTTTAAAGTATACAATCCAGTGATTTTTAGTTTATTCACAGAGTTGCACAACTATCACCACTATCTAATTCTAGAATATTTAAATCACCCCAATAAGAAACCCACACCCATTGGCAGTCACTCCCCATTCCCCCACCTCCAAATTCCTGGCAATTGTTTATCTACGTTCCATCTGTATGGACTTGCCTATTCCAGACTTTTCTTATAAATAGAATCATACAATATTTCTTTTGTGTATAGATTCTTTCATTAACCATAATGTTTTTAAGGCTCATCCTTGTTGTAGCATGTATCAATACTTTCTTCTTTTTTATGATTGAATAATATTTGATTATATGTTGATACCATATTTTCTTTATCCATTCATTAATTGATAGACATTTGGGTTGTTTCCTCTTTTGGAATATTCATGTGCAAATTTTATGTGAGTTGATGTTTTCAAATCTCTTGGGCATCCATCTAGGAGTGGAATTGTTGGTTATATGGTAACCCCCATCTAACACTCTGAGAAACTACAAAACTACTTTTCAAAAGAGCTGTACCATTTTACATTTTTATCAGAAATGTACAACAGTTACAACTTCTCCACATTCTTGTCAACACTTGTTATTATATGTCATTTTTACTGCAGTCATTCTAGAGAGTGGTAAGTGATATTTCATTAGGATTTTGTTTTTCATCTTCTTAATGACCAATAAGTCTTTTCATGTGCTTATTGGCCTTTTCCATATCTTCTTTAGAGAAATGTATATTTATATCCTTTATTCATTTTAATTGGATTATTTGTCTTTTATTGCTAAGTTGTAGGAGTCCTCTAAATATCCTAAATATATAGGTATGTTCTAGATACCTTACAATAAATATTATTTGTAATTATCTATCCTATGGATTTCCTTTCCACTCTCTTGATTGTCCTTTGAAACACAAAAGCTCAAAATTCTAATTAAGTTCAATTTATCTATAGTTCCTTTTGTTGCTTGTGCCATTTATTTTTTTTCTACTCCCCCCTCTCCCCCCGCCTTACACTGATCCAAAATAAAAAGGTGAAATAAGTTACAGTTTCTGCCTTCTAGTCAATCAGATTCTTTCATGAAGAAAAGAGACACATAAACAGACGTATTGAGGAGTTTCATACTCTGGAGGAACTCACCCTCTAATTCCTTCAGGTGTCAACCATAAACAAAAAGCCTACCAGATGTTCCATCAGCAAAAAGTATTTATACAGGAAAAAGAAAAGATTTCATCTGATACTTGCAGCCATGGCGAGCCATGTGCACGTTGCCGAGACAAAGAGAAGGAATGAGGGGAAGAGAAATGAAAGGAAGGGGCTGTCATAACCACAGACTTCTTCCTGTGAGGATTTTGTGACCAACATAGGGTGTGAGAGCTCCTCCTTCAGGCCTCTCCCCCCAATACCCCCAATTTCTATTTTGGTTAAGGTCTCTGGCATACATTTTGACACAGGTTTTTGCTCAAATGTCACCTCATCAAAGAAATACTTACTGACAAGCTGGTTTACAGAGCACTTTCTGTTACAGTCTCCCAACCCTATACTATGGCCTCTTATCATTTCCTGGTTTTATTCCTCTCCCACCAGAATGTTAGTTCCATAGAAACAGGAAGTTTGTCTTAACTGCTGAGTTCCAAGAATCTGCAACAGTACCTTGCACCTAATAGATGCCCAATAAATACTGGTAAAAAAACAAACAAACAAACAAACAAACAAAAAACAAACAACAACAACAAAACAGATGTTACTATCATAGATATAGAGAGGGATCAATTCTACTAAGGAAAGGGTTACAGAAAACCCTTTACAAAGTGAGGGAGGCTTGAGCAGAGTCTTGAGAGAGAAGTTGGTAGAGATGTGGTAGAAAATAAACAAATTAAGAAAGAGAATTCAAGTAGAGGAGATGCATAGACAAAGTTCCACAGACATTTTGTTAGGACATAGGGATTGACTAAAGAGCCCACTTGGGTGCCAGCCTCATTCTCCTGGGTGCTCTAGGGGAATGAAGTGAGGGAAAGACTCCTGGAGGGTCAACAGGAGTCTGGCAGCCTGATCCTTACTTTGTCACTAGTTGGTTATTGGCCATGGGCAAGGCCCTATAATGTTCAGGCCTCCGGAGTGGCTAAAATTAAAAAGACTGACAGTAACAGCTTTGGAGAGGCTGTGGGACAATTGGAACTCTCATATATTATGTATAGGAATGTAAGTTGGCAAGGCCACCTTGGAAAATATTTGATGGTACACATGTCTAAAGCTATACCTGTGTCTGCACTGTGAATCAACAATTCCACTCCTAGGTGCAAGCCCAAGAAGAAAAATGCATGAAAATGTCTACAAAAAGTCAAGCATAGGTATACCAATAGCAGCTTTACTCGTAATAGCTAAAAATTCTAACAACCTAAGGTTCTTCAATGTGAGAATGGATAAATGAATTGGGATATGGTCATTATGATGATCTTTTCTCATGCCTATTAGCTATTTGGACATTCTTTTTTGGGGGTGGCAGGAGAAATGCCTATTCAACTCTCTTTCCCACTTTAAATTGAGTTGTTTTGTTTTTGCTTTTTATTACGGATTTGTAAAAGATTTTTATTCTGGATGAGAATCTTTGTCATTAATATATGCTAATTTATATTGATTATGTATAACTGTATATATTATATATGCCTATTTGTATATAATTAAATATGTATATCAATATATTTGTTATATATTTATAAATCACAAATATCATGAATAGTAGCTATTAATTTTAATAAAGTCCAATTTATTTCTTTTTTTAATCATTAGTGCTTTCTGTGTCCTGTTTGAGAAACCTTGGATTATTACAACTTTATAAACATATTCCTCCTTTCTCTCTTCTAAAACCTTTATTATTTTAATTTTCACAATTAGGTTTATGATCCATCTTGAATTAATTTTAGCATGTGGTGTGAAGTAGAGGTCCAACTTCACTTTTTTTCCATATGGATATCCAGTTTCTCCAGCACCATTTATTAAAATGTACATTCTTTCTTCATGGGACTTCTATGATGTCCTTGTCATTAATCAGGTTACTGTACATATGTGGATTTATTTCTGATTTCTTTCCTGTCCCATTGGTCTCTTTGTCTATCCTTATACCAATACCATCGTGTCTTATAATCTTGTAGTACAAGACTTCCAACTTTTTCTTCTTCAAATTGTCTTGTCTTTTCTAGGCTTTTTACATTTTCATATACATTTTAGAATCAACCTGTCAATTTACATTCATATGCCCACACACACACACACACACACACACACACACACGAAGGATTATAATTGTGATTGCAGTGAATCTATAGATCAGTCTGGGGGAGAATTGACATTTTAACAATCTTGAGTTGTCCAAACTATAAACTTAGAAAACCTCTCCACTTATTTGTCTTCTTTAATTTTTGTCTCAATATTTTGTAGTTTTTAGCAATAATTGAAAGATGAAATAAGAAATACAATTTAGAGTAGCATCAGAAAACCCAACACCAATGGTTTATTGTGTATCACCCCAGCAGATACTGCCTTCCCTATGCACCTCTGTTTTGGTAGGATTTGTGGACCTCATCTGTCAATGCATCGTGTATAGATATGTTAATTTTTGATTATTTTATTGATAAACATTGTATCTGATTTACAGTTATTTGCTCTTCTTTGGAGTATTGGCACCTTATGTAAATCTAGTTTAAAAGAGCATCTCTTCTTAGAAAATTAAAAGAGGGTGAGAAATAATGGAATTGTTGCTCTGTTTATGATTTCTTTTTCTACTAGGAATTTTAAGTTCTTGGATCTGGGCCCCTTTACTCTTCCACATAGTAACTTTAATACTGCCAGATTTCTGGGTCACTATTATTTATTATTCATTTGTTTCTTATTATATATAATGTTTTAAACACATATTATTGTTAAAGCACTCTTACTTTAAGTATTATTATCCCAATACCTAAAACAATTCTATGACAATGATAGAGCAAATAGTATGCCTGTTTTTCAGAAGATGAAACTGAGAGGTTTAGTACTTGTCCACGCTGAACCAGTTGACTAGTGAAATACTTAGAACTTGTCACCAGTTCTCCTGGTAGCAGTAGATTCTACAATAGTAAAAGTGCCTTTTTTGTTTGTTTGTTTGTTTGTTTTTAGAATATAGCAGAGAGAAAAAGGCTAATTGCCTCAACACTAGCTTCACTTTAAAACCCACAGCCTCATTTAGAACTGACGACACAAGTGCAGAAAATTCGGTCTTGAAAGGAAGCTGCTGTTATGGAGGAGTCCAGCTCCTTCTAATTGGTATAAATTAATGAGATAAAGCTACTTTAAAACTGCTTTGCGATTCAGTGCAAGTAGGTCCACTTTGAAATTCCTTTTTATCCTTAAAAGAGTGGCACAAAAAATCCAGTGCTGACAAAGTCATAGAGAAACGAGTCCACTCACAGCCAGCAGCTGGCATCTTCGCTGTTGTCCTCACGGGATGTAGTCTGGCGGTAATAACCCAAGGAGCCCTAAAGACATTCCTATCTTTTAAATAATACCCCAGAATATTTATCCTGAAGCCATGATTCCATTAGTACTGACAGATATATTTATATATATAATTTCAGAGAGGAAGGGAGAGGAGAGTGGGATAGAACAGCAGTGATGAGAGAGTATCATTGATCGGCTGCATCCTGCATGCCCCACACCAGTATTCAAGCCCTCAGCCTGGGCATGTGGCCAGATAGGGAATCAAACCGTGACTTCCTGGTTCATAGGTCGACACTCAACCACTGAGCCACGTCGGCTGGGAAATAATGATTTTTAAAAGTCAAAACTGAGTCCTTTATTAAAAATATTACAACTAACTGCAATTGTGAGACATCAACAAATGTATATTCAGCGTCAAGAAACAATAATGTATAGGCTCAAGGGCCTTTCTTCTGTAGACTTCAAAAGTAACCAATCCTTCCATGTTGCCATCTGGTTTCACTTCCTGAGCTCAAATCTGAATGCACCGAGGCTCCGCTGTGGGCCGGAAGCTCTCGGGGTCTGCACCTGGGCCGGCCCAGGAAGTGATGAAGCATCGTGATGCGACTGGAGCCCTGGGCTTGGACATGCTGCTCCGCCCCTTCACAGGCCCAACTCTCTAACTTTCTGCTTCCTCTAGTCTGCTGCCCGCTTTCCCCCAGTTATCCGTGGCTCTTGTATATTGTTGATTCTCCCCTCTCTTGCTTTCCGGCCAGATTGCCAGGGTCCCAGGCTGCCATGAGAGAGGGAACCCTTCAATGTTTTGGCCAGAGCCTCTTAGGAACCCCACTCAGAGAACAGCTTGCCCAGCTGACTGGGAGCTCTCAGCAGCACAGGGGGAGGGAGAATTATTCCAGGCCTTCCCTAGCTCCGGCCTGACTTATAGAATGTCTTACACAGGAAAAGAAAGCAGCATTAGAGAGAATAAACTGGTGAATATAATAGAATCAGGGGCATAGAATGGGAATGGATTGATACCTCTGTGGGGGGTATGGGAAGAGACTGGATAAAAATCATACACCTATGGATGAGGACAACGGGGGGGATGGAGGAAGGTAAGGGCAGAAGGAGGATGGAAACCGGGTGGAGGGGAGCTCTGGGGGGAAAAAAGGAGAAACAATTGTAATAATCTAGACAATAAAGATTTATTTAAAAAATAAAAAGCAGTAAGCGAGGGAGGAAGAGAGCTGACTTGGGTTTCAGGTACATGCCTACATTGGGTTAGGACAGCGTGTGAGTATTTCCCTGGACCTATACACCGAGGGCACTCACACACAGTTAAGCAAAGAGGTAGCTTGCCCCAAGGTCTCAGGGTTGGGTGATGAGTGCATGGTTGGTTCTCACTTAGCACTTATTTCTCGTGATTCTTCCGTCTCAAAGCTGCATTGTAGTGTTCACTCTCCCACGGCCTGCTTGTATTTCTCTGCTGATGGCCTCCCTTTGCAATCACACTCCTGGAATTCCGTCTGCCTGGGAGGATTAAGCAAAGAAACACATAACCCTGTGCTGAGCTCATTTTACCATATGCTGCCTGAGAGCCTGGAGGCAGGGAGCTTTCAAAAGACTCCACCTGAATTCTGCGGCTACAGAATGCCTCGGAGCCAGAGGTGAGGGGCCCAGCGCCCGGTTCTAAGCCGCAATCAATCACGTTTCGCTCTCCGGAGGGGCCGGTGTGTTTCACTCGGAGCCACACGGGCCTCCGGGGGCACGGCTGCTCCATAGACTTTCCGAGAAGCTCATTGTTTCCCGGGGGTTTAATAACCACACGGAGGCAAAAGGCCTTTCACAGGATCCTGTGACCCCTCTTAAAGCCCGGGCTCCATTTCCGAGGTAATGAAAGGGATATGAAAGGGATTTTTCTCCAGGACTAAGCCCTGCGAGAAGCAGGTAGTCCCTTTATTCTTCGTGTCTCACTCCTTTCTGTGGGCACAGGGTATTCTGGGGGCGCTCTGAGCCCCACCACGTTGCATCTGTGTGTCGATTGCAGTTTGTGGGTAATCTGTGAAGAAAAAGACAGCTTTAAGCTCTTGTTCCGCATCTGCTGGGCCTCGGGTGGGAGGCAGGAGAAAGGGAGAGCACCCAGCACTTGGGAGCGTGCCTCATTGACTCTGCAGACGTGTGAGGCACTGGCTGTGCTGTTTGCTCAGGGAACTGGGAAAAATCTAGACGCCTGAGATGGGATGCATTTAAATGGGGGCTTGTCCTGGCACTTTTTTCATCGTTAACTTTGCATGTCCAGAGAGAGCTGGGCACCGAGAAGAACATACAACACATGCTTCCGTCCTCTTCAGACGCTCACCCAGGGAAAAGCAATGTGGCAGAGGGCTGTGTGTACAACCTGTTTATGTACAATACACACTCTGAGCCGGGGAGGGTTACATACAGTTTGTGGAGAAGGAAAAGGAAGGTGGGGGCGAGGGCAGCCGAGACTCTAGGGATAAGGTCCAACACCATCCATCCCTCTGGCTGGCCCACCGTGAATCCACTGAGGGTAGATTTCAGGGAGAGGAAGAGCAGGGAGATGAAGGGTAAGAGAAGCCAGAGCGGAGAAGAATGACACAGCGTGTGCCCAGGTGGGCACGTGGGCCCACTCTGACAGAAGCAGACCTGAGTGTCTTTGGTTTGCTGGGCTGGGTGTGTTTGACAAGTTTAGCCTGTGAATGCCTCGAGGCGGGAAGAACTGCCAAGGTCATGACCATCTCCATCTGTTCAGTTGTCTCCTACCCGTGGTAGGTCACGGGCATTCCCGGCCTGGCCTCGGGTGGCACTGAGTTGGCGGCTCGGTCAGAGCTCCACTTCGCAGGGAGGAAGTCAGGGCCTGCGGGAGGCAAGGGGCAACCTTACCCAGGCCTCACAGCGGGTGGTCACAGACCATTGCTCCCTAGTGCCCAGCTCAAAAAATAACAGAGCGCCATTCTGTTTTGAGTCAGTCCACGTGCTGAGAGCTTTCTGTGTGGCAAGCGGCTACAATGTTTGGGCAGGTTCAAGCCTCAAATTTATGAGAGTACACAGTCTTCTCATGGCAAAGCCACGTGCAAGTCCCAGCGTGGAGGGCAGAGCCCTCCCAGCACAATAATAGTCAACAGCTAGAGGTCTAAGCTTGAACCTATGGTTGGAACACATGGCCCCCTGTGCCTGAGTGATATAGGTTGCAAGTAAACAAAGCTTGATTAGGTGCATGTAATTAAGTAGGATCAAAACCCCTGAGAATGTTGTGAACATCTTGACCACGCCCTTCCTTTGGCATCTGCTATAAAATTCACGGCTTGTAGTCCCTGGCACTGTCTCTCTCCACAAGAGAGGGCAGCCTCCCACCGAGACCCAGCTTTCTTCTCTTGTCCTCTTTCCTAACCCTTCACTGCCCCCTCTCAGGGTCACTGAACCTGGCTGAGCTGGCACGCCACATAAGACTCCCAGTGTGGGGCTGAGTATGCCCCGGCGGTGCCAGGCGCCACATTTCAATATGTCATTTTAGCTCATTCTCACAACAACTTTAGGACATAGGCCCTGACAATGAATGATCTCCCTCTGGTAGACGGGGGAGCTGGATCCAGAGGGCGAAGGAAAGCCAGCCCTCGGTGATGCAATCTGTGGAAGGCCTTTCGCCTCTGATTCCTTCTGCTTGGCGTGTAGGCGGGGACTCTGGTTTGCTGCTGGTTTTGGGTGGGGGGGGGGGATGTTTCTGAAGGAGCCGGATTAAACAACGTAGCTCAGATGAAAACCTCGGTGGAATAGTTGCTCAAATTGAAAAATTGAGTAAACGTTGCTGTCTTTGTTCAAATGGACGGTCAGAGCTATAAAATAGCCCAAATCTGTCTGATACTCTAAGCAGGTTATAAGCTTAAATTATAAACTTACTTGCTATAACTTAGAAAAGTGTTCCTTTTAACCTGTTGCTCTAGCCCTGGTTCTCACTTTGATTGCAATTAAGAAGTCTAGTTTGAATTTGACCTCTTGAAAAGCCGGAGGAGATGTGCATGACTACGGGGTTGGCCATCTTTTTTTTTTGTGATAGCACAAGCTGGTTTTAAATTTCACAGTGGAAACTGATGGGATAGTTTCAGGGTAATTTTTTAAAAGGGCTTTGTTGAATCAGTCATCAAATGAGTGTATAAATGGTTCTCACACTGTGCAACAGATGGGTCCTAAAAGGTTGTGATCGATTCCTGTTTTAGGGGCACAGAACCCAGTTACACAATGCAGTGCGAGAGCTGAGAAAGATTGTGTGCGATCAATGGATTTTTTTTTTCTTTTCTTTTTTTTTTTTTGAGAACAACCATTTTGAAACAAATGTCCATCCACCAACGCCCCTATTTTACCGGCTACAATTTGAGCAAAGTTCATTCCTTAAAGCACAATACAAAGACATTTTAAATAGTACGTTTCTTGGATGATGTTATCATACACAGAAAGTTGGCCCGCGCCTTGCTATTGTAGTGTGTGATATTTACAAGCGACTGCAGCACTGAGAGAAATGTGCATTTGGGATTGTTTCCTGGGTGGATAGATAATAGCCGAGCGGTATTGATTTCTGCTTGTCCGTTCCTTTTTCATTCCTTGCTCCATGCTTCCAAGGGGTCAGCCCCGAATCACTGAAGCCCTGGAGAATCTCGCACTTTCTCCCCTTTTCTGTGGGACAAGACAGTGCAGGGCGAGCACCTTGCAAGCCCCAGAACGCTTTCTTCCTTCAGTGCTTTGTGAAATGAAGAAAGCGTGTGCATTTCCTATGCAGAAGAGAAAGCTCCACCGAGATAGTTGGACTCACTCAGAAGCTGGGGAATCAGCATTTGGGATGAATTCCATCGTTTTGCCAGTTAGTGCTTTAACATGGGGTTAATGGAAACCCCCCCCACCCCCAAGCATCTCTGGCCCTTCTGTGGCCCTCACGTGTGTCCAGAGCCACTTAAGCCTGGGGTGTGAATTCTCGGAGGGCGAGGCCACGCCTCATTCTCCACATCTCTCAGCTCCCCTGTGCTAGCAGGCCCTGTCTCCGAGTGGGCACTGGATAGCTATTGGTTGAATGTCAAGTGGAATGACTCATAAGATACTCAAATGTTTAAATTCTCGGTGGGCCTGAAGCTGGGTTTCAACTGAAATGCAAATGCACCGTATAGAGCACATGTGTCAAACACAAGGCCCGCGGGCCAAATCCGTCCCGCCAGGCCTTGCAATGTGGCCCGCACCGCGCTGTCATCACTGCACTCCGCTGCGTTTCCATCACAATGACAGTTTATGACTGTTCAGTAAGCCGTTCGGCCCGCGATTTAGGCTGGATTTTAGATTTTGGCCCCTTCTCTGATTGAGTTCGACACACCTAGTATAGAGTGTTGAGTGGGAGAATCTGAGCCCTAAAGATCTAAGCATACCTCTCACTCACCCCATAGCCCCGCTGAAATAGTAGTGGCTTCCACTTCGCTCACACTGAGCTTTGAGCTGGACGGGGTCTTAGTGATCAGGGGTGGATGCGTGTCCTTTTACAGAGAAGGAAGCAGAGGCCCAGAGAAGCTGGCATGAGCAAAGGCGGCAGCTGGATGAAGCGGAGGCTGCCTCCCTGTCTCCCCGGGACAGCGCAGGAGTGGGGTGCTGTCAGCGGGGAGGAGACTGGTTCGCACCTGGAAGGGTGGGGTGTGCATGCAGAGAAGTTCAGGGAACTGTGGCAAGGGAGGTAGGGGTGTGGCTGCTGCTGGCAAATGGCATGAGAACGGGAGCCATAAACTGCAAGGCTCCGAACCCCCGGAGCACCTGCCCCCTGCTGGATGGGGAGCCGCTGTCCAAACGTGTCTGTGGGAATGGCGGCTGGGCGCTCCGGGCCAGGCTGTGGGTGCTCCTGGAAGTGGCTCTGGTGTTACCCGGCCATCACAGGTTCCTGTCCCTCTCCAGAGACCCTGCTGCCACTCTGGCTGCTGGAGGGAGGATGGTGGCCCTGGCGAGGCACCACGCTGAGCCCCCCTGGCTGAAGTGCCCCCTCTGCCCAGCTTCCTAGTGTAACTCTACCTTGCAGGCGACCTAATTGCACACACACACCACACCACATCGCACACCGCACACCACACACACACCACACACACCATACACACACACCATACACACACACACACACACACACACACACACTACACCATGCACACACACACACCACACACATCATACACACACACCACACCATACACACATACACCACACCACACACACACCATACCATACACACACATACCACACACACACACACCTCACACACACACACAACACACACACTCACACCATACACAGACACACACACACACACACTATGCACAAGTGAGATGACACAAACTAGGAAAGATCACCCCAGTTGGACACTGCGACCAGGGATGCATGGCACAGAACGCTACCTGTCAATGTCTCTGACATGTCCGTCCTTGTCACATCATTATAGAGATGCCAGCCAAAAAGAAGACGCTCTCTGAATTATTGAACTGACAGACTCAAGCCCAGCTGAATCCAGTCATGCTCTTTTATGGTCTTACTGCACTTCATGCGGTTTCCAAAGAGGGATGGCCCAGCCGTCTGCACCCTAGGGAGAGTGACTGAACAGGCAGGCACCCAGGGGACAGCCAGCCTGGGCAGTGCCGGGGGCTCTGTGGCTGCCGCAGCAGATCATGCACTGAGCGCGTCTGAGCAGTGCGATTGGCCAGACGTGGCTCTGCTGACCTGCCGGCTCTTCCACGTTGTGTGGACCCTTCTGCCAATTACTCCAGTGAGCACTGCCCAAACGACTCCTTTTTGAGGTGCTGATTTGCAATGTTTCTGGACGGCTTGTCTTCCCTGCCAGTCCCTGCCTCCATCCTGAATCAAGAGGGAAGAAGCCAAAACCAGAAACAGTGAAATGAGATGCACTTCTTGCCCTAAGGGAACCAAAAACTTGGTGTGGACACTCTTTTATTTTATTTATTTATTTTTTTTTAACAAACTCTATCATACAGATTCATTCTTTGACTCAAGGCATCCTGTTCTAGGAAGTGATCAATACAACCTAATGAGAAACACACCAATGTAGTACTAACAGGCCATTAAATAATAATGTGCGGATTAGGATTCTCATTGAGAATGGATACCAAAATTGCATTCAGTGAAATATAACAACATTGTTGCCTCTCCCAGGTTACATTTTGCACAAGAATTTGGAGCTTTCATATTAAATCTTAATGAGCATGCGTTCCCTCTTCCCTTCTTCGGACTCCTCTTTGCAAAGACAACACACCGTGGAGTCAAGGGCAGGACACTCCTTGCCAATATTACCCAGTAGCTTTCCTTCGAGGAAAGTAAACACACAGCACAGAGGCCAAAATCCTTTTTCATTGCGAGGCGCCCTTCTGATATTATGCTCTGATGAAATCCTTCCTCCGCCATCGACCTGACCCCCGGCGCTCTCGGGATGGCTCCTGGGCCTGCCTATTCCTCTGCAAGGCGGCTGGAATTGCGCCTGGAAAAAAGACATGTGGGCCGGCGTGAGGTTATAAAACCTGGCATGGAAAATCCACAGCTTCTTAGAAAAGCACTATTTGTTATAAATGTACCATTTTAAGGAAGATGGTTACCAAGCAACTTGATTTAAATTATGATGAGAAATGAGAGCAAATTCTTCCATTAGGTCTGTTTTTACTTAGGTCAAAAAGTGGTTTTTTGCCTGTGTTGATTCTGAATCTGTTTTCCTTTCTTTCTTTAAGGTGCCTATGCTGTGCTTCTCACTTTAACGTCGGGTACTGGGCCAGGTGGGCCCTGTGGGGCCAAAGGTGGAGTTGAATTCTCCTGTAGACCATGACCTTAAGGAGCTCAGTGTGTGTGTGTGTGTGTGTGTGGCGGGGGCGAGGCAGGGAGGAAGGGTGTGTGCCTTAGGTCTCTTGGGGGCAGTAACACACCCACGTTGCTGAACTGGGAAGCGGGGGTTTAATGTGAGTGACCCATCTAGCCTGCCCAAGTGTGGGAGCCTCATGAGCCTAATGGAGGTTGAGGCCGGATCTTGAAGGACAGGAGAAACCCTGGCCCCTGCTCCCAGGCTTTATGCTTCTCTCTGCTCCATTGCCCCATCATTCTTTTCTGCGAGGATTGGCTTTGTTTTCTGATTCTCTACGAATATGAAGTGAAAAGTTCCCCCTAGGGCTCTGAAAGTCTTTTTTCATTAGTGTGGTAATTTACCCCAAACACAACATTATTGCTTTAATCACGTTAAGATGTACAACTTGGAGGCGTTAATTACATTTGCAATGTTAGGCAACCCATCATCATTGGTGAGGTCCAGAGCTTCGTTATCACCTCAAACAGAAACACCCCGCCTGTGAAATCAGTCTCTCCCATTCCCCTCTATGCCGAGCCCCTGGCAGCCACAAGTCTCATTTTCTGTGTCCGTGGGTTTTTCTATTTGGGATATTTTACAGAGAGGGAGTCACACAATGTTTGGCCCTTTATGTCTGGCTTTTTCCCACGGAGCATAATGACATTCATCCTTGTGGTAACATGAACCAATACTTCATTTTTTTTAATATATATTTTATTGATTTTTTTACAGAGAGGAAGGGAGAGAGACAGAGAGCTAGAAACGTCAATGAGAAAACATTGACCAGCTGCCTCTTGCACACCCCCCACTGGGGATGTGCCCGCAACCAACGCACATGCCCCCGACCGGAATCGAACCCGGGACCCTTCACTCCGAAGACTGACGCTCTACCACTGAGCCAAACCGGTTTCGGCCCAATACTTCATTTTTTATAGTTAAATAATATCTATTGCATGGATATACCACATTTTGTTTATCTACCTGTTGATGGACGTGTGAGTTGTGTCCACCTTTTGCCTATTATTAATAATGTTGCTAGGGACAAGTTTTTTATTAAATACCCATTTTGAATTCTTTTGGATGTGTACCTAGGAGTGGAATTGCTGGTTCATATTTTAATTCCATATTTAACTTGAAGAACTACCAAACGTTTCCCCACAGCACCTGCACCATTTTACATGGCCGCCAGCAACGCCTGGGGGGTCCACTCTCCACATCCTTGCCAATGCTTACCATTTTCTTTTTTTTTTATGATGGCCATTCTAATGGGTGTGAAGTGGTATCTCATTGTGGTTTTGATTTTCATTTTCTAATCACGAATGATGTTTGAGCAACTACACTTGTGTGTGTGTGTGTGTGTGTATGTGTGTATGTGTTTGCCATTGGCTTATCTTCTTTGGAGAAATGTCAAAACATATTCTTGGCCCAATTTTTAATTGGGTTGTTTGTCTTTCTGTTGCTGAATTGTAAGTGTTCTTTACATATTAGGCATTTTAGGTCCTATATGGTTTGCAACCATTTTTTCCCATTCTGTGGGTTAACTTTTCATTTTCTGAATAATGTCCTTTGATTCTAGCTATTTTATTAATTCAGAAC
Organism: Pipistrellus kuhlii; assembly: GCF_014108245.1. Lineage (NCBI taxonomy): Eukaryota > Metazoa > Chordata > Mammalia > Chiroptera > Vespertilionidae > Pipistrellus > Pipistrellus kuhlii. Next base: position 11,884,236 of record NW_023425573.1, read on the forward strand.
TGGCAGAAACTCATTTGCTTCTGATTGCTGGGAAGGAAAGTTGACTTTGCCCCACCAGAGGCTGATGTCCACCTTAGACCCAATCTGCCAGAGGATGAGCTCACGTAGTACAAATAAGGCTTCTGAATCTACCTCTGTTGGTGGCAGAGCTGGCTCTCAGATGTGGCATAGAACAAAGATGCTGGAAGCCAAAGGCGTGATGGCAAATTACTCAGGTTTGGGGTTTTAACAAGTGATGAGGGCTGTTCATGGCAGAGATAATGAAGAGATGCTATGAGACTGCGAAGGAGACATGGGACATTCAATGAGGGGTCAAGAGAAAGCTCCCTGGAGGTGGCATTTAACTGGCTGGGGTGGAGAGAAGAGATTTGCTCACACTGTATGGAAGGAAAGGCATTGTGCAGGCCGAGGGGACCGTGGGCTTCAGAGCCCAAGTGGAGATGCGCAGATTTGCTGGGAAATCAGATTTCAGACATGTTGTAACGAACCCACAAGAGTTAGTGAAATTGTAAAGAGGAAGCAGAAATGAGAAACAAAGGGAGGCCAGACGAGGGGAGTCTTGGTGCGGAGTAGATAAATGGCTGTGAGGATGAGAGATGGGTTCATGGAGGAAGCCTACTTGATGAAGTTCGACTTTGGCCGTGAGGTCTTTCCTCTCTTAATCAATTCAGTTTATGTCTTTCCTGTTCGAGGAACTCTTCCCACACTTCCCAACCCCCATCAGCTCTCTTCCCTCTCCACCCACAGGATTCCTTTCTTTAAGATTCACCTGATAATTAGTCTGGAATTATTAATGCATCCTCACTCTATATTGCTATTCATTCTGCCATAGTGAGTCTTTCATTCTTGTCCCCCTTGCTGGGCTCTTACGGGGTCCAATGGCAGTTTTATTCCTGACTCAGTGTTTGGCATAGGATATATGCTCAATAACATTTTTTGATTTGGTGTGAATAAAAAATTCTAATGAAGATTGGAATAACTTTATAAGCTGCTCACGGGTATGCTTCTTTAAGCTTTTTTGTTCTGTGCCATTAATTTTTTTTCCTATGTATGTCTTGTATGAAATAGTCCTTGTGTTAGTATAGACAGGGCATGTTACCTATAGCATAGTATTTTCAACAAACCTGTTCATTCATTACCATTAATGATTTCTCTCCTAAGAGTATGAAGAGACTGGAGAGATATGACAATGAATGTCAATGCATATTCAAAAACAAAATAACATTTTCAATCTAAAAGATCATTAGTGATACAGTGATAAAAGTAAAACTTGAAACCTGAGACAGTGTATCATTACTGCTCTGAGAGGTCTAAGATAACAAATTGGAAATTTTTCCTAAAATAATTGCAGGAGAATGATTGTTATTACCTGCTTTTGTGGGTGAAACAAAGAAAATTGCTATTCTTCTTGAGGTAGGTGTAATTTGTGTTCATCTGGAAATTAATGATATTACAAGATATAATTGCAGAATGTCTTAATTTCACCACGTAATTATCTTCTTTCAGAAATATAGTATAATAGCATGGTGAAAAAAAATTTAATCTATGGGGTTCAAAACAAAGGATTTATTAAGATTTTTTTCCCTTATGAGAAGATAAACAATCCAAGAGCGCAAAACACACACAGAAGATGCTTTTGTTACAGAGCAAACAGCTCAAGAAAACAGAAATCAATCATAAAACGCCAAAACACATTACCGTGTTGCTGCAGCGTTTATCTCGGCTCGTCATCTACTGTTTATATGTTCACTTGGGCTCCGTGGCCAGCCTCAGAGGAATGATGGGAGAGGCAGAAGACAGGAACTAGAGACCAAAAGAATTACGGCCAGGTTTACGTCTCACCTGCGGTACTTACTCCCACCTTTAAATCCGAGCAGGAAGTGAGAGGCACTCTGGGCCTCCAAGGCCTCTGTTTTGGAGTCAGTGCTGGATAATAGCCTTTCCTCAGGCCTCACCTGAAGCATAAATGTTGGGAAGCTCTTAAGTTTCCAAGCCATGTCACTAAAAACGGGCATTTCAAGGCCCCGAGGTAGTTACTAGAAAGAGCACTGAGCAAGGCGTTAAAAGATCAAAGTGCCACTTTGAACAATCTACACTAATAAAAGAGAAACATGCAAATTGACTGTCATTTCACAATGCCCACCAACCAGGAGTGAGTATGCAAATTAACCCAACAAAGATGATGGTGGCCCCACCCCCCAGCTACAGGAGCAGCAATCTGGCTGCAGGTACGGAGCTGCTGGGCTGGGGGGGGGATGCCTGCTATGAGGGGGCCAAGGGGTGGGGCAGAGGAAGCTACAGGAGCAGCGATCTGGCTGGAGCAAAGACACAAGCCAGCGACCAGAGTAAAGGCCTGGGTCCCGGGTGCCGAAGGAAAACCGGTGCCAGCAGCCAGGGGTAGGAAGACCTATTGCACGAATCTTTGTGCAACAGGCCTCCAGTTTTATAAATAACTGAACGGTATGGAAAACCCAGGGACTGTCACCATGTCTTCACCTTTGAAATGAGAGGGATATGTCACGTAAGGATGGCAAGTGAGTTTGATCTCAACTGCTAACCTTCTGGCCTGTGGTGACCTCCTGACCACTGGTTGAGAAGGATTCTGAAGCTGGTCATGGGCTCAGGGGAAGACCTGTGCACACTGGGGGGCGGAGGGGCAATAGCCACATGCGTGCCGCGTACTGGTCAGTTCTGAAACGCTAGTCCTCAGGGGCATGTCTGGGAAGACTACCTTGCATGTTGGCGTTTTAATAGACTAACTTTCTGACTCACAACTCTGCAGTTGACAAGATGTGTACAGGACTCTGTTGTGTGACCTCCAGCCTCCCCCCCTCACGCCCCCCACGTCGTATCTCCTTTTCTGATGGTTGAGATGTTGGCTGCTGCTGTTCCCCGGAAGCCTGCAGTTTCAGTGTCTCCTGGGAACATAGGCTCCAGGGTGTTTTAAATGCAATCCTTCTGCCTGCCTTGTTTGAGTAATTTAGTTTAACAAATTTGCTAGGTGCTAGGCAGCCTGCTAAGAAGCTATGGTTGCCCTACAGCTGTTTGGGGATCCATCCTCTACAAACTGACAGTGCCAACTGACAGAACCAAGAGTCAGGGTCTTGGTTCCTGTGCTGGGCGGGGAAGGGCTCCATGGTGTTTGATGGCAAGCAACAGAGGGCGGCTTTCAAGGTCATTCTCAGAAGGGGGCAGCAATAAAAGACATGCAATGTGCAGTCCTGCAAAGTTCAAGGTGGAAATGGAAAGAGAGCTGGGCCTCTCAAGAGTCTAGAACTTGAAGGAATCCAAGTACACGGCCCTTGGTCCTCACTGCTCCCAGCCCCCAAAATGTGTTGGACAAACCTGCCAGCCCAGCTGACATCTCTCCTGACATGGGGTTGGTCACAATTTCGGAGTCAGAGGGACTCATTCCCACACAGCACGTTTCTCTCTTCCCTCCAGGAGGGGCACTATGAGCACCATTTCTTCTGTCCTGATGCCGACCTGGGAAGGTTAAGGTCAGAAAGTTGCGTGCATCACAGACACCCTAGACTTCATGCTTTCTTTTGCTCCGACCTTGTGCTTTGCACTCATGGGGGTTGCGAGGGATTCAGGTCCCAAGAAACTTGTCCTTGCTTTTGAATGTCCACTTGATGGGCCTGGTTAATGTTTTGAGGGGGAAATATTTTATCCTCTCTATTCTGGAAAGGGGAGGAAAAAGAGATCTTAGGTAGAGGGAAGATGGGCAAGTACTAAATGGGAAGCATTTAATAGAAAAAAAAATGTGGGTATCCACATTAATAGTTTGTAAAAATGTACATCTTAAAGGAGAGAGTAGTCCCAGATACCTCTCAGGTGTAAAAGAAGTGTGGTTAGCCTTCAACTTGTGTAAATTTGAACTCTTGCCCCACTTGCAGTTACCTATCTAGTAATAATTAATGCAGTTTTTAAACATTCGTTTAAAATCTTGCTTGGCGTTGACTTGTATTGACATAACCTTCAAACACGTGGTATCTACAGAACGTGTGAAGTGCAATTAACAAGTTTTGCTTGAAAAAGTTTGTGTTTGGTTTGGTTTTTGTTGCAAAACTAGGGCTAAAAAGATGGTGGATGAAGAGCATATTTGGCACTGCATGCTTTACGAGTTCCAATTAGGAAGAAAAGCAAGTGAGGCTGCAAAAAACATCTGTAGTGCTCTTGGTCAAGATGCAGTTAGCGCCAGAAAATGCCAGCGTTGGTTTAAGAAATTTCACGAGGGAAATTTTTCGTTAGATGACAAGAGTGGTCGAGGCCGTGTGTCCAATTTTGATCAAGAAGCTCTTCAAGCTCTTTTGGTGCAAAATCCTCAAATTACCCAACAAGAGCTTGCGACAACTTTAAATTGTTCACAAAAAACAATTGCCAATCAATTGCATGCACTTGGCAAAGTCCAAAACTTTGGAAAATGGGTTCCTCATGAGTTGACCGACAACAACCGTAATCAAAGAGTCACAATTTGCAGTTCGCTCCTCTCTCGTCAAAACCGTTTGCCGTTTTTAGAGCAAATTGTTACCGGAGATGAAGAATGGGTGCTGTATGTTAATTTGAAAAGGCGGCCTCAATGGTTGGACAAAAATGAGGCTCCGCAGCCCACGCCAAAACCTGACTTGCATGCGAAAAAAGTGATGTTGTGTGTTTGGTGGAATTTTAAAGGAATTCTTCATTATGAACTTTTACCATCTAACCAAACCATTACAAGTGCAGTGTATAGTACCCAATTGGAAAGGTTAGCCCAAGCTTTAAGAGAAAAAGAACCCGCGCTGATTAATTGGAAGGGTGTAATTCTTCACCACGATAACGCACGACCGCATACTGCAAGAATCACTGCTGAAAAACTGCGCCAGTTGGAATGGGAAGTTCTCCCTCAACCTGCATATTCTCCTGATATTGCCCCTTCTGATTACCATTTGTTTCGTTCTTTGCAAAACTTTCTTCTTGGAAAAAAATTTAATAATGAAGAATGCCTCAAAAATGCATTGACCAAATTTTTTGCATCAAAATCACAAGAATTTTACAACAGAGGGATTAAAATGCTTCCTGAGCGTTGGGCACAAGTAGTAGAAAACAACGGCAACTATATTGTTGATTAAATTTTGTTGTATTGTTTAAATAAATTCGATTTAAAAAAAAGGTATTAGAAAACAACATTAATTATTACTAGACCTAATACATTATGTTAAATATTTACAAAGTCCTCTCCTACTTGAGAATCTTCCTTTGCATACAAGATCCCATAGGAAACCCATCATGGGGGTGCTACATGCTGCCCAATATGGGCACCTGGACTACATTTGCCCGATTTGTCTCCTTAGCAGCCATTGTGGTGCTGCAGGAATAATTCATCATATTTGTACTTACTATTTAATTAAAATGAGAGGAAATACCGTATAGGCCTAAAAGTGTTGACTCTAATGATAATAGCAAGACTCTATTCTAACAGAATTGAAATAAAGATAATATTTTTAATTACAATCTATAATATCATTTGGAAATTCACTGGATAAGCCATTCGATTCTACATTCGTAGGTAATGGGAAATAGTAAAATTAAGATGTACAAACAATGCAATTAGACAAGCAAAGCAATCGGAAAGGATGGGCTGAAACTCCCTCTATATGTTGACGATGTGATTATATCCCTGGAAAACTCAAAAGAATCAATAAGAAAATTATTACGAACAATAAGGGAATTTAGTAAAATCACAAATTATAAAAACCAACAAACATAAATCAATATTCCTCATAGACACAAACAATAGCTAGTTAAAGGGTATAGTGAGAGATGGGTCCATTTTACAAGAGCAAAAGAAAATAAAACAAAATGAAAACAACCACAAGCATAGATAACAAGGACTGTCCAATGCATACATGAGGGAAACTATAATATATTCCTCAGCGACTGAAATACAGACATAAACAAATAGAAAAGCATAACATATTCTTGGACAGGAAGGCTCAAAATCATAAATATGTAATTTTCTCTTTACTTAATTTATAAATTGGATTCACTCCATGTAAAAATAACAATGCCATGAGTTTTTTTCTTTTCTGGAACCGGGACCAGTTCGTTATGATGTACATTTGGAAGAAGAACAACAAAATAGTTAGAAAAACCTTCAGAAAGAAAAGCAATGACAAGAGAAGGCCATCTCTACAAAATTAAATAATGTTTGACTTTAAAAAAGATTGCAGTGTCTTCCTGCTTAAATTGTGCAATGTTGGCTCGTGGTAGGTAGATATATCGATGAACTGTTAGAGAACCTTGTAATACACTAAAGGGCATATGGAAATTTTGTATGTGATAAAAGCAACATGTAAAATCAGTGAAGAAAAGATAGGAGTGTTAATCAGAGGAGGTGATACATTAAATAATTACACTGAAAAAAAGTAAAATTGGATCCATGCCTCACACTAAACCCAGCACAAATTCCAAATGGATCAGAGATTTATCTAAACAATAAAACTGAAAAGGACTCAATGAAAACACATATAAATTATTTTATAATATAACTTGGGAGTGGAGAAAACTTTTCCTAAGCATAACTCAAAAACTAGAATCAATAAGGAAAAAAGGCCAATGAATTTGACCACATAAAAAAATAGACATATGTAAAAATGTTTTGCATGATAAGATAAAACCAATAATGAAAAAAACCTCACATCACGAGGAAAGTCAAATAACAAACTTTTAAATATTAGCAATATATGTCTCAAAAGGTGATATATAATACCTAAAAACTAAGGAAAAATGACAATAGCCATATATATATATATGTATGTCTATTATCTATGTTAGATAATTAACCATGGGGAGGATGATCAACCTCATTCATAATGTGAAAAATACAAATTAAAAGTACAATGAGATACCATTTCTTACCTATCACGTTGGCAATAATCAAAAAGATTGACAAGATATTCTGTGATGAGTCTGTGGATGACTAGGAAAGTATTCTTTGTAAAGTCAGTTCCACTTCTAGGAAGCTCTACTAAAAATATGCTAGCAAAAATATAAAATGTTATATGTATAATGCTAGTCATTAAAACACTGTACTATTATGTGGTTAAAGCCTGGGGTGGGGGTTAAGTGTGGGCTAGAAGGAGTCAAAGTGGGGAAAAGGAGGAGTTATGTAATACTTTCAACAATAAAGATTTTTTAAAAAGATAAAAAAACACTGTACTCTTAGAAAAAGACTAAAAACAATCCAAATGTCTAAAGATAAGAAACTGTTTGAAAAAATGATGGTGAGTGCTAACGAGGAGTACTAGGAAGTTATAGGTTTCTGCATAGTGATAGTCTCCTTCCCAGAACATATCAGTAGTTTCTTAAAAAGTGAGAAAAGCAAAATTTAAAGCAGTATGTTCACCATGCCATCTTTCATGGGAAATACATATGATCACATTTGACAGGTGAGTTTTATCAAATATTCAGGGAACAGAGGATTCCAAACTTACATAAGGTCTTTCAAAGAAAAGAAAATTGAAGAATGTTCTCTCCTCTGTGGTAGATAGAATAACGCCCCCTCTCCACCTCAAAAAAGATATCCATGTCTTCATGTGATTACATTGAGAATCTTAAAGATATTATTATTCTGGATTGTGTAGAGGAATCCAATGTAACCATGTGTGTTCTTATAAATGAACACGGAAGGTGGAAAGGCCAAGGGGGATAAGGAGGTGTGACAGCAGAGTAGGGGTCAGAGCGATGTGACTTCTGGCGGGAAGGAGACCATGGGTCAAGGAAAGCAGGTGGAAAAGGCAGTCAAACTGATTTTTCCTGGAGCCTTGAGAATGAATGTGGCCCTTAGTGACATCTTAATCTTGATCCAGGAAAACGATTTTTGGACTGCTAACCTCTAGACTTGCAAGCTAATATATTTGTATTGTTTTAAGTCACTGAGTTTATAGTAATTTTTTACAGGAGTAAAAGAAAACTAACATAACTCCTCTCTCTCTTAAAAGATTAGCATAATCTTGCCGAGACCGGTTTGGCTCAATGAATAGAGCGTCGGCTTGGGAACTGAAGGGTCCTGGGTTCGATTCCGGTCAAGGGCATGTACCTTGGTTGCGGGCATATCCCCAGTAGGGGGTGTGCAAGAGGCAACTGATTGATGACTCTCTCTCATCAATGTTTCTAACTCTCTATCTCTCTCCCTTCCTCTCTGTACAAAATCAATAAAATATATTTAAAAAAAAAAAGATTAGCATAATCTTGATACCAATATTCAAGACAGTATGAGAAAGAAAAATATATAGGCTGATTTCCTTCTTGAATATAGGTGCAAACATTCTAAATAAAACATTGCCAAGACAAATAAACCTAGCAAGAATTAAAACAAACAAACAAAAAAAGCCCCATCCTTACCAAGTTGGGTTTATTCTAGGCATATGAGGACATTTTATCATCAGAAAAGTTATTAAAGTAATTCACCACCATAACAAATGGAAGAAAAGCCACAAGACAATCTTGATAGGTGAAAAAAAAATGCATCCAATAAAATTTAAAACGCATTTATGATTAAAAACTAAAAACTCTTGGGCCGTGACGAAGTAATTAGCACCAGATTAGCTCTTTCGTTTCAAACTAGGTGAACTGTAGAGATTCCCATTTTCAAATATTACAAAAGGATCACATGACTCTGGCTCCTGAGAGAAGAGGAGGAAATGAGATGAGGCCCCTGCTCTCCAGGATGCCTGCCTGGGGGACCTCTGCAGCTGTGACCGAGGAAGCTGGAGCCCAGGCAGAGCACAGTCGTCTTGCTGAATCAAGGAGGTAGAGATGAGAGCTCAGGGTTCCTGAGGTGGCTGGAATCTGCAGAGCAGAACCCCAAAGAGGAGGCTGCTGCACAGATAAAAGAGGTCCAGATAGGAAGTTCTGTGACTCTTTGGCCAAATACTGAGCTGTGCATATGCAGAGCGAGGCTCCACAAAAGCTGCGCCAAAGAGAATGACCAGGGAAGAGGGAAATGCCAGTGGAGCTATGATTGTGAGATATATCTCACAAAGGACTTGCATCTAGAATATAGAGATAACCACAACTCGGCAATAAAAACACAAATAACCTAATTGTTTTAAATGGGCAAATGATCTGAACGGGCATTCCACAAGAAAGATACACGGTGGCCAAGAACCAAATGAAAAGTGCTCAACATGCTTAGGGAATTTCAATTAAAAATACAATAACATCCACTAAAACGGCCGATATTAAAAAGATAGACCACACCAAACATTGAGAAGAATGTGGACCAACTAGAATTCTTACACATTTCTGGCGGGAATATAAACTATTACAACCAATTTGAAAATCCGTCTGGAAGTTTCTAACAAAGTTAAATATACACCTACTTTATCACCTAGAAGTTCCAGTTTAGGTGTTTAGCTGTCTTGCTCAGTAGTCTCCTCAACACCCATGCCCTTCATATACATTACAAAACCATGTCGGGGAAAATATTTCTAATGAACATAATGGACATGGGTTACTAGGCAGAATGCACAAAGAAGTCCTATCAATGAATAAGAAAAAGACAAATCCAGAGAAAAGTGGTAAAATATATGAATGAGCAGTGCTCACAAAAGCCTACTTAAAAGGCTCTTTTACCTAGCATATAATCAAGGGAATTAAAACAAGGTGGAAAGAATATTAAAATGAAAATATCTCATACTGAAATATTTAAGACAATAATGTGGGAAATGGGACTCACCTGCTGGGGGGAATGTAAATGAACACAGCCCCGTGGAGAGCAATTTGGCAATGTGTGTCCTACCTGAAGGTAAGCATCGCCTTTGATCCGCAACTCTCCTCATGGGCAAGTATCCTTGAGAAAGAGGAATGCATGCGTGCGCAGAAACCATGAAGGGATGTTCATAACGACAGTGTCTGTAAAACATCCTGGGAACACCTAAGCGTTCATTGATATTAAAATGGATAATTCTGTACTTCACCCCATGATGTGATAACCAGCAATGAAAGGAAGAATTACCTGCAGCAATGTGGATGAATCTCATAAATATATTGAGAAGACAAAAGCAAATTGCAAAAGAATACATGTTGTATAAATGCTAGTACTATGATAATGCTGAAATAGAATATTTTGTTTAGGGATAGAGACATAGGTGGATAGATGATGGATAAATAGAAGATAGATAGATATAGATAGATAGATAGATAGATAGATGATACATACATAGATAGATAGAGAGATGATAGATGATAGATAGATAGATAGATAGATAGATAGATAGATAGATAGATAGGATGACATGAAGTAGCATAGTGTGGTAGTTATTAATAGCACAGATTCTAGATCCCAATTCCTGGATTTGTATCTTAGCTCTGTAATTTGGTAGCTGTGAGACTTTGGGAAAGTTATGTAATTCTCTGTGCCACGGATTTGCCATCTATGTTTATAAAAAGCTAAGTGACTTGTTTGACCGTCCGACTGTCTGACCAGCCAGCACATATGACACACACAGACTACCAGGGGGCAGACGCTCAACGCAGGAGCTGTCGAGCTGCAGTGACTTGGCAGTGGCAGTTTTTGGGTGATGCATCTCGGCACCAGAGAGGAGGGAGCCTGATTCCTCCTGGGGCCACAGGATTCCATCTTCAGCCGTGAGTTTCTGGGGCATGTTATGACACAGTCAGTTATATGTTGTTTTCTCTCGAGTTCAAAGAGCATGTCATGTTAAAGTTAAAGTTGTAAGTACTTGATCACAAAGGAAATTAGTCAAGCACTCTGTTTTTATTCTTAATGTGGTATACAGGGAGATATTAGAATAAGCTTAATCAATTTATCAGTCATTGTTTTTATCACTGTTGTTTTATATCATGTCTTTGTTATTATTGTTTCTTGTTGTTATTGCTTATTTATTAATCAATTTATATATTATTTTCATATACATTTTACTAATTTTCTTTCATCTGTGACACATTATAGAGAAAGGGTGAATAGCGATATCAAAATATTTCTTCTAATTAATTTCCTTTCAATGTGTACAAATCTGAGCACCAGGCCACTAGTTTGTTAAATAAGAATAATTGTAGTATTCAATGCCTTGGGTTGTTCTGATGATGAAGAATGAGTCAATATTTGTAAAGCACTCAGAACAAGGCCTGTCAGAGAGTCTGCATCTATTAAATAAACACAAATGGTAAACAAATTCCGGAGAGTGCTTTACTCAGCGGGAGAAGAGAGGTACAGCTTCTCTTATACTTCCAATGTCTTGTTTCTTAAGCTGGATGGTAGGTACACAGAGGTTTTTATATTTATGGATGGGTCAAAAATGTTTCAAACATTAAAAAAGAATACACAGATTATTTCAAATATATTTCAAAAAAATTATGTCGCACTTGTGGGGAGGAAGACGAGTTATAGAGATTGATATTGTGATATACTTCAGGTATCTAGAAAGAAAACTTCCCTTAAAATACGTAAGTCCAATGATTGTACCTTTGATTGGGTAACGTCTTCTGGAAGCACCGGGCAGAGCGCTGGCCTCGGCATCAGAAAGCCTGCATTCTCTTCACGCTTCTGCGGTTGATTCATTCAGAGTCTCTGGGCTAGTCTGTCTCCAGTTCCATCCTCACACTTCATTCCATTTCTCCTTAGAATGGATGTGTTGCCTTCCTCCTTTCACAGGGCAGGAATGGCGCCATCTTTCCTGATCTTCAGCACAGGAGGGGGGTTAGAATCTCCTCCCTTGCCCTCCCCCACTGCCTTTCACTAACCAGCAACGAGGTTTGTTTTGTTGCAGTGAAGTCTGTGAAAAAGGACTCATGCTTGAAAGCAGCCTTTCCCTTTGCTTGATGGCAGCTTCGGCTTCCGAGTGGAAGCTAAAATGTGGGAAAAGCCCACGTGGCTGCCAGACTGCACATGGGACTCTATGTGTTGGGCCCTCAAGCATGTGTGTTAGGGACTCTATTGTGCACATGATCAAGGGTGACCTCTGAAGGGAGAATCGCTAGAAAAGCCATCTTTCAACTTCCCAGTTGCTCACGTTGGGGAAACTGGCAGCAGCATCGCCACGGTGACAAGCAGAGCCCTCGGTGTGCGCGAGGTTGCATTGCTGAGAGAGCACGTGTTGTCTTCTCCCAGCTGTGTCCAATGTCATCATTTACTTAAAGATAAAACAACAACAAACAAAATAGCTGCTCTCCCCATGCCACATCAATGGGGATCATATCCTGGGAACCAGTGGGGGCTTGCTTTTTTAGGCCTATTTATTTGAAAAATAAAAATGACCCTTAGCCCACATGGTGTACTCATGGCATCGACTCAAGCTCTATCCTCTTACAGGAAAGGAGACAAAGATAAAGGTGTATCCACTCATCTCCCTCTCTGGTTCCCGCAGTCAGCGCCATGGGCCCTGCACGTGTCCCTGGGTAACGGACAGCCTGGAGCTGCCATCGGAAAGGAGGCTCCTCAAAGCTCAGAGTTTATTTTGACAAGCATGGCCGCTCTTGCTTCTTAAGCCCACATGCGCGAAGGGGAACTTAATCCTTTCCTTTCGGACTGTTTACACTAAAGAGTGTGCTGGGAGAGCGATTGAAGTCTGCGAGACTGTTTGAATATTTTAATAAAGCTTTGGGAGAACCGTTTTCTCTCAAAACAGAAAGGCAGGCTTTGCCATGTCTAAATAAACAGAAATACCAACGGGCTCAGAGCTCCTGACCCAGAGGTTCGCGTGCACCCCAGGCTTACCCAATCAATGTCTTCACTTTTATTAGCTTAAGAATGAGTACAGAGTCCTGCTACACGCATGTTATTTCTCCTCACACAGAGGAGGAACACGTCTCTAAAGGAAAGTTGGGACTGCGAGGCAGTTTTCAGGATTCGATCCTTCTTCGTTCATTGAGCAGCTACAAGTGACGATTGGACACAGTGATGCCAATATGAAAAAGACTCAGTTTTATATTCAAGGAACCCGTGGCCTAGGGGCTGGTTTAGAAACATACGTATAAGCCAATTACGATGATACAAAACTGGTAAATGCGATGGTGGTGATGAATTACAGAAATTGGGCGTTTGAATCTGACTGAATTAAGTCAGAGAAGCTTCTTGACCTGTAAGAGACGAGAATGATTTGGTCATTCTAAGTAGGAGAGGTCACACACCAGTCTAAAAGTGCCAGGTGCGTGCGTGTGTGCGTGTATGCGAGCGTGCATGCAAGATAAGGTTGTGATTAGCTAGTCTTATATAATAAAGAGGTAATATGCAAATTAACTGTCATGCCATCATGAGATGGCTGCACCCACAGCAGAGGTGGGGTTCCCACAACAAGCAATCAGCAGGAACCTGAGGCTGCATGGAGCCGGGCCAGGACAGGGGACATGAGGCTGCATTCCCTGCCCAGTGGGGCTTGGCTGGGGAACTCAGGCCACGCCCCCCACCCCAGCACCAGCCTGGGGGGCCTTAGGCTGTGCCCCCACCCACCGTGGCTTGATGGGGGACCTCAAGGTGAGCCCTTCACCCTTGCCCAGGCCCAGGGGACCTGAGGCCACGCCCTTTGCCCTGGGCCGGGGGATCTGAGGGTGTGCCCTCCACCCAGCGGGGCTTGATGGGGGACCTGAGGCTGCATTCCTCTCCTCCCCCATCCAGTGGGGCTGGCCAGGTCTGGATCTCACCCAATGGTGGGGCCAACTGGGTCTGGGTCCCGTGCGATTTTGAGGTGCATGCAGGTGGGCAGGGACTTGACTCTGGGTCCTGCAGCGTGCCCCAGACTCTGACAGGAGGAAGATTTTCTTATACATTTTACTAATTTTCTTTCATCTCTGACACTTCTGTTATAGAGAAAGGGCAAATAGCAATATTAAACTATTTCCTCTAATTAATTCCCTTTTAATGTGCATGAATTTCATGCACCAGGCCAGTAGTTATTAATAATAGGAAAGAAGCAAAGCGAAAGTCAGACATTATAGGCATATCATTTGGGCAACTTCACCAGGAAGCTGCAATTTCACACTCCACCCTCCCACCTCCTACCCCCCGGGAACACAGCCCATTCCCTGAAAAACACAGGGGGGGAAACCCAACAAAAGAAAAATAGACACAAGCCCAGTAAAATTGGGGTGACACAGGGAAGGCTCTTGCCTGTCAATCAAACCTGGGGCAGAAATGGTTGGCCAGAATTGGTGTGGCCACTACAGACCCATGAAAATTTGGGAATACATAATGCCTTAAACCGTGGTCTACAAACTCCTTAGTCAACAGAGCCAAATATCACCAGTACAACAATTGAAATTTCTTCTGAGAGCCAAATTTTTTAAACTTAAACTTCTTCTAATACCACTTCTTCAAAATAGACTCACCCAAGCCATGGTATTGTATTTTATGGAAGAGCCACACTCAAGGGGCCAAAGAGCTGCATGTGGGTCACGAGCCGCAGTTTGCCAACCACGGCCCCAAACAAAAGCTTCTCTCTCTTGGTGTGCTTGACTCTTGCCTTCTGGGGCTCTGTTGTTCCTGCTTCCTTGCATTTGTTCCTGTGGCTCACAGCTATGAGGACCCCACACACAAGGAACTGATGGCTTACGACTAGCCTGCTGCTGGACTGTGTGGTGCAAACATGGAAACTCTGCACATGACTGATTTTAGCTCTGCCGACACCCACCCACACTTCAATGACTGGACTGTGACTGTGGGACTTTGAAAACCCAGGGATATAATTCCACAGAAATAAAGCTTTCTACTATACTCATCCTCCCATGGGGGTCTCCGGTAATTCTTATTCCACTGGTACCTCAAGAACCCCACCCCCAAGCAGCAACGGGGGGAGACGAGGCCCTCTCCCATCCATTTACACAAGCACAAGCCATGTGCTCCTGCATGGGTGTCTGTGTTCCAGAGATTCTGGAGGAGGAAGGATAAGGAAACCCAGCAGTTCAGCATTGCTAGAAGAATAAACTACAGGACAACTGAGCCCCAAAGGTCATTGGGAACCAACCAAGGTGATTAGCATGGAGAGATTTTATTCTGGGCAATGGATATGGCTTGCTTTTCAGAATGATCACCCTGGCAGCTCTGTGCATGACAGACTGGACAGGAAGACCCTGGAGTCACACTGGAGCTTGTCTTGTCCTTCAGAGTCACTTCAATCTTGGTCCCTCTATACATGAATCACAAAAGTCAGTGGTGTATTCAGACGTAGGGGGACCCTCCCCCCCCCCCCCCGCCGGTAGTTAAAGAAAATCCAAACACTCCAGGAGAAAGGGCTGGAAGGAGAGGCGGGGCCAGATAGAACAGCTGCTGGAGCCCCTCCTGCCTCTTTCCTAAACTCTCCTGGGTTTCCCACTTGCTCTCCCCTCCTCACCCCTTCACCCCCCTCACCCCCGCCTTCACGTTCCTGCACCTCGATCATTCAGATCCAAGTGGGAAAGAATCCCGTTTTCTTATTTGCTTTCAGCACAGCTGAGACAGGTTGTAATTTTCAGAAGGAACTTTCCTTGGGAAAACACCACCGCAGAAAATGAAAGGTGAGAATGAAAAAAAGAAAACAACCAAGGAAATATAAAAAGCTGTAAAACAATTACGTTGATAAAATACAGATTTTTGTGCCCTATGACAGCCAGCATTTCTGCCAGACCCACAAACCAGTTCTCAGGCTCTGACTTCGAGGTGTGCCAGGCCTACAGGTGTGGAAAAACAGTCAGTACCGAAGATGGCCCACCCCTGTGGTTGGCTTCAGGCGTCTCCAGGCAGTCAGCATCTTCAGAAGAAACCATCTCCTGGAGACACTCTCCAGCTCCCTGTGGGATCCTGCTCAGTGGCAGAGGAAACAGAATTCTGGAAGGTCTTTTCCCCATGGGTGGGAATATGAGATCTGATGTTTCAGACGTGTCTTGCATAGCCCTTCCCTCCATCTTTCCAACTCACCCAAATTCAGATCTTTGTTTCCTATGGTTCAAATGCTTGCATTGGTCTGGTCTACAGATGCAGTGGCATTTTCTTTCTCTCTTTCTTTCTTTCTTTCTTTCTTTCTTTCTTTCTTTCTTTCTTTCTCTTCTTTTCTTTTTTTTTTTTTTTAAAGTTAAGCTCTGACCTGATCATCTTTTTTCCACTGTGTACCAGATTAACTGTCAGTTTTCAACCTCGTAATCAATGCTGGTACATTCTCCCCACCCCCTGCTGAATGTCCCTTAACACAGCCTGTGCTTCAATCACACCACAATCACTAGTCACACCATTTCTCAAACATGCCCTGTCTTTGATCACTTGGCTCCTCCTATGAGGAATCCCCTGTTTCTCCAATTCATGCCAGAACCATTGACTTGGCCAACTCTTCATCTTTCTTTTGCACTTATTTTACTCTGATTTAGAGTTTAAAAATACATATCTCATTCCCATTGTCCTCACTCTCTTCCCCAGACTAAATTATAGTCATCAAAGATAGGAATAAAATACATCACTGATCACTGTGGAGACCAAATAACAGATAACAGACTCTCTGTAGATTGCTAGCATGGGGATTGGCACATGGTAATCACTCCACAAATGTCATCAGGATTTGAAGCACCATTCAGGGGTCAAAGAGGATTAGATTTGAACCTTGACTCCATCATTAAATAGCTTGGTGACCTTGAGGTAATTACTTAATTTCATGGAACCTCTGTTTTCTCATCTGTAAAAAGGAGGAACCATTGTTCTTTCCTCCTGGTGTTATGAGGATAAATTAGATGAGAGGTCAAATTCCCCCACAGTTATAAAAAAAAATACTTGGAAATCTCTCCATAAACTTGTGCTCTCATGATGGGGCTGAGAAGAGTGCGTTGTGTGCAAAAACCCTTGGGAAAGATTTGGGTTAGAGGTTTCATGCCTCAGATACAAATCTGAATTCTGGGCAGGGGTCCCAATTCTCCCTCCCCCTGGGCAGGGGTCCCAATTCTCCCACCCGTGGGGGAGGGTGTCTCCTCTCTCCACCCCCTCTCAGTGACTTATCTTGATGGATCCGCTGGACGGATCTGCGGGTGCTCACTGGGGGCGGTTGCTGGCCTGCATGAGGAATGTGCTAAGCGGTTCTTTTCCGATGCTCTTTGTTGGTTCTGAGAATGAGGTTGGAGAGTGTTCCATTTTTCGGACTAAGTTGAGTTTCTACCATTTCCAAGGCAACTTTGCATGTGAAGATGCTAGGCATATCTTTATTTTAAATATATGTTTTTTGATGTTTTTATTGATTTTTAGAGAGAGAGGAAGGGAGAGGGATAGATAGATAGGAACATTGATGAGACAGGAACATCATTGATCAGCTGCTTCCTGCACAGCCCCTACTGGAGATCGAGGTACATGCCCTTGCCTGGAATTGAACCCCAAACCCTTCACTCTGAAGGCCAGCACTCTATCCACTGAGCCAAAGTGACTAGGGTTTAAGTTAACCAGGTATACGTGGAACACTGGATAACATTGCTAACGCTAATAACAAAAAGGAAAGAGGTCTGTCCCATTGTGCATCGGAGCGTGTCCACGTCACTCAATGTGCCCAGGGAGACTCTAGAAACGGCCTGGCCAGCTGCTCTGCAGGCTGGTCCTGGCCTCCGCAGCCCTGGAATAGGGACGCACATTGCCTGTGGGCATTAACCAGCCACCCGATGGACACTCTCGGTTTCCATCTCTATTCTGTGGCAACAGCACGTAATGCATTGCAGGAAACAGATCAATTATCTGCGAGTGAGATACACGAAACCATCTCCAGCGCTCCCACCCTTGGCTGAAATCCAATGCCATCAGCTGGCCTGGATTCAGAGAGGAAATGAGAGTCACATTTTGTAAGAGTGGGATCGATTCTGCCTGTGATGAGGAGGCTGATGCAGAATAGCAGCTGTAGAGCTCTCCCCTGGCGGTCTATTCCTAATGATCATTCCCACGGAGTCCCACGTGAACCCATGGGGTCAGTGAATGTTTAGTACATTTTGGTGACTCTCATAGAGCCCCTGTTTTCTTACCCGTTAAGAGATATGCACCTCAGGGGGTTGTTTTAAACATGGAATTAGGTGACGCGTGCAGTGGTGAATTACCTTGAAGATAATGGTTACGTCCCTCTTTGCACAGGCCCCTTTCAAGACCTTGTGGCTAACTTTATATTTGTAACTTTGCATCCGGCTTCTTTTTTTAAAATATATATATTTTATTTTTTATAGAGAGGAAGGGAAAGGGAGAGTTAGAAACATCGATGAGAGAGAAACATCGATCAGCTGCCTCCTGCACACCCCTAACTGGGGATGTGCCCGCAACCAAGTCGCATGCCCTTGACCGGAATCGAACTTGAGACCCTTCAGTCCGCAGGCAGATGTTCTATCCACTGAGCCAAACCAGTTAGGGCTGCATCCATTTTCTTAAAGAGGGTGCAAATTCCTATACGCACCAAATGGCACAAGCTGGGTCTGCGTGTGGGAGGACGCACAGAGTGGGTGTCAGGTGGCGGGAAGCAGCGGATAAGGGGAGCAGGACAGGGGCGGGAAAGAGGAGGCGGGGCCCTCTCAGAGGCTCTGACTTCGTTTACTAAGTGCCAGAGCACGTGGCCCTCTACCAATTGCTACAAAAATGTGAGCTGATCACGGCTTAAACTGTGGCCTCATTAGTGGGACCTGTAAGGGCCGCCACCGCTCATGGTGGGATTTCAGATGCGGTGACAGGAGGGGAAGGAGATGTCCTGGGCAGGTGCCTCTCAGGTCACGTGGGGTGGGCAGCCTGCAGGGCCAGCCACAGCTCTGGCTCTGCCCCAGAATGGGGCATGCAGGAGGCAACCTGGGAGAGCGGGCCTGGCCTGCAGTGAGGGACGCAGTTCATTTCAACCGATAGCCCCCTCTCCACCCCGGAATCTTGCTCACCCCCTGCACCCTCCCTCTGCTCCTGCCTCCCTCCCCTCCTCCCCTGCTCCCCGTCCTTTTTACTCTCCTGCTTCTTTCCACTTTCTCCTTTCCATTCCACGAACCACGATACAAATTTCAATTCAAGATAAAAATGTACTTTACTTCACCCTTTTGACTGTGATTAAGTTCTGTCCACAGCAAGGACATTGCCGTTTCCATGGGAACCAGTACGCTCTGAAGCCACGGAGGAGGACCGTGTGGAAAAGTTGAAGGGAGGCAAAGAGGTTTGCTTCGCGGAGGAAACGAGATGATGGACCCCAGGGTCCGCTGAGGAACTTGTGAGGTCACTGAGTCACAGGCCTGCCTCTGCTGAGTTAAGGATGCAATCCTGGAGACACACACATGTCCTTCCTTCAGGAGGGCCAGAGCAGGTTCCACAGTCCCCTCCAAGGAGCATTCGGCTGGTATGTTTAGGGGCAACGACTCAGTGGATAATTGGAACAATGCCGGGTGCCCGGCCAGACCCCAGGAGAGACAGCTGCGCTGGGAATGAGCTGCCCATCCTGCCAGGGCAGAGGCCTGGCCCCTCATCCTCAAAGCCACTGCACTCCACCTCCGCTGTCTTCCCTCCCACTGAGCACTCCATCCCAGGACCCAGAACCCCTCCCCCCCCAAACCAGAGCAAAATTATCTTCCCCCACTTTGTACAATTTTGTGCTGGGCCAGCACATCCAGGTTTGATGAGACTGAGAAGGAGCAGTGAAGGATTAAGAAAAGACAAGAGAAGAAAGCTGGGTCTTGGTGGG
Organism: Pipistrellus kuhlii; assembly: GCF_014108245.1. Classification (NCBI taxonomy): domain Eukaryota; kingdom Metazoa; phylum Chordata; class Mammalia; order Chiroptera; family Vespertilionidae; genus Pipistrellus; species Pipistrellus kuhlii. The sequence goes on from NW_023425573.1 coordinate 11,903,864, forward strand.
ATGCTGCCCTCTCTGATGGAGAGACAGCGCCATGGCCTGCAAGCCAAGTCTTTATTTTATAGTCAGATCCCATGAGGCAAAGTAAGGGCGTAGTTACAACTTTCTCGCAGGTTTCAAATCTACACTGATCAAGCTTTGCTTACTTGCTGCACCTTCCACAGCCCATATCACTCAGCCACGTGGGACCACAGGTTTGGACCATAGGTTCCAGCTTACAACCATAGCCTTTGGCTATAATTGTGCTTTGCCATGAGAGGATCATGCCCTCTCATTAGTTAGTGTTTAACCTGTCCAAACGCTGTGGCCGCTATCCACACAATTTTTTTTTTTAAAAAAGAACTATTATTCCAGACTCTCTATAATTATTATGCACAACATTTACTTAAAACTAGTTATATACTTAAAATTAGTATGTTTTAAGTATATAAAAATGTTAAAGGAGCCTAAATGACCTGGCTCAGTGGTTGAGCATCGACCTCTGAAACTGGAGGTCATAGTTCAATTTCTGGTCAGGGCAGAAGCCCAGGTTGTGGGCTCCATTCCCAGAATGGGGCATGCAGGAGACAACCAATCAATGATTCTCTCCCCTCATTGATGTTCCCAAGATGAAACATCTCTCTCCCTCTCCCTTCCTCTCTGAAATCAATAAAAATATATTTTTTAAATGTTAAAGGAGTGCTATCAGGAGTGCGTGTGCATACAATGACCTTAGCAGCAGAAACACACAGAGAATAATGAATCTCTGGCAGGTGACAGTGGATGTGGGGTGGAGGGAGGCCTCAGCCCAGGAGCTGGACAGCACTGGGCACATGCCTGGCCCCCACATGTGTTCCGGGAAATGAGGAGGAGCAGAGGGTCAGGATGCAGGGGGGTAATCATTCAGAGGGCCACAGAAAGGGAAAGGGAAAGCAGTCTGCCCTTGCCCTGTGCAGAGGCCTGCCTGCACAAGGCTTTGCAGGGGTGAGCCCAGGATGCTGAGAGGAAAGTTCCTTGTCAGAGGACCCCCGCCTGCTAGCAGCCTTTCCCCAAATGCCTCAGCTCTGATGGCCTTCGAGCCCTGATTTTCCTGGGTCAAGGTTGTACCCAGTGGTGCCAAGGAGCCCCTGAAAATGGGGACGGGGCCCCTGCCCTTGTCAGGTAGCAGGATCTCAGGGGCCCTGAGGGGGAGCCCTGAGACAGGACTCCAAACCACTTGGGGAGGTCAAAGACAAAAACGTGCCCCCAGCCAGCCACCTGCGCCAGAGGCAGGGCTGCCCTGAGACTGTGCAGGGCCCAGGTAAATATGTTTGTGGCACCCTGTCTATATAAACAATTTGATTATTAAAATGTTTACAAAACGCATGGTCCCACAGAAGGTACAGTCGTTTAGTGACAAAGGTTTTGAATAACGGATGGAGGAGAGGCACGTGTGTGTATTTAAGTCCAATCAGATTCTTCTTGGTGTCTAGATGCCATCTTTTCTTGGTCAAGTCCAGGAACCATCTTGTCATTTTTTTTTAATGCTCAAAAATCTTTATTAGACTCTTGTCTGCCAAGCACAATATAATTTCTACTACATGTCCTCTGGTATAGGCAATCCACTTACTGCTACTTAACAGTTCTAGAGAATATCATGGAGGGATTGCAGTGATTAGTAGCAAACATACTTGGGGTTTAAAATATTAATGGTCATTCAGATATATTCTCAGAATTAATCTCCGGGCTCTTTGAATTGAACCTACTTATCTTACTCTGAGCCATTTGTAAGTTTTTATACTTTCTCCTAAAGAAAACTTACTTGATTGTCAAACGTGCAGGTCTGGGCTCGTTTTCCTATCTCTCACCACAAGTAGGAGACAGCTGCACTGCTATGGGGGCAGGTTTGTACTGAAACAACACAGACCCTTTGCCCTCCGCAGTTTCCCTCCCAGCAGCCACTGGCAGGGGTCACGGGTGTGCCCAGGAGCAGAGTCAGGCATCCTGCGGCCCCTTGGGGCTTGCGTGGGTGGCTCCGTTTCTGTGCTTTGAGGATGACGATCAACTTCCCCAGAGTGTGTAGAAACCTGTGAACAATGGTTCATTTTCTGGGCATGTGAAGTTTTCCTCTCGGGATTTATAGTATAAATGCCGTGTGGTGTTGTTCTGTAATCTCTGCATTTCTAGAATGTAATCTCTTTCGATGTTGCCTGATACCCCATCACTGTGCCATGCCAGCAAGGCCAAGGGTGACCCTGAGTGGGGGCGGCTGAAAGGCTTAGAAAAGACAAACAGGAGAATGAAAGCTGGGTCTCGGTGGGACACCGCTCCCTGAGAGACAATGCCGACACCCACAAGCCGAGACTTTATTTTCTAGCAGATGCCACAAGGCAAAGTAAGGGCGTGGTCAGAATGTTTAGAGCATTCTCGTGGGTTTCCATCCTACTCCAATGCACCTGATCAAACTTTGTTTACCTGCAGCCTCTATCACTCAGGCCTGTGGGGCCACGTGTTCAGACTATAGGTTCAAGCTGACAGCTACAGCTGTGGGCTATCATTGTGCTGGGAGGGCTCTGCCCTTCAGTTTGGGACTTGCACGTGACCATGAGAGGATTGTGCCCTCTCAGCAGTCCGAGGCTTGAACCTGCCCAAACACTGTAGCCGTGTCCCACACATCACCAGGGAGGAAGGGAGGCCAGAAGCCTATCGGCTGAGTGGAAAGAGCAGTCCTGGTCCTTCAGGGAGTGATGGTTCCTCGGTGGCCCAGTCCTGCTCATGACGTGAGCAGGAGAGGTGGGCGGGGCCCGTGGACTGGTGCCCTGTGCCTGTCCTGCCTTTGTGGGAAATCAGCCAGTTCACGGTCACGGTGGTCTGCAGTGGTCCCACCTCTCCCAGCAGAGCAGGCCCAGAACATTCCTTTGCACAGCAGCAGCCTCGGGACTTGCCTTCCAGATAGCATTCCAACGATTTACAGAAATCACTTAGAAGATGAATGAGCAGTGGCTTCGGGAGCCTCCCTGACGTAGAATGCAGTGGTGACCCCTCTCTAAGCACGAGGCTCCAGTCCTGACCTGGATGGAAACCGGGGCGGGGGGGGGAGGGGGTGCCGCACCTCTTAGACTAGGGGTGTCGAACTCAATCAGAGAAGGGGCCAAAATCTAAAACCCAGCCTAAATCGCGGGCCGAATGGTTTACTGAACAGTCATAAACTGTCACTGTGATGGAAACGCAGCGGAGTGCAGTGATGACAGCGCGGTGCGGGCCACATTGCAAGGCCTGGCGGGACGGATTTGGCCCGCGGGCCTTGTGTTTGACACATGTGTCTTAGACCATGGAGGGGTTTGTGGAAATGCAAACAGACAAATAAAAAAATGGTGCTAAATATTTTCTTTAAACTGGAAAAAAACAAACAAAAAAAACCCCACCAAGCAAAACTCTGATTTTGATATTTAAAACTGTCTCCATAGGTACATTTATCTTGAATCTTCTTCAATTGTTCAGTAAACATGAGTATGAAAACATGTCTATTGAGAGATAGTTTGCCTGAAGGTTTATCCTCTTAAGTCTCCGTTCTCTAAAAAGCTTAAGCCTGCTTCTATTGACTTCGAATGTAATGTGTTTGGAACTCGCTTTGGCTTTGTTTTCTCTCTGAAAGACTGAGAAAATGGCCACCGTGTCTTCGCCCGCTGGCTTTTTCTGACAGTTGTTAGGGGCGGGGCCGCCGGTGCTGCTCTCCATCCGCCTGCAGCAGTGAGAGCGTGGACACACAGGTCCTCTGTGCACAGCTAATCCCCCGACCCATCTGCAAACTCTGTCAGAGCTGTGCTCTTTCCTTCCCAGGACACTGAACTGAAGGAGCAGACTGTAGAAATCTGGATATTTTTTAAATTTTAGTGCAAAGCTATGAAATGGAATTACCTAAAACGATGGTCCCTGGAGGGTGTGTGTGTCCGGACTGGCTCCCTGCTCACACACCAGGCCTGTGGGAGGTGTAGGGAAAGGCCCCCTCGGCCCACTGGAGGCATTTCAGGGTCCTGCAAAGCCCTTCACCTGAGCCCCTCATCCGTACACAACCAATGCCCTGGACGGGCCACTCTAATCCCGTGGCTCAGGGGTTGAGCGTCGACCTAGGAATCAGAAGGTCACAGTTCGATTCCCAGTCAGGGCACATGGCTGGGTTGTGGGCTCAATCCCCAGGAAGTGGGGAGGGTGTGTGTGTGCAGAAGTCAGCCGATCAATAATTCTCTCTATCCCTTTCCCTTCTTCTCATCACTCTTCCCCCTTCTCCGAAATCAATAATAGATATATTTAACAAGTACTCAGCGCATTTTTTCAAAAGAACTTGAACTGGGAAAGGCTATGGAAGAAAGACATCTAACTGCCCCAAATATGTTGTGTCTCATCCAAATAGTAGAAAACCTTTTTATTCTTGGGATGCGCTGTCCTTCATGTCACCCCACGGCTGTAGGAGAACGGCCAGACCCAGACAAGGGCATGGGGTGACCTTGACGGTGGTGGCAGGTAGCTAATTTCTACAAGCGGGGGGTGTAGAGGCCCAGAAAACAGGGAGACCGAGACAAGGAGTCTGCTTTGCTGATTTCCTCTTTTCATCTTGTGAGTGGTTGGCATTGTGCTCTGAGTGTAATTTGGGCTTGGCAGCCATCAATGGCAGGACAGCGGTAAGCTAACATTTCCAGAGGAACTTGCTCTTTAGAATTTCTCAGAAGTCGGTTGGAGCCGACGTGTGGAATTCAAAGCGAGTCTCCGTGGTGTGCATCTCTCCCTCCCTGTTTCTAATTCTATCACCCAAACGCCAGTCTCCTGAGATGTCAACCACAGGACAAACGTGGACTAGACACTTACAAAGAGGCTGCACACAGGAGCCGGGAGGAAGATAAATCAGATGCCTGGACACCCCTGCATCGCTCATTTCCGTGACCCCCTGGGAGCCGGGCCTTTTCCCACGGGGGCAGGGGCAGTGTTCATTCCGGTGAAAGGGCAGCCAATGCTGTCCATGTCGACCAGCGGGCGTCCAGCTCTGGCCACTCTGGCGGCACTCGGCCCCGAGGCCGGCCCAGGCTGGGAACCGCCCCGATGGCTGGCCACTGAAGCCAGATGCTGGTCTGATTTAAAAGGAGCCTGAGCCATCAAACACTTAGAGCCACCGGATCCAGACCCGCCGTGTCCTCACAGGTCAGCCACGGCGTCCCTCTCGGACACCACAGACTCACACGCACGCGATTCTGGAATCGACAGTCACTCCACGTGTTGCAATAATGACTTTACAGAAGCAACCCTGAAACATCCAGATTTTTCCACAAAAACATCAGCTTATTCCTCCCCCCTGGGGCAGAAGGTGCATGTCTATCCACGTTAGGCTGGGTGCGTGCTAAGCCAGGCTCCTGAGAGAATGATATATCATTAACAAGATTTACCCAAGAGCGACCCACACAGAAAAGCGATGTGTGCGCTGACCCGTTCGGCAGGAACGAGGCTGAATCACACGTCTGTGAGCCCCCTGCCCCCCGCTCCCCTCCTGATGGTCAATGACACCTGAAGCGCTAAAGCTTGGCACGTGCCTCCGCCGATTAAATTCCCGCACAGCTGTCTCACATCAGGTGCCCCTATTGAGTGGGCAACTAGCAATGTCTGACTAAATACCACCTTCTCTGGTGAGCCTTCCCGAGTCACTTTCTTCCTGCTCCCCAGCTCTGAGGCAGACGCACTCTGTTTCCCTGCGGCACCCGGGCCGGTGTCTGCAGCAATAGGTATCACATCACATCGTCATCGTCTGGTTTGTTGTTTTTCTCCTCCAGGGACTGTGAACTCTCTGATGATAAGCATCACCCTCCTCATATATGAATTTCCCAGCACAGCGCCTGGGAAATGAGTTTCTAAATAATTAATCCTATTGCACCACCGCTCCAAGCATCTCCCAGACCTGGGGTTTCCACTCCCGCCTTTCTTTTTCAGAACATTGGTATTTTCCCAGAGAAAACCCTGAACATATCTGGAAGGTGATCCCAATGTGCCTGCTGCCACCCCCCAAAAAGCCTGTGATCGGTTTCAGAGGAAGGAGCACATGGTTTCAAACCAAACTTAAAATAGTAATAATGTGCTGACTTCCATTTCCACTCAACTAGGTCATTTATTTGGTATCTGTTACTAAGGAAATGCCCAGGCTGTGGTGGGTGGCAAGGGCATTCTGACCGGCTGGCTGCTACCACTGGAAAGGGCCAGAACATAAGTCTGGACCAATCTCCTTTTAAATTACACTTGCACGTATTTGTTTTATTTTACAAGTGTGAGCTGTGGAGGGGAAGTGAGCTGGCTGTTAAGAGCGAGATGGAAACGTGTTCGCCCGGCCCCACTGAAGCCGCCTTTTAATTATACGTCTAAGCCTGGCTCTGTCTTTCTGTGGGAAGAGGAAATAGAGAGAGAACATTTTAGATGAAATATTGAAGGCCAACACACAGGAAAATCATACTGATGTGACATAAAACCTTTACCAATGGTGGGATATGATGCCATCAAACACCACGCATCATCAGTGACTTCCAACCCTTCCTGCTGTCTCTGGCCTTTCTCTCTATAATCTGTTTTCCCTGTCAGCAAGCTGGCTCAGGCCTGGAGCGATCATTTGGATGCAGAAGCAGCCTCCTCTCTCCACTCTCTTTACCCTCACCTCTGCCTTGTCCTTCCCACCCACCCCATATGTCTCAGTGCCTTACATTCATTCTGAGCTTCTTCTCCCTCTGGGAGTGAAAGTCCCCCTCAACCTATCACCCCTGTACGTTACATCTTACATGGCTCCTGTCAGCCCGAGGCCCATCCCAGAGCTCTGCTCTCCATGTGGGATCAATATTTATTTAGGAAGGGGACTCCGGGATGATGGCCATTGGGCACAGCAAACACAGTCATATGGCCCCCAAACTACTAAGGGACCATGAATATGGTTTAATTTTCATTTCTTTTAAATTCAAAGGGAGCCCTAGCTGGTTTGGCTCAGGGATAGAGCGTCAGCCTGCAGACTAAAGGGTCCCAGGTTTGATTCCAGTCAGGGCACGTGCCTGAGTTGTGGGCTTGATCCCCAGCAGGAGGCAGGGGATCAATGATTCTCTCATCATCATTGATGTTTCAATCTCTCTCTCCCTCTCCCTTTCTCTATGAAATCAATTATATATATATACCGTGTTTCCACGAAAATAAGACATCCTCCGAAAATAAGACCTAGTGCATGGAAAGATAAGATATCCCCTGAAAATAAGACCTAGCGCAACTTTGGGAGAAAAAAATTAATAAAGACTGTCTTATTTTCGGGGAAACAGGGTATATATATATATATATATATATATATATATATCATCAGAAGGAAAACAGAATATAATAATAATGAATATATATTAATGTATTCAACCTGGATTATATTCATCGCTATACCAACAGTGTCACGAAATGTAATTTTGAATATTTTTTATGCAGGAAGGGGGGCTCAAGATGGCAAAGGTGCCTAGAATCCCCAGTGAGGCCCTGGACTAACTTTTTGGAGCCTAAGAAAATGAAGGTAAAAGTGTATACACTCAAAAAGATTTTTTTGGTGCTTATTTTTGATGTGTATTTTTCTTGAACGCTCTCCATGCCTCAGGTTCTTATGTGGGCCCAGGGCTGTTCACTAGTCCAAGAAGCGCGAAGGCTTCTTCCTGGATTTGACGGATCGATGTACATGGAATGTGACATGTCACTGTGTTATTTTGTTCACACAATCGCCTCTTTGATGGCTCAGTAAAAGGTGGGAGAGAAGAACTTCTCACAAGATCAGTAAAATACACACCGCATTCAGCCTGTGTGTTTAAAGACATAAAGCTCCCTTTCCAGTTTCTAAAAGTCTAATTTCTGTGTGTTAGGGCTGAATGGAATGTGTCTGAGCAGGCTCTTGGCTAAACACAGAAATGTAATCTTCCCTCTCTCGGAGCCGAGCCTGCCTCACACGCTGCCTGTGTGTGAGCAGGGTTATTTGAGCATGCAAGGGATCAGGTCTTAAAAATGGTTTGAAAGCCCTGGTGGGTGGTTTTCTTAAAGCATCTAAGTCTAATGATTTGAGAGTTTACAATCGTTTTTCATCTTCATGGGTAATTTTTCCTTCCAGGTAATTTACATTCAACTTGAGTTAGAAATCAAGGCAATAATAACTGTGCTTTCTTTCCCCTTTGGGGGGCAGGGGTATGCGAGATGCTTTTTAAAGAATTGACCTTATCTTGCAATTAGGAGTTTCATTTCTTTTTACCTAAGCATAATTATCTCCAACTCAAATACAATCCAGAAGATGAGTTGACCTTTTTTCTTTGCACCACAAATTACAATCAAGGCCATCCATTGCTGCTTTGTTCCATTAATTTGTTTTTCTGTCAAAAATGTCACCGGCCCCTTCTGAATATTATAGCTAATTTACATAATTTTAGGCTATTTGTGCAGTTACCTACGTGGTCCATTTTGTATCTTCATAAACTCTCCGTGATTTCCTTTGCTGGCCTTTGAGTTTTCCTTCTCATGCCCTAAAGTTACAATGCTGGATAACTGAAATGTCAACTGGACTACCCTCAGGCTTTTGGGTAGTGGGCGCCCCAAAAACATCCACCTGGAGTGCAGCACTGGCCCCTCTCCTTCTGAAGGGCAAGGAGGCTGACTTCATGGCTCCCACCAATGGTGCCTCCTCATTTTCCCTGGGCCGATGGCCACCTGATGCCCCCCCTGCAGCTCTCCGTGCCCTTCCTCACTGGCTCCTTGTGACTCTGTCCTCAGCAAACATGGACAAAAACTTCCCAGCATCTTTCTAAATAAATTCTTCTTCAATTGCAAGTCCAAGTACTGCGTGCTTCAGTTTCCTGTTCTCCAGCCCAATCTCTCGTCTCATCAGATCGGTTCTCAAACCTTAAAAAGATGCTTAACAGGCATGTTCAGATGATGGACTATTCTTCTCCACAGAAAGGAGTGAGGTGTTTGCACATGCCGCCACGTGGATGTGCCTCAAACACACTACGCTAAGTGAAAGGAGCCACAAAAGGTCACAGAGCATATAAGCCTATTGACATGAAATATCCAGAATAGGGAAATCCATCGAGACAGGGGCTAGGGGTCGAGGTAATTTATATTCAATTACCTTGGGAGTGGCAGCTTAAGGGGCAAGGGTCTTTTTGAGGAGGATGAACCTTGTGGGATTAGATAGTGGTATCAGTTGCATAATTGTGGATGTATTAAATGCCACAGAATTCTACATTTTTAAATGGTCAGAATTAGGAGTTTTATGTTAGGCATGTTTACACACACACACACACACACACACACACACACACACACACCATGTTTAAACAGTTCTCTGAAGCCCTTCCATTTTTACGTGCAACCCGAGTGATTAAGATGATAAACTCCCAGAGTCCTGACTGGGGAATTCAATGAAAAGATTACATCTCAGAGAAAGCTCTGCGGGTAGAAGACATGATGAAGAATAAGCCACTAGATTTGATTCATTCACCAGTGAATCTTGGTCCAGCATCTCCTGTGTGACACAGGCCAGGGGCTGTGGCTATGGCTGTGGGAACGTTTCAGAGGTGGCGCTGGTCCTCAGGGAGCCTGCAATCCACCTCCTCCTTAATGACTTTAGAAAAGTCTTTTATTCCCTAACCTTCATTGGACAACATAAGGGTTGGGGGGCTGTGATAATACTTCATCATATTTACCCTTTATCACCCACAGAGTTATTGCAATAATTAAGTGAGGTAATGTATGTGAACATAATTGTATTTTATAAAACATTATACAAAATATTAAGCATTAATACTGTATTATTCCCGCTTAATGTTGACTTTTATTACAACAGCACTGCATTTTCAGTCAATTATGAAACTGGTGTGGTTGTCTCTGTGTAACGTTTATGGGTGCTGGGGGAGCACTCTCCCTATTATGGCTGTGATATATGTCCATTGTAGAGGATTTAGCAGATCTGGAAAGGTACCTTTTCATCCGCTGTTATCCTCCCCCCACACATACCCACTAGCTTTTTAGTGTAGGTCCTCAGGCAGCGATAGATCATCGCGCTAAGAGCAAGGATGCTGCTGGAGACAGGCCTCTCCCTAACTAGCAACTTTGGGGGAAGCCGCTCACATCTCAGAGCCTCAATTCCTTCTCTGTACAAGGGAGGAAATACCATAGCTACCTCCTAACTGGGAGAATTCGACGAGGCACCTGATGTGTATCAATTGGCAACGTGCTTAATACTTTCTACACACACATGCATGCATGTATATATACATATACATCTCAGACTTATGTCACACACGCACATGAATATCAGCGTTTCTGTTTGCTTCTATTAGAGAGGCTGCAATAAACACATCGATCTTAATCAGTGCCTTAGCTCGTTAAGTCATTACTTTTAAACGAGCCTCCCAAGTGTATGATAGTGGAACTTCCTCAACATAAACATGTCAACCCACCTAAGAGTAGATCTTTTCATCTGTGTAGAGAAGCTTCCAAATTAGGTGCCGGGTTATCATTCTCCTGTCTGTAGTAAGGTGAAACGACTCCTACCTTCGCAGATGGCCCTCACCGCCTTTTACTAGTAGGTGGAGGTATTTGCACATATACCTCCACAAACTCTCTGATGCGCATGGAAGATGGCCTCTTTAGGGTAGCGTGTACAAGGACAGTGAAACAAACCATCTCAACGAACCTCCTAAGGAATTCATCAGAACTGGAGGACTGGCAAAAGAGAAGACTGTGGGGAGGAAGGAAAAACAGGGCAGGTAGGAAGAAGCCCGAGGGGGGGTGGGGAAGGCATCGAGCAGGATTCTGGATTCTGATAAAAGATTATGAATGAGAAATTTCCAGGGTTGGGTTAACCCAAAGGATATTTAAGAGCCCAAATTCCTAGTATCCTAATTTGATGCATGTGTTGCTGACATGTGTGCATTATCCATAACTCCCAAACTCCAATAAAGTCTTCTGTGCTCATCAATAAGTCAGGGGATTGGATTGAGGGCACATCTGGAAAGGGGTTGAGCTCTGCAGCGGGGTTGGTGTGCGGCAAAGAGAAATAGTACATGAGATTAAGATTTTAAAATGAGTAGAAATTGAGAGCAGAGACTAACCATGAGATTATCGCAGGTTGACTAGGGTCCCCTCAAAAATTCATGTCCCCGAGAAAGCTCAGAATAGGACATTATTTGGAAACAGGGACTTTTCAGATGTGATTAAATATCGCCAGAGGAAACCAGCCTGGATTTAGAGTGAGCTCTAAATTCAATGACGGGTGCCCTAATAAGAAAAAGGGAAGACAGACAGGCACAGAGAGAAGGTGACATGAAGGTGGAGACAGAGATTATTGTAAACCAAGGGAGGCCTGGGGCCCCCAGAACCAGAGAGGAGAGAAGGACTCTTCCCTGGAACCCTCAGAGGGAGGCTGGCCCCGCTGACACCTTGAGTTCTGGCTTCTGGGCTATAAAACTGTGAGGAGATAGATTTCTGTTGTCTTAAGACACCCAGCTCATTAGAAATTTGGTACCACAGTCCTAGGAAACCAGCACTAGCTCTGGGAAACGTGCCAAAATCTTAGAGTAAGCATTGAACTTCCCAGAGCACCTGAACAGCCTAAGGATGATGCTAAACTCATTTAATGTTCAAAGGTTGGAATGACCTCAGCTGTCAGCTCGGTTACTTTATGCGGAGACAGGAGATTCATCTTTTAACTAAAACCCTTACCATGGCCTTCCTCACCATCTTTCACAACTCTGGTCTGGACATTTTCTGATCAAGTAGGCTTTTGTTTTGTTTCTCATCACCTACAGACTATATGCAGCTACCGGTCTAGCCTCAGTTTCCGAAGTTCTAGCCCTCACCACTTGCATTTTAAGCTTCAAATTTATAAGGTAATAAATTTTGAAAATACTTGTTTACTCCTCTGTGCCTTTGAACCCACTGTTCTCTCTGCACTCCCTGTTGGTCTGCATGCCCTGGTAAGTGCCTAGCTGTAACTATAGAGCATAGACATAAATATGGATATAGATATAGTATAGCTATGGATATAGGTATAGACAGAGATATAGAGGTCCACAGTGTTAGATTTCAAATAGTATTTTACTTTTTGTTTCTATACCTGCTTTCAGTCTTCTCGGGGAACTGCAGATTCTTGAGGTCAGGGAATGAGGGTTTTCACCGTTCTCTGTATTTCATCTGGGATAGTGCTAGGTGGTTCTATGTAGTTTTGCGTAGCGGCAAGTGAACACGCATTGAAGTTATAAGACATAACTTGGATCCAAGCATTGCCTTGGCAGTCTGTGTGTCTGTGGCAGAGGTTGGTAAATTCAGTCTTCCATTTTTCCTGCTAACAAAATCTCTACTTTGTAGAGGGTGGACCAAGCCACTAGCCCAGGGGAAGACAATATAACTCAGCTCTGGCAATGAGATGTAAGTGGAAGCCTGAGGGGTTTCCAGAAGGCCAGCTTTCCTCCCTGAGAAGAAGGAGGTGTCCTCTCCCCAGTCTGAGTCTGTGGCATGATTTTGACCATGATTCTAGCGAACTGTCCTTTTATGGTTCCTCGCTGAGCTATTGTCTCTCTTTATCTTTATCCTCTATATCACATCTGGTTGTAAATGTTTTCATAATAAAGATCCTTTGGCTCCAAGCACCAGACACTTATTCCAGTTTACTAGGCAGGAAAAAAAAAAAATTATTAGAAAGGCACTCACAGATCACAGAGTTAAAGGGAAGGCTGGAGACCCAGATGGGGAAGGCAGCAGCTTCAATCTGGAGGGTGAGGTAGCGGGAACTAATCTATAGCCTTTAATTAGACTTCAATTCATCAGGGTCTCAGCCTGGGAATGAGTCAGCGCCAGCCAATTTAGTTTCCTATCAGTTAACTTGAAATTTGTCTCACCTACCGCCTGGGCCGTGCTTTGGCTGGAGGAAGGCAGCATGCCCTCCCAAGGGCTCCTAAAAGGAAGAAGGGTATTTCACCAAAAGGACAACTGGGTGCTATTGTCAAAAAAAAAAAAAAAAAAAAAAAAAAAAAAGAGGGGGTGGGGGAATAGAGCCCATGTAGTCAAATAATTAATAATTAAATGCATAGATACAATGCTTTGAAGACATCACACCTAGTCCTGGGTACCTATTCTTTTGTTTCCAATGACAGAACTCTCAGAGCCCATTTATTTTCATTTTGGTTAAGACAATACATGTGGGAAGATCGAAGATGGCAGCAGATGTGGAGAATAGGGAACCCTTGTGTACCTGCTGGTGGGAAGGCAGATTTGGTCCAGCCACAGTATGGCGGTTCCTCGAAAAATCAAAACAGGAACTGCCTTATGTCCCAGCGATTCCACTTCTGGGAATATATCTGAAGAAATAAAAAAACCCTAATTCAAAAGGACATATGCACCCCTATGTTCATTGCAGTGTTCTGTACAACTAGAGGCCTGGTGCACAGATTCATGCACGGGAGGGGGGGTCCCTCAGCCTGGCCTGCTGCACCCTCTCACAATCCTGGACCCCTCAGGAGATGTCCGACAGCCCATTTAAGCACCATCTCCTGCAGGCCAGGTGCTCATGCTCATCCAGGCCACTGCACTTGCCGCCACCACTTGGTAGCACTGCCGCAGAGTCGGGAGAGGCTCCCGCCACTGCAGCTGCACTCACCAGCCAAGAGCCCTGCTTCTGGCCGAACACCCTAACCTGCCATGAGCATCTGCCCCCTGGTGGTCAGTGCATGTCATAGTGACTGGTTGACTGGTTGTTCTGGTTGTTTGGTTGTAACAGTCATTTAGGCATATATATATATATGCCAAATTTGGAAGCAGCCCAAATGCCCATCAGTAGATGGGTGGATAAAAAAGCTGTGGTACACCTACACAATGGAATACTTCTTGGCCATAAAGAATAACTTCTTTGACAGCATGATCTGGAGAATATTATGCTAAGTGACATAAGCCAGTCAGAGAAAGCAAATTCCATTTGATTTCACTTGTATGTGGACTCTAATGAACAAAATGAACTAACATACAAAATAGAAACAGACCCACAGATACAGAGAATAGGCTGACAGCTGTCAGAGGGGAGAAGAGTGGAGGGCTGGGTAAAAAAGATGAAGGAATTAAACCAAACAAAGCAACAAAACAATAACTCATAGACAGACTATAGTATTTTATTTGCCAGAGTTATAAAGGAGAGAGGTAGTAGTAAGCATAAAGGGGGGATAAATGTTGATGGAAGGGGACTTGACTTTAGTGGTAAATACACAGTACAATCTACAGATAATGTATCATAGAATTACACACTTGAAGCCTATATAACTTTATAAATCATTGTTACCCTGATAAAGTTAATAAAAAATTTTAAAGGAAAACACATTGTTGGATGAACTTGTAACAAGATAAATGGGCTTATAAAGAGGGAACCGTGACTCCCTCTATGGGACGGGAGGAACAAAAGTCAGGATCACAGACGCCTGGTATGATTGCAAGATGCAGGGCCCCCTGAGTGAATTGCAAGAGTATGACATGCTCTACACTGTGGCTCAGAGAGGAAAACAGAAATTTAGCAGGCAGGTAAGTCCTGCACATTTATTTTGCTTTTTGCCTTCTCACCGAGGGTAGCAGAAATTAAAAATTGCAGTCGTTTACCTGAGGTTATACAGGGATAATTAGTTGTTTTCAAGGAACCGGTAAAAATTTTTAAAGCACTTTGGATCAGAATATTTTGTTCACAGTCCTGGAGCGTGGAAATTGATTTGATACCCAAGGGCCGCCCTACTGTTTAATTGTTGTTTATGAAAATGTATTTTTATTGGGTGGGTGACAGGTGTTCAGGGCGGTAGATTATGAGAGGCCCCAGGTGTTCAGCATGATGGATTACAGCAGGGCCCAAGTGGTCAGGGAGGTGGATTAGAGGGGCGGCCCCAGGTGTTCAAGGTAGTGGACTACAGGGTGGGGCAAGGTGTTCAGCATGTGGATTAGAGGGGAGCCCCCGGGTGTTCAGAGTGGTGAACTACAGGAGCCCCCAGGTGTTCAGTATGGTAGATTACAGTGGGGACCCACATGTTCAGCATGGTGGATTATAGGAGAGGCCTCAGGTATTCAGTGTCATAGAGTACAGGGGAGACCCCAGGTGTTCTGGGTGCTGGATTACAGGGGAGGTTCCAGGTGTTTACGTCTTAGATTACAGGGTGGGGCCAGGTGTTCAGCATCCTGGGTTAGAGGTGAGGCCCCAGGAGTTCAGGGTGGTGGACTCCAGGGGTCCCTAGGTGTTCAGGGTGGTTGAGTACAGGTAGTCCCAGGGTGGTCAGGGTAAAGGAAAAAAAGAAAATGTATTTTTATTGATTTCAGGGATGAAGGGAAAGGGATAGAAGCATCAATGATGAGAGTGAATCACTGATGGGCTGCCTCCTGCACAACTCCTACTGGGGACTGAGTCAGCAACCCTGGCATATGCCTTGGCTGGGGATCGACCTATGACCTCCTGGTCCATAGTTGGATGCTCAGCCCTTGAGCCACACCCACTGGGCTGCACTGTGTCATGTGGGGGGACGTCACCCCACATGCTAAGAAGCAGGGGGCCAGATGACCTGCAGCTGAGGCGGCTGTGTGGCTGTGGGCTGCTGGGTAGGCTGTCTGTCCTCCGTTAAGGGCTTGCACTGCATTGAGGAGTTCTGAATGAGGCTGCACGACAGCTGTTTCCCGTGAGACTCCTCTGGAAATAAGATATGCACCTCATGGGGCTCTCCCGGTGAACGCAGTTAAAACACAGAAGTGTCCCATCTGCTGCTCTCGGGCAGAGTCTCTCGTCTCTGTAGCTTCCTCTGGGCTTGGAGTGAGGGAATGCCCAGGAGGCCAGCACTGGGCGGCCCAGCACGCCTTCTCTGACATAGCAGATGTCCCCAGTCCTCGGCCTCCAGTCGTTTCCGGTGGCTGGTGTGGCCACGCCTCTCTTCCGTGTGCTGCTCTGAGCCACGTGTTCAGCACGTGAGCCACGTCGTTGTGACAGCTATTGTTTAAGGGAAGTGACCAGCCTGGGATTCAAAGAGAAAGCTCTGGGAGGAAGCCATGCTTAAAATGG
The DNA here is from genome assembly GCF_014108245.1 of Pipistrellus kuhlii. Classification (NCBI taxonomy): domain Eukaryota; kingdom Metazoa; phylum Chordata; class Mammalia; order Chiroptera; family Vespertilionidae; genus Pipistrellus; species Pipistrellus kuhlii. Next base: position 11,919,921 of record NW_023425573.1, read on the forward strand.
CTGATATAGAACATGTGAGGTTTGCAGGGGAACACGAGGGCCATGGGGATGGAACACGGGAGCACTCTGCAAATGGGGGTTCAGCTTATGGGCTGATGGGCTGTGGGGATATAGGGAAGGAAGAGGGGAGACATCAGTCCCCAGTAGGAGTTGTGCGGGAGGCAGCCCATCAGTGACAGCCAGCATGGGCACTTCTGCCATGTGCCAAGCTGTGTGTGGAGCTGTGTGTGTATATGGGGGGGGGGGGGGGGTGTGCATGTGTGCATGAGTGTTAGTACATATGGAGGGGAGGAGGCAATGTCTAGAAGTCTGCAGGTGGTAAAAGACCGAGAAGGCTAGAGAACTCACCTTGGGTCCTACCTGGTGATGTCTGTGGATTTTGCCCATAGGTTAATCACCCTTCCCACCCAACACCAGCCCTACCCAGGAGACAAATGAGCCATTAGAACTGGTTTCCAATCTAACGCCTTTTCAGGCACCACCTTCCCACCTCTCTCGCCAGCCCTTGTTTTAGAATCAGTCTCTCACTCACTCATTTAGAATCCAAACCCGTGAGCCTCCCAGCTCCTCAGGGCAGCGGTGTGTGTCCATACCTGGGACAGTGTCACATCCTCCTGAATTCTGCCCCCTTTTCATTGACTGCACGAGGAAACTGGAATAGGTTCTACACATTATTGAAGGTCTTTTATTAAAAATTTTCATGTTGAGCCGAAGCTGGTTTGGCTCAGTGGTAGAGCGTCAGTCTGCGGACTGAGGGGTCCCAGATTCGATTCCGGTCAAGGGCATGTACATTGGTTGCAGGCACATCCCTGGTAGGGGGTGTGCAAGAGGCAACTGGTTGATGTTTCTCTCTCATCGACGTTTCTAGCTCTCTATCTCTCTCCCTTCCTCTCTGTAAAAAATCAATAAAATATATTTAAAAAAATTTTTTTTCATGTTGACATTATTGCCCAACTCCATCCACTCCCATTTCCCCTTCCCTTAGATGTTTTTACATGTAAGGAATCTGTTTTTAATTTGAAAGAAATATGTAAGTGCCCATCAGTAAATGAATGGATAAAAAAGCTGTGGAACTTTTACACAATAGAATACCATGCAGCTGGGAACTAAGAATTCCCAAAAAAGAGGGAACTCTTACCCTTTGGGACAGCATGGATGGACCTGGAAAATATTATGCTAAGTGTAAAAAGCCCCAAACTGAGGAAGACAAATATCGCATGGTCTCACTTATTTGTGGAATCTAATGAGCAGAATGAACTGACCAACAAAATAAGACCCAGAACAGGAAGGCATGGAACAGACTGACCTACTTCCACGTGGGGTGGGGGGACGAGAAGAGATAAACCAAAGAGCATATATGCTTATAGGCATAGCCCATGGATATGGGCAATAGGGTGGTGAAGACCTGTGGGGAGAGGGACTGGGGCGATGGGGATATAGGGAAGTAAGAGGGGAGACATCTCTAATACTATCAACAACAAAACGTTTATTTAAAGAAATGTATAGAATGGTCATATCTATCACTCTCCAAAATTGTGTAAATAATAGCAACGAGTTGAACTGACTTGGACTTACAAGGAGTCCTTGGTGGAGTCTCGGCAGTGGTCCTCTGAGGCTGGCAGGCCCCCCACACGCTGCAGGTACGCTCCTTGTCTGCCTCACTCCTGGAGAGAGTGGGGACCCTCCTCCTCTGGGTGTCAGAACATCTGGAACACTGTCCTGGAGCGGGAAGACGTGACTTTAAGGAGTGCCCAGATGTGGGGGCCACACCTGGCTCCCCTTTCTGCCCCCTGTTTGCTTGCTCCTTTTGTTTCCCACATCTTTCTAATTTATGCTGTCTTGCTTTTTTTATGTATCTTTGTAAATCCCCTTAAATCCATTCTGAGACAAGGCAGCGTATAAATTTTTTAAATTAACTAGTATGAAAAAGCATAAAATAAATCACCTACTATATATTTAAGAACAACACACTGTGTTTTCGGCCCTGGGAGGGATTTTAGCTCATTTTATGGTTAAGGGGCTCAAGACTGGGAAAGGAGACTTACTGCCGGGTCTCACGTACATCAATCCTGTCTTTCTTCACTAAAAATGTCTGTATACATCCCAAAGCTACACACTGCAGACAGAAAAGGTTCCCCTCCATTTCACTTCCTCAGGGACTCGTCAGTGCTTCAGCCAGCTTCACCCCAAACAAGAGAGGGGTGACAGGACACAGCGCCCTCCAAGGAGGGCAAGATCCAGGCCCTCCTGAGGCTCCCGCCACGCAGGTTCATAGAGAGAGAGACCCAGGGAGGCGCAGGGCTGAGGGTGGTGGGGGAGCAGCCACGAGGAGATGGATGCCATCGGGTTATGAATGGGGCAGGGCTTAGGGGATGAGGCCGAGACACAAATAAAACAATGGTGACACGGGCAGGTTTGAAAACGTAAGGGACCATGAGGGGAAAGGTTCTGCTCACTTCAGCGGGCTTCTGCCAGTGTTTCCAAAGTCAATTCCTCTTGGTTTTAAAGGGGAAAATGTTCTCACGGACACTTGAGACCATGTTCAGTGATGACTGTTTGAAAATACTGGTGCAGATTGTGCTTTCTCTGAGAATCGATGTTATCCTTGGGCAGGGGTGTGTGTGTAGAATATGAACGTGTGTGGTGTATGCATGTGTGCATGTATGTGTGTGCATGTGTGTGTGTACATGCGTGCACAGTATATGCAGGTGTGTGGTATATGTATGTGTGCGGTATATGCAGGTGTGTGGTATATGTAGGTGTGTGTGTTTGTCTGCACATCCCACCACAACTAATTCCCTCCTATGTGGTAAGTTCTTCCCAGCACTCACAGCCCTCCACCAAGGACGCTGCAGAGAACACAGCAGCATGTGGGGACGTGGGGACCACCGCCGCCCCAGCCCTCTTCCACCAGGAAGTGCGAGAGGCCGGCACTGTGCCAGGAACACACCGGGAAGGAGGGATAAGCAAGCAGATGACTCCATAGCAGACAATGCTTGTCTCCTTCCTAATATCCAGCAAGACAACCTTCAAAGAGAGAGGAAAACTGGCCTTGTGCAGCATAAACACATGTCCTTTTAGGGCACAAAGCAGGAGAGGGGAAGACCAGGGACTGGGCAGTTGGGGGAGACAGGTCTGCAGGGTGTCCAGCACCAACTGAGTAAGACATGTGACCCGTCGCCTGCTGAGGGCAGCAAAGGGGGTGCCGTTGGCTCTCCCTGCCCTGTTTCTACATTGCCTCTTTCACAACATGTGCCTGACAGTTAAGAGAAAGGAACATTTTAACGTTTAATTTTTATAGGTGATATACAGTAAAATTAGACACATCAACAAACCACTCAATATATAATGTGAAGACAAAGGCTGTTGAAAAGCTGGCTCCCAAACAAGATTTAGAAGAGAGCACGCTGAAGTACATGGGGAGAATCTCCTGGGCGTCTCCTTAGATCAGGTGGGCTAGGCCGGGGGCGGAGATCCTGCAGTTCCAATGCACTCCAGGTGAGGCCAGTGATGCTGGCCCATGGACCACATACTTGCAGTAGCAAAGTTTTAGTCTATTTTCCAGTCTCCGTTTTGGAATTACTAGACCATTCTAACAGATTACCTCGTAGATTTAGAATGCCTCCATCTTCAGAACCTTCATTTTTCTGTTTGTGTACAATGTTGTTTAGTATTTGCAATTATTAATGAGAATATAATATCCAACATATATTAAGTGCTCAGCACATGCCAGGAACTGCTCTAAGTACTGCATTTGTATTAACTCATTTAATTCACACAACAACCCGCTGAGTAGGTACCATTACTATCCCCACTTTGCAGATAAGGAATCTGGGGGGGCACTGAGAAGAAAGTATATTCCTATTCGTTGTTTGCTAAGTGAGCCATATTTTAATCTGCTTTTACAATTCAGACGGGATAGATAAGTCTACTGATAATCATTTTGAAAATAACTCAAGACTTTTGTCATTCTGAAGCAGTCCGTTAAGCTATATTTATCTTCATTTTGGAGGTTAAGTATCAACAACTTTTCCTGATTCATCCAGATAATTGAGGGAGATTATCCAGCCTTCTCACAGCCCACACATGTATCATATAACCTATGAGGTTTCCAAGTGATCATCTGTTATCACTCTTTCTTGCAAGAGAAAAAAAATGCAGAATTAAGGGGTATTTGCCTATATTTAAGCTCCTGTCCCTCGTGGCTTATATGGTGAGTGAAACCAGCCCTGCCATTCTGCTCACAACAATACAGCTTTGGACTGGTGCCTGGGCTCTACCGAGAGAGGACAGTGGTCTTTGTCCCCATACAGCATAGGGGCAAAACTTTTTTGGGGGTGGGAAATGTAGATGCTGGAAACAAAGCAGGTCAGCTGGCTAGGCCGAATTTCCAGATGGAGCGGAAGCTCCCGGTTGGTGTTGGTGCCTTTTTCTGTTCTGGAGGGTCTGGGACAAGGACAATCTGGCTTGCTGGGAAGTTATTCTCTTGTGTCCTTATCATGAACTCTTATTACAGAGAGCAATTGGTGCCTGTCTCTTTCTCCCAGTCTTAAAGAGTCCAACTAATACAACATTCTAATAGAATGTGTTGGGTTGTAGCCAGCGCCTTGCCTAGCACTATCCTTTGGATTTAAATAAGCTAGAAATCACGTCTACTCAATTAATTTCGTTCTGTTTGGAATTGCTTCATGCACATAATTCTCCCCCTATCACTTTTGTGCAAGATAGGCAAGCATTTACTCACCTATTAGCTGCTCAATTTGGTGGAAAATGTAAGGTGCTTTATAAGGTCTCTCAGCCTCTCAGTGGTGTTGCTAGCAAAATGGGAAAGACACACAGGTGTATCCAACACTTGCATTTAATACATGTTGTTTGCCACTAGCAGCTTATTGCAAATATTTTTAGACATAAATCAATGGTTTTAACTCCTCAGAAATACATTCTAGCTCTATAACTGAATTCAGAAAACTCCTCCAATGTTTATAAGCCTCCATAGTAAGTACTGTAATCCATCGACTTAATGCAAAAGATACGAAGGAAAGACGATGCATCGTTCTCAAGTCTTTATTAATTCAGCATCTACAAGTTTCTAAAAGTTTTTAATAGGGTCTGTATAGAACAAGTTATTAGTGTATTTTACTTGCCTGTGTGTTTTTTTTTTTGTTTGTTTGTTTGTGTTTTCTTTAATTTCCTGTGGGGAAAATGCCATCACCCCTTTGTTAGCATCAAATATGTAAGATCACTCGGTAGCATCAAATTTACAACAAAGAGAGATATTTATGCTAACTAATTTTAATATAGTTAATATGGATCTGTTTTATTTTCTTTCTTTTTGTTCATTCTGTATGGGATAACAGTAAACCCAATGAGGAATAACTTGTCATTGCCTGGGTAGTCAGAGCTAAGCTAAAAGACCAACTTTCACAGTCCTTTACTTTGGATAGAATAGCCACATCAACATTGACTACGCCATGCCTATCAGAAGCCCCAGGGAAGGAAGAAATGTGAACTTAAGTGAAATTTAGTAGGCAAAAATGTTTTGAACTCAGTATTTAGGACAGGAAATTTTTTAAAGGTCTTGGTAAGTAGGAAAAAAAGAAATAAATACCATTGGCTAAAGAACCACTCAGATAAACCTAATAAAGCTCTTTATAAAATGACAGTTTTTTAAAAAGAGGAAAGAATCTGAGAAGAAAAAAAGGTCAAAGAAAGAAAAGCTGAGAAGGACAGAAAAACGAGGCCAAGTAAAAGATGGAAGGGAAAATAAAAATGAAGGAAAGCCCTAATAAAAAGGGGGAAGGATCCAGCTTGTCACCCTTCCTCCCAAGCAGGCTTGCAGACATGAGCTCTTACTTCACCATCTTTATCTGAAGCCTCTTTATTGTGGGGAAAACTCGTGTTCTGCAGCACAGAATCAAATGCCGCTCAATCCTTTATCATTTGACTTTGAAGTCAGAATGAAAAGCGTGTGGCAGGAACATTACGAGTCTAACTTGAGGCAGCAGATGTGATAATGGTCCCTAGCTCGACTGCAGGAAACAAAGGATGCTTGGTGACTTCCCTTTGTGTTAATAAATAGCAGAGCAGTGGGAAGATGCAAAAAAAAAATTGTTTTGGTCAATTTAGAAGCAACATGACGATGGACTTCTATGTGGATTATTTTCCTTTATCATGCAATTTGGATTTACCAAATCTGGATATGGTATTCCCACAGGGATGGATCTGCTTGCTTATAATAATGAAATGGCATTCTAATACTTTGATGGGTTGAAAGACATTCATGTTAGCCTGTTTGTTTGTGTATGATCATAATAAAGAAAATAAGCAATCATCTTTAGCATATTACAAGTTAATCTTTGAAGGTTAGCCAAATAACTGTCATTCATTCATTCATTCATTCATTCAGCAAATATTTATTAAGTGCCTGCGAGATGCCAGCTGCTGTTCTGAAAAGTGGGAATTTAGTTATCAACAAGACAAACAACGTCCCTGACTATGAAGTATTTGCTCCACAGAAAAGCAATGAAAAGATTGATTGCCTCCTTAGTCTGATACAGAGCTAATTGATTTAGTCTCATATTTACTCATAAAGCCTTTTCACAGAGTGTTTTTTTTTTTTAAACTTTATTAAATAGGGAAGAATCTTGGGTGAGAAGAGATGACCAAGGGGAGGGTTCATCAAACAAACAAATAAACAAATAAACCTCCCAAAACAGAACACTTGATTCTACTGGCCAACTGTAACTAGGAGCATAATTCCTTCCAGGCAAGACTGTATGGCTCTCAACACGGGCAGTTTCCGAGTTAATCAAAATTTCAAAGCACACTGAAGACGATTTAACAGGATTATACCTAGACCTGTTATAGATTCAATTCTCTGGCTTATCTGACACCCCAGTAACTAACCCAGATTTATATTTACAAAGCAGAGATGAGAAAAATCCCTTTTTGATAGGAAATCCCTTACCTCTCTTCTTCTTGCCTCACCATGAAGGGGGGGAAGACAAGAGAGGGGAAACAAGTGCTACAGAACAGTAGGCCCACATCCAGTGAACTGCTGACCAAGTTCACAAACCCCAGGAAAGCATACCCAGTGAGGTTCCTCATGCCCTCAGGTTCAAAATGCCACCGGCCGTTGTTTCTAAAGGCCCTTGGCCAACCTAACACTCCTCCCCTAACAACAGGAACTGTAATAAATACCCACCTCTGGATGACACAGATGGTTATGCATTGATGGAATTTGAAATAGAAGTACTAAAAACCTGCCTCCAGGTTGCAGCCACCTATCTCACTGTCCCCTCAGAAGTTGAGGATGGCTGCTACTGACACTAGCAACCCACCAGCAGAAAGATTATGGGAAGAGGGGGAAAAAAGATACAACTCATGTCTCCGCCTTAAAATGGATGATCTGGAAGGAGATGCGGACCGGATAAAATGAGAAAAAGTAAACATATCCTTTTAAAGCATGACAGAGAATGCCTTTCCATGGGCACGTGCTCACTCCTGAGCTGGTGAAACTGCAGAAGGAGCTCTCATTATATCAGTTCAAGAGACAAAGATGCTCCCCGACAGAACACCGATGAGTGAGAGTGGAGACGAACAGCTTTTCCTGACAGTTATGAAAAGCCTTACCATCTATTTCTGCTCTGGCTTTGAGCATCTGGGAAGATGTTCTGTCGCTAATAAAGCAGTTTTCCAAATGGTTCTCTAATAAGGCCAAGTCAAGGCTTAATGGGCTGTCTGCAAGGAGGTTGGAGAGACGTCCTCAGAGTTAATTCACTTTGAGCTCAGATTGCGGGTTCCTTCCAGATGGTTTATATGCATACAAGCTCGGTAGCTGGTCCTCACGTGCCGCATATCTTGACTTGACGCTTGTACTTATCGTTGGGAGGCTCTGTTCTGTTGACTAATTTACTGCTAAATTGATTGCGAGGGCTGGTACTGTGGGTGTAGATTGTAACGGAGAGCAGAGCTGCCACTGAAATGTCAGATGGCGGCATGGGTTTAGGTGCTTTACCATGGGGTCCGCCCTCACGGGGGCCAGATGGACTGGGTCTGTCACACCAGGGGGTGCTCTGTCACAGGTGTACTGGTTGGTGTGGGTGCCGCTCTGCAAGCACAGCTCCCATTTGCACAACAAATATCTGCACTTGACAACATCATGTTTACTGCAGACACAGTCATTATTTATAAACATGAATGCATGCTCACACTTATTCATCTTTATCATAATTTTCACAAGGCAGGCACTACACTGTATTATTTTCCCCAAACTTGAGTCCTGCAAAAATGTATGTGTCCTAAGAAATCGCTGTCGCTGCTTCCTTCATGAATGAGTAACGGCACAGGCTCTGAGTCACTCAAAAAGTCTGTCAGTAATGAACCTCTCTAAATCTCTCTTTCATTAGCTGTAACACGAGGACCGTCATAGTCTGCCTATGGAGTTGTTAGAACAATTAAGTGAGATACTGCACGTAAAGTGTCTTGGATGATGCCTTGGAAAAATAAGGGCTCAATAAGTTAGGTGTTATTATCACCATATTTCATCAGATCTAATATGTTGGTGATTGCAAGATGCACCATTATAGAATATACCATCCGAAAGAAAAAGAGCGGCATTGCCAGTTCAATGACACAGCCATGATGTAATGCTTTTTTGCTTTTTCATTACTTAGGATTTTTATTTTACAATTATTGAGACAATCCTTTTAGATGGCGGCAGAGGTTTTATTATCTAGCATTCTTGTGCATGTATATTATACTCGTGAAAAAAATTGGTCAAGGTATTTCTAGCCATCTTCACATTCCAAGTCTGACTTCCCGATCGCTGTTGGATTCGTAATTGCTGACTGCTGTGTTTTTGCAAACAGTACCCTCCGGGCAACAAGCGGGCTAGAGATGCTGGATCATCTTTTGAACCACTGACCTCTTTCTGAAAGTTTTCATGTGATGAGAATATCACCAAGTGATGAGAACAGATGGTTTTCATTCACCAGCCAGGATGAGTAGTTCTTTCGCAAATGACCATTGAATCATTTGTTCACTGAAACATCAAGGAATTGCCTTTGTTTTGTCACACCATCAGGAATGATAACCCAGTTGGCATAGGCACAGCAATAACATCAAGAATTGCTAAATTAGAACTGATTGAATACAGATTTTTTTTTTTTTTTTGGCACTCTCCCTGCTCACATGAATAAGACAAGATGTGTCAATATCTAGAGTCAAAATAAAATTAAAAGTTAGGCACCTTGGCCCTGCCAAGGATGGTTCAGTGGTTGAGCATCAACCTATGAACCAGGAGGTTATGATTTGATTCCCAGTAAGGGCACATGCCTGGCTGTGGGCTTGATCCTCAGTGTGGGACATATAAGAGGCAGCCAATCCATAACTCTCTCAACATTGATGTTTCTGTCTCTCTCCCTCTCCCTTCCTCTGTGAAATCAACAAAAATATACTTTAAAAATAAGTTAGGCACTTTGCTAAAGATTCTAAGAATTAATCCTAACAGTGCCCATGACGATGCACCATTTGTTATTTATTCATTACAGAACAGTTATGGAGAGTTTATTCTACAGACACATATTAGGTCAGGCATCAGGAATTCAAAGAGACTAAGTCTTAGTTATTGAGACAAAGTGGTGGGTGCAGCCCTCCGTCGTGAAAGAAAGCAAACCTGTCAGCAAGCACTGAATGCAGTGACTGGGGGTCGAGAGGGATGTGTGCCCAAGGTATACTGGAGGATCAAGGATCCAATCCCGATGGATTCTGCATGGGTCTGAGGCAGGAACATGCAAACAAGTCCCCAGGCAGCAAAGGAACAAAGGGCACTGGGGGCAAAATGGCTTTCCTGGGGAAAGGCTGTGTTTTCTAATGTTTTTCAATGTTATGGTTTATGTACTCTTTGTGTCTCTTGCACTGATACGTTGGAGCCAGCCATTCCTCTTTTTCTTTATGGAAATGCCTGTTTATAACTCTTGTCTATTCCCCTCTTGGGTTATGTTCAAGACTGACTTGTGAAACCTTTTTATATGGTATGGATATTAACACATGATAAATTATGTATTTTGCAAACATATCCTCCATTCTGTCGCTTGTCTTTTAATATAGTTATTAACAACTTTTATATTCCAACAATTTTAAATATCTCCCCAATCAAATCTGTCAGTATTTTTCTTTATGGCTTCTAGGTTTTCCATGTGTGTGTAAAGGCCTTCCCTACCCTAAGATATATTCTAAAATGTATTATATGTTTTCTTCTTAAAGTTTGTTTTTACATTACAGCCTAAAGCTAAAATTTATTTTTTAGTATTGTATGAGGTTAATATAACTTTCCCCTAAAAACAAAAACAAAAACACGCATGTTGAATTTAAACCTACCCTTAGAATTTCTATTAGTTCTTAATAGATTGTTAATTTAGAAAATTACAAACAGGCACTTTCAATAATCTGCACCCACAAAAAAAAAAAAGTAGTATCATAAATGAAATAAAACCATGTTTATTTCAAGTGTCATAAATTTTTATCCAAATAATTGTGGTAAAACTAGACTTTTTTTCACTCTCATAAAGAGAGAAGGGGCAGGGATAGATCCATCCTCAGGAAGGGGTAGAGCTGGCAATTCAAAAGTCATACAGACCAAGTCTTCCACTTGTTTCTGCTTCATTCTTTTGTGTTATTTTTTTCTCTCCAACTGCAGAGAGATTTGCCCAGATGGTAGGAGAAATGGGTGCAGAGTGTTCCAGGCACACATTCACCTGTTCAAGAACCAGAAAGGGAAATGTGTCCCCCATCACATCTAATAAAACACAAATCTCATGGTAGGAGCCCAATTATACTGCCTTTCAGTCATTGGTTATGTCTTTCTCCGGCAATAACCCCCTCCCAGACCCATCCCTGTGGCAGAGGACTGAGTTCTGTGACTCACCAGGCCTGGGCCACACTCCCACCCCAGTTGCCGAAGTGGCAGGATCTGATAGCAAATGGATGAGGGTGGTCATAGATACATCTGCCAGGAGGACCACTAACAATCAGCCCTTCTGATTAGTGATTTGTTACAATCAATGATCATAAAAGCAGTACAAGCATTTACATTTCCCTATTGACTACAGTAGACTTTTACACATACAAGTTGTCTTTCTCATTTTTTATTGTCTTAGGTTCAATTTAAAATTAATTTCCATAACCGGGAACACACAATCATGGATTTGAAACCTGGGTCTTGCCATGTGATCTAACACAAGCTATTTAACCTCAACTAGCTTAAGATTCTTCATGTGTAAAATGAGATCTTTGGTTTTATGACATAGGGAATGGAAAGCAGACGAGAGAGAGAGAGAGAGAGAGAGAGAGAAAGAAAGGAGGGTGGGTTTCAGGTTTTGCTACAAGTGATTCCTAAACCTACAAGGGTATAATGAAAGGCGAACTCTGCCCCTTAGCTGGTTTGGCTCAGTGAATAGAGCCTTTTCCGACTCTGAATGTGGCTGATGCACAAGGAGGGAGGTCGGAGAGGCAGGGGAGGAGGCTGGGAAGCCATGCGAAGGCGCTGTGACCCGTGAGGAGCCAGCTCCAGTCCCCACAGCAAGAGGCCATGGTCAGGCTGCGTTGAGACAAGCACGTGGCTTAGAAACCCGAGGGACAGGGCCAGCATGGAGTCATCTGACTGAGTTGGTCACATTTCCACTGAGGGATGCTGAGGGTTCAGTGAAAACATGATCAGCAAACTCTTTGGCCCCTTGAGTGTGACTCTTCCACAAAACACCATGGCCTGGGCGAGTCTATTTTGAAGAAGTGGCATTAAAAGAAGTGTAAGTTTAACAAATTTGGCTCTCAAAAGAAATTTCAATTGTTGTACTGTTGATATTTGGCTCTGTTGACTAATGAGTTTGCCAACCACTGGGTTAGGATAATGAAAGCAGACCCGGAGGAACAGAGAGCGAAGGAGACCTGTTTAGATAGCACTCCATTGTTTGTTTGTTTGTTTGTTTGTTTTTAAAATATATTTTATTGATTTTTTACAGAAAGGAAGAGAGAGGGATAGAGAATTAGAAACATCAGTGAGAGGGAGAGAATCATGATCAGCTGCCTCTTGCACACCCCCTACCAGGGATGTGCCAGCAACCAAGGCACATGCCCTTGACTGGAATCAAATCTGGGACAGTCCGCAGGCCAATGCTCTATCCACTGAGCAAAACTGGTTTTGGCAACAGCACTCCATTGTTAAACCAACAGCAATTGGTGGCTGATAGTGTCCATGCTTAACTTTTAACTGGTGACATAGCGGTTTCTTCCCCATCAAGAACATAGAAGCAGCACACACACTGAGTATTTGAAAGGCGATGTTCTCATGCTTGCTGAATATATTTCACAATTAGTAAGTTCATCCTGTTCTCGCCATTTTAATGATGTTTTTAAATGAAACCACTTCTCCTATATCTGCCTTCTTAACATATATCTTTATTTTGAGAGTTATGTGCTCAAGCATGTTTCTACCACAGTGTTGGTGTAAGTGATTTTTGGACAATATGCGTGATCCAAATTTATTATTTCGGTTCATACGATTCCCATTTTGACCTTCCCTCTGATGTCAGCTCAGTGGCAGCACCTTGGATTCTCTACCGACAACGTGGGGAGCCTGGGCCCAGGGACCTCTCAGGAGCCCTCCCAGCCTGGTGACATCCGTTTCAGTGGCTTGGGAAACCCTAACTGAGCCACAAAATGATGGTGACCTTTTGCTGAATGTGGCCTCCTGTTACGTGAACAGCCATCTCAGGTGTGGGTTCAGAATCTGGGCTTTGGGAATCTAGCAGACATGGGTTCCTGGTCCTGACACTTCCCATCTTCCTCCCTAAGCCACATATTTGAAGACAGAAATAGCCAGACCTGCCTTTAGTGGGCCGTGAAGAAGGCACGGAAGGAGACAGAGAGGCACTCAGCACAGTGCTCAGCCCTCATCATCCGCCGTGCACTGCAGCCAGCATCACTGCCCCTCACAGGCAGCACTGAGGAGGGAGGTGATTCCAATCATTCATTCCTGGGCACATACATTCAACTGTTCATTCATTCCTGGGCACATACATTCAACTGTTCATTCATTCCTGGGCACATACATTCAACTGTTCATTCATTCCTGGGTACATACATTCAACTGTTCATTCATTCCTAGGCACATACATTCAACTGTTCATTCATTCCTGGGTACATACATTCAACTGTTCATTCAAAAAAATACTGCATCTGCCGAATAAATATGTGCATGGCATGCAATAGGCCTGGCCTTGGCAATATGGCAGATTTTTATATTCTCGCTTCTGGTTTCTCCCAACAGGCTGCCGTTCCAAGAATAAGGAACGTTTTGGAGTTGGTTATCCTTCTGTTATCTTTAAAAGTAACAGACTTTTGGTTTTAATTCACCTTGGCCCTAACTCGTTCATGGAAAGAGGAGGCTGTGAACTGGAGCTGCAGTGTCTGCTTCCAGAGCCCATGAGTGCTGTCATGTGTGTGTGAAACTGCCAGAGGCGGGCCGGGTCACCGGCCTGCGGAACATCTGCAGCAAGTTGCCTCGGCATCGGAGACCTGTGCCAATATGTGCAGGCCTGTCTCAGCCTCAAGGTTTTGTTTCCAAATGTGCTGTGGATGAACAACGGCCCAAATGAGCAAAACCATCTAGACAGCAGTGTGGGTGGACAGGAAGGATGGGGATTGCACTGTGTTTCCAAGTCCCCTGGGGCTGAAGATCTGCCCTCCTCATCGCAAAACACTGAAGTTCTTGGAAGCACAACATCACGGGGGCAGGCTTGAGAAGCCAACGCCTTTTGCTTGGAAACACACAGCCAGATCTGGCCTGGGAGAGTTACTGGCGAAAGCAGCTTTGTTGCTGAAGTCAGTCCCATGAAAGAACTAGTCTTGATCACAGAGAGCGTCTTCTCCTAATTTCCACCTTAGAAACCAAGGCCAAGTTCCCCTCAGCTGAGCTCATGGCTCTGTCCCAGGGCTCAGTGCCTCGGAGTCAGCCACCAGCAAAGAGATCAATTCCATGTGTGCTGCCGTCCCTGGGTGTGCCTCCGTGGTGCTACCTCCTGTCATGGGAGTCATGTGACTCCCTCTTTTGCCTTCAAATGGCAGTTAGAGATGGCCCAGGCGCCGAGGCGGTTATTCTGGACCGTCTCCTAGAACCGGAGAGACTCCTTGGCTGCAGGCTGAAACCATGCCTGTCCGGTCATGTGGTCTGACTTGACTTAAAAAGGCATCAAATACAAATAGAATTCTGGGAAATAAATCAACTTTAGGCCTTTTACTACAGAAGGCTTAAAATAATTCCCAAAAAGGCTAATTAGGGCTTCCTTTGCTCAGTAGTTGGGCTTAATAACAAGCACCAAACATATGGCGGAAACCGGGCTGCCGAACACTTCCTAGCCTTCTGTTCAGCGGCAGGAGCATGGTCTTAAAGGAAATCACAGGCAGAAGGCTTGCATTTTTCAATGGTTGCGGTTGTAGTGTCCATTATGGCTGGGCACTGTAAATGCTAACCTGGCTTCGAAAACTTTCTTTCAACTCACGAGTCATCAAAGAAGCACAATGTAAAATAACACTAACAATCTTTTCTTCTTCTTCTTCTTCTTCTTCTTCTTCTTCTTCTTCTTCTTCTTCTTCTTTTTTTTTTTTTTTTTTTTTACCTATCAGAATAAAGGAGATTTTTAAATGATATAATACTGGGAAGAATTTGATGAAATAAGCACTTTCCTATCTTATGGTGAGAGTATAAATTGGGATAATCTTTCTGGAGAGTGATTTGGCAAATGTACAAGGGCCATAACAATATTCAGACATTTTGATCCCATCATTTCATTACCAGCCATCTATCTTAAGGAAATAGTATAAACCACAGACAAAGATTTACGTGTAAGAATAGTCATTGTCACACTACCATGGACTCGACCAACATGTTGCTTAAGGGTGCTGACCTGTGCAGTCAAAAATGCATGCATAATTTTTGACTCCTCAAAAACTTAGCTGTCCCTCAGCATTTTCAGGAGATTAGTTCTAGGACCCCCTGTGGATACCAAGATCATGGATGCTCTAGTCCCCTATATAAACAACATAGACCAGTCAGTGGTCAGCAAACGAAGGCTCGCGAGCCACATGCGGCTCTTTGGCCCTTTGAGTGTTGCTCTTCCACAAAATGGCGCATGCGGGCATGCACGTACAGTGAGCTTGAAACTTCGTGGCCCACGCGCAAAAGTCAGTTTTCAGCCTGGGCAAGTCTATTTTGAAGAAGTGGTGTTAAAACACTCAAGGGGCCAAAGACCCCCATGTGGCTCATGAGCCGAGGTGTGCCAACCACTGGCATAGACCAATGCATACAATTGGCCCTCCCCATTAGTGGATGCCCAATTGTAGATTGAAGACAATACTGATATATATTGAAAAAAAATACATTTATAAGTGGACCCACACAGTTCAAACCCATATTGTTCAAGGACCAACTGGTTTTATAATAGCAACATGTACGGTGAAAGAAGAATGATTAAGAAAATGATGTACACCTACCGCATTCCATGGGACATTATGCAGTTGTTAAAAATCATGCTGACATATACTTTCAAAGGCAGAAGGGGAGTGAAGAAAATATGATACAGAACAATGACCTTGACTCTGTAAAATAATATGTTCAACACATTTTGGAGATAAAAATATGTTATTTTTAATACATCAGCAGATTCTCAATTCCAGTAGAGAAGCTGAAATTGGTGTTTGTCAGGGATTATGGGGCAGGGAGATGTTCTTTGCTAAGGTCCCTGTCGTTGGGGAAGCTCTGAACCAGCAGAGCAAGCCAAATCCAACTGCAAAAGAACAATTCTATTTGCTATCACCAAAGTCTGCCTTCATCATGGGTGGTGGGAATCTCTACGGAGCTCCTCCGTGTGTTCACATAGCAAGTTTTACGGAGCCCCCACCATGTGTCAAAGCCCTGTGCTACGTGAAGGGAGATAGTTAGAAAGCAACAGACACAGAGCTCCCACCTTCCTAGGATGTACAGTCTGATTAGTCATCATCGTTATGCTGTCTATTGATACTTCTTTCTCCGAAGTATCCAAGTCAGGGTTTAAGAAAGAGATGACCAGTGGGATACACGTGGTTACCGGTTGCTGGACACAGCAATGTCCATACTCAGCTGTAAGTTCCTCGTCCCTGCAGTAGAATTCCCTCGTGTGATCCTCAAGACACTTAAAGTCTGTTAGACATGACTGCCTTGCGCTGCCTGGGCTCTGGGGAATAATGGGAGAGGCTAGTCCGCACTCCTGGCAGCAAAGCAGGCTTACCAGAGCAGCAGAAGCCCCACAGAGCACTCACACGCTGAGAAGGAAGCCCGGCCCAGCTGTTGGTCAGAGCAGGAGGTGAGGAGAGCCACCAGGGTGTGTGGTGGGACGTGACGTCCTTCCCCGGGCAGACACATCTCAGAAGAGGCGGCCCGCCTTCGTTCACCTCGAGTGCAGCTCTCAGGATTACTATTTTAATATTAAAGAAGTCTGAAACACATAGGACATTTCTCTGGGACACATAGATATAAAATTCTGGAAGGATATATACCGAGTATACCCAGAGGCTCCAGGGGTTCTGTGCATAATCATTTTTCCCCCTGCAAGCTGCAGATATGACCACGCCATGCACGGAATGCCATTTCCCAAACCACTGCTCTTAGCCCATGCATGCCATCCGTCTACACATTCCTATTGCTTTTTCTCTCCCTTCCTCATCTCTCCCATTGTTTCCCTTTCCCTCCTTCTCTCCTTTGCCTGCCCACCCATCACAAGCCTGGTCCGCCAATCACATGGCAAACAGCCTCTTTCTGCCATGACCTATATTTGGTGTTAAAATAGCAGCACTCATCATGCACCATGTTAAGCATTTCGCATGTATTGATTCCTTTAATCCACTCCTCAGCCCTCCCCCGTTGTAAGGCCACTCTCCCAGGTAGCAGGCCAGGATGCTGACGTGCAGAGACATAAACCAACCGGCACAGTCACCCCCAGCAGGGAACAGAGGGACCGAGAGCTGGACCCGGGCACTCAGGCTCTGGGCACACACATCCCTCACCACTTCCCTGGACAACGTGACACCAGGGACAATTCTTGTTCCAAGACTGCTGAGCCTATTTGTTAAACCTGGCCCACTGCCTATTTGTGTAAATAAAGTTTTTATGTGAAATGGAGAGTACATTTCTGGGGGTCCTGAGCACAAGTATGTCATAAGTGGCGTGACACAGACCCTAGCTTTGTGTCTTCGAGTACTCACTGCCCCCATCACGCCACACCCACACCAACAGAAAGGGAGGCCAGAGGACTCCACCACTCAGCCGGGTGATCTTCAATAAGCTCCTTAGCTCCCTGACCTCAGTTTCTCAATCTATAAAATGGGTCGAAACACCCACTTCATTGGACAATGTTTATATACCCTGAGCACAATGCCTGGCACAAAATTAGTTCTCAATAACGGTAGCTATTTCCCCCCCATCAATCACCAGCCAACTTTGCATACTAAAGGACTTGCTGGTCCTGTGTAGCTTATATTCTAGGGCAAAGGTCAGCAAACCGCAGCTCTTGAGCCACACTCGGATTTTTGGCCCCTTGAGTGTGGCTCTTCCACAAAATACCACGTACCCTAATTAAGTTAATAACAATGTACCTACCTATATAATTTAAGTTTAAAACATTTGGCTCTCAAAAGAAATTTCAATCGTTGTCCTGTTGATATTTGGCTCTGTTGACTAATGAGTTTGCTGACTACTGGTCTAGGGGCCAGGAAACTATAGCCTATTTGTTAAACCTGGCCCACTGCCTATTTGTGTAAATAAAGTTTTATTGGGACACAGTCATGATCAGTCATTTACATGTTACCCGTGCTGCTTTTATGTGACAATGGCAGAGTTGGCTTGTTGCAACAGAAAATAGCCCGAGAAGCCTAAAATATTTATTCTTTGGCCCTTTAAGGAAAAAACAAACGTGTGCCAACCTTCGCTATAGACATGCTTACTGGATGTGATAACAACAACAAACCATCTGCATAATAAGTGTATTTTTGCTGGATTTTAGATAGATACTTGTTTCTTTTGTTTATTTTATGGGGAGCTAAAGCATGATTTATTTGCTAGGCAAATACCATAGAAAGCACATCACATAGAAATAAAAAATAAAAAAAAGTTGCACTCTCAAAAAAAAATTACCAACACACAGAGCCATTTGGCAAGATGTGAAATGGCTTGTGCCTCCCCCACATCATTTGTCCTTTCACGTATCCTTCCCGCCTTGCTGCGGGAGGCTTCTCTTCCAGGCACTGATATTCTTATCAGGGAGGCGATGATGTATGTGCCAGCCCCCGGGGTTCCCTCGTTTGGGGATCATCTGCCTCGCCCAGAGATGAATCAGAATGAAGCATTACCGGGCTGGAGGGGCGGAGGTTATGGCTCTCAGCAGCCCTGTGATCTATAGAATGTCTCCAAAGGATATTAAATTAATCAGCCACGGATTGCTGTGTGTTTTCCTGAACATCTGTGAGCTTCTACATTTGGGTGTTTGGATGGCGGCTCTTGATGGGGTGGCAGCAGGGAGTGCTGTGGCTGGCATACAGATGGCAGGTGGAGAGACACTCGGTGGGCACCCGGGCTCAGCGGGCAGCGGCCCAGGGCATTTTCTGGGACAAGGAACCCCCGCTGCCCCGAGGAAGGGAGGCTGGGCTCTACACTTTGTTTACAGAAGGCTCCAATGGGTGGGAATAAAACATCCTTGTTTCCTCGTTGTGTGCTCTTTCTGAATCAGTCAGCAGCTGAAAATCCCAGAAGGAACAACGAGCGCTCTCTTCAGAAAGATAATTGAGGGAGAGGGGGGAGGACAGACCCTAATGTATGGCAATCGTCCAGAGTTCTCAAGAACGTGAGGGGTTCCTCCCCAGTTATAGTTCCCGTTGGGTGGCAAAGACCACAGATCCTAACCGATTGGGGACCTGGGGGAGTGTGGTTTGGAGGCGAAGAGAGGACTGTGGAGAAGAGGAAACAATTTAATTTAATGTGAAAAGCTGTCTTGTCTCGAGCATCCATCAAGCTAATTGTGACAAAATTACTTTTCAAGGAGGGCACTTAACTAGAAAGAAATCATATCAGGGTTTGGTTAGAGTACAATGGGGCACGAAGACAAGCCGCCATCGCTGGAGTCAGACAAAACACAGGGACTTGGATCCGGTGCGCAGCCTGGATCGACCCCGCGCACAGCTGCAGAAGCTCAGAAGTTCTTGCACCTCTCAGAGCCCTCGCCTCTCTCTCCCCCGGCCGCCAGCCTGGGAGGGGAGGGGTTGGGGGTAGGGAGGGATCCCTCTTGCTTCTAAGACCCCAACTTTTCTGACCTCCTTTTTCCCTGGTGCAGCCCAGCTCCTCTTCCTCCCTTTCAGGCCACCTGGGTGCCTGCCCTCCTGCCTCCCCTCTCCTCTGGAATCCCGGTCTCTGTGGCTCCTGTCTGTCCCTCCCTATCCCTCCCCCCTCTCCCCTGCAGCTCACTGATCTCACTTATCTCCTCCTTCTGCAGACACGTGGGGGCCATTCGCTACCCCATTTTCTCTGAATATCGTTTTGATTTCAGTAATCTATTCTTTTTAATATAAGAGTTGCTCACTTTATGCTCATATTTATGTCACAGGGTCTTAATCAGAGGCAGAGTATGTGCAAAGCACATCCCACCGTGTACTCGTAGCACGAACATGAACACCTTACTTGTTCATTTGCATCTGTTAGTGTCCTTGTCTGTGCATTTGAGATAATAGTACCTGTTCGATTTTTAAGACTAATGAGAAAAAACAGTGCATAGATATGTTCCTTCACCTACTATATTGTATCCAACAAAAGGAGGGGGGAGAAAAAGAAACCTACATCTGATGTGTATATGTTTGTATAGGAAGATACTTTCCGGAGATTATGTATATGTTTGTATAGGAAGATACTTTCCAGAGATTATGTCTATAACATACATATAGACTCCCTCCCTTGTTGACAGGATTTGATGTTTTGTGTGTGAATCTACTCTCTCCCTTCTCCTTTTCCTTGGATGATGGCACATCATTTCAAGACTGTCCCATAAATGGAAGGATCATACAGTGTGTGGCTTCTCAGACTGGCTGTTCAAACCCATCCTAGTTCACCTGAGATCCATCCGAGTTGGTGCAGATATCAGCTCCTGTCTATTGCAGAGTAGCATTCCATGGTGTGTGTATGGACCATAGTTTGTTTACCCATTCACCCACTGAGGATATTTGGGCTGTGTTTAGTGTTTGGCTATGACAAATAAAGCTGCTGTGAACATTTGTGTACATGTTTTTGTGTGGATGTTAAGTTTTCATTTCTCTGGGATAAATGCCCAGATTTTTTTATTTTTTTTTTTTTTTTTTTTTACCCTTCAAAAATGAAAACGTAATCGGATAAAACCATGTATCTGGTATAGTTCTTATAACCAGTCTGTGAGTATAGCTTGAAAGATGGTACTGGTGTTAGAGATGGAGAACCCGGAATTATCAAAATGACCCCCCAGAGTTACTCCAGATGTACACTTGGGAGTTGGATTTCTTTTTCAGTTTAGTCTCCACAGCAGTCTTTTTGGAAGGGAAGTTTTCCCCATATCTTGAAACATGATATTTATTACCTGCTACTTATGAGATTTTTTTCATCTTAGCTCAAGTGCCTATGTCTAAAATTCTGCACAAATTTAGAGGTCTGTGATTTTGGAAGTTGATCCTCATTTCTATTCTCTTAATGTAGAGAGCAGTCCAGCGACCGCAGACAATGCGGAATGCATTAACGACAACTGGGGGAGAGCAGGAAGTCTGCACACCCCTCGGCCAAGGCTGGCTTGCAGCCTCGAATTCTTCCTCCCCATAAGCTGGAAAACAGCTGTCCCCGAAAAGCAAAGCATTGTTCCAAAGGAGGAATTACTTACACTCCTCTTTAACTCAAGAGATCAAGGCCTGGCCAAATGGAAGGACAAGTCATTGGTCTCTTCTTTCACAAAGGGCAGAGTTAGCATCCCCAACCTCCGACTGGCTACTGCTTCAACAAAACTGCAAACCAAGAAGCACTCACCCCTGAGCTTCAGTATATCTTCCTTTACTGCTTCACTTTATTCAAATGAGCCACTCGCTGATTATATTTTTTTGTCAATGTTTATCCATGTAAGAGAAGAAGAAAATGCTAATGACTTAAATCTATGGTCAGCAAAGCTTTTAAAAAAATTTTAATTCTAAATCCATCCATCCCAAAATGTGCATTTAAGAAGATAGGGAGCCAGCCTAATTTAACAATATGCTAAGCAGGTAGCATAATTTATCTTAGAATTAAACTCATCAGCAATGAAACATGCAGCTTCTACTCTCTGCCTGGAAAAGACAAGAAATGTGCGAGCTATGAATTCAGACCAGGGTGGGCAGGGATCCAAACGACCTGAATATGCCACTTTCTACAACGAATTCAGATGAAATGAATCCTCCATCTTTCCTGGACACTGGGTTAGCCTTACGTATGGAAAGAATTGACCATTGCCAATGAGACAGGATGTCATGTAAATAATAAAAACAATAATGACAATAACAACTAACATTTACCAAGTGTCAGTATGAGTCTAAATTATTTCCTTGAGTCTTCATGATCATTCTGAAGGACTGACCCTATACACTGTGTATGCATTTATACTGTAATTCACTCTATTGACACTTCTAGGAGGCGGCAATGCACCCCCCCTAGACCTCACATATCCTTTTGTCTACTTTGGATCTTATATTCCACACAGATCCTGTCTTCTTGCCTCTGTTTATACCTAGTAACCTTCGATGATCAAGAAACCCATTTACAAATGAAAGGAGATGGAAAGGAGTGGAAACTAACAAGAGTGAAGGATCTGTTATTCATTAGGCACCGTGCCAGGAATTGACATATGTGATCTCATTAAGTATTCACAGCAGCTCGCCCTTTCACATACAAGGAAATCCACAGGCAGAGCCTATCTACAGTCTTGCTTAATAAGAAACCAAGCAAGAGTTCAAACACAGATCTCCCAACTGCAACCTCCGTTGGTTAGCCACTCTAAGATGAAGTAAATGAGCTACAAGATGAATATCTTAGAAATGAAACACTTGTTAAGATTAAAACAGTTTTCAAAGGGGAACAGGAAGTGAACTGATACCTCCCATGCATCCTAGTAGTCAGTACATAAAATGAGGCTGGACTGGCCTGGAGGTGGGGAAGGTAGTGAATGTTACCATTAGAAAGCCATTTCTTTGGCATAAGACACAGTTATGGGAGGAGGAGATCAGTCACCAAACGCCTTGCTTCATTTTGTGTGGTTGTAGGTGGCACACAATAGTTGTGATCAACAGACAGATGGCCTGGATTTTGAACCCTCATCTCCATGTGTAGGTAGCATTCTAAACAAAGGTACTTTTCTTATTATGAGGCTAGTTTGGGGTCTCAACGCCCAATCTGGTCTCCTGGTGAGAGGGATGGATCACTGTGAGCCTTGGCTTCCACTTGGCCTTCTAAGAACAGCCACGCAGGAGACAGTCCTGGGTCTTTTCATTCCCCTGTTATAAACGAGGCTCTCCTGGCTCTCTGCTGAGAATGAGAGCTTTGAGCTTCTGCTTCTCGCATTGCAGTTGTTGCTCCAATCCTTGGAATTATTTCCTACATGAAAGAAAGGATGCACAGTGAGTGACTGTGGCCAAAGTGTGTCCTTGTCTCTTACCTAAGTGCATTTCTCTGGGCCTGTGGGAAAAAGTGTTGAGCCCTCTACAGGTAGATGTGGAATCGCCTCCTATTCACCTCATTGGTGAAGGGATTTCTACCTAGATTAGGGAGATGGCCAATCACATGACACCCAACACTGCCCATGAGAGGTTGACAGCAGTTTGTTAGTCATATATTCTCATAGCCCAGGAGAGGGAGAAACCACGTACCACGCTTGGCCACACAGGGGCTGTATGGAACACAGAGCAGCCAACCAAGGGATGAGAGAGACAGGCTTTGTAGTATTAAGAGAGTGGGGTGCCCCCTGACTTCCATGGAAGGCTGTGATTAGCTTGTTTGAGTAATTCCATGGGCTGGCAGAGAACTAAGCCTGCTATTCAAAGATAAGCAGGCACCATGCCTAGTCTTGTAATAAAAAAAAAAAAAAAGGGAGGGGGGGAGCACCTATTGGGCTAGAAGACCTTATTCATAGGAACAGAGTCAAGAGGCAAAATTGTGGTTAGACCATTTGAGACTTTCCTGATTTTCCTCAGGTGTCAAGGCATAGGCATACATAATATTGGGCCTTAGTTTTAGTCTTTATTCCACAGTAGGACAAGTCACTAATCACTAATGGAACAAACAAAAGTAGAGAAGGAACTATTTATATATATATAAATATATAAATTTATATATATATAAATCCTTCCTCCTCAATTTACATGCTCTAGAAATAAAGGCACATGACTGGTCCTCCCATTCTATAATATGTCCCTCATGAAGGCTTGGAAAATATGCTGTCCTTTTTGAAAAAACACAAAAAATAACTGGACACTTAGTATAATTGCTTGAGAAAGTCCATTTTTATTTGAAAAGACATTGTTATCCAACTTTTTCATTAATTTATCAAATATTTATAGGGGCTCTCAATAGTGAAAATTTTATAGGCACTGTATCAGTTAGAGTTCTTTGGTTGCAGGCAACAGAAACTGACTCTGGTTGACTTTAGCAAAGAAGGAATTTATTGGACTGGAATTAAGTAGCTTAGGGTGGGGAGTGGGGGTGGAGCTTAAACAACTCAATCAGAAAGGATGATAATTAGGACAGCTCTGGGGATCTTGGTAGCAGAAACAAATGGGTACTACATTAAGGTTAGCATTAGCTCTAATCCTTCAATTATGGCTTAGCATTCAAATTCCAGGAAGACTATGACAAACTTAGGTCTTGGCCAAGAGACAGGGAACACAATGATTGGAAATAACATCAGATCACCTTAGCTAGTTTGGCTCAGTGAGTAGAGCATCGGCCTACAGACTGAAGGGTTCGGGGTTTAATTTTGATCAAGGTCACATGCCCAGGTTGCAGACTCCATCCCCATCGAAGGGCATTCAGGAGGCAGTCAACCAAAGATTCTCTCTCATCATTGATTTTTCTATCTCTCTCTCTCCCTCCCTTCCTCTCTGAAATCAATATATATATATATATTCATCAGATCTGCAAGGTGAGGGATGGTTTCTCAAAAAAAAAATAAAAAAAATCAAATGACTGTTTACCCAAAGAAAGAGGAAAGGATTCTGGGGAGGCAGAAATAAAAACAATAATAATAATAAATAAATAAAAACCAGGAGTTTATTTCTAGAGATATCTCATTACTTTATATGAATTAGAAAATCAATGATTATTAAACATAAGAGGTAAATCCAATTTTCATCTACTCATTGATTGTGCATTCTACCGTGTATATATCTATTTGTGTATATATTTTTTCCCATTTCATGAAAATGAATCCTTTTCAATGCCTCAACATCTAGTTGTAGAATAGATTTGTTATGGATTTAATCCTCAAACAGGCTCCTCTGCCTTAAAGTTGTACTTCTTACACTGTCAGAAAGGGAATTTTTTTTCTTTTTGTTCAGAAAGAATAAGTAGGGGTATGAATGGATCTGTGGAAATTAAATATGTTGAGTGATTTTTAAACTATTAAACAAAAGCATATAACATTCACACTGCAGTGCTAGACTCCTAATCAGGAAAAAAAAAAATAGCTGCACAGAATAAAAGTTCAACTTCCTACACCAAAGGAGTTTATCATGTATATATGCACACACAATTAAGTGAAAGTTCGAATGATAACTATGTAACCCAGATGTCCCTTTCCCTCCAAGTTTCCTGAAGAATCCCCAGAAGCTTCCATACTGAAGGTCAATTTTGAACCTTAGTATCTGCTACCTCTGGAATTTTCTTTTCACTTTTATTCTTGTCCCAATTGCTCCCCTTTTTCTGCTCTGTGCCAAACCAACAATATCGCCCTTTTAAAAGGGTATATTTGAGTATAACACACTTTACTCAAATTTTGGAGAAAAGAAGGGGACTCAATCAGAGATGAACTGGTAAAGTATTCAATTTCTATATTTCTAAAAATCCGTTAGCTATTTCCAATAATTCAGGCCTCAGCATCCTGTTATGAATGTTAGCCTTCTCCTACTCTCAGGCCCTGCCAGTAACTGCTTCATGTTATTCTGCAAAGCAATTCAGCTCTCCTTAATTCAGCCCCAGGCCTCCCTCGACATATCTAAAGACTCTATCCTTGTTACAATAGATAATGGGTCATTTACTTTCTCACTGGTCTCTACTAGAGAACTGGGCCAGTATTGATACCTTTTTCCCAGGAATATTAATCTTGACACCCAACCTCGAGTGCTAAGAATGTGTGCAGAAATGATTATTCTTAGTTTGAATTTTAAACAACATCTTTCTTTCTGTTATAACTGCTCTGTGCTGGCCCATAAAGAAGGGAAGACTGTGGGCCCAAGTGATAAGGAAGTGCTTTTTGGGAAAGACTCTGACTTAAACTCATTACTGTGATTTTAAAATACTAGGGATAAAGTTTAAACTGAAAAGTTTAGATTAAATTTTCCTAACTGATGACCTCTTTCTTAAATCCCATCAAAATGTCATAAGTAACATCAAAAGAAGAACAAACCCCCTGTAGTACTGAAACATGGAGAGAGGTACCTTTGGCAAGTAAAGAGTTTCTGGAAGCTATAAAGCAAATGGAAATCTCCCCCAAAGCTGAAGAACCTGGGGTCCCACTGTGGTTGAGAGGAATACCCTTCCTCATAAGAAAGTAAAAGAGAAAATAGAGAGAAATAAATTTTAGAAAGGAGGAAAAGACAAATATTATTTTTCCAGAAGAATCCTGGAATCCTAAAATCCAGGACAGTGAGAATTAAAAGAAGGAGCTGGCTGTGGGCTGGTAGCCTGGGTGAATACTTAAAGGCCCATGGAACAGCTGCCCCCATCCCCTGCTTTCCGAATTGCTGGTTCTGATATTTGCCCCAGGATACAGTTTTCCACTGGCCAAATAAGTAAAATAATCTGATACAGAGCATTCCCAGAGTGGTTGGAACCAGAAGAGCAGGGAGCTCCCTTGGTAATATATAATCACTCTGTGATCCCCAGTGGAAAAACAAACAATGTGCAAGCACATCATTCCCATTGCTTCACTTACCAATTGCCAAAAGAAAGGTTGGTATATTCAGAACTTGCCCCTGCTAGAGAAGCAGGGATTTTTCACTTGGGCTGAGGAAATGCACTCCAGCTACCAATCCAGGTCAATATAGACCATAAATATAAATATACATTAAACAATCACCAATCATTTGAAGGGGAAGAGGGAGAGAATAGCATGAAAGACAGGAACCTGACTCAAGCAGTGGAAGAACTAATTCCTGAAGAAACAGAGTTAATAGAAGAAAACGAAAGAGAGTCAAGAGCATGTCGCATTGAAAAGAACAGATGGTTCTGAAAAAATCATCTATCAGAATCCTTGGAAATTAAAAATATGATCACCAAAATAAACAGCAGATGGCCCAAATAACAGAATTTACATAGCAAAAAGTAAACTTCGTAAATTAAAATATCTGGCCAAGGAACTCTCCCGCAAAGCAGTAAAAATAATGGGGTGAAAAGAGGTACAAAATTAAGAGACAGGAAGACAGTTATAGGAGATCCAACATTCATCTAATTGGAGTTCTAGAAGAGGAGAAAACCAAGAGGAATTAATAAAATAATTATGTAAGCACATAAAAATGCTTACCATCATGAATCGTTAGGAGTATTGGCAAAAACAGCCCAAGGTACATACATACTTACATTGTATTATTGGTAAATCAGTAGTACATTTTCTTTTTCTCCATATGGTCTTACACTATCACAAAGAGGTGTTTGAAAATTGAATTCAATAATGTATGTAACATTACTCTGAAAATTGAAGTGCCAAAAATATATAATATTAATATTAATTATTCTCATTTATTTTATAGTATTATCTTTAAATAATTAAGAGTCTCTAAATTATGATCAATCTAAATTAGTATCCATAATCCTTATCTGGTAGGTAATTGGGAACTCTGAAGAATTTGATCAAAGTGAATTCTTTCACCAAGCATCCAAGAAAAGCCAGAATATGAGCAATTACGGAGGCTGTCCAAGCATATCTGCTTTTCCTCGCCTTTCTCTGCCTGATACCCCACTTTACATGCAGGAGAGTTCAGCTAAGATAACTTTGGAAAGATTAGAAGGACATTTTCTCCTGTGGGAGAAGCTTTCTTTTTTAGCATACTAAAGCAGTTTTATAAAGTTAAGACATTTTTTGATACCTACATTTTTAAGGAAATATAATCCTGGACTCTATCGTGGTTAGGATATACACAGAGCAGGCCCCGGAGAATGGGTTCCCTGGTTTTAGGAAATGTTGTCAGAATTGCACTCTCACCAATCATCTGCCTCTGTGGAGATAATCCCAACAGAAGAAGGTTCCAAAACACCTTGCTCCTTGGTCTGGAAGCACAATCCACTACTTTCTTTCCTTGCAGTCAGGTCTTTCTCATTGCATATCCCTTAGGTTAATGTTCAGAGTCATTTGCCACCCCTGACCACACACTAATTTATAAAGGGAGGAACGGCCCAGGTCTGCTGGCTGGCAATGGTGCATCAGCCTGGGATTGGCCATTTGCCATAGATAATTACAGCTAGATAATTGAGGATTCTTAAATCCATAATTTTTTGTTAGGAGCCAACTGTGAAATTTCTATGATATCTGTGATTGTGTGTGGCGGTGGGAGGAGGTGGCGGGGAGCAATTAAGAAGAATTTTATGGTAATCCTCTAGCACTAAAAGGGAATTACTAAGGTCTTGCTTTTAGGAATTATTTATAAAGTAATTCTGTAGTCGTTTTCTAATTTTGAAAATGTGAAATTTTTATTCTTAAATCTACTCATTGATTGTGCATTCTACTGTGTATATTTCCAAAAAAAACTTCAATGATCTTTAAGTAAATGATTTTAATGTTGCATACCAGGAAGAGAACATATATTGATATATTAAAAATGAGGCATCCTTTTTCCACTTGGTTTTATTAAGAATTAGAATTTTTATTAAAGCCTCACACATTAGCAATGGCAAAAAAAAAAAAAAAGATAATTATCTTTCTGGTTTCATCAAGTATCATTATGAGGCACTAAGAGCATCTTATTAAGATAAATATAATGCTTGGCTGTCATGGCTCAGTGGTTGAGCGTTGACCTATGATCCAGGAGATCATGGTTCAATTCCCAGTCAGGGCTTGATCCCCAATGTAGGGTATTCTGGAGGCAGCCAATCAATAATTCTCTCTCATCATTGACGTTTCTATCTTTCTCTCCTTTCCTTTCTGAAATCAATAAAAAAGATATATTTTTAAAAGATGGATATAACTATTATTAGAGGATATGAGCTATTTATACATTTTCCTATAATGCTTATAAAATATAACAATTTAGAAGGAATTATAATTAATGTGTACTAGTATATACAATAACATTTCATTGACAGGTAGGAATAGGTGAGTAGTCAAATCTTTGGTGAACCTGTTCCAGTCTACAAGGCTAAAGATAAGATAGCTGTTGATACTTGGTAATAGCAATGAAGAAATTAAATAAATGCCAGCTTGTCAAAACCTTATCTTGGAGATGACTGTCATTCCACCACCTATCACTTTCATGCTGCTCTCTCCCTCTTCCTAGAGAGGATGTCTGGCCATGACGGGAGGGAACATGAGAGCCATGAGTCCTGATCCTCGGACTGGGTGAACTGATTGGACTAAGGTTGGGTTCTCACCAAACCCGAGGCCATCACATTCTCTCCCCTGGTTTCAGATGTGCAGACCAGAATGCTATTTGTAATCAGAGATGGGAATTGCTATTTTAAGGACATAAAGTATGAAATGGGTACGGCAGAGTCTGGGGATATGGAGCCTGAGAGACAGGGAGGGAAGCAGAGTGGGAGGTGGGGGAAGAGTCAGAAAATACTGATAACTTTCTGGTTCTATAATATTTGTCTATACTTTCTAAAATTGGGCAACTTGAGAAGCTTTTGTATCCTGACAATAAAATTCTCTTTAATGAGCTCAGCTTAAGTGAGTTCTTCTTGCAACTATGCATAAGAGATTGTTCAACCACTGTGTTAATATTCATGACTTCTAAAGATGGTAATAACTTACATTTTCCTGCCAGGAGTTTAGAGAGAAGCAAGCAAAGCTGACATCAGAAATACAGTTACCTTGCTATTGGTTTGAATCTCAAATCACTTTAGGGAAGCAGTGGGTGAATGTCATTTTTACATGGCCTAGAATTGATCTAGCCTACTCTAAAGTATGACCACAATAGGGAGACAGAAGTGGTCAAGATATTTTAAATGATTTTCCTTTATTGAGTGTGGAGATGATGTGGATCAACTTGATCTTTCAAACATGGCTAATAGAACGGTTAAAGGATACAATCACTTTGAAAAATGATTAGACAGGTTTTTATAAAGTTCACAACATACCTAACCTTATGATCCAGTAAATCCACTCTTAGAGATTTACTCCAAAGAAATAAAGACACATGTCCACAAGAAGATTTAAACATGAATATTCATGACAGCATCAGTATTATAGCATGAAGTTAGAAGTAACCAAATTGTCCATCAACAACAGAAAAATGTATAAACCAGTTATGGCATAGTCTTACAATGGAATGATACTTAGCAAAGAAAAGGAAGAAACTACAGACAGACACATTAACAATGTGAATGATCCTCTAAAAGACTCTGTTGTGAAAGAAGCTAGATCCTTAAACTACATACTGTGTGTTAAATCACAGTCAAAATTAATACATGGAGATAGAAATCAGAGCAGTGACTGTCTAAGAGGAGGGGTTGTAGACATTGAAGAGAATTTTCTAGGGCGATGGCAATGTTTTCTAACTTGATTGGGACATTGGTTTACAAATATATGTATTCATTTGTCAAAATTCATCAAAATGTACAGTTGAGATCTGGATAGTTTATTGTGAGGAGAAAGTGAAGATATTTGTGTATATATAATTTTTCTACTTGGATATGTTAAAATTTGCACAGTAATGAGTCTATGCAAGAGGATTCACTTTAGGATTCCTTTTTGCTTTTCTAAAAAAGAACCATAGGATTTGAACATTATGAAGCACTTCTCTTAGGTCAACCATTTTTTTAGGAGGGTTGTACTATATATGAACATGGTATGTATGTATGTGTGTGTATATATATATGACCATGCAAACAACAGTAGTAAGACAGAGTCAGTAAAACAGGAGAGTAAAGGTGAGGGACATTCAGAGGAAACATGTATGTGCTGGCTTGTTCTTCAATTCCAAGGGTCCTGATGTGTCTGCTTTGCTTGGGGAGCCTGGTAATAGATTCTCACCATGAAATTCAGGCATAAAAAGTCCACACCTTTCATGCTTATTGACAGGAACAGTTTGAGGACAAAGCTTGCAATTAAACCTACTGCCACACTTGGGAGTACAGTCCTCATCTCACATGGAGGGTGCAAGCCCCAGTTCTGCCCCTATTGATGAGACCCTAGGCACGTTAGTTCACCGCTCAGCTGCAGATGGTGATGGTGATACCAGCCTCACTTATGGGACCACTGTCAGGATTCGATGACTTAACACATGAAGCCCTCCTCAAAAAGTATTTGGCCTCAGAGAAGTGCTGATAATGTTTAAGTTGTATGGTTCTTTTTTAGAAAAGCAAAAGAAGAACCCTAAAGTGAATCCTCATGCATAGACTCATTATTGTGCAAATTTTAGCATATCCAAGAAGAAAAATGATATATAGACCTTTGAAAACCTGAATCTGCCCATGGATTTCTCTGAAAATATCATTGGCACTTTTGTGGGAATCCGGCCGTGATGGTTTCCATTCAGAGAAGACACAGTTCTGAACTTGATGTGTCTGTTGTCAGGGAATCAAAAGCTGTGAATTCCAGTTAAGGTTTTACTATGTTGGGTGGTAAAAAGCTACTGAATTTGAAAGCTTTCCTTCCCACACCAATGATTGTAAGTCGAACCTCCCTTCAAGTGGGGCTGTTACTGTGTTTGCTTGTCTCCAAATTATATGAACTAGCACTATGTGGACTGCTTGTGGAATATTGAATAGTGCCTTTGCTCTGGTTGGTTCGTCCTTCATTTGATCAAAGACTATGAACATCTTCTTTTTGCTTCCAATTTTACCAATGGCATCCATGAATTAGCCCTCAACGTAACTGCATTACTGCAAACCAGATTAACTTCGCTAGCTTATGTCACTGGCGATGGTTTGTCTTTGTTCTGAGATAAATATTCTGTCCTAAAAATCTGATCTAGCCCTCTTGAAAAAAAAAAAAAAAGTGATGCATTCTCTGGGAGTGTACTGTAATCCAGAGACATTATTTACTGAAATGGCTGCCGCCGTGCAATGTATCTTATTGAATCAGAAATATTTCCCAGTTGATTATTGGATGCATAAATCCAATCAGAGTTATCACCTATCGAACTGGAAACATGAAACTTACAAAGCCAAATGGATCACCTGGCACATCATAAATACTGCCGTGGCATCGGGGCTCTGCTGTTTTGAGTCAAGGCCTGTGAGAAACATTAACTCTTTCCGGGGACCAGGAGTGAGACAGCTGTGTTCTCCTAGCTCCAGATCAACAGGTTTAGGAAGCCACGCCGCCCCTCACATCCCAAAAGGCACCCTTCCAAATGACACACGCCATGGGGTCTTCTTCAGGGTCCCTGTCCTTCCTCCCCTGGCACTGGTGACCTCCGGAGCTGTGGGTAACCCAGCGCATCTGCTGCATTTAAAACAAACACACCGGGCAGGAAGGTGACCCCTGTGATCGAGGGACTATTGGGCTGTTCTTGCCGATCATAAGAATGTAAAGTTGAGCTCGCATTAATATGCTGCTCCTGTGTTCCTCTTGAGAGAAACTTGAATGTGGGGTTAGCAGGGCCATCCAAGGGGGAAGCAACGTGGTTTTTAAAATTTAATGTCAGCGTGGCTTGTCAATCCTCCCTTATTCCCCTCCTCCCTGTGCCTTGTCCTGTACATACATCTAGAGAGTCAGTACTAATCAAGCATTCTACATATTTCTAGACACTTCTGCCTTCACATATGGTGTTCTATTTTCTCCATAAGCACACACACACCAGCCAGGTCATGCTTCCTCCTGTTTAATTTGGAAACCAAGGTG
Organism: Pipistrellus kuhlii; assembly: GCF_014108245.1. Lineage (NCBI taxonomy): Eukaryota > Metazoa > Chordata > Mammalia > Chiroptera > Vespertilionidae > Pipistrellus > Pipistrellus kuhlii. Next base: position 11,952,251 of record NW_023425573.1, read on the forward strand.
ACCATACGTTCACAATGAGAATAGCGCCCTGAGTTGGACAGGGCGTCCATATCTATTCTTCTGCGGTCCCCCGTGACTGACATTTGCTACGTTGGTCTTCTCGCCGTAGTCTGAAGGATAGGTACCATTCTCCTGGTTGAGTGAGAGAAACAGTGTCTGGCTAAGGTAGGCCATGTATTGAAAAGGAGCTGAGGCAGCTCCCCAAACCCAAGGATGCAGTAAACAGGCAAGCCTGATCACTGAACCCCAGGCAGCAGGAATCTGAGGGCCTTCTCTCTAGGGCAGTGTTTTTCAACCTTTTTTGGGCAAAGGCACACTTGTTTCATGAAAAAAATCACGAGGCACACCACCATTAGAAAATGTTAAAAAAATTTAACTCTGTGCCTATATTGACTATATATAAAGTAATTCTCTTGAATAGGAATCAAATAAACACAAAGAAAGTATTTTATAATTACTTTATTATGAAATATTAAGTAAACAAAATAGTGAAAAATTATGAAATTCTTGTCTTGTCTGCACCTACGGCACACCAGGCAACATATCGCGGCACACTAGTGTGCCGCGGAACAGCGGTTGAAAAACGCTGCTCTAGGGACTGCCATTGACCTGAGTCACCTCCAAGCCCCCATCTCTGAATACTAAGTTGGAGGTTCTAGAGAGAATCTTATTTGCCGAGCGGAGGCCTACCGCCTAACTATGGTTTTGGGCAGCTCCAGCCAGAGGGGAAGGCTACTTGGTGTAACATGGCCAACCCCTGCCTGTCTCCCTGGAGCAGTTCCCCTACAGAAAAGGGAAAGTGGCCATGAACCTCCAGGGGAAACCAATAGGCATTTGAAGCTTAGGAACCCCTCTTTGTCTGTTGCTTTGAATAGAACCACTCCTGGCAAGCATTTCTCCAATACATGGCCATGATACTTTTAAGAGTGGCTGGGAGTATGGTCTCGCAACACCCCCCCACACACCACCACCATCACCACCACTACCACCAACACCACCATTGCCGAAAGCCAATCATTGTTTCACTAGTAGAGAGGTGTGGGTAGAGAATCTGGAAGGCTGGTCAGCCTTGATTGCTCTGAAAGGACAGGACTAATCACTCATTGTTTGGTTGAGACATTGGTAGTAGAAGCAGCCTCCACCTGTTAGTCTTATGATTGGCTATTATTGGAATTTCCTGCCTGAGGGCTATGGGTGTATCCCATAATCATAATAAAAGGGATGGCAAAGCCAGAGCAAGTTAATAGTCCTCTCTTGGGCTTCCGCCTGTCCCCCATTTCCCAAATTAATGCTTTTCTAGTCTCTTTCATTTATGTGTGGCCTTCTCCAGAACCCGAATCCTAAACTGGAACCCTGAACCACGCAGGACATGAAAGGGGTTTACACAACCCATGGCACATTCGTTAGGCCTAAATGTTTGAATGGCTTGGAAAACATTGTCAGGTCGCCTTGACATGGTATAGAGAGTGCAAAGCTAGCAGCAGATTACAGTATACCAAGTGAGAGCGACAAACCGAGTTTTGAAAAAGAAAACTCCCATGGCCAAGTAAGATGCATCCACCTCCACAAGATGTAATTTAGGGGAGAAGAAAGAAGGGCTCCTTTAAAATGCCAGCCAGCTAGTTTATGGCTTCTATCAGTGCCACGGAGATGGAACGGGAAGTTGTCAAAAAAAAAAGTAAAATAGCTGATTTACTGTCGACAAAAGATTAACAGCTTTGCCAGACCTCTGCAAGTCCTGAAGGAGAACAGAATGAAATGTTCCTGTTGGAGTTGCACTGATGAAAACGGGTTGGGTAAGCAGATTGACCAACTTTCTGTTTGTGTGGACGGGGCTCGCCATTCAACACGATCAAATCTGGTCCGTCTAGGGACATGTCTGGAAATCCGGGTTGCTTGAGGTTCATGTGCACAAATTGGGGGGTGGGGAATGATTCTGGGAATAAGGAATAAATAAGTTTCTACTTTTTGTCTCAATTACAGATAATCACAGACCATCAGTCTCCTCTGTGGGTTTATTCAAGTTTCTGTTTGGGGAGGAGGGGACCCCAGAAGGCCCGGGAGGAGGCTGTAACTTGATGAAGGTTCACATCAGTCCAGTTGATAGGACCAAAATGTGAGTCAGACCCAGGAAACAAGGTACCGGCCAGGACTGGAGGCCAGCCAGGGTCAGGGCCAGAGGTGCCTTGTCCAGGCACCCAGGTGGCTCCTTCTCTATCTGAACGCTATGGGAGATAAGAGCCCAGCTTGGCCTCAAACCAAGCCTGCAACATCCGGAGGAGGATGGGGAGCTGAGCATCTGACAGTGGCTGCCCAGAATCTGGGAGCCAAGGCCATTGGCTGAAATACCTAAAGAGGACATAAAGATGGCTAAATTCTGGGGTACACTGACATAAAAATTAATAATAAAATATATTTCTAGACAATAAAAAAGAAAGCCACATTATTTACTAGAATGTTAAGAAAACCTGTCAGAGTCTCATCTAGCTTCTACAAGACTAAAACCAAGGGATGAGGAGAGGGGACAATTCCAGGGTCCCTCAGATCACTTAAGTGGACATCAGGTAAGAATGTTATAAAAACTTGACTTTTTAAAAAATATATATTTTATTGATTTTTTACAGAGAGGAAGAGAGAGGGATAGAGAGTTAGAAACATCGATGAGAGAGAATCGTCAATCAGCTGCCTCTTGCACTCCCCCTACTGGGGATGTGCCCACAACCAAGGTACATGCCATTGACCGGAATTGAACCTGGGACCTTTCAGTCCACAGGCCGATGCTCTATCCACTGAGCCAAACCGGTTTCGGCTAAAAATTTGACTTTTGATCGACAGAACTAATAGCTACATTGTTGGAAATGAAGGTCACACACCAATCTATGCAGGCTGAACCTGCCAGGTTTTAATCAAAAGGCCAGAGCAGAGAATGCCCACTTCTTTAGGTTGCTTCATCCACCTGAGAAATCACTCACTTGGCATCAGACCCTAATCTGTGCTTCTGCCTTCTAGACTACTTTGCACCTGCAGGTTAAACCTTCAATATTAACCATCTGTGACTTGTATAACCTGAGTGCTAAGCCTTTGAGGGCAGGGATCTTTTATAATGCAGCTGGTTTCCGCACAGAAACCGGTATAAGACAACAGATTGGTGAGTATTTCTAGGGAGTGGGGGAGAATAACGGACAGGAAAAACCACTCCCAGGAGCATAACTTGGCCCTCAACAGGAACATTTGCCATCTCCAGAGAAGGAGACCAAGAAGCATATGCCCAACTGGACTTCAGAATTGCCATGACCAGTGACTGCTGTTCCTCCCATTCTTCCCCTTTAAAACTAGTGTTTGGTGTGTCCTTTCCCTATCTCACCACTGATGTAGAGTGTGTGTGCATAGAGGAAGGGGGTGGAGTTAACTGCACTTTTATTTAAAAAAAAAACACACAAAAACTTTTATTGATTTCAGAGAGAAGGGAGAGGGAGCTAGAAACATCAATGAGAGAGAATCATTGATCTGCTGCCTCCTGCACACCCCCCACTAGGGTTCATGCACTCAACCTGGGCACATGCCCTGACCAGGAATCAAACAGTGACCACCTGGTTCATAGGTCAACATCAACCATTTGAGCCATCCAGCTGGGCAGATATCTGCATTTTTAATTCCTAACTCTCCAGATCAAGAGGAATTGCATTGAGGAGTATATACGAAGCACCTCATCTGCAGTTGGACCTGATTTCAGTATTGATATCCTAGACTTCGAGTCTGATGGCATGAGAAGTAAGGGGCCTGTGAAGTCTATTAGTAGATTTCCAAAAAAGAGTCATAGTTTCTTTGAACTTCCTCCCACTAACACTTGGTCCTGGGACCTGCTTTTGCCAATGGGACATTAGCAAATGTGATGCAAAGAGAAGCTTGCAATGTCAGAATTGTTGCTTGGAAATGATGTAAGTAAGCTTGAACTCGCCCCCTAAGGGTGAGAGTATGTGAAAACAGGCCAAGGCCATCCAGCCCATCCACGAGCCTGGTGACAGCTTCTCATTGGCTGGGCCGTAACCAGGAGCCCAAACCTGCAGGCAACCCCCAGGGACTCAGGTGCGGATCGGGGTGACCTGCTGGGCGAGGAAAAGGTGCTTCGTCCTCCTGTGGCGCGTCCTCCTGCCTAAGGGCTGGGTGGCTCTGAGAGAGCTCGCCTGCAGGTTCCCGATTCCATTTCAAATGAGGTTCCTTTTATTTATTTTTGAGAACACCGACCTTGCCCTACCTGGTTTGGCTCAGAAACAGAGTGTCAGCCTGAGCGGACTGAAGGGTCCCAGGTTTGATTGTGGTCAAGGGCACGTGCCTGGGTTGTAGGCTTGATCCCCATTAAGGGGCGTGCAGGAGGCAGCCAATCAATGATTCTTTCTCATCATTGCTGTTTCTATCTCTCCCTCTCCCTTCCTGTCTGAGATCAATAGAAATATGTCTCTCTGTATGTGTGTGTATGTGTGTGTATACATATATATAATATATATATAATGTATATATGTATACATTATATATATATTATGTATACAGATATACATAAAATGTGTGTGTGTGCGCGCGTGCGCGTTTTAAAGGACACTGACCTTGAATCAAATCCAAGACACCTCAGACTTCCCAGAGTTCCTTCCTGGAACATGGGGCCTCCAGGCCCACCCTTCTTCTCCCATCCTGCACTGGGAAGGGCCTCAGGACCCCTAGGTCCTCGTGGCCAAGCTCCATCACATTGCCCAGAGACAACGGCCTTTGTGCCCCCGCCAGGCTGAGGAGTCCTGGGAGGGAGCGAGCCGCACTCACACAAACAGACAGGCAGAGGTTTGCACAGGCCACTGGGCAGGACTTTCAGGGTCTGGACACCTGACAGGTGGTCAGGAAGGTGAGGCGTGGACTCTTTGTCTTTGCCTCAGCCTTTCATTACTGGAATCTCTGAGGCCTTTCACTCTCACATGCAACAGCTCCCTCCTTCCATCTTCAAAAGACAAGCCATGGCCCGAGGAGAAGAGACGGTATTGGCAACCAGGGATGACATTAAAAGGTGTTTTAAAATGAATATGGCATGGATACCACCCAATCATCCAACCATTCTACTGGTAACAATAGACGCAGACAATGAGTAATTGCTCTGGCTGTGGATCTGCCTGGAACTAGCATTGTTCTCTAGCTGATCGTCATCCTTAGCATTTTCCTCCCTCCCTCCTCGACACTGGCAACATCCATGCAACGGATGCTCTGCCTCAGTCCACCTGCTGGACGGGAACCCTCCCTTGACCCCCAGTGTCCTTGACACCCTCCAAGCGTGTCCCTGCTCCTTTCCCCAGGTGTTGGATGCCTCAGGAAATAAAACCACCTGCCCCTCTGGCTGTGGTCAGAACTGCTGCCTGCGTCCACCCACCAGCCTGGGCGCCCCCGAGCTCCTTGGGAGTGATTCTCCTCCTCCACATTTGGGGTGCTGGAGGCTGTGGGGCCAGCTGTAATGAGACAGACAAGATGCAAACACAGGGCAAGAGGAGCAAGAAGGCTCACGCAGGGTCCCGTGCTCCGGCCCTCGGCCCTCGCCCTCCCTGTTTCCGGCCTTGATATGAGGAGCTCCTTCTCATCTCATCCTCCTACCTCGGATTTCTGAATCCCACCTCTCCTGCTCCTTCCTTTCCGCCTCGGTCATCTCCTCTGGTTTGCTCTTTCTGCTCCCTGCTTCCAGGAGCAGCTGTCCCTGGCCCCATGCTGCCCTGAGCATGAGAACTCCCTCTCACTTACCCAGTTGGGACATCTGACCAGTCACTGTCCACCCTGGATCAGTTGGGATTCCTGGGGCAACAAGGCAGTGTCACCCGGGGTACCCGAGCCCGACCCGAGAGTGCCAATGGACGTCCATTTACAGTACAGCTAAACAACTTAAGGTTACACATTAAGCCAACCAACTGCTAAATTAAACATGCTCTGCTCCCGAAGCTTGGCAAATATACTTTCATAGCGTCCTTGAAGTCCAGATTGGAAATTTAATGTATTGGCCTTCTCACAGTTGGATCCTAAAACACAACACGAAGGCAGACGAGGCTCAGTCCCCAGTCGTTGGCCCCGATCTGCCACACACCCCTATTTGCTTTCTTGCCTGGCTTTGCTGCACGTGGCGAAGGGAATCTCCCAAGGACATGTGTACACACCTCAGGCTCACGCCCGAATCCCACCCTAATTCACTCCCGAGAATGTTGTCCCTTCGCCAGGTGCAATGGCCAGCCTGGCCATGCTGCCTGCACAGGCTCCAGAAGCAGGCCTGGCCGCCTGGACACCCAGGTGGATGCAGCCTGCACAGGGGGCGTGGGCTTTATTCGTAGTGAGCTGGGAAGTGGGGGATGCGGCCCCCTGCGGCCTGAGGGCCAGTATGGGAGCTTCTCTGTCCCACGTCTGAGCACTGCTCGGAGAGAGAGTGAAGAAGTTTTGTTTTAGATGTGTCACGGAGGAGGAGCCGGTAAGAAACCCACGTCCTGCAGGATTTTAAAAATGTGGATGTAGAGTTTGATCAAAGAAATTCAAGCAGAAATTTGAACATCACTAAGGAAAGGAACCTCTGTAGGGTTTCCTTAATGGCTGACAGGTCAGAGGAGGTTGTTGAGGGGGCTTCATGGTGCTCCGGAATCCACTGCTCCTGGGAGGGTTAGGCTGTTGTTTTCCAGGCGCCACTGGCTGCAATCTTTCTTTTTCTTTTTTTTCCCCCTCGAGAGAGGAAGGGAGAAAGAGAGAGAAACGTCAATGATGAGAGAGAGCCATCGATCGTTTGCCTCCTGCACATCTCCTACTGGGGATGGAGCCCACAACCCCAGATATTGAACCGGTGACCTTCTGGTTCATGGGTTGACGTTCAACCCCTGAGCAACACTAGCCAGGCTCAGTCTTTAGGGGCCCAGGTTCCTTCCATCTGTCATTCCAAATAATCGTTTGCACCTCATAGTTCAAGGTGGTTGCTCAAACTCCAGTCATCACAACCATGCTCCAGTCAGCAGAAAAGAAGGCGAATAAACAATATACCTCTTGCTTTAAGGATATGTCTTAGAATTTATATAGGGAAGTTCTTCTTTTATCTTGTTGTCCAGAACGTAGACACCTAGCCACATCCATCGTGCAAAAAGCTAGGAATATAAAACATATTCCAGTCAAATAGGACCCCCGGCACCCTAAAAGTTTGGGACCCTGTTACTAAAGGAGGTGGGTAATGGAAACTTCGGAACAATTAGCAGACTCCGCCACGGAAGAGATGATGGAAAGAGTTGCCTTAGCAACAGCGGCTCTCTGCTTCTGATAGACTGACAGGCCCTCACAGGGTACCCACCTTTCTGCCCGGGCATTCCTGCTGCTGTTGGGGAGGGTAGGGTGGCAGCAGGCTCCCCAAGTCCCCAACCCCGTTTCTTGTCAAGTAAAACCGCCAGCAGCAGGCAACTGTCTTAATGCTGGGTGAGAGTCACGTCTTAATTCGCCCTGCCTCTGCTCATCACAGGCTGTTTCTCCCTCTGACGGAGCCGGAGCAGCCATTATCCCGCCCGGGAAGTTGCCACGCATCAGCAGTTTTGGTAGTTGACTCTGCTGATGAGATGTAGAGCAAATCATAAACTATTCAACAAGTAAACACTGCGGATGTGCACAGCATGGGCAGCGCGCGGGGAGTGTGGTTGGAGTAATGGGTCTCGGAGGGCTTTAACCCAGCCTGTGGGGGAGGCGCCTCTCCAAATCCCATCAGCCAGTGTCGTCTGGTCTGCGCAGAGTTGAGGAGGGAGAGGGGGTTGAAATGCGGAAAGGGGGGCCTGGTCAGTTCGCTCAATGGATAGAGCATCAGCCTGCAGATTGCAGGGTTCTGGTTAAAGGCAGGTAGATAGGTCGCTTGCAGGCTCCTCCCTGGCCCAAACCCTGGTCTGGGCTCCTGCAGGAGGCAACAGGTAATGTGTTTCTCTCACATCGATATTTCTCTCAGTCTTTCCCTCTCTCTTCCACACTCTAAAAATCAGTGGAAAAATATCCTCACATGAAGATTTTATTTTTAAATGCAGAAAGAAGAAAAAGGTCAGTAGCACAGGATCTAATTAGCCCCCAAAGTCAACACCTTCCTGGGAGCCCATTGAGGGACAGTATACCAGATGGTGTCTTAATCGTTAGGTTTCAGCTTAAATGTTACTCTCGAGACTTCATTGACTCCCTAAAGTAGCCCGCCTTGCTATTTTCTATGACAGCCCTCCCATTGTTGACATTGAATGGAAACTATCATTATTTTGACCATTTGTTTGTTTAAGTGTTTATCATCTCTGCCCACCTTTCTCCCCACCCCGCCCACACTACTGTAAACTCCGTGAAGTCATGAGCCGTGTCTGTCCTTACCTTTATGTGGGTCTAGGAAGCTCTTCTCTCTACTGATTGAGTAAGGAGTGAGTCTCTCCAACAGGCTTCGTCCATCCGTGGAAGATGTCTGGTCCTATGTTCAAAACCATGTGAATGCTGACTCGGATACCAGCCGAGGGACCCATTCTTTCAGCTTCACACGGCGGCGAGAGGAACCCCCTTTCCTGCAGAAGCCCAGTGCCTTCCTCAGGCTGTTTGTGAATTCCTGGTGCCTTATGTTCTCAAGAGTGCTTCTGGTTTTAACGTGCAGCTCTTTGAAAGGCTTCATCTCACTCATCTCTCTTCTCCTGGGTCTGTTCTTAGCTTTCTGCTCCAACCTGGCCCTGAGGAGAAACCGGGCTTTCTCCTTTTCATTCGCCCCAAATGTAAGGTGACCAGATGTCCCACTTTTGGCAGGACAGTCCAGATTTCCAACAATTTGTCCCGTGTCAAATTGTTAAAAATCGGGACTGTCCCGCCAAAAGCGGGATGTCTGGTCACCTTACCCAAACACCACCCTCACAGGCATTTGAGGCTGGAGCAGACTTTCCGGAAGTGTGCTGGTCGGGATGGAGAAGAGGCGGCCAGGGAAGCAACAGCGTGTTTGCATTGCAGCACTAGGAAACAAACCGTGTTCCTTTCAATGCTAACCAGCCCTGTCCTCTGCAGTCCTCCCGTCCCCACCACCAGCACCTGCCCCGGGTGACCTTCCTCTTGTGACATCTCTCCGCCTCTCTTCTCCTTCCCCTTGCTTCCCCGCTCCCTTCCTTTGGAGAGCAGCATAGTGCTCTCTTCCTGGTCTTTCAACCCAGAGGGATGGTGGGAGGGGACCACATGGGAGGAGAAAAGCAATACTTAGCTTCCAAATAAACACAGAGCCATCTGCTCCCAGGAAAGGGGTCTGGTCCCCTAGAAGCAGAGCCATTTCCGGGTGTTGCAGTTTGAAAAGCACTTTTTTTTTTTTTTTTTTTACTCCACATTTCCTACATGTTCTGTGCACCAATGAAGAAAAGCATACGGCCATGCATGCCTACGTTATTAGTGATATATAGAAAGATGGAGATAGAGATGGAGATAGAGCTGTTTGGAGGAATTGTTTTGGTTGTTTTCCAAAGAACTCCTGTGGATAAGCAAGTATCCAGTGGCGTTGATTCTCAAGGAGTCACGACTTTGACATCTCAGCAATGTTTCCTCTTGATTGAGTCTGCAGCCTGCCCACCCTCACCCCTCCACACAGATCCCTATTGCACCCGGGCTCAGGCAGACCGGGTGGCCAAGCTGAGAGCATGGGCTGCAGAAAGGGTCTATAGACATTACACATTCAGTGGCTGTCAGAGCCGTGAGAGAAGCATCCTCCTGTGAGCAAGAAGTATGGAGCAACAGTGGGAATGGTCTAGCTTGATTTCCAAAGAGCCACTCTGAGCACAGAGGAGACCTTACACGTCTCAGAAACAATAAAGGAGATAATAAAAGGATGAGGTTCCTCTGGAGAAAGAGATTGAAACCATTTTCTCAGAATGAAAACATTTGGAAGGGTCGTGTCCGGATGACCACAGGGACATAACAGCAGACTCCCCAGAGCTCAGCTCTGCAATTAAAGTAGGTTCCCTCCCCCCTGCCCCAGTTATTTGTTATTTTTCTTTAAATGTATCTTTATTGTTGACAGTATTACAGATGCCCCCTTTCCACTCCCCTCATTAATCCCTCCACCCCACTCCCGAAAAATGGCCCAATGTGCTCAGGGGGAAAGTCATTTCATTTGAGAACCACTGATCTAGAGGGACACCTACCACCTTCCAGTGGATGGCAGCGATCTACAAAACCTTGGATCCCAAAAAAGAAAGGAGAAAACCAGCCCAGCTGGTGTGGCTCAGTGTTTGAGCATCAACCTACGAACCAGGAGGTCATGGTTTGATTCCCGGCTTGCCAACTTGATCCCCAGCGGGGGGCATGCGGGAAGCAGCCAATCCATGATTCTCTCTCATCATTGGTGTTTCCATCTCTCTCTCTCCTCCCTTCAATAAAAACATTTTTTTTTTTTAAGAAAGAAAACTAGATTGGTAACAGATCACTTTTTATGCCTGGCGTGAGGACCAGCACCAAGTACTCGAAGGCCAGAATGTGTCATCCATCCGGCCCTGGCTTTGGGAACAGACAAAAGATCCCCAGGATGAGGCCTGCAGTTCCCTGGAGAGTTCCGAAAGAAGGGGGTGAGTTAAATACGACCAGATAACAATAATTCATGCCGCAGCGACAGGATTTAATGACGGTGACTGCGGCCTATGAATGTGAATCCAAACAGTGCCAAAGGCGCGTGGTGCCACGGTGATGAAGATGATCCTCCTCACCCGTGACAGGCTGGTTCCCGGGCCCGCTGGGCAGAACAGGTGGAAGAAGCTGCTGCCCGAAGAGCCCTCCATCCACAGGCAAGCCCAGGGAGGCCTCTGCGAAGCCGCCACACGGATGCGATCTTTTGCCCAGGGCAGTGGGATGAGAGAGCTTTATAAATCATCCTGACACCCGTCCCCGCTCCAGCAAAGCACCAGCGCTGTCTCAGGGCTCAGGGCTCAGGGCTGGCAGGAGGAGGCGTGTGCGCAGATACACTGGGGATTGAGAAACAACAGGGATGGGACAGCAGTAAACTGTCTCCTGGCCATCACCGTGCGACAGGAGCGCCAGGACTGAGCTGCAGAAATGCACGCAGGGGCCCAGGAGGCAACCACACAGTGGGGAGGCGCAGCCTGGCAGGACCGGAAATGGAAAAGCAATCCTGGTACAGGGCTTCCCAAGGAACCGGGCTGCACGCCGCCCTGGGAGAGCATAGCCCCCCTCCAGCTGGTTGCTCTCCAGCCTGTGGAAATTGAAAGGAGACATGAAAGGTCGAACCCTGGGTTCAAAATAAGACCACCGGAAGCTGATGATTGATTTTAAAAAGCAGGTGATGATTTATTGAACTGGCCAGGACAGCCGCAAGAGCACCACAAGCAGGTGACCACATTCCAGACTGCACCATTCCAGGTGTAGGCAGTCCTTTTAAAGGTCCAAACCACAAGTATTTTCCTTTGTTCTAAATTCTAAAGGCTGAGAACAGCCCACAGGGTCATTCCCAGCCACATCCTGCTGGGGTTGGAATGTGGCCCTATCTTGTGATAGCAGATAGTACAGAAGCAGAGCTGAGCGGTTAATCTCTAAAGGTTATCTACAGTTTTTACCCCTGAAGCTACTGAGTCAGTGGGAATCAATCTCCTGTGGTCCTGGTCCACAGGCACAGGAAACTGCCTTAGCCTCCAGGTCTCAATCTGGAAGCTTAGGCAACTACCCTATGTTTAAGCAAGTCAGAGAGTGCCGAAGCCAGAATAGCAGGGTTAAAATTCAAACAGCAGTTTTTACCCAAGTGTGGTTGCTGCCATATTTCAGGAAGGTGGCCTCTCTGCTGAGAGAGGACTTCAGCATCACCGGACAGCGCATGGGCTTGATGATTTCAACAGCAGGGGGACGTGCTCTGAGCACGGAGGCCACAGCTGGAGGGTGAGATCCGCTCAGCACGTCCCGTTAATGACAAAGGGGCTGGCACACGTGTCCCACGGGGAGACCGGCCTGCGCACCTGTGAGGCTCATGGGCAGCGGAGCATGTGAGTGGCTGAGCAGCCTCTCCAAAGCACTTCCCACCTTTCCGGAAGGCATCTGGCACCATTCTTTGTAAAAACCCTCATCTGCAAAGACATCTACTCCGGCATGTACCAGGCGAGCCGTTGGGACCATGGTGGAGAAAAGAATCCCCCAAACCCAATCTGAGATGGGCTATCGGGGACAGCCCACCTGCCGGCCCGGCAGGGGCACCCGGAGGCCATTGGGAGGCTGTGTGCAGCTCTGATAAGGACATCAACACAGAGGAGGGCTAGCAGAGGGCAGCCAGGTGACGGAGAGGCTCCCGGGAGACATACTTTCCATGAGCACGTATCTTGCAAAATCAGCAGCAGCGCAGCTCTTGGTCAGCAAAGAGGGGATTTATGAGAGAATTCCGTTGAGATATTAAGGAAGCGTCTGAAGGGGCTGCAAAGGGTAAGGCAGCAGGGATGCCTGGCTGGTTTTGAATGGAAGGCCGGGGCCTGCAAGTTCAGGTGAATAAAAAGTAAAGATTTCAGGGGTGTGTGTGTGTGTGTGTGTGTGTGTGTGTGTGTTGAAAGAAGGGTTTGGGGGTTAGGGGATTGAGGCGGGAGAGGGCCTTGAGCAGTGTTGGATGGGAAAGACGGACAATGGACTAATGGCCAGAACTGTGGAAAAGGGATTTGATGGCACCTTGGACGTGATGATAGAGAGCCATCTTGGCCTGTACCAGGAAAGAGGCACTGTCCTTCTTGAGCCACTCCCCAGCGTATATCAAATGAAACTTTTTTCCCATCCCCCAGGAAAAGCCCACCTAGCATCTTTTAAAAACCTTGGACTTCCTGCCTTGGGGTGCTGGCACCATTTGGGGCTCAGCCCATCTGGGTATTTAGATGATCTAACATTCGTAATTCTTTGCCCCATTGGCCTGGTGGGCACCTCCCTCGGCAGCCCTGACAGACAGGTGTTACCGGAGAGGTGTGTGGATTGCCCTTCTCCTTTGCTGTTGAGAGCAGGGTCCCAGGGTGCCGCTGGAGTAAGCATTGCTAGCGGCCCCATCAGAGGAAGAGAGGGGACAGAAGCTTTATTTGTGTGGCATATGTCCCTGGGTTTCCAAGGCCCCATTTCCCTTAAGCCAGTGGTTGGCAGACTCATCCGTCAACAGAGCCAAATATCACCAGTACAACGATTGAAATTTCTTTTGAGAGCCAAATGTCTACAACTTAAACTTCTTCTAACGCCACTTCTTCAACATAGACTCGCCCAGGCCATGGTATTTTGTGGAAGAGCCACACTCAAGGGGACAAAGAGCCACAGGTGGCTCTCGAGCCACAGTTTGCCCACGATGGCCTTAAACCATCCGGGAAGACGTGCAGCTGGGGATTCAGCAGAGCTAGAAGCAAAGCCAGTGCCTGCGTTTCCGCCCCATGGAGGAGCTGGTCTGGCCCAGGGGACTAGTTCCAGCCCCCCAGGCCATTGTGGGGCGGTCCACAGGCCGTGGTCCTGAGGACAAATGCAGAGTGTTACGCCCAGACTTCGTGATCCCCAAGGACCACCACGGAGCCGAGTCCGATGCAATAAACAAAAGAGCCTCTTCCATGCTAGCATGGGCTCCTCCCACTCACGCCGGCAGCATGGCGGCGGAAGAGAGCGAATTTCGCCAAGTCCTGGGGTTTTACTCCGGTGGTGATATCACTGCTTTGACTGACCCTGATTGGGCTAGGGTCCAGTTAATGGAGGATAACTCCGCCCTGCCCCACAGTGGAGTCAGGAGTTTTATCCTCGCCCCGCCCTGCCCTCTCACAGAGCACCAGAGCACCGAAAGCTAGGAGTCAGACGAGAGGGAACGTCTTCATTCTGGAGTTTAAATATAAAGTCTTCCCACACTCGTCGAGGTCATGTCTGTTCTGGTCAATGACCTGTTTCCAGGTGTGACGGACAGACATGCAGATTGTACATCATGCAGATTGTACTTACTGGGCATGCGTCCATCCTTCCCCTGTCCAGTCCCGTCCCCCAGTGAGGGGGCAGACCAGTGGCTTAGCAGTACAAATAACATGCCTATAGAATTTGACCTTTCTTAGCTCCTCGCCAGTTAATTAATAACTGGGTTATTACAACGGGTCGCGGGTGTGTAGTGTAGGAATTAAGGGGAACAGAACTTGTCACCCAAAACATGTCTCATTGTGAAAGGATTATTTCAGGCTGGCTAATTTTTAAGAAACAGCAGGCATGGGATGAGCTCTGAAAACCAAGTAGAAGTTACCCTTTGTCAAAAACATTTACACTTGTAAGGGAATTCTGCATTTGTCTCCCTCCTTGTACCAGGAAAGAGAAATGACATTTTCTCTAGAAACTCTTATCAATGCCTAAAACAAAGACTGAAATCTGCATAACAACCTCACCCTTGTTTACTGTGCGTTTCCTGATCCCCCTCATAACTGGCTCCTCTCCCCCCCTCCCCCCAATATATTCTTTTGTCTTTAGCTGGCGATGGGATAACTTGAGTCATTTCAAAGCCTTAGTTCCCTGGGTCTCTCCCATGTACACAGAAAAGGTAGACATGTTATTAAACTTTTGTTTGTTTTTCTCCTGTTAATCTGTCTTTTATTACAGGGATGTATCAGCAAAGAACCCAGAAGGGCAGAGGGGGAATTATTTTTCTTCCCCTACAGAACGGTAGACTATGCCGCACAGCCTAGGTGAGTCATAGGCCACTACTTCGCCACCTAGGTTTGTGTAAGTGCACTCTGTGACGTTCTCACAAGGATGAAATTGCCTAAGGACACATTTCTCATCATGTCTCTCTGTCGAGAAATGGCACATGACTGTACTTTAAAACTATCAAAGTCAACAACCAATTAAACTCAATATCTGAAGAAAAGTTGGAAGGAAGCCGAAATAGGTTTGGCTCAGTGGATAGAGCGTCGGTCTGTGGACTGAAAGGTCCCAGGTACGATTCCAGTCAAGGGCATGTACCTTGGCTTTGGGCACATCCCCAGTAGGGGGTGTGCAGTAGGCAGCTGGTCATTGTTTCTCCCTCATCGATCTTTCTAGCTCTCCATCTCTCTCCCTTCCTCTCTGTAAAAAAAATTAATAAAATATATATTTTAAAAAAAAAAGTTGGAAGGCAGTGGAGGTTTCTAAAGTCTGGATTCTAATCCCAGGTCCCTCCATTGGCTATGTGAATCTGTGCAAGTACTCATCCTCTTTGAGCCTGGTGAAAGCAAAGGTTTATGACTTTGATTGATTTTTGTTTTAAATCCTAGAAATCATCTCTCTCTATGTATACACCCCTTAGAGAATCAGCAACCCCTGAGGCAGCTGAAGACAGCAGACCAGACCGGACTGTTGGTCACAAGGTCTGGCTTCTGGCAGACTATAGATAACATATAAATTGCAGCTCCTCTTTTTATTAGGAGACATTAAACACAACAAAACAACAACTGAACAGCTGTGCATCTCAGTAACCAAGATTATTGCTTTGTGTTCTTGGGGCTAATAGGTTAATCACCTCACACAGACAATGAACTCTCCAAAGGGGGTTTTGAGGGTGGGGAATGTGATGGGAAAGGGAGTTTGGGTCCCCAGCCTCAGACGGGGGAGGGGGGAAGGGAGAGGGACACAGAGGGGCAAAGGGTGGGCCTCAGCACTGCCACACCACCCAGAACACTAGCTAGCTATTCACAAAACCAGACCCTGAGCCTGTTTCTTTTGAGGGGGCTCAAGGGTGAGGGGCTGCCAAGGGGCTCTGCCAGGGGCAGACACTTCAGTGAGAGAATGTGGGGGTTCCCTGAGAAGCCCTTTGCTTTCCCCTGGGGTCTGCCCCTTCCCAAATGCCCCTGGATGCACACTTGTGGGGGCTCAGAGCAGAAACCATGGAGGCCCCACCTAGGTAGGAGCAGGGGGAGACCTCTGATTGCCATGGCTTTCACCAGTGGGTGCCGCTGAGGTACAGATAGCAGTGACCTAAGTTATGTTTCAGCTCCTGAGCCCTAAGGTGAGGTGACCCCTGCTCCTCTCCCATGAGACCAGATAGAGGGGTAACCTCGAAACTGACCTCAAGGCCTGAAGAAATGGTTTATTGCTATTTTAAAATATATATTTTTATTGATTTCGGAGAGGGAGAGAGATAGGAACATCAGTGATGAGAGAGTATCATGGATCAACTGCCTCCTGCAGGCCCCACACTGGGGACTGAGCCCGAAACCCGGGCATGTGCCTTGACCAGGAATCAAACCCTGACCTCCTGGCTCATAGGTCGACGCTCAACCGCTGAATCATGCCAGCCAGGCTGGTTTATTACTCTTAACTCACCGTTGACCAATCACCTCCCAGTGTGACCCCAAGCCCCCTCATCCACAGTGCGTTGTGATTTTGCCCTATGTAATCTGTAACCTATACACCATGGGGGCGTTGGGTCCTTAGAGCATTAGCTCTCATTCTCTGGACTGGCCAATTCTATATTAAACTATTTTTCTTTCTTTTCTGCAGCAGCCATCGTGGCATCCACAAGCACCTGTGATTTCCTGCCTGCATTCATAATGGAAGAAAATGCAGCGTGTCCATGGGAGGCTACTGACAATACACAGTTTATTCCCCATCGAAGTTAACGGAACTCTATCCACGGAGTTTGGTGCCCCCCAAATTTAGAAGCCCTGTTCCAAGCAAACTGTTCAGAAGCACCCGGTTTCTGTGGGGCAGTGAGGGCCAGCTTGAGCACCAAGTCAGTTTTGTTAGCATAGGACGCCCCCTGCTGGCCACAATGCTCATGCTTTTCCACCAGCACCTTTAATTGGCTGCCTCAGAAAACCAGAGGCCAGGCCGTCAAAGCTCAGGCTTGTCAGCCAGGCCTGGGGACATCCCATCAGCCCAGATTTAAAGCCCCCTGGCTAACAGGGCTGTGTGGAAGGCTTGGGCTGCGGGCATTGGCAGGGACGATGCCAACCGCAGGCTGTTTCTGCAGGGCCTCTGCCCCTCTTCCTCCGTCCTGGTCCATGAAACAAACCCTCTGCAGGTGACTCAAAGGTTAGATCCTTCCAGGGGCTCCCTGCCTGGGGGTCTGAGGAGCTGCATTGGGAGCTGGGAGCTCGGGGCCATGGAAAAGGAAGGAGAGGAGAAACAAATTAAGGACAGAAGCCGGCTACATATTTCCACATGCACCATGGCCGTCAGCTACCCCCCAACTCTGCCCGGAAGTTATGAGGATGGGGAGGGTTGTCACCGGCCTGTGGTCACCCTGAATGAATGATGGGCTGGGGTGAGGAGCCCACCCCCCACCCCCTGTGCGCAGTCTCTGCCAGCAGAGGGCTCAGTGAGGCTCTCACCGCAGACCTGGAGCCTGTGGTCCAGTTTGAACCACTTATTGGCAGTGTAATGTTGGATGAGCTGGTCCAGCATTTTGTGTCTGCAGTTTCCCTACCTACAAAATGAGGATAACTAGCACCTGTTGTAAGGTTGTTGTAAAGATTCAGTGAAACACCCAACACCGGGCACTCGATAAATGTGGCTACTGTTACTCCCAGATGCCATTGCCTAGGAGTACCAAAGCTGCAACCAGGCAGCCAATCTCCTAACCCAGTGGTCGGCAAACTGCGGCACGAGAGCCACATGCAGTTCTTTGGCCCCTGAATGTGGCTCATCCACAAAACACCATGTGCAGGCATGCATGTACAGTGAAATGAAAACTTCCTGGCCCATGCGCAGAAGTCAGTTTTCAGCTCTCAAAAGAAATTTCAATCGTTGTGCTGTGGATATCTGGCTCTGTTGATTCATGAGTTTGCCAACCACTGGCCTAACGCAGTCCTGCAGGGATTTTCCTCCCCAGGGGCATCTGTCAATGTCTGGAGACACTTCTGATGGTCACAACTAGGGGGCATCCAATGGGCAGAGGCCAAAGATATTGTTAGACACCCTAGAGGGCACAGGACAGCACCCCACCACAGAGGATTATGTGCCCCAAATGTCAGCAGTGCCAAAGTTGAGAAATTCTAGCATGAACTAAACACCAGTGAGGGGGAGAATATTTCCCCAGATATGATGAGGTGCCATTTTGAAAGGGCAAGTTTCCCTCCTAATAGAGGGAAGCCAGATAAGCAAGCAAGCAATGAGAAATTATTAGATGACAATAAATGCTGTGATAAAAATAAAACATGGTGGCCCAGTTGGTCTGGCTCAGTGGTTGAGCGTGGATCTATGAACTTGCAAGCTTGATCCCCTTTGTGTGTGTGTTTGGGGGGGAAGGGGGCACAAGGGGGAGGGGGACGTGCAGGAGGTAGCCAATCAATGATCCTTTCTCATCGTTGATGTTTCTCTCTCTCCCTCTCCATTCCTCTCTGAAATCAATAAAAACATATTTGAAGTAATAATAATAAGTATAAATAAGTAAAACATGGTGGCGGATAAGGGGTGATGGGGTCCAGCTGCCTCAGATTGGATGACCAGAAGTGTCCTAGAGGAGTTGGATATAAAGTGGAGCCTGAATGCAGGTCAGAGCAAAGAGCCTCACTGAAGAGACAGTTCCTGTGAAAGTGCCAAGGTGAAAGTGCCAAGGTGAAAGTGCCAAGGTGAAAGTGCCAAGGTGGGGCAACCTTGATGCGACCGATGGGGGGAGCAGAAAGAACGGGAGCTGAGCGATTCGTGGGGGGAGTGGGGATGGGGAGTCAAACAAGGCCCCGCAGAATGGCGTCCTTCGGGCAATACTACTTGGCTTTACTCCCTGGAAAACAGTCTTGCTCAAAGTGCTTGACGTGTGATTTTTGTTGTTGTTGTTATATTAGAAAGCCTCTTTTCTAGGAATGAATGACTGTGATTAGCAATATTAGAAAGCCTCTTTTCTAGGAATGAATGACTGCGATTAAGGAAGTCAGTTATTGGGTTTGGTTTCTTCCGGTTGAATAGCCACACTGTGTCTCTGTTCCCTGCAGCGTGGGGCTATCCGTGCTGCCCTGGAAAAGGAGGTCCAAAGGCAGGAGGCCAGACCAGGGTTCCCCTTTGCTCCTTGGAGCTTTTCAGTGGCCCTGAGTGGGGTGCAGTATTGCATGCACATCCCGAGACCCACAGGGCAGGACAGGGGGCGGGGGAGGGCAGGCGGTGTGGGGGTGGGGGGCTCTGCTAAGCTCTCTGGGCTGTGCCTGTAATGACTGCACTCAGACTCCCGAGGCGAAGGAAGGGCTCATGAAAAGAACTGACCGTCTAATCCTTCCACTGGTCCTGCTGGGTTCCTTTACGCGAAGGCAAAGATTATCACAGGGTACTTGGACCACTTTCACGGAACGGAGCCAGAATTGTAATTTATGAAGCAGGTAAATGGCGTGAGTTTTGATAGAATGTCCAGTAGACTGACTGGCTGGTCTAGGAGAGGGTGCAAAGAGGCAGGAGGAGATTTCTGTGTTTGAGGATGGGATAAACTACAGCAAGCGCTCCGGGCAGAAATGCGTGTGGTGTACACAGCGAGGGAGTCTCAGAGGTCTAGCCATGTCATCGGGAGCTTGTTTTAACAGAAATCAGAGGCCGCTTCTAGGTGCTCTATTGCATTTAGGTTTAGCAAGTGGCTGGGCGATGCTTAGAATGATTACCAACCTCGGGCCCTCTGAGAGCTAAGCTCTCGGTTAACCTGTTAACCGAGAGGGACCTATAAATATGTCAAACATAAACACTATCGAGAACGGGTAGGACATATGAATATGTCCTTGAAATATATGTTGCGCCCTGAGAGGGCGGTATATATTTTTTGTAATCTTTATAATTGTTTGTAAAATTTATAATTTTTTAATTCGATGTTTCCATTTTTTTTGTTGGTATTCTTTTCTATTTGTTTGTAATTTTGTGTTTTCCTTTGTGCTTTATATATAAATAAACGAAAAAATATATATTTCATTTATTTTACTTAAGTATAAATAAATAAAAACAATAATGTAAAATTACGTCCGCTGGGCGTGACGTACTGATACGTCCTAGTGAAAGAGTATGCGCCCGTTGTACGTTGTGTAATTAAAAAGGGAACTCCCCGGTTATTAACAAAGCCGGCAAAGCCAGCTGCCAGCTGTTTACCAGAGTCTGTGCTGGCTCGTGACTCAACCCGATTAGGTCAAATTGCTAGCTGCCTCCTCCTCTCCTGAGCCTTAGGACTCCTAGCTATAGTGGGGACAATAAAATGTATTCAGCTAGAAGACTATATTTATATTTCTCTGCCCCGCCAATAATATTTGTGTCCATTTGGCTAATCCCTACCCAATGAAATTAAGTGGGAGGGTTTTGTATGGCCTCTGGGAGGTCATTTTAAGAGACTGCTGATGTATTGCCCTTTGCCCATCTTGTTCCTTCCCTCGGTTCCGCTGCCTGGAATACAGATGTGGTGGCCGGAGCGCTTCCAGCCATTTTGTACCAGGAGGACACGGGTCACATCCTAAGAGAGGCAGTGGTGACGAGAAAGAGCCTGGTGCCTTCAAGACATTGTGGAATTGTCACAAGAGCCCAGAGACTCCTGCCTCTGGATTTCTGTTATGTGTAAGAGAAATCAACTATTAGATCTAGTAATAATTAATGTCGTTTTCTAATACCTTTTTTAAATCGAATTTATTTAAACAATACAACAAAATTTAATCAACAATATAGTTGCTGTTGTTTTCTACTACTTGTGCCCAACGCTCTGGAAGCATTTTAATCCCTCTGTTGTAAAATTCTTGTGATTTTGATGCAAAAAATTCGGTCAATGCATTTTTGAGGCATTCTTCATTATTAAATTTTTTTCCAAGAAGAAAGTTTTGCAAAGAACGAAACAAATGGTAATCGGAAGGGGCAATATCAGGAGAATATGCAGGTTGAGGGAGAACTTCCCATTCCAACTGGCGCAGTTTTTCAGCAGTGATTCTTGCAGTATGCGGTCGTGCGTTATCATGGTGAAAAATTACGCCCTTCTGATTAATCAGCGCGGGTTCTTTTTTTCTTAAAGCTTGGGCTAACCTTTCCAATTGGGCACTATACACTGCACTTGTAATGGTTTGGTTAGATGGCAAAAGTTCATAATGAAGAATTCCTTTAAAATTCCACCAAACACACAACATCACTTTTTTCACATGCAAGTCAGGTTTTGGCGTGGGCTGAGGAGCCTCATTTTTGTCCAACCATTGAGGCCGCCTTTTCAAATTAACATACAGCACCCATTCTTCATCTCCGGTAACAATTTGCTCTAAAAACGGCAAACGGTTTTGCCGAGAGAGGAGCGAACTACAAATTGTGACTCTTTGATTACGGTTGTTGTTGGTCAACTCATGAGGAACCCATTTTCCAAACTTTTGGACTTTGCCAAGTGCACGCAATTGATTGGAAATTGTTTTTTGTGAACAATTTAAAGTTTTCGCAAGCTCTTGTTGGGTAATTTGAGGATTTTGCACCAAAAGAGCTTGAAGAGCTTCTTGATCAAAATTGGACACACGGCCTCGACCACTCTTGTCATCTAACGAAAAATTTCCCTCGCGAAATTTCTCAAACCAACGCTGGCATTTTCTGGCGCTAACTGCATCTTGACCAAGAGCACTACAGATGTTTTTTGCAGCCTCACTTGCTTTTCTTCCTAATTGGAACTCGTAAAGCATGCAGTGCCGAATATGCTCTTCATTCGCCATCTTCTTAGCCCTAGTTTTGCAACAAAAACCAAACCAAACACAAACTTTTTCAAGCAAAACTTGTTAATTGCACTTCACACGTTCTGTAGATACCACGTGTTTGAAGGTTATGTTAATACAAGTCAACGCCAAGCAAGATTTTAAACGAATGTTAAAAACGATATTAATTATTACTAGACCCAATATATTTTATTATTATTATTTAAGTTCAGATTTTAGAGGTTTTTGCGTCATGCATTCAGAAGGAATCCTAAATGACACACTAACCATTAGCATAATCTATCCACGGTGTGAGACTGAATGACTAAGTAAGATTAAATACTCCCATAAAGTCTTATCTTTCTTAAGATTACTATTTTGAAGCCATAAGTAATTTGTAACAGCATTAACAGTGTGTGAGGTCTTAGCTGAGCACGTTGTATTTCATATGGCACCCTCGTTAGTCCCAGGGGTGTTTAGTGTACCTCGGCAGAGCTCATTAAACGAAGCGAATGGGATTCAGGTGCTCTATGGCCTTTTCCATTTAAAAAAGTTTACGGCAGTTGCAGTCACTAGTTCACAGGCAGAGAGACTTTTATCTGCAGGGTCTATGGCAGAGGAGCCTGTCAGTCTCAGCTAGTCACACATCATCGCCAAAAGATCTCGGAAATCCTCCTTCCCCTGAGCATCCTAGTGGCACTGAGACAGCCATTCCTGGGGTTAGAACTAGAGAAATTGCTCCTGACTGCGTGTGGCCATCATTGTTGCTGCTCACTGAGTGCTTCGCCCTCTCCGCCTTCTGATCACATGACAGAACTGGACCCCGGGTCTCTGGCTGAGTAGGGCCATGCTCTGGCCAGGGAGTTGTATCACTCCCGTTGAGCGTGTACTCGCTCACGTGAGACCCTTCGGAGCTGTTTTCATTTGCCACAGGATCAGGGAGTGGCTGCCCAGGAGCTGTGTCCAGGAGGGAGGTGATGACCCACCCACTGAGTCTGCAGGTGCCTCTTATTGGGCATGCCAGGTGAACAAGAGACATACTATCATCCTACTTTAAAATGTATTTATTTTTGCCTAGATCTATTGAGATTTGGAGATTTTTATTGTTGCTGCAGCATAAGCATAACCTGCATTATCCTAAGTAGCACACACACCATCTAGAAACAACTTTCTTAGTGTGGGAGGAATCACATGCTTGACAAACTGAATGCTGTAACCTGTGATTCCAACAACTTTTTTTTTTTTTTTTTTTTTTTTTTTTTTAGCATTTTCCTATATCCATAGAAATCAGTCTGTAAGTAAAGCAACCTTCCTCCCATGGCTCATCAGTTTCAGGCCTTAGCAAACTCACCGCCGATTCCAGTATTATTCAGTGTTTTTCAACCTTTTTTGGGCAAAGGTACACTTGTTTCATGAAAAAAATCGCGAGGCACACCACCATTAGAAAATGTTAAAAAATTTAACTCTGTGCCTATATTGACTATATATAAAGTAATTCTCTTGAATAGGAATCAAATAAACACAAAGAAAGTATTTTATAATTACTTTATTATGAAATATTAAGTAAACAAAATAGTGAAAAATTATAAAATTCTTGTCTTGTCTGCACCTACGGCACACCAGGCAACATCTCTGTGCAGCGGAACAGCGGTTGGAAAACGCTGATTTATATTCCTACACAATCAGCGCCACCGTGTGGTGTTTAGTGTAAATGACATTTATCGTATGACCATGAAAGCAAGGCCATGTGTATCCAATA
This sequence comes from Pipistrellus kuhlii, assembly GCF_014108245.1. Classification (NCBI taxonomy): domain Eukaryota; kingdom Metazoa; phylum Chordata; class Mammalia; order Chiroptera; family Vespertilionidae; genus Pipistrellus; species Pipistrellus kuhlii. The sequence continues at coordinate 11,975,597 of NW_023425573.1, forward strand.
ACGCTGCATCCCTCCTGAGAGGGGGACTGTCCCTGACAAAAGAAAGCACGTCTAGCGTTGCTAGGGCATCAAGTCACAAGCAAGAAGGAAAAGGATCCTGAAATGTGAGTCAGGACACTCAGGAGTGAGGGTCACTCTTTTATGTGTTCATTCAACTAATGTTGACTGAGCTGTACTATGTACCAGATATTGTTCCAGGACTAAGACAGAAGAAGTTGGAAAGCCAATTAACAGAAGAAGTCAACACAGTAACACATATTACATCGTCAGATGTGATAAGTGCTATAAACCAAAATAGATCTGGGTCAGGGCATCGAGAGTGATGGGGGAGGAATGCTTTAAATAAGGTTGACAGACATAAAGGCAAACAGTCCACATTTAGCTCTCCCAATGTTCCTTGAAATGATCCAAAATCTCAAATGTGTATAATGAACATTCTTTGCAAACATAGCATCAAAACACTTCCGCATGCCCAAATCTTGGTTTCTAAACATCATCCCCATCTTAGTCCATACAGGCTCCTATGGAACAAAATACCACGAACTGGGAAGCTTAAACAACAAACATTTCTACAGCACTAGATGCTGGGAAGTCCACGATCAAGGTGCCAGCAGATTCAATGTCTGATGAGGGCTCAGATACTTGGTTTTGTTAGCCATCTTCTCACTGGGTCTTCGCTTGGTGGGAGCAGTGAGGAAGCTGTTTTGTTGGTTTTTAAATAGGGCACTAATCCTATTCACGAAGGCTCCACCATCATCACTCAATACCTCCCAAAGGCCCCACCTCCCATCACTTTGCAGGGTAGGATTTCAACAAATGAATTCGGGGGGGAGGGAGAAGGTGGGCACAAACATTCAGTGTGGGGCAACTGCCCTGGAGTAAAAAAAATCATGACTCCTTGGAGAAAACACCGAGTTTTCAGCCGAGGCAGAAAATGGACAAAAGATCCTAGAAAATATTATGCCAGAAAGTGCAAGAAACTCAAAAGACTAACAGGGTCATGTTCATCTTTAACCTGTCAAAGGGCTCCGACTGCCAAACAGGGCTATTTGGTATCAAAAAGAATATTACTAATACTACATTGCATGATTAAAATCCATGCAGTTGCAGTAATATTTTTAAATATTAATATCACTCTTTTATAGAATGCCAGAAGGTATAATTAGAGGATCATCATTTTTCCAACAATTATGCAAGCATCATGTTGTATATTGATTTCTTGTTGCTGATGTAAGACATTACTACAAACTTGGTGGCTTAAAACAGCCATATAGGTCTGAAACTTAACTTTCAAGTGGCTTGGATAAAAACTGTGTGCACATTGTGACTTTATGTATTTGCTCCTTATCCCAGTCTCCAGCACAGAACTCCTAAAACCCTTGGGACTTCCCCAGTGGTAAGAACAATTAAGGTGTCTTGATATTTGTAACAAACCCCTTTCAACCTCTCCTGAGCTTTGTCACGAGGTGACTTTTGAAAAGCACCTATGGATGTAGGTTGCAATGACCTAAGGATGGGCGGCTAGGCCAGGATGCATCACGTGACTAGAGGGTTGGGACTTTTAGTCCCATCTCCGGCTGGTGGTTAAATCAACAGCCAAGAGCCAATGATGAAATCACTCACCTGTATAATGACTCCCCCATAAGACCCCAGAAGGATGAGGTTTAGAGAGCTCCCAGGGCGAACACTTGCAGATGCGGGGTGTGGCCTGCTCAGGGCATGGCAGCCCCACACGCCTTCCCACACACTTTGCTGACGCATCCATTCCGTCTGGCTGTTCCTCAGCTAAACCCTTTTATATAAATGGGTAATCTGTAAGTAAAATGTTTCTCTGAGCTCTATGAGCTGCTCTAGCAAATTAATGGGACCCCAGGAAGGGGTCATTGCAACCTCCAATGTACAGCCAGTTGTCAGGTGGTCAGGTGAGAGGCTGCACTTATGATTGACATCTGAAGGGAGGGGAGAATCTTGTAGGACTGAACCCACAACCAGTGAATCTAATGCCATCTCCAGATATTGAGTTGAATTGTAGGGCACTCAGGTGGTGTCCCAGAATTGCTTGATATTTGGGGGGAACCCCTCCCCAACACTCTCTAGAATTGAGTACCAGATTAGTCTGTGTGTAGAGATGAAACAATATGGAGAACATTAACCTTTGTTGACTCTCAGGGGAGAGTATATAGTCATGTACCGTAGCTATGGCAGTTAATTTTACCTTTCCACTTGACTAGGTCACAGCACTGAGGTATTTAGTCAAACATCACGTTGTTAGATCGTTTCTGTGAAGATACTTTGCAGCAGATTTACATTTGAGTCAGCTGACTTTGAGTAAAACAGATTATCCTCCATCTTGTGAGCCAATTCTGAATTCGCTTAAATAACCGATTGCCCAATATACATGGGTCCATTTCTGAATCAAATCTGCCCACCAATCCTTAACATTTCTTATAAAAACAGGTCTACTAGCAACAAAGTCATCTTTTCCCCATCTGAAAAATTCTTTTCTCACCTTTTCTGAAAGCTGTTTTTGCTGAATATAGAATTGTAGGTCAACAGGTTATTTCCTGTCAGCATTTTAAAGGTTGTCATGCCTAGGTCTCTACCTTACAGTTTAAGAAAAATGCAGTCATTCTCTGTATAGAATATATTTGTCATTTCTCCAGCTGCTCTTACAATTCTTTCTGGTTTTCAACACTTTATGATGTACCCAGTGAAGCTTTCTTTGTGTTATTCTGCTTGTTGATTTTCTTGGATATGTAGATTTATAGGTCTCATCAATTAAAATTTTGACATTATTTGTTATGACTAGAGGCTCAGTGCACGAAAATTCATGTGGGGGCGCTGGGGGAGGAGGGTCCCTCAGCTTGGCCTACCCCCTCTCATAGCCTGGGAGCCCTCAGGGGATGTCCTACTGACATCCCATGGGGAGCAGGCCTAGGCCGCAGTCTGGCCTCCCTCTGGGGGAGGCAACCAAGCTGATCAAGGGAAGGTGCAGCCCCCATCACCCACTGCTGCTGCCACTGCCAGTCCATGGCTTCCTGAGCCCACAGCTGCCTGAGTCCCAGGCCTCGAAGCCCCTGTGGTTTTGTCCAGATGGACATCTGGAAGACATCCGCCCTAATTGGTACATTACCCTTTTACTTATCTCCTCTACCCCAACTTCTAGGACTCCAAGTATAAGTATGTTAAAATAGTTGATATTACCTCACAGATGTAATATGTGGGTTTTTTTCTGTGTTTTAGAAAGCTTCAAGTTCATTGTGCAGTGACCAAGCCATAATCCCATCCATTCCTCATCTAGCTAGTGACCAGGGTTATCAAATAGCACTGATTTTAAAAAATAAACCTTATACACTCTTGAATTATTGGTTTAAATGTATTAACCACAAATAAAATATTTTAAGAATTAAGTTAGAAATATGTAGTTTTTCAATACCTTCTTTATTGTCTATAAAATTAGTTTGTGCATATATACACATTCGTGTAATGTTAGAGATGACAGTTGAATGTGACACCAACAATGGGCTGTGGACCTCTTTTACAGAAGGTGACAACGATCAGTAGAAATGCTTTATTGTGTCATACCAGTATACTGCAAGGCGTACTGCAGAATAATACGAAAGTCAAGTGAAGATCAACTGATCCATATTCTTCCTTAGTTTTTCACAGCAATTGCTGAAAGTTCAAATACGCCAATTTTTCCAGGAAAGATTATTCTAGTAACTTGGCGTGATCAATCCGTGCAATGATCCAGTTGGGCTTCACTCCCTGTGTAAACTCCCTCTGGAACCTAGGGAAGAAGTGCAAACACCAGTCCAAATCGTCTCAGGTAACTAATCTGCAAGTGTTAGAGGCAGTTTTTAGCAATAAACTAATGGTCAATGGTAAATAAAGGACTTTACCAATTTAATCACAAAAAATATCCCTACAGAATTAGAAGTACATTCTAAACTAAAGTGAGTATTTTTAATGGAAGAATCTATACTCCAACATCTGCCAATCCTGTGAGAAACTGGGGTTTTATTGTTATTAAATACTAGCTATAACATATGCCTAATATGAGGGGAATAAATTGGAATATGCTGATGAACATATAGCACTTTAGTGTTATCTGGCTTACATATGTTAGCTCAATCTTTAAAATAAACAGTGTTTAATGAGCTGCCCTGTGTCTTAGCAGGAAAGATCAGTAATTATAAATGATATCTCCAAAGAGAAAATTCAGATTTTAATTAAATAAGTGTTTAAATATATAATTATGTCTCTATTGACTTGTTCACTGCTCCAAATGTTATTAGCACAAGAATGCACAATAGTGTCTCAAGTAATTTGCTAACCTACTAGACAGACAGTGCTCCTTAAGGCAAGAACCCTTTAACTTTGCATGTGAACCCCTACCAGAGACCTGGAGATGGTCAATAAATGTCTAGAGAGTGGGTAGTCATGACCAATTACCGCAGATCTTATTTTCCAACAAGGCCATCACCTTATCTCCCACCCAATAGGCTCCTCTGCAGTGTGGCCTTGCAGATGCTCCATAAGGAGGTAGTCTCCCAGGTGCTTTTACCTGTGCAGATCCTGTGACTGCTTTGACAGTGGACTACGGTGGAAATGATGTGGTCCCATCCTGGGCATAGCCCTCTACTGGTTTAGCATCTTCTGACTTCTGCCTCTTGAATCCCACCCACCATAAAACACGTGACCAGCCTGAGACCACCACAAGCCATGCCAGCAGAAGGGCCTTGGAGAGTTCGACATTATGTGGCGAGACTGAGGAGCCCAAGGCGATGCCCATGTCGGTGACAAAGCCATTGCGGAAACGGGTCCTCCAGCCCGTCACCCCGCTGATCCAGGAGAAGCAGAGACTCCCTACTGATCAGCCTTTCCAAATCCTGACCGTGAAACAGCAGCAAAATCCAAGGGCTGTTGGAAGCTACTGCGCTGTGGAGTGGTTTGCAATGCAGCAATGGACAGCTGAAACACTGTGCAATTACATCCAGAAACACTACCGCCTTTCCTACCTCCAACATTGCCGCATCATGGCCAGTAGTCATTATGGCTTTTTCTCTTTATGAATAACCTGTCAAATTTCAACCCTTTCTTCCTAAAACTCTGTTAGTTTTTTTATCGTAGTATGGCATGCGACAGACTTACTCATAGCTTGCACTAAGAAGTTGCTTAGTTTCCACGTTCTGATTCCCCAACTTAACCTGGAACACACCCGCTCCGCTTAAAGTTTCACTGGGGATGTTGGCACTGGTTAGATACCAAAAGCACATCAGGATGTTAACAAACTTCCTTCCTTAGGGAAAAAACATACACATACACAAATACAAATCATAATAATCTATCATCCATACATCCAAAATGAAATAGAAATTGGCAGTAGTTACACAGTTGTTACAGATCAAATTTTGCACCTCTTACATTGCTACCTTTTTATTTTCTTAGGGTAATGTCAGTTTGGCCCTCTTCTTGCATTGTAATATTAATAATTAACAGTTACTATTTACTAAGCATGTACTGTTTACTAAGTATACTATAGTTTTCAATTTGTGGCATTATTTATCTAAAACTCTAACAGATATCTGTTGAAAAATGAAAGGGGAAAACACTTCTTGCTACTAACTTAACCCCAAATGCCAGAAAGAAGAAAGACTTCTATTCCGCCCTAATTCACTTGGCTATGCCTGTGATTATGACAATGGCTTGTGTAAAAATCAGGTAGTGACTACTGTGCTGAAATGCAATCTGAAATATTAGGGAAGAAAAAGTATTTATGAAAAACATGTTAAAGAACCTTTACAAATGTTTCAAATTAGCATGTTTATAAAAATGAAAAAATTTTAACTATTAAGAGTCCAAATCAGAATTGCCTTGGGAAGTGTTTATAAGCAAAGGCTAGATCTCCTATGTGCCTGGCACATAACACATATGCAAAGATTTGTAGCAGGAATAAATAAGTCAATACATTTTCAGAAACACTGTAAAGAAAGAGTATGCATTGGACAAGGTGAACCAGATAACTACTAACATTCCTTTCAGTGTTTTCCATTGTCTACAAATAAACCCTGTTTGGGAGTTCTACAGTTGACTTTATTTTCAAGACATCTTTAGCTGATATTATTTACTTTTTCTTTTACTCCTTACTCCTTCTACGTAACGTATAACTGGTCATTTTAAATTCTCAATTGTTTCCTTCGAGTTAGAAAATCTACATACAGATATTTTAACTGCGATATGGGAGCAGCTTGTCCTAAACTGTTTTCATCAATGTGACAACGCTCTCCCCTGGGAATTAAGTCGTGGTAGGCCAAGTTCAGACAAAAGGCCTTAGAAGCTACTACCATATCTCGGCTCTTCCAGAGCTGGGTCTTAAAAGAATGACACAGTATTTTTCTGAAGAACCATGAGCATCCATTTGTACCAACAAAGTCCCACTATGTCATGATCTTCCATCGAGGAGTTCGGTTTACCTGGACGACCGTGGGTCACTAAAGCCGCCTACGCTCCAGCATTACCTTTGTCGTCGTAGTAGATGGAGATGTCTCCTGCAGAGGTGTACACGATCTCCTCTATGTCAGCAGCCAGGGCATCTTTGTGGCTGTCAGGTAGTGAGGTTACCTTTTCTTTCAACACAAGCAGCAGCTAAGTTTGGAAAAAGCAAACTGTAATTCACCTCTCAAGTTTTCGAAAGCTTTTTAAGAAGCTCAATAAATTGTTCATGGGATGAATTTTTCGATTCCTATTTTTAAATTTACTACCATCTTTACTCAGCTTCTAAAGCAAGGCTAAAAAGCATCTAATCATTCAACTAGGTAACTTAGAACAGAATATTCTATATAAGTACAATTGACAGGTCACATTTCCTTACTTATACCTTAGCAGCAAGTCATTCAATGCTTTTATCAAAAGGAATGATATAGGGACTGCTTTGGCTGATGGCACTCACACTATTTTTAAGCATATATAAGGATAATGTACTGTATGTATTATGCAAGGAAATAATACATTTATTTTTAAAGGAAAATTAAAAGTATACTTTACCTCTTTAGTCACAAGTTCTTCCAGCAGATCAAATTTACACTGTGATAGCAATTTGGACACATGAGCAAAAGCCTTAAAAAAAAATAGTGGAGGGAGGGTGGTGATTATTTCAATGCTCAAACTTAAATGGCCAAGTATGACAGACTGTTTTATGGTAAAGTGATAAACAATGTCAAGCACTAATATACCAATGCTAGGCACAACTCCTCCTAGTTGGTTGGCTTTTCTTTTCTCATATGGCCTTCCCACATACACAGTAGTAAGTAGGCAGACTGCTAACTATGTATCCACTCTCGGGACCTGGGAAAAGGCAGTGCGTGGTGTATACACTTGGACCTGAGAAAAAATCCTCTATGTATCTCCTTTTAAAATAATGATGGAGTAATCAAACATTCTGAGTGTTATATGACTCCCCACCTCCCACTTAGTCAAACATAAACAGCAGCTGAGAAACAGTGAAATCTAAACTGTACTGCGGGTCCATCCATCTGGGTGGCAGTCTGAGCCATTAAGCCAGGAAGCAGGCTGGGGAAAGAGGCAGGAAAGATAGAGTTTGCAGTCTGCTACAGTGGATTTCAACTTTGAAGTAGGATGCCCCATTTTAAAGTGGACAGGGCAAACTGCAATGCTCCACATTCCTGGCAGAGAGAAGTGAAACGGTGCATAAACCTCGACCCATCTTTAAGTGAGGAGGAAGGCAGTAAACGGACAGGGCAAGCACGATGACGGGTAAGAACTGGATGCTGTGGGAGAACGGAGAGCCGCCTCAGCCACCCGGGAGGCCCAGGAGGGCTGTCAGCAGGAAGTACCCTCGAAGCTGAAATCTGGAGACTGGAGGAGAGCGGATGCACAGGCATGTCAGAGAGATGACGGTACCACTGTCATAACCCATCACATCTATGCAATAGAAGCTCCGTAAACCCTAAGGGAAGGAGTAGGAGCTTCCGGGTGGGTGACCCTCGGAGATGCGGGAAATGGGGTGCACCTGGAGAGGGCATGGACCCGCCACCCCTTCCCACATACTCTGCCTTGAGGTCTTTCTTTCTTTTTTTCTTTTTTTTATATTTTTATTGATTTTGTACAGAGAGGAAGGGAGAGAGAGATAGTTAGAAACATCGATGAGAGAGAGTCATCAATCAGCTGCCTCTTGCACACCCCCTACTGGGGATATGCCTGCAACTAAGGTACATGCCCTTGACAGGAATCGAACCCGGGATCCTTCAGTCCCCAAGCCGATGCTCTATCCACTGAGCCAAACCGGTCTCGGAATGCCGTGAGGTCTTTGATTGGGCGGCTCCTTTCAAATAAACCGGAAGTAGCAAGAGATGGCTTCCCTGAGTTCTGTGAGCCGTTTAGCAAAGTACTGAGCGATGTGGGAACCCCCGATTTAGATTAAAAGTATGGGAGGCCAGGACTAGGGTCGGTGTCTGAAGTGGAGGCTGTCTTGCGGGAACAGTCCCTAACCTGTGGAATCTGCATTAAATCTGGGGAGTTAGAGCCAGAACTGCTGTAAGTGGTCTGATGAGGAACTTCTCACCTGAAGTCTTCAAGGAAACAGCTCTACCCTCTTTTTCACAGAAAAGGCTAAAATGTGCACCAAGATGTAGGGGGAAACACAGTATGTGATTAATGTGACTTGATGGCAGTTTTAGGGACGTCATGCACACATATCAATGCACAGCAGAGTGGGTGGAGCTAATAGCTAATACAGCCACTGACAACTGGATGCTATTAATCAAATCCTCATTGCTTTTTAATTTTTTAACAAACACATAAATCAGTCAAGAGCTGACTCGGGGAAGGAGTTAATATTGTCGCTGATTCAAACATGTAATTTGTAACTGACAGGTCGGAAAAATAATGCAAATGACTGTTTTTATGAAATGATCTGAAATAAGTTAGGGGCAATACATCGATGCCAAAATACAACCAACTGTAAAATGATGACACGGATGGCATAATTTGCAGGTACAGGAGGTATGACCTGGGAAATAAACTAGGACTTCTACGGTTGAACAACAGTTCTGAAATGTTTGGTGATGACAAAGTTCCTAAGAGATACAAGAGGAAGTTACAGATGAACGTTCATCCTAGAAAAATACATGTGCTGGTATACACAAAACCTGCAAATCTCAGGACCCAAGATGACCCACACGTGGCGAGGGTAAGGTGGCATAGTGTCAGCCACCCAGGAAGAGGGACAGAGCTGTCAGCTGCCTCAGCCACGTCTCTGCAGGGGAAACTGCTCCTCTGGGGTGGTTCCTTAGGAGTGTGAGGGGTCGCGGCGGGAGTGAGGGGAAGAGGCCTAAAGGGCAAAGGGGCCCTGGCAGTAGCTGGCAGGAAGTTTCCTCTTTTCTCCCCAAATGACATCGCACCGCTTTAGAAACATTTACTTTTCAAAACAACTGTACCTACTGACTCACTTATTCAGCGACTAGGCGCCAGTCGTTGCCTTTTTCATTTTGCAGAAAATCACGTTCAGAAAAGAAAGCAACGTGCCTTTCAAGGGGCAGAAATGGGTTTTGAGTCCGTTTCTGATTCAAAACCTGTAGAGAGTGGACGGAGTAATCGGGGGACTTCACCCTCGTGTCTCAATGGGACCTCGAAGGCTCTCGGGGACCAGAGGCAGCAGCTCCCCGGGGACCCCTCTCTGCTCCACACCGGGACGCGCCCGGGGTGAAGGCACCGAGTGAATGCACGGAGGCGCGCAGGTCAACCTGGGGGAAATAAACGAACCTGCTTCGCTCCCTCCGAGAATTCCTTGATGCTGAACTCTTTGTCGAAATAAGCCCAGATGAGGAAGGCGAAAATTCGAGTCCGAACCCAGTTGATGGGGTTGGAGAAGCCCAGGATGAGCATCTTGGTCTTCGGGCGCTGCTGGGGCGGCTCCTCGGTGCCGTAGCTGCGCCGGGGGCAGGCGGGGGGCGCCGCGGAGCTGAGCAGGGGGCGCCGCCGGGGGTCCCGGGCGGGCAGCGCCGCGGCCCACGGCGCCGGCGGACACGGGGCCGCGGCCCAGCCCAGGTGGCGGCGGCACAGGCAGCAGAGTCCAGCCCAGGGCGGCCTTCCCGCGGCTCGGCCGGGGGACCGGAGCCTGGCGGCTCCTCCGGGCAGGGACCCAGCCAAAAGCCAGCGGGGCCAAAGGCGAGCCGCCAGCGCCATCTTGTGACCTTTCACCCCTGCGCCTGAGGGTGCCGCAGCGAAAGCCCTCCGGCGGGAAACCACCCCCTCAACGGGGCTCCTGGGAGCGACTGGCGCGGGGAGCTGGCCCTCTGCTGCACCGCGGGGCAGCCCGCCGCCTCCCCGAACCCCCCTCCCGCACACTCCCCGCAGGGGCCGCAGCCGCGCCGGGGACCCGCCGCTCTCGCGAGCTCCGCGGCCTCGCGGGCCTTTTCTCGCGGGGCCTTTTCTCGCGGGGTCGAGTTTCCGGGCGGAACAACGTGTGTGGGCCTAGTCCCCGAGACTCGGAAGAGGACCGACCAGAGCGGTCATGGCCGGGCAGCGCCTCCCGGTCCCCCGGCTGGAGGGGGTCTCGCAGGAGCACTTCCTGCAGCACCTGTACCCACAGGTGAGGCCGTCCCTGCCTCTCCGCTGGCTCCCAGCCTCAGAGGGACCGGGGAGAGGGCGGCGGGCGTCTTAAAGGGCTGGGCGGCCCCGGGAGTGTGGGCGCCTGGGGATGCCGGCCGGCTCATCCATCCCTTCCGGAGAGAACGGCTCCTCGTTCCCTGGGAGCAGCGTGGCGGGGAGAGCTGCGAGCGAGGAACGTTTCCCTAAAGGAAGCTGCCCTCGCCGCGGAGCGCGGCCTGGGGGAGCCCCGCTCGGAAGCCGCCTGCAGTTGCCATGGCAACGGAGGGAGCGTTCTCCGCCATCATCACCCGCCCTCCTTGTCGTCCTCCTTTGGGTTCCTTACATTGTAGGGGGTTCCAGGCTCCCTCCCCTATTGGCGTGGCTGGCGCCTGTCCGTCCACCCGGGTTACTGGATTTCAGGGAGCAATGTGTTCGCTGTCCTGAGCCAAAGGGGATCCATGGGAATTCCCTCGGGAAGCTTCTGCTGGTCTTGGTCTCGGGTTCTAATTCAAATATCGGAATCTCTTCTGTGTATCATTCGAACCTTCGTTCTTTAAAGAAAACTAAGGGAAAAAAATATAATAGCTTTGTTCTCAGGAAAACATACTCAGGTTTTTAGAGATAAAGGAGCATGATAGCAGCAGCTTACCCTGAGTAGTTCAGAGAATCATCATCTTGTTCTCTAGACCCAGTTAGTGAGAATGAGAGCAAATGGTGAACCAGAGTAGATGGTATATGGGATGGCAGTTCATACTTTTCCGTACGTTTGAAATGCTATCAAAATAAAAAGTTACAAACATATTTGACTATGAATACCCATTTTAATCATTTAGTCATAAGTATCACCCCTGAAAACGCTTTAAATAATATTTAGATGATTTAGATTTTTTTTTTTTTTTTTTATATCTTAGCTATTCATGATGTCACTGTTCTGTCTGTTCTCCTAAGGTTAAAACCTGGGTCTACCGTAAGTGTATTGGATGGGTCCTGTTCCTATTTTAGTTACAGCGTGAATTGTCAAAAGGTTTGAGTTTGAGCATCTTGGGATAAAGAATCATTTCTTTTTATTTCTCTATTGTCAAATACAACTCCTGATATATTGTTGAGTTTTGTTTGTTGTTTTTTTTTTGTACTTTTCCCCTTTGTAGAGAAAACCTGTAGTGTTGGAAGGAATTGACTTGGGCACATGCACAAGCAAATGGACGGTGGATTACCTGAGTAAGATTGGAGGGGGGAGAGAAGTGAAGATTCACGTTGCCGCCGTTGCCCAGATGGACTTCATTAGTAAGAACTTTGTGTATAGGTATTTTCTTCTCAGGTTTACTCTCGGGACACAAATAACTTGTTTTAAGCCTTTAAAATATGTATACAAAATCCACATGGCACATCATCTTTGGCGAGCTTGATATAATCATGGAATAGCTTACTAATTTTTAAAGAATGGCTTTTAAAAGACAAGAATTCTGAGTTTACATAATTATATAAAGACATTTCCAAACATCATTTCTTGCACAGGGTGTATACCTAATGCCTTCTGGAACCACGGAGGGAACAGAGAATTGCCATAACTGGAGAGGTCACATCTGAATGCTTCATTAATTAATTGATCCTACCACATTGTAATTATTACCTAGAGTAATAAATTATAAAGTTGCCTATCATGATCTATTTTGATTTTTAATGCCCCAGTTTTGGAAATTTTTCTAAATAATACTGTTTTTTGATAAGTATAAGTCTATTGTTTTTCTACCTTCCCCAGAAATGTAGGGCAAGTAGTTGCTATTTTGGTATAAACTTTCATCAACTCAGGAAACTTCAAAAAAATTATACTTAATTTTCACTTTTTAAAAAATAATCTTAATTTTCTTCCTCATGGTTGTAATTTTATGTTTTACTATCTCTTAGAAGCAAATAGTTAAAAGCTGCTGGGTTTCTAAATTTGAAAGCTTTAAATACCGTAATCTCATTGTTTTGATATACTGTTTAATCCCATGAATTTTGTTAAAAATGTTACATTAAAAAACAAACAACTTTCATATTCTGAGCATGTGCAGTTCCCAACAAATTCAGTCTATTAAAAACATGTGTAGTTCACAACAGCCTGACTTTTAAAGAGAGTTAGCTGTTTCTTCCAGAGTAGAGATGAGTTAAACAGCTTCTAATGTCCAGATCCATTCCTTTCTCAGTTTTCCAGCTCATATAAACAGCTTGCCAAAGCATTTCTCAGCTTTTTTATCCTTTGAATATTCACCATTATAGTTTTGGTTTTTATTTTTTTAAATTGATTTTTTTTCTTTTTTACAGAGAGGAAGGAAGGGGATAGAGAGTTAGAAACATTGATGAGAGAGAAACATTGATCAGTTGCTTCCTGCACACCCCCTACTGGGGATGTGCCGGCAACCAGTGTACATGCCCTTGACTGAAATCAAGCTTGGGACCCTTCAGTCCCCAGGCCAATGCTCTATCCATTGAGCCAAACCTGTCAGGGCTAGTTTTGGTTTTTAGTAGGCCATGAATTGAATTTAATTGTCATGAGTCTTCCCAAGTCTAAGGACTTTCGTTAAGTCAAGAAAGTGGGAGAAAGTGCTGAAAAGATAAGTGTTTTTCAGCCTGCAGTTAATGATGTTTATTTTCCAGAGAGTCCAATGTCACAGTTGACATTCCACATTTATCTTAGCCAGTGTGTTTGTAGGAAAACTTTGCTAGGAAAAAGTAGGCCCAACTCTTTCTGCCCATCTTGCCAGTACAGATTTCAGGGGGAAGTAAAAGTGAAAAGATTATAACTTTTAACCAGAGGTTTGGAGGCTGGAGTTCATTGCTGGAGGAGGAGAGAGGCTTTTGACGTGGATGCTTTTGAGGACTAGATTGTCTTAATGTGACTGATAAGAGATCATCTTTCTGTAGGGGCAGTACTTTTGATTCTTGAAGGGATAGGATGGGACATAGAGAAAAAATAATTCGAGGCTCAAGAATGTGAGGTAAAGGAAACACACTTTGCTTTTACAATGTTCAGCCTTTTCAACCAGGTGGAAGAAGCCAAGCGTTTGGTAGAAATATTGAAGAATAAAACATTGTCACTTAACTGGAATTCTTGAGATATTCCTCAGAAGCTTAAAATGATAGAGCGTGGTTCAAGAGGATGAGAGTAGTGTTACAAGCTTCTGTGTTCTGTGCAGGAAGATTAGTCGGCGGGGGGTAGGGGTGGGGAGGTGGGAGGGTAAGGTGGGAAGGAAGAGGGTGGGGAGCCCTTGACCTACATCAAGCCTTTGCTTAGTCTCTTCCAAAGGAGCATTATTCGTAGTTGCACATCATCACAAGAGCTTGAAAGTGTATATTTCCAAAGGTAACCAAACACCATAGGAACATTTTTCTAACATAAACTAGGAATAGGAGGTTATTGGCATATGAGAAGGATCTGTCTGTACCATAGATTTAAAAATCTTTAATTTTTGAAATAGGAATATCAGACAACCTAGGTCAAATAAGCACAATACTAAATGAATTTTGAAAATGTAGAATTCCACATAATAGGTTATAATAAAAATTATGGATATTGTAAAACAGGTCATATCCAACTTTAACAAATCCCTATAATATATAATGATTAGAATATTATTAATTGATTTATTATTAAGTCCAAGGATTCTTTTGTGTTTCAGAACTTTACCTTTTGACAAGTTGGTTCAGAGGGCAGCTGAAGAAAAGCATAAAGAATTCTTTATTTCTGAGGTAATTGGTTCTAACATTTTCTTTAGAAAACATGTTTATATACTAAATAAATTTTCTATAACAGAATATTTTATATACAAGAGCTGTATCATTCTCTAATAGCCACTCTTACAACTTGGTTGTATATGCCATAGATATTAGTTCTACTATTTATTAGGTCGCATTATTGGCCAAATTATTTTTCTGTGCCTCAGTGTACTCAGCTATAAAATATGAATCATAACAGCACAATTCACTAAATCTAATACATAGAGTAATTATTAGCACAGTGCTGACTAGAAACTACTACTAAATGTTAGCTATTAGCTATTAATATTACTTCCATTGAAAATGCTTTGGTTTGATATACCAAGTTCAAATGCTAATGGAGAACTATTTTATTTTATAATTAGTTACTATCAGTGTGATTGTTTTAGAAATTTGCTTTAACATTTATTCAGAAAAAGCCTACTTATTTACACCATAGTCCGCCTTTAATTCAGTTTAAATATCATGGAATTCTTGAGCAAGGCTGTTAGAGGAGTCCTTGTTGGGTAGCAGTGTCTCGGCTTTTACCGTTGTGCTCAGTCATTAGTTGGGGGAACTCCAAGAAGAGCAGGATGTTGGTTCGGAAAGTGAGGTGGACCTGAAGGAGCTAACAGCTGGCAGCTGTAAGTCAGCCACACTCTTTCTAGAAGGGGGTTCTGATACATCAGTCTCTGTATCTGCCACATGAATTTATTTAAATTCTGAAATATTAGAACTGGTAGAAAACTCTTAGACTTTTGAAAAACATATTTTGAAACCTGCTAGTTAGTAATAAAATCATAGAATTTACTTGAATGGTACTATCTAAAAATATAAAAACAATGAACCTGAAAGTTTAAATTTCTGATCATCTATAATAATAAAAGTGTAATATGCTAATTAGACCGGATGTCCTTCTGGACGAAGCTAGGGTTGCAAGGGCCGAGCCCCTTAAACGAATTTTATGCATCAGGCCTCCAGTACATTTATAAAAGTAAATAAAGTTTAATGAAGTAAATGAAGTTTGTGTTACTAACAGTCATTGTAGGTATAAAAACGGCAGAATGCCCCTGTGCTTGACCCAGTATATCTCAGTTATCTAATTCTCATAGGAAATGCAGGCAACAGAAATGTTTTCTAATGCAAACAATTCCTTATTATAGCTACTCGGTGCAGTACAATTGGTGACTTTTTGTATTGTATCAAATTTACTGCTGTAAAGTGACATTTCTAATTCACATACATGAGCTGACTCTTAAGAATTTGGCTTGAGAATTTATATGATCAGGGATAGGCTTAGCTTCATAAAATACAATTCAAAATTTTAAAAAATTATTAAAAGTATATTTTATTTATCCCCTATTGCACATTTGTATTATATTAAAGAACTTTTTTGTTGGCACTCCAGCAATACCTTGAGATCATATGTGTTGTCCAAATGGGAATTCTTTTAAGTCTTAAGACATTGTTGAGTCTAAATAATTTGGAGAATGAAGTCTAAATTGAACAACGCGGCTTTAGATGTGGTACGTGTATATTGCTTTTAGAATTTCTTTTACTTATATTTTGTGGATTCAATCATTATTACAAGCAGCATGTAAAGATTTTTCTTCCTATGGCCACCAGAGAGCATTAGTAGAAAGGGTAAGAAAACGTAACTTTATGGAAAATGACTTCACTGGGTTAGATTTTTGTTTCCTTTCATTTTTACTCTGTAATATTTCTAAGAGAGTATTGATGTTATTTTTCTTTGGGATGTTTAAGGATGAAAAGTACTACTTAAGGTCACTTGGAGAAGACCCTAGAAAGGTAAGAATTCTGAATGTGAAACAATGGTTTCAAGCTTAAATGGATGTGTATGTATATAAAAACTGGCACTGTAATTTTTATACTTGCCGCCTGTCATATGATCTGTTTGATCCTTTTTCATTATTAATGATTTGAATAAGTATGATTATTAAAAGTTGATTACTTAATTTTTAAAGTAGGACCATAGAATCTTAGTGTTTAAAGTCATCTGCTGGTAATCTGTACACAATTAAGAAATTCTTTCTACTGTATATTTTACAGATTGCAATTCACCTAATAAAATAGAATCTTAAATAATTATAAAAATTCTGAATAGCTCACTAAGCTTTGACATGCATTCAGAGTCTAATTTATATGGCTGTAGTGCTATGTAAAGAGCATCCCTAAAACGATTAAGTCAGAACCTTCCTTCTCCTTCCTCAGTTAGACCGCAGGTTTACATAGTTGACAACAATCAAGTTGATGACTCCTAACATTAAAATACTTAACATTAGATACAACTGTATGAATCTTGCTTAAAGTAGGAAGAACCTATCTATAAATGAAGCATATTAAGCTAAACTGTTAAATCTGCAGCCTTGTTACACTGTGTGTATTACTTAATTGGTGGCTATAGTCATGTCCTAGTATTTTAAAGCAGTGAGCAGAGTTTCACTCCATTTCTCTTTTATATCGTGGGTTCTGATGGCAGTCTTAGATAAAATAAGCATTGTGCCAATGTTGTTTTACTAAAATTCTTATTTTGTTCCTCTCAATGCAGGATGTTGCAGATATCAGAAAGCAGTTTCCTTTATTGGAAGGAGATATTAAGTTTCCAAAATTCTTCAAAGAGGAGCAGTTCTTTTCCAGTGTTTTTCGCATTAGCTCACCAGGATTACAACTTTGGACCCACTATGATGTATGCTGTTATAGATGTTTAGCATTGATAGATTTAACAGTCACAGTGTTAGCTCTGTGGGCTATCCTAAATATCTTTGATATGTAATTTGCTAAACATGAGGTTGAAAACTTGTGCTTTGCAAGTTTTTGGAAGTTGTTAGCTAACACCAAAGCCTAGTTTATCACATTTGCATTCTCAGTGGTCTTGTTCTTGGCTCATCAACTTTATATATAAAAGTGACCAGTTGACCGGCCGGTGCCTATGATGTGCACTGACCATCAGGGGCAGACACAATGCAGGAGCCGCCTAGTGACAGCAACTTTGCAGAGTGCCCTTGCACTCCCGGACTCCTTTGGGGATGTTGGACTGCCGGTTTCAGCATGATCCCCGCAGGCCAGGCCGAGGGACCCCAATTGCTGGGGGGACCCCGCTTACTCTGTAGACTCCCTTCGAGCCCTGGCACTGCCCCAAGTGCAGCCAGCCAGGGAGGGACTGTGGGAGGTTAGCTCCAGGGCATGTCCGGCCTGTCTCTCCCCGTCATTCCTCCCTGCCAGCCAACTTCTAATTAATTTCCTTTCAATGTACATGAATCTGTGCACCAGTCCTCTAGTCATATATAAAGTTTTATTAGGTGTTTTTGTTTTGTTAACACGTGAGAAATGGCCACCAGCTGAGAAGGAAAATGGTGGAAGTAGAAAAACTGATAAGATTATGGTATGAGTAAGAAGTTTATGGACAGCCATTTTCAATCATCAGAAGGTCTTAAGAATATATTTCCTGAGAATGTCAGGTGTCGAGTAGCAAGATGTGTAGATTATTGATTTTAATAATTTATGCTACCCTATATAGTAAAGAGGTAATATGTAAATTAACCCTCACACCCTCATAAGATGGCTGCCTATGACCAGGCTGGCAGGGCTGTTAGTGAGGGACGACTGAACAGGCTGCATGGGGCAACAAGGCCAGCGGGGAGGTGGCAGGGGCAACTAGGCAGGAAGGCAGGTAAGTGATTAGGAGCCAGTGGTCCAGGATTGTGAGAGGGATGTACTGCCGGTTTAGGCCCAATCCCTGGATCGGGCCTAAGCCAGCAGTAGGACATCCCCCAACAGGTCCCGGATTGGAGAGGGTGCAGGCTGGGCTAAGGAGACCCCCTCCCATGCATGAATTTCATGCACCAGACCTCTAGTGGTATTATAATTTTATTTGCTTAATGGATAGAAATATTTTACAAACTTTAAAAATCTGGTATTGTGTATGATTTGGTGTTAAGTGGAGAAATTTAAGAAGCTAAAGCAATACCTAATATGTTTATAAAGAAAAGGAATTATTTTTTTTTAAAGTTCTGAGTACCAATTATATTAATTTTTATAAGTATGTTTTATATAATTCAGCTGAAGATCTCTTGAGAGGATTTTAACATAATAACTTTATAATTGAGACAGACAAAATCCTAGCATATTGTTTTTTAAAGGCTTTACATAAATGATATGATGAGAAAATAATGTGATAACTCAAATACATTTTAACTGAATTCTCGGATTATATTTTTATTTTTAAGTAGTATCCATTTTATATTGAGTTATGGAATATCATAAAGCTTTCCTTAAATTAAAAATAAGTCAAAGAATAATAGTACTATACAGGATGTCCCCCCAAAATTTATACATACTTTGAGTGGTTATAAAGTCAGTGTTTATTAACATACAGATTATTTTCAAATATACAGACTGGTATACAGACTGTGAATGATTATAAAGTCAATGTTTATTAACATACAGTTCATTTTTAAAATTATCAGCTGTTAAAGTGTGTATACATTTTTTTGGGACACCCTTCGGTTATTACATAGTTAAGGTTTATATATGGGTTAATGGTAAAAGGAAAAATGCTTAGGTAGAAATGACCTATATATTGTACATTATAAAAAGGCAGGGACCATCAAAACCTAAACAACCAGGGACGAACAATCACCAGGAAGTGCATGGACCACCTCTAGGTGCCTTCCCCGCAGCCCACAAGCTCCTATCAAAGCAAGGCTGGCGGGCTGGCGGGCAGGCGGGCAGGCCAGCGGGGGTTGAGTGGGGCAAGGCAGGCATAGCAAGCTCGTTAGTCTCTGGCCCAGGCCAGAGGCCTAACTACTCTAACAGAGTAAGAAAAAGGTTCAATTTTTTAATAACTGGGTTAGCAATATAGTGCATGTGGCTGGCTATCAGTCCAGATATAGGGATTATGTGTTTTTGTCTGCCAAGAGCATCTTCTGCTAAAAAAACAATCCTATATAATCTGTCTATACTAATAAAAGGGTAATATGCTAATTAGACTGGGTTGACTGGCCATCTTCTGAACATCTGACTTCCTTCTGGACAAAGGTATGGTGGTTGGGGCAGACGCAATTAGGGGCGATCAGGCTGGAAGGAGAGGGCAGTTGGGGGTGAGATCAGGCCAGCAGGGGAGGGCAGTTGGGGTAGAGATCAGGCCAGTAGGGGAGGGCTATAAGGGGAGAGATCAGACTGGCAGGGAACAACATTAGGGGTGACCAGGCCTGCAGGGGAGGGCCATTGGGGATGATCAGGCCGGCAGGGGACAGCAGTTAGGGGTGATCAGGCCAGCAGGGAAGAGCAGTTGGGGGCAATCAGGCCAGCAGGGGAGCACTTAGGGGTAATCAGACATGCAAAGGTGGTTAGGGACAATCAGGCAGGCCAGCAGAGGGCTTAGGGGCTATCAGGCAGGCAGGCAGAGTGGTTAGGTGCAATCAGGCAGGCAGGAAGGTGAGCAGTTAGGATCCAGCAGTCCCAGATTGTGAGAGGGATAGCCAAATGGCCCCAATCGTCAGCCAGGCTGAGGAACACCACCTGTGCACAAATTTGTGCAGGGGGCCTCTAGTATGTAAATAATAATGAATACATCTTGTTTGTACTTATTTTAATTCCTTAGTTGAAAATTATGTAGCTCTGGCTTTTAACATTTTTCACAATCTCTACAAACAAAATGCACCCTTGCATACACATGAGTCATGATTACTCCAGTAATAGTATGCCAAGAAAATTTACAAGGTTATATAGTCATATAGAAATAATCTAAAATTAAGATGCCTATAAACCAGCAGTTGTCAACCTTTCGGACCTCATGTACCATTGGCTGGTGACTGCTGCTCCACATGTTTCCTTAAACCAGCGATCACCAACCTTCCAGACTCATTAACCACCAGTGTCCTCGGACCTCCAGTTGGCAACTGCTGCTGTAAACAAATTATGGCCATATGTTAAGTTATTGAAAGAGTAGTGGTTGCCTCAGTACCTTGTACTTTTCCAACACCTGATATTTCTAAGTGCTGTTAACGGGTTGTTGAATACTGCCTTATAGCATTCCTGGACAGATAAGTAATAAAACCAACAAGGGGAGCCTCAAATAGGTGTAACTACCCTCACTGCCATAGTGGTGAGGCAAGGGCAAATAATTTGCACTTCAGATTTCCTAATGGCTTGCCAGTCCTTTCCATTTTAAGGCAGTGCTACAGAAATATTTTAATACTAGTAAATGAACAGTGGTGTTTTGATTACAAATGTGTCATTGTTACATTAGAACATTATTCTTAAGATTTTACATAATGTGAGCCAAATCTTTTTAAAGGATAGGACTTATAGTTCACTGTTTGAAATGCCATTGGTTTTGTTTGTGAATTTTAGATTCTGTTTATTCATAAGTTCTTACTGCTTTCCAGGTAATGGATAATTTCTTAATACAAGTGACAGGAAAAAAGCGTGTTGTACTGTTCAGTCCTCGAGATGCCCAGTATTTATATTTATCAGGTATTTTTTTAGTTTTTAAAGATTGGTTTATTCATTCCTCTTTTTTGAGAAATCTCTGTTCTCATAGGAAAACATTTTAGGGTTTCTTCCTAATTAAAATGTATTGTGTATGTGTATACATGTAATGATAAGCTATATGAAGAATGAGAGTTGTACATTTTCTTAGTAGTATTACATGAATGGCAGTGGTCATACATAAGGGATGAGTCACTGGATAATGTATTAGGTTTCAGAAGAATAGTAATTGTTTTCACAGTTTGGGTATAGAAAGTCATTATACAGAAAAGAATAATTTTCAAATTTATATTTGTAATTACTTTTACAAAAAGGCTAACTTTGCTCAATATGTATTATCCTTTTTTTGGAACATTTCAGGTACTAAATCAGAAGTACTGAATATAGATGACCCAGACTTAGCTAAATATCCACTGTTTTCCAAGGCTAGAAGATATGAATGTTCCCTTAATGCTGGAGATGTATTATTCATTCCTGGTAAGATTTCTGGACCTCATTAATTTACTATTTATAAAATCTGTACTCTATTGATTACCCATTATATGATTTTTTTAGTCCAAAAATATATTTTTTATATCTATGCTGGCTTATGCAAGATGATTTTTAAAAAATATATATTTTATTGATTTTTTACAGAGAGGAAGGGAGAGAGATAGAGAGCCAGAAATGTCGATGAGAGAGAAACATCGACCAGCTGCCTCTTGCACACCGCCTACCGGGGATGTGCCCGCAACCAATGTACATGCCCTTGACTGGAATCGAACCTGGGACCTTTCAGTCTGCAGACCGACGCTCTACCACTGAGCCAAACCGGTTCCAGCTGCAAGATGATTTTTATACACATTTGTGTGTGTTTTAAAGTATGCTTAGGCAAATTCTTATAAAATTAAATCTTATTTTTTGAAGGCAGCTTATAAATATATTATACTTTATTAAATGACATCAAGGAAGATGACTTATATCTGGGGAAAGATTCCATCTGGTTGTTCTTTTTAATCATTTTAAAAATATTTATGTATTTTAGAACTGTCATTTAAGTATTTATCAAGAAATGGTAAATGTATTTCAAAGCCAAAATAGATTAGAGATTTTATTAAATATCAAAATGTTATAATCTTTAACACCTGTGATATCTTGTGTGTATTATTTTCTACAGTTTGGATGTATTACTTAATTTATGAGTAGGCATTAGTTGTTGCTGCTAACCAGTGATGTCATTAACATCTATAATTATTAGGGGGCCAGTGCATGAAATCATGCACAGTTAGGGTCCCTAGGTCTGGCCAGCGAACAGGGCCAATCCGGCCTGGCTGGGGCCTGCCTTCTTTTCGCACTGCTCCCCGGGTGGTCAGCAAGTTATAAAGCAAAACGCAGCTTGAATAGGAAGTCTTTGAGAACAAAAGTGTTGGGCTAAGTCAGAAAAGGTCAAATATACTCCTCAAATAATTGAAATGTTCTGTGTACAAAACATACTTTTGATGTGGTTGTGGGACTCAGGAAGTGTAAACAAATAACACAAAATACAGCTCCAAATTACAGATTTGTAAAGCAAATAAACTTTATTATGTCTTTCAAGTTAAAAAGGAAAAATTGCTATTTGAAAAGATTTTAAATGTAGGTTTGTGCTATTGACACTTTAAATTGGTTGGCAATTCATAAACGTTAAAATGATTCTGTTAAAGGCTGGGAGTGTGCTAACGAAGGGGTCTGGTTACAAGAATTATTTCTTACATTGGTTATATGCAATTTGTGATATTTCACTGACATTTTGGTGGTGTGTTTTTTTAACTGTAGGTTTTATTTTTAACTTTTTAAAATTTTTTCTTCAGCTTTATGGTTCCATAATGTAATTTCTGAAGAGTTTGGAGTGGGAGTGAATGTCTTTTGGAAACACCTTCCGTCTGAATGCTATGATAAAACAGATACCTATGGAAACAAAGATCTCACAGCAGCATCAAGAGCTGCACAGATTTTGGACAGAGCCTTAAAAACACTGGCTGAATTACCAGAGGAATACAGGGACTTCTATGCACGGCGAATGGTCTTACACATTCAAGACAAAGCCTATAGCAAAAACTTTGAGTAAATGATGAAATGAATGCAATGAATATAAACTTTAAATTCAGTTCAGCTCAAATATTAGAAAAATATAACAAGAAAAATTATATTTTAGATTTGTTATTAAAAGAGGGAAGGTAAATCAATTTCAGATTTGCATATTAAATAAGTACAAAGGAGTGTTTGTATGGTTTTTATACAGATCGTTACCGTTCAAAGAATGCTGTTATGGGATGCCTCTTGCTTTCAGATTCAAATAACTAAAATTTTAACTTAAAATGACAAAATGTACTGATACACTGGGCTTTGATTTTTTTTGTAGTTAATCCTCACCCGAGCAAATTTACCGTTGATTTTTAGAGAGAAGGGAAGGGGAGAGACAAAAAAATACCAATTTAAAAGACATGGATTGGTTGCCTCCTGCATGCTTCCTGACCAGGGCCAGGGATACAGCCTGCAACCTAGGTACCCTACTTTTCTGCCTAGAAGATGCCATTTTTTTCTAAAACTGTTAGACTGAAAAACTGGGCATCTTGTACACGGAAGTCAGCTGAGGAAGGAGCCCTGTGAGTGTGTAGCTGCCCATGCCTTGTCAAATAGGCTTCCTCCAATCACGAGCTTATTGTTACATTAACTGATGCTGTAATTGGAGGTGGAAGTGGAGAATCCACAGATGCAACAGGGACCAGAGCTTTCTGAGCCCATAAAGAAGTTAAAAAATAAAAAGATAAATACCAGTAAGCGATTGTCTTCTGCAAAATTCAAACTGAATGTAATCAGCTATGCAAAAGAGCATGGAAATAGAGCTGCAGAGACAATTTGGACCTCCTCCCACTGAGTATATGATCATACAGTGGAGAATACAGGAACAACTTAAGATACAAAAAAGAAGGCCTTAAGAAGAAAACCAGCAAAATGTCTAAAATACTGATTTTCTTAAATTTGGGTTGAAAAATGAGGGGCACCTTACACACGGAAAAATACAGTATATGCCCTTGATTGGAATCGAACCTAGGACGGTCCACAGGCCACTGCTCTATCTACTAAGCCAAACCAGCTAGGGCGGGCTTCAGTATTTTTGGTCCAGTGATTCAGTAGTGTTAAGAATCACTTGGGTTTTTCCTCCTGTTCTCACTGCAGCATTGGCATCATCCCGAGGCTGGCTACCTTCATGGAATGATTGCCAATAGCAGTCCAGGCCATGTGCGACACCTTCATTTACATGCAGCAGAGGAGTCGGGCTGTATTCCAGCAGCCCTCTCTTGATATAAGCTTTCCCCAAATTTACCACCAATCCTTGGGTCTTACTGATCTAAAATGACTAAACCCATCCTGAAATGACCCGTAAGCCAGTCTGGTTCCCTGGAGCTGCAAGTAGAAAACTTGTCCTCTGAGGCACCTGAGGGCAGAATGGATAGTTGTCAGGATTCTGGTAAGAAGGGGGGAAAAAAGTGGGCAACCACAATGTCTACTACATTAATCTTTAGAGCTTTTTAAAACAGGTGCCTGGATCCCAACTTTAGAGTCTTGGAATCCGTGTGTTTGGGATTTGATGCATAGTCAGGATTGAGAACAAGTGTATTAAATAATAACTTGGGTGAATAGTTTTCTGATTCACCCCAAATATTTAATCTGATCCTGGTTTTTCTTAGCACCCAGTGTAAATCAGGCCTGCCCCTTTTCTCAGTTTTTAAGTGTCAAAATAACTCAGATCAGTTTTAATTTAGGCTAAAGTTTTCCCCACTAAATTCTTTCCCATCTATCCCTTATTTTAAAAAAGAATTTTTATGAACAAATACATGCAAGATCCCAGTAATGTCCTCATTAGAGACAATGGGCCATTGTATGTAGATCTGTGTCATTCTTTGTTTTGGACCTAGTAATTATTTGCACTGACATTGACAATATACTTACCAAACACAAATGTGCCTATCTAAAGCAATCTGAGTATATAAATTTGGTGTATTTTAACTATGGAGAAAATAATTTCCACTATTGAGAAAGAATTCATTTACTCATATCCTGTGTTTAGAGTTGGGTTAATTTCAGGTATAAAAAGCAAATTACAATAAATAGTTAAGAAAAAAGTACATAAAAATTACTCTAAACTTCCTAAGCATCTTTGAGATATTGAAGTTACTTAGATTGTAATTATTAGCTTTTCACGAATATTAACCGTATTTGTCTTGGTACATAATTATACTGGAATTCTATTTATTTAGTAATTGATTTCAAATTTGGTCACTTCCATGGACAAAATAAGGGAGACTTATTTTGTATCTTTCTGTTCTTTTGATTAGCAGTTATGCGAACATTTGGAAAGAACTTTTCTAACAAGGCTTTTCTCTCACCTATCTAAAGTTGCCAACAGATAATCAGCTGAATTTGACAAAAAAAAAAAAAATTGCTGGAATGCAGGTCTGGATGGAATTGGAACTGTACTGCTTACTCCTCTGCTGAAAAACAGATGTAGTTAGGAAGAACTAACATAGATTGGCAGTCAGCCACAGATACGGTGTTACCTTCAAGTCTTATTTTAAGCATACAGGCCATGAAGTGTTTGGATGTGTCAAATGCACCTAAGTTGTACTCTACTTTTTAAAGTTCTATTCAGTGTTATCAAATGATCACCTAAATTATGCCTGACTCTACTAAAGCTACTAGATCTTTTGCCTTCTTAAAAAGCAATCTAAATTTACATATGAGGTCAATCTGCCTATGTTATCTTAACCTGTCTAAAGCATGTTTCTCTTCAAGGCTCTTAAAGTATAATGTAACACAATGGTTATTTTAAGAATACTACCTTTTGTTTCATATTTTACCTCTTAGACCTTATACACTGCTGCACTCACATGCTAGGACAGTTTTGTCTGTACTATATCCTTAGTGCTTAGACTTTCCTTGTCTTGGTTGGGTGCTTGGATATTACACGAATAAAATAGAAAAAAAAATACCATATTCTAATCAAGTCTCTTGACAGAGGAAGATAGATATCTGAAATAATTAGCACAGAAAAGGAGGAACTTATTTTTGATTTTGTTCTCTAGGAAATCCAACAGAAGAAATGGAAATTATACAACTTTTTATAGAGCAATATACAGAAGAGATTTTTATAGGAAATGCTCAGAGTTACTCATTTGAAAAAACGATGGGAGTTAATGAAAATACGTACAAACCAAACTGGCAAAGTAGAGAGAAATAATGAAACAAATCTAATAACATAAAGCACATCAAAACAGACTTATGTGGATTAAATTGAATATAATTGTACATTCATGCTGTGGCAGTAACTCTCACATTATTTGTATGACTACTTTTCGCAGTTGACTCATGACACAAACACAAAGGCACAATCCAGAAGAATATACGAACAAGTAACAATAGTTTTAAACAGATGTGGAAAGAACAAATTTGAAGTATTAAAATACTTGACTATTGATCTACTTGAATATATTTTAATCCAAAAAATACTTTACTTTTCAACACTTTCATTTTACTGTGATGATAGTTCCAGGTGTCCAGTGACTTATTTTTAATGTCCACTGAACATGTAACAAACTCATATGTCTGGATAGCTAAAGAACCCATATTTTTAAATATCTCAGCTTTTTGTAATGAATCCTGCTGAAAGTCTTTTTTCCACTTTAATCATAGAAATGCCTTTCCTTCCCCTCATTAGAGCATTCAGTAACTTAGCTAGTTTACATCAGATTCACATTAACTTAACCAAGGATTAGGACACATTAAAGGAAGCCAATCAATTATGATGCTTTAAGGTAATAAAATGCTGGAATCAGGCTGACTCATTTCCTTGTTAAAATTTTTTGGTCTCAAAAGAAACAGCAAGTATTTAAAGAAATTGAAGCAATATAAAACTATTTTGTCCTTAAAAAAAAAAAAAAAGCAACCACCTTGATACTATTTTGTAATTTATAGAATTAAAGATGTTATTTTTACACATTTGGTAAGAACCTTTCTAATAAGTCCCTGAATATTTGGAATGTGTTTATAGTCATTAAAATAAAGTTCTAGGGAAAAACACAAAATATTAACATTTTCACTATATTGTTTTATGAATTTATTAAGATATTAAGCTTCAGTCTTTTTTTTCCAGTCTGAAAGCAGTGTTACTTCCCTGCTTTATTTCATTCCCTGAAATGCTAATTATAAATAAAGTGACCACTCACCTTTTATTTTAATCACACAGCTATGTTTTAATATTAACATTAATTAGATCTTGGTTTCTCAAAATGTATTTATCTAGGTCAAGAGAAACAGGAAGAAGGAAACCTCACCCAAATTATGCAGCAGTGTTAAGCAAATTCACTTTTTGAGCCAAAATTAAATCGTGTCTTCAAACTTTCCCTTGTAACTTTTTTACAGCAATATAATTTTTGCATTCTGGCCAGAGAGCTGCTTTCTTTTGGCAGACAAAATCACGCTTCTGGAGAAACACTGACTTAGATCTACAGAACTCATCCCCTTGTCAACTGAACACTAACAAAGAGTGTTATGTATTTATTTTACCTAAGTTGAACTCTTAAAAAGACTGATGTGAAAAAAATTTCAATCTATATTTTTACCCAATATACAGAATTATGTTCATTTTAAAACAATTTTCCCCAAAGAACTGGTTTGCAGCCAAGATTTAAGAAACTCCAAAATGTCTTAGCCAAAAGTTGTTAATTAAAAATTTAGCCACAATGCTTAAGTGTAATGTTTTTAAAAACCAAACTTTTAACTATTGCACATTCTTGCATATTTGGAAACAAATATATTTTGAGTCTTGAGAAAAAACACTGGGTGGCACACTAAAGAATGATTCCATGAATTTACAAAACAAAAAGGCAGGGTTGTTACTCCAAAATGATGGAAAATATCCATGGGCTTTGGCTTTGTATGAAGAGAAATGGAGTGTTTCTACTCAAAAGTTTTCAGTGCCAAAATCGCCGGCTACTGTTAAAATGCCACTCAAATCAGTTTTAAACATTACTCAGAAAACAAACTATTTCCAACAATAACAATTTTAATTACCCTTTGATAAGGACTAATTGTAACTTCCATCATTGAAGGTCTTATATAGTATATCTTCATAAAATTATCACAAACCACCTTTTAGATTTCAAACTAATTCTGATCCAGTCCAAATTAAAAACTTCACATTCAGAGGCAAGAAATACTATTGCACATTATATGTATATTTTAGGAATGTGTGTTCCCTCCCCCGTAAAAATGGATGTATTATCTATTAATTACATCTCATTATCAGACTTTCTAAAACTCAAAGTGCTTTTTCTCTTCCACTGAGCAAGTATTACATTAATATTCTCGTAGTCTCAAAATACTTCATGAACCCTGAAGTGATTCTCTAAGGAAGGCGCTTCCTTTACAAAGTGAATTTGGCTAGTCACCTGCATACCAAAATCTCCAAGTATCTGAACAAATTTCTTGTGCTCCTTTCCAATCCAAGATCTCATTGGATCACGTACTTGGTAAGGTGTTACGTGGGTGTGAACAGTAATCCCTGTTTGTGCAAATTCTTTCAAGACTTCTGGGTAAGTAATCCAAGTATTACTTCCTCCAGAATGTCCACCATCCAGCCAGTACATTGTTCTTATGCTGTTGATAAAAGCTTCTATGTTCTTGTCTTTCTTAGCTTCTTTTAATTCAAAAAGCAACTGATTCAAAACAACACAACCTTTGCTGAATCCAATCAAAGTAAAAGAAGCACCATTTAGTGATGGTGGATAAAAACTCAGGGCAGACTCATCATAGTTTTCACAGGGGCTCTCTTTTTCTCCCTGGCAACCATTAGTATGAGAAGAACTGGATCTACAATTGGATGCTTTGGAATCCTTATTCAAGTCTTTCACATTCTTCTTTAATAGCAAACTGTTCTGACATAAGTTAAAAGCATTAACTAATAATGTATAAAGGTGCTTAAAAGCTCCAAAGTCAGTATTGTGTTCTGGAGCACCAAACATATTACTTTTCACAAAATTGTCATAGCAGCTGAATTTGTGCAAATGCATTCGGGAACATTTTATCACCCAAATATAACTATTGGGAAATCGGTGGGCTAAAATGGTGGCAACATTTTCTAGACTCCAGTTTTCCCACTGATAATTCTCAGGATGGTGAGTCATAATTTCATGATAATTCTGAAAAGTAAGAAAGATGAAACAAACATTAAATACACATTTATACAAAACTATTTCCGCAAAATAGTTCCCTATTTTTATTGTAGAGCAAGTTGAGATGTTATAACCTATGGTTAATATAATATATATGAAACCTATGAATCTGTCATTACTTTCTGGTTATAAAATTTTGAACAAATTACTTCAGTTTAAGCCTCAAATCCCTGAGAAGACAAGTTTATAAGACATAATAGCTAAATAGTATGTAGGAGTTTAAATAATAAACTTCAGAAGGATTATATTTTAGTAAATTTTATTTTGTTTACATACAATCTATTATTCCTAACACATTAACTGAAAATAAAGATTTGGTTTATTAAACAGAGTTTTTGACCACAGGATTTGGAAATATTTTCCTATTAAAGCTACTATCCTGAACCCCTTCCTATTTGGATTACTCTAGCAACCTAATGCTATATGTTTGATTTCAATTTTTGTTTTATAAGGTTGCAATGAACATTATAGAAAAATCTTTTTAAACATCTGATTACATCCTTAAAAATAAATTCCTACCTATAGAAAAATTAGATCAAAGAATATTCATAATTTAAGGTTTGTTTGTTTATTAGGCACCTGGATTTCTACTTCTGCAAGTTTGTATCTTTTGCCCTTTTAAAATTGGGTCTTGTTTCTTTATAAGCATTCTATATGTATTAATAACTATTTGTTTAGGTTCTAGGACATGCAAGTAAATTTTGTTTTCCTCTAAATTTTCATTCATATTTGTGTATTTTTTAAGGGAAATTCACTCAAATTTATTGACTTATTCTATAAAATTTATTGGGTAGCTAATGATTGGGTCTGGATCAGAACAGACCAAACCCCTGTCCACATGGAGCACCCATTCTAAGTATGGAGATACATAACACACAACTCCATTAGTAAGTAGAGCAACACTGCCCAAAACTGTAATATGAACTACACACAATTTTCTAGTAACTACATTAAAAAGTTAACAAATGAAAATTACTTTTAATAATACATTTTGAGCATGATATATCCAAAATATTACTGTTTCAACATGTAATTCATATAAAAAACTACTGAGATTACATTTATTTTTCTTACTAAATCTTTGCAATCCAGTGTGTATTTTATACACTTATAGCACATCTCAATTTGGATGCTAAATTTTCATTGGAAATACTTAATCTGCATTTAGATTTCATAAAATTTACAGGTGAAAAAATAGATTCACATATGCAGTTGTTCAAATATACTTTAAAATTTTCCAGGAACTAACTTGAGTATCAGTTTTTTAGATTTAAAGTTAAATGCAATTAAAAATCTATTTCCTTGATTAGATAACATTTCAAGCAGTCAACAGACACAAGTGGTTAGTGGCTGGCTAGACAGCACAAAACATTAGATGGGCCCACAGGTGTGGCTCAGTGATTGAGCACTGACCCATGCCCAAGAGGTGGCCTGTTCAATACCCAGACAGGGCATATGCTTGGGTTGTAGGCTGGATCCCCAGTGTAGGGAGGGGCATGCAGGAGGCAGCTGATTGATGTTTCTATCTCTCCCTTTCCCTCTCTCTCTAAAAAATAACAATAGAAACATTTAAATAAAAATTATATAATGATAAATGCAAAGGAATATAATAAATGAAGCAAGTAAAAAGGAATATGAGGTTTTGGAGAGTGGAAGGTTATTTTTAAAAAAAACATTATTATTCTCTATATACCGTACTTTTTGGACCATAAGACGCACTTTTTTCCCCCCAGAAGTGGGGGGGGAAAAGTCCCTGCGTCTTATGGTCCAAATATAGCTAACACATATACTTTAAAAAAAAAGTTTTTTTACTTGCCCGGCTCTGTGTGGTCTCTGTGTGCTTGCCCGGCTCTAAAATGGTTCTAAATGCTGCTGTTTACTTTACAGGGTTGATTACATGTGTTTATGACTGTGATGTTGGGTTTTAATGCACATAAAATATTTTAGGACACTATTTGTTTCAGAATCTTTTTTTTCATCATTTCCCTTCTCTAAAAACTGGTGCGTCTTATGGTCCGGAGCGTCTTATGGTCCGAAAAATACGGTATATAAAAGAGTAATGTGCAAAGTGTCCCCTCGTGAGTTCAAATAGGTGGCAGCAGCTAGGGACCCCACTTGTGCATGCATTTTGTGCACCGGGCCTCTAGTCATTTAATAAGGTGATAGCTGAGAAAGACCTGAAGTGGTAGAAGACAGATAAAAATTAAAATGAATAACTAATATGTTTGATTATCAAACAAGATGGTCAGAAAAGGCTTCATTGTAAAGGCAACTTTTGAGCAAAAGCTTGAAACAGGTAAGGAAATGCATCCTACAAATATCTGCATGAAGACTGTTCCTCCAAGGCAGTGCCTTCAAAGCTTTTGAGGTGAAGTTGCCTGCCATGAGCAATTTGAAGAAGGCTGGTGGGGCTGGAGCAGAGTAAAAGAGAAAAAGGAGACAGGCAGGAAAGCAACACGGTGGAACAGGTGAAGGCGTCAAGGAGGCCCTCTGGCTTTCACTCTGAGCGAGATGGGAGTTTTGAGCAGACAGGTGTGTCCTGATTTGACTTCCATTTTTCAATGATTATTCTGATCACTTTTAGATACACGAAGAACGTGAAGCCACTTTGTTGATGGATTAAGATCAGAGGTGTGAAAGAAGACTAGAGGATAACTGCAAGATATCTAACTTGAGCAACTAAAAATGAAGTTTTCATTAACTGAGATGAGGAAGACAGGAAGAACAGGTTTAGGGACAAAGATCCAGAGATTTTGGGTTGAGATATCTATTAAATATCCAAAATGAAATTATGCATGTAATTGTTAATTCTGAAGTTTGCATATATGTCCAGATTAGATACACAAGTGTTGAAGTAGTATGCAAAGCCACAGGTCCGAACGAGAGCACTAAGGGAATAAAGGTACAAAGAGAAAAAGCCCAAGAACTGAGTATAAGGATACCCCATGCTTTAAGAGGTCATCAGAAAGATGAGAAGACACTGTAATTCGTTATGTATTCACATATTTAATTCTCATTGATATCCTATAAATTATTATTTCTATCTTATGGTTGAGGTAGCTGCAATTGGTCAAAGATTTAATAGCTAAAAATTGCAGAATCAAGGTTCAAATCTAGTTAGCCTTTTAGTGCTTTATCCTCTATTTCTTCTCTAAAAGACCTGGATTTTCAGAGCACTTCATACTCTGAATAAGTCAGCGGTGTATCTCTGTCCAAAAATCTAATGGAATCTCATGCTAAAATAAATGGATAGTGTCACAGCAAAGGGAGGTCTTACTCTAACTGTATTTAGCATTTTTTTAGACCTCACCTGAAGATTTGTACTGTATTCTGGCTGACACACTTTAAAAAAAAAACTCAGTAGGTGTTCAATAAAGGTTATATTATCATCATCATCATAATTAGAGGCACAATATAACTGGTCCACATTCTGGAGGTCTCTGTTAGCAATGTCATGCTTTTTCCCTAAACTGACCAATAGAGCATTGATTGAGAAAAAATAAACTTCTCTTCAATCTGTAATAAATACTAGTTTTTTTATAGTGATCTTAGCAGTGATTACTTTGAGAACAAGAAAAAAAACCCACAAAACTACAGATTCCTTCATCACCATTTGACTGGAGGCACAAAGTTTGTTACTCTATCATTTTAAAGCATCAATTTCAAAAATGAAATTAATAGTTTTCATGGTATAAGAAACACATCTAGGCATATTCTACAATAGCTTTACCAGTCCACCCCAACAGCATCCTGTAGAACTTCCTGTGATGACGGAGCCCTTCTTCCCTTCGCCTTACACATTCGTCACGCAGCACACACACACCTTGGCTGCCCCTGAGCACCTGATATGCAGCTGGTGGGACTGCGGAAATGGGTTTCTAACCTATTTAACTTAAATAGCCACATATAGCTAACGGCTACGGTATTAGACAACATGGTTCTAGATTAAGATCTAGGTTTTGACACCCAGCTTTCCAGGACAACATATCTACGGTTATCTGCCTGCAGCTATAAAATTAGCCATAAAGATAAAATCAGAAAAGAAAAGCACAGGATTTAGGTGAGCATCAAAATACGGACACGCTTAGCAATGCGTGTCCCTCTTCTCCACCCATCCCCCCTTTCTTAGGGCTACTGAGTGTCATACGCTTGATTAATTTTTGTTGTTGACTAGTCTGCTTTTTAATAACTGCCAGTGGCACCCGCTGGCTAAATTAATGTAAAAGCCATCTCTGTCTCCTGCTCAGCACGCACGTGCACACACACACTCCACTGAGAAACCAAGTCATAGAATGAATACACATACACTGTGTGGCCAGATTATTATGATCTCTGAACGAATATTAATCTGGCCACTCAGAGTGTGTGTGTGTGTGTGTGTGTGTGTGTGTGTGTGTGTACACTAGAGGCCTGGTGCATGAATTCGAGCATGGGTGGGGTCCGGCCAGCCTGGCCAGCGGGAGGGGACATGAGCGGTTGGCCAGACTGCCTGCTGGTCGAGGGGACCATTTGCATATTAGCCTTTTATTATATAGGATATGCACTGAGTGGCCAGATAATAATGCGTTCAGAGATTGTAATAATCTGGCCACTCTGTATATTATGTCTCACCCTTTCTGTTTCAAATTCTACTCTCTTGAAGCCTGGACTGACTGCCGGCTCTTAGGAGGCCATAGCTCTCCAAGGACACCTCCCTCCTGGGGCTGCAAGAGGAGGGGGCCGGGGTGTGGAGAGGGTAAGGGGATTCGGAAGTAATGTAAATACAGAGCCACCCCGCCTTCAGGCGAGGCGAGGAGGGCGCCCGGGGGAAGGGGCAGGTGCCCGCAGGCCCGGTTACCTGCACATCCCCGGGGAAGTAGACGACGTGATGCTGGGGCGACGGCTGCGGCTCCTCCTGAGCCCGGTCCCCCGAGAGATCGCGCCGTTCCAGCTCCTCCGCCACCAGGAGCAGCAGCTCGTTGCTGCGCTGCGGGTCGGAGCCCGGCACCGCGGACAGCTGCAGGCACCGGGGGCGCCCCTCGGCCGCCGGCGAGCTCCGCGCGGAGCCGCAGCCGCCCAAGTCCATGGTTCCGGCCTGCGAGCGGCAGGCAGCGAGCCCGAGCCCGAGCTTCGGCAGCAGGAGCAGCAGCGGCGGCGACCGCAGGAGCCCGAACCCCCACATGAGTCGCCGCCGCAGGGACGGTTGGCGGGAGGGTGGGGGTGAAAGGCTCTGAGGGAGGGGCTTCGGAGGGCCGCCCCACGGTCCGGCCAGAGCCGGCGCGGGGGCGATGACGGCGCCCGAGGCTTACGTGCGCACGCAGCGTGCGTCTGGGAGGCCAAGTGTGTGTGAAATCTGTCTCGGGCTCCCTGAGGAGCCGGCGGAGGGGCGTGGCTTGAGGGAGGACGTTTTTGATTGGTTGTCTCTGCCACAGCCGGGAAGTTCGAATGGAAGTCTGGGAAAGAGCTGGAGAGCCGCTCGGAAAGAATGAACCCAGGACACTGCGCAGACGCGGGGCAGTGGTGGCGCATGCGCAGCAGCTGGAGCCCCCGGGAGACCGCTGTGCAGTGAAGGGAGCGGGGGTTTGAGTGCCCCCTGGGCGGGTTTCTGTGCTCGCCTGTGAGGTGAGGGGTTTCCAGACCTTTGACCTTTCAAAGGGACACGGAACCCAAGATGTAAGTGGAAAAATTCTGTCCTGTAGAGAAGTCTGTGCTAAGTCCTCCACATGCCCTGGGGCAGTGGTCCGCAAACTCCTTAGTCAACAGAGCCAAATAGCAACAGTACAATGATTGAAATTTCTTTTGAGAACCAAGTTTTTTAAACTTAAACTTCTTCTAACGCCACTTGTTCAAAATAGACTTGCCCAGGCCTTGGTTTTTGTGGAAGAGCCACACTCAAGGGGCCAAAGAGATGTATGTGGCTCGCGAGCTTAAGAATTTAGGGTTTGAGATAGAGTTTAATGCAGCTGTTATTGGCAGCAGGGAGCAGGGCACGTAGATTGGGACAGGAAAAATGGGGGCAAGACATTACTTACACATTTTCTGTTCTGTGCTATTTTAGGGCTTTCAGAAACCAGTTTGAACAATGGAAAAATCATAGGTGCCCAGCAGCTCTCTGAGGTTAGTTGTGATGGGTAAGATTTGGCCCAGTATGCTACAAGCAGAAAGAAGCCGGAAGACCAGTATTCTAAACTCAAATGCGAGGCAATCACTGTAAAGAACCTTGTGGGAGAGGATATTCGTGAGAATTATAAAAATTATGGCCAATAGGTGTTGAGGCCTTACTATAGGCCAGGAATCAAGCTAAGCATCTATAATCATAAAATCATAATATGCAAATAGATCAAACAGCTGAACAGTAGAACCTTCTGGACAAAGCCAGGGCTGCAAGAGCCGAGGCAGCCCAGGCTGTGAAGGCCTGCTCTTGCACAAATTTTGTGCATCTGGCCTCTAGTTCCATATTATTAACTGTCCTGAGTCTATATATGTGTGTTTAAGCACTCATACTGTTTTCTTTGTTCCATATATCAAATAGTAACAGTAGCTTTGAAGTAAGAGCACAAATGAGCAAATGGAAAAATGTAATTTAGATATATATTTATATACTAGTGCACTTAGTGACATCATAGAGGCATAAGATGCCACCTGACTCTGGTCTAAATTATTGAATTTCCTCTGGCATCCTAATAGTATAACCAATCAGAAATTATTTACCAGTAATTGATATTACTAAGTAGATCTGCTTTCTCAAAACAGCTGGTTAAAAAGAAGCAGAGGCTAATTATACGGTAATGGGTCCATAACCATATTCAGGCAACCAGCCTTTACTCTTATTTTTCACATCTCATACATGATACTTTCTCTTGTTAGTACAGAATTACTGAAATGTAATCCAAAAGCCCAAATATTGCAAGTATTTCAAATGCAGCTTTTGATTTTTGTAGTCTTGTTTTCAGGTTGACCTTTTAAGTGAATCTATCACCTATTGAATCAGATGGGGAGTTCTTGAATTTTGGAAAGAAAATTAATATAGTAAATATAAGTACTTCAACATTATCTCAGTATCTCTAATAATATTGAGGTGATTGAGAAATACAAATAAAGATTTAAAGGGCAGAGTGGAGCTACAGACTGAAGTAAGTCTCCCCCATCCCAACCCCCCAAATTTAATGCTTAAGATGCAGCAAGTACAAGGAACAGGTTAGGTCACATGCTGTTATAGTAAATGGTGGGAGCAACAGAAGATCACAGAGTATTCACAATGAGATATTAGAGAGTATTATAAAAAAGATAGAGATGCTAGGCCAACCACTGGTTTTGTAAAATAGTATTAAGGTCTGAACAGCCAAGGAGAAAAGAGAACATATTTGAGAGATATTCAGAAGGTAGAATTTATAAGACTTGGTGATGGGGTAAAGTAATTCTTTAAGATCTCATTCTCTACACTTTGGGATTCATCTGAACAGTAACTTTCTCATGCCAATTTAAAGAGATACTCTTTCCTCCCCCACTGTATACATTTCTGGGATCTATCTCTTTCCTCCTCATCAGCCACCTTGCCAGACAGCCCCTACTACCGAAAGGACTCTTACTACCAGAGCCGCTGCTGCTACCAGAAGATAAAAGACCCCTGCTCGCACTGCCAAACTTGGGAGAGATGTACTTCTGAAATAAAAATTAGAACTCATTTTTTCTTAGAAATAATGTTAAAAGATAAGGACTTCGGTACATCATGTCCTGAAGTGTGATCTCTCCTAGGCCATGAAACTTTGTGGCACTTTGATTACAAGTTCTAAACAACCTGCTCTTTAAAACAAACAAACAACAACAAAAAAAACACTTGAAAATTAGGTTGATGGCTTCTTATATATACTTGTGTACCAAGATGTGGGGATGTCCCAGCAAGAAGGAATATTTTATTGCTGACATTCTCTAGAATTGCTGTCACATGACAATGGTGACAGTAATAATTGATGACAGTAATAATTACATGATGGACATATTTTTAGTCCGTTTCATTTTTGTCTTTAAATTTTCCAGTAGCTCAGTACCCATCTCTGCCTGCTCCGAGAGCTGTGCTTCCTCTCTCCCCCAACCCCACTGCTTGGCACACCACTGCTCACATTCCAATCAGGGCTCACAAAATGGAAGTTTAGACTCACCTGAGGACACAAGGAAGAATTCTGAAGGAAAAAAACAAACAAACCTGTTGGATGTGAATCTATGTCCTCCATTTTTCATTTTACCAACAACACAATCTGGGGTGGGAACAATTTATTTGAATCTCAGTTTTTCTATTATTAAAATAGGGTTAAAATCTTCCTTTTGTTGCATATTAAGTAATATCTAAAGTACCTGGCACTTAGTACATGCTCTCAACAAATACTGATCCTCTCCCGTTGTAAACATTTTCCTACTTTCTGGCTGCCCAGGATGTGAACATTTTGCAATGTAGAGGGCATTTCCGATTTTAATCTACAGGAAGTGCTGCTTCCCAAGGTGACCTCTGAAAACAAAACCTTCAGACGCACAGCGAGGACACACACGTGACCAGGCTTCCACACTCTGCACACCTGTGTGCGACATAGGTTTGGAAGTTCCTGGCTTGAGGAAGGAAAGGTTCTGCTTGAAAACCAATTTGCTAAGAAAGGCACCTGCCATTTGGGGATGGCAGTGCTTGAAAGCTTAACCTCTGAGTGCAGAAGGGGCCTCGCTGGGCATGGGAGTGGCCGCTGGAGACTAATGCATTATTGGGGCTCCCTAACCTCCTCTTCTCCTGATTGTACAAAGGCCACTGCTATGGAGGCCCCTCAAGACACCTGGACTTAGTTATTGGCTCATTCTGCTGACTACTCAAATAGCCACCACTGTGAGCCCTGACTGATGTATGGCTCCTCATTGGTATTTTGACCTGTGAGTAACAGGCCAAGAAGAACGTTAAGGAAGAGGGAGTAATAATGTAATAATTCTAGAAATCAAATCCTGGAGAAGTTTTTTGGGCTATCATCGAGTGAAGTTTGAGGATTATAGTTCTGAAGATTATATATAAATATTAGAATGCTTTTGCCAACTTCCTCCTTCTCTCTTACTAGTGGGAATACTTAGGTGAGCTTCAGCTTTCATGCTCCCCAAATAGAAATTATTTCAGAACCAGTTTATAAAAATTTTTTGAATCCCTGGATGTTGGTTCTTCAGAGCAGTCCCAAGTGAATTTTCAATTCAAATCAAAGCCAGAATCAAAATAAATCAGGCATTATATGGTATATTAAATTTCTGGGGCTCAACTCAGTTTCCCTAATCTCCTAGCAGCAGTAACCAAGTAGTAGCTCCTGCTCATTGTGATGGGGAAATAACAGCCGGAATAAAACTGCTGTTGCAAAAGGAAGCACGTCGCCACATTTCCATCTCACGCATTATAGTTCATGAATCCCCCAGGAGCCAGGAAAACGCAGCCACATCTTTAAAAGTGAATCCAGATGTCAGTCATCACCATAGCAGTGCTTTAATTATCAAAAAACAAAGAAATAACTCCTTAGGTACATCCTAAGCAGGTGTTTCTTCACAGAAAACTGAATAGGTGAAGAAACAGCTGAGCATTAGATCTGCTTCAGAGCAGGGAACCAAAACACAACTTAAATAACAGAGACTCCCAGCGGGAGCATAGGCAACTCCCAATTACAGGAGTATCAAGCTCTACAGTATAATGACTGATTAATATTAATTACTCCGTTTTACAGATGGGAAAACTGAGAGCCTTGGACAGCAGCCATTTCTAATCCAAAGTCTGTCTTTGACAAATTCACTCCTAATGAATTTATTTTACAAGCTTTTTTAGTTACACCGCATAGCATGGCATAGTTTTTTAAAAAACAAAACAAAACAAAACAAAAAACACACACATTGATGTATTTTAACCCAGATCATCTATTTTCATTCTAGGAGATTTA
This sequence comes from Pipistrellus kuhlii, assembly GCF_014108245.1. Classification (NCBI taxonomy): domain Eukaryota; kingdom Metazoa; phylum Chordata; class Mammalia; order Chiroptera; family Vespertilionidae; genus Pipistrellus; species Pipistrellus kuhlii. Next base: position 12,014,631 of record NW_023425573.1, read on the forward strand.
GAAAATAAAGATAAACAGAAAAGGAAAACTTAAAATTACGTCTAATTACTTTGTGGTCAGCCTCAACCTCTTATCTAAATGGTTCCTTGCATGAACCGGAAGCTGCCTCAGCCGCCATGCCCTCTGACCCTCGAGGGAAGAGTGCACGTGGACATAGCTCCGTTTGGGAGGCAGCGGACAGAAAATGGAGAGTTCTTTGAGAAGAAAGCAACAAGGCCATTAGTTTCAAATGTGAGAGCAGAGGCCTTGAGGATAATGGTAGAAGTATATTCGTGGTTACTGGGATGGTAGGTGGGGTGAGATGGCATTTCACCAAAGGGTACCAAAGGGTAGTGAGTGGATTGGCAAATAGTATTGAAGCTCCAGAGGAGACCAGTGTGAATCTTTGTTCACAAACTCAATCTGGAGAAAATACCACACTATATTGTAAAAGCGAATTTAAATTGACCTCTGAGCTGTCTGTTAATAAAGCCGGAGCCTAATTCATCTTGGGGGCTCCCTAACGTCTTCCTCTCCTAATTGTACAAAGGCCTCTACTGCAGAGGCTCCGTGAGACACCTGGACTTAATTTATTGGCTCCTTTGTTATTGGTTATTTTACTACTAAAATAACCGCCCAGCCCATGGCTAGCCCTTTAGACCCAGGCACTCTGCTGCCTGCTGGGGGATAGGACCTTTCTGCTAGTTAGTAGCTCCTGTGCCTTCAGTCCAGTCTCCTCCCATGCCCTCCCATGTCTGATATGCCTGGTGCTGACACACTGGGATCTGGCAACCTCTGAGCTTTCCCAATAAAGGATGTAATAGAATGACTATAAAATTGTGACTGGAGAGGCAGATAAAAAGCAAAATTTAAATAAGGTGTTACAAGCCAGATTGGGGGAAGTGGTGGAGAATAACATAAAATTAACCTATCACTTGGACTCAGAGAATAGCCTCAAGCTGGGTGGGAAGTTCAGAATCTGATTTTCCCAAGTCAGGCGATTGAATTTTGAAACGGTTTACAGTAAAAAATTGGAAAATGTGGAAGTTGAAAGATGCCTAGGAACATAAGATTGGAAAGCTAAATTAGATCTAGAGGATCCATGTGAATAGGGCTGCCCGTTGACATAGCAAACAGAACTCAGCTGTGGTGGGTGAAAGACAGATGCAGATTCTCTGACATTCCTCTCATTGAGAAGCTGAGTCTAAGTCCTCACTTCTTAAATCTAGACTGTGCTTAATGACTTACTTGGTCAATGGGATATGGTGGAAGTGACACTCGGAACTTCTGAGGCTGAGTCATAAAAAATCTGGGGGCTTCTGACTGAGCCTCTTGAAGCTCTCTTTTTTGGAGCCCTGAGAAGCTATGCAAGAAGTTTGATTACTCTTCTGGAGAGACTACATGGAGGGGGTTCACCTAAGCCCACCCCATGCACATTCAGACCGATGAGTGAGCTTCACTGTCTTTGACCCTTCAGCCCAGGTCATCAGCAGATGACCACCAAATGGCTGCCCAGGTGAAGCCACATGGAGCAGGAGAACCTGCTAGTCATGAATTTATGGTTTACAAAAATCATCGGATGTAATAAAAATGATAGTTGTTTTAACCACGAAGTTTTGGGGGAACTTTCATACTGCAGTAGAAAAGCTGAACAGCAACAGAGCAAGCAGAAGTCCTTATCTATTGCTGCATAAAAATCTCCCTAAAACAAAATGAGACCTGAAAAGAGCCCAAATGTCCATTGACACAAGGATGGTCATATAAATTATCGTTTATTCAAGTTAAAAACTATTATACAGCAGGGAAAAATGAGTCAACTATAATTAGATGGAATAGCTTAGGAATCCTCAGATATGTAATGTGGAGTAAAACAGGATATTACAGACAAACAAGCATGATCTAATTTCAAAGATCTTATGTAAAACTGAACAATATGATTTAGAAATACACACTTGTTTGTAGATAAAACTCTTATGGGGAGCAAGGGAACTTAAAGACTACAATAGGCAGTTATTTCTGGAAGAGGTGGTGGTGAGGAGGGTGTGATCATCCCTGGAGGCCTTGAAAGGTCATGTTCATTTTCTTAAACGGGGCAGTGACTACATGGATGTGTTATTTTATTATTCTTTGAATGCTATCATTTTTGTGTATCATATATGTGTATACACATCCTGTATAATAAAGAGGTAATATGCAAATTGACCATCACTCCAACACACAAGATGGCCACCCCAATGTGGACACAAGATGACTGTCAGGGGAGGGCAGTTGTGGGCAATCAGGCCAAAATGGGAGGCAGTTGAAAGGGACCAGGCCTACAGGGGAAGGAAATTGGGGGGAACCAGGCCAGCAGGGGAGGGTAGTTGAGGGGTGACCAGGCCAGCAGGGGAGGGCAGTTAGGCATCAATCAGGCTGGTAAAGGAGTGTTTAGGCCGCAGGAGTCCTCAAACTTTTTAAAGTGGGGGCCAGATCACGGTCCCTCAGAGAGCTGAGGGCCGGACTATATGAACTACTAATTCCTACTGTAACACCTCGGCTGCGCTCACTGCCCAAAAACCTGGCGGGCCGGATCAGTCTCCTCTGCGGGCCGCATGTGGCCCACTGGCCATAGTTTGAAGACGCCTGGTTTAGGGGGTGATCAGGGTGGCAGGCAGAAGCAGTTAGGGGCAATCAGGCAGGAAGGCAGCTGAGTGGTTGGGAGCCAGCAGTCCTGTATTGTGAGAGAGGTCCCAGATTGGAGAAGGTGCAGGCTGGGCTGAGGAACATACCCCACCCCTATGCACAAATTCCATGCACTGGGCCTCTAGTATGTATATATATGTGTATATATACATTCTTGTAAGCATGAAGTATTTACTAATTTTAAATATCCACAATAAAGTAAAATAAAGTGAATCTATTAAATTTCCAAGTTGTGTTTCATGGCTCAAGACCAACCAGTTTTTACACAAACAGCCTGAGTAAATTGTTTGCTATTAAAAGCACAGCAGTTGTTAAGTACCACTGTCCTTTAGCCCATTGAAGGTAAAATGTGCCTTTACAACATTTCAACACACAGCTGGCACAGTGCACGGCTCTCTTCCCGCTTCCTTCTCCCCGGCCAGTGGAATTCCTATCATACATCTTTGGTGAATTTGGGCATTTACAAAAAATAGCAATAGCTTGAGTATATGCAACTGGTGCTTTTATACTAAAGCAGCTTCAAAAGTTCCCTGGCAAAGGGAATCCAGAGTGTGGCTGTCAGCTGGAAGTACAGGGACAGGGGAAGAGAGGGAAATGGGGGAGGAAGGCACAAACTAGAAACGCAAGTGACCTTCCTATAGCTGCTTTATCACACTTTTATACTTTCTCTTTCATTTTTTTTCAGGAGTTTTAGCATTTCTATGATCTCTTCTTATCAGTTTACCAGTATTACAAATAACATGTTCACTTAAAAATCATAAAAAAACCATTGTATCTCTCTCTCTCTCTCTCTCTCTCTCTCTCTCTCTCTCTCTCTCTCTCTCTATATATATATATATATATATATATATATATATATATATATATATATTGGTTTGAGAGAGAGAGGAAGGGAAAGGTAGAGAAAGAGAGAAACATCGATGAGAGAATCATTGATTGGCTCCCTCCTGCATGCCCCCTACTGAGGATCGAGCCCACAGCCTGGACACGTGCGCTGACTGGAATTGAACTGTGACCTTCTGGTTCATAGGTTGAAGCTCAACCGCTGAGCCACTCCGGCCAGGCCCTTAGTATCTTATTTTAATAGCATTAATAGCCAGATGTTTTTCTCCCCTCACAGTTTCTCCTTTGTATTTGTTTTAAATTGATCTATTTCTGAAAATTCAATCTTTCAACCTGGCATCTGTCAATGAGAGAGCCTTAAATCATCCCCAGTGACATTATAATCAGATTTCCTTCAATAAGATCCTTGTGTGGGCATTTGCTGACTTAGAAGAAAAATCTTCCAACTGCAAATTGCTTTTAGGTTCTGTGTTCTGTGCGCTTCCCTTCAGAAATTCTGCTTGGTTCTTTTCCTTCAGCAGAATGTTCTTTTCTCGTGGATCTTAAGTGAATTGAGCAAGATACAAATCCCAGAACCGATTTGCCTTCCTTTTCTTTCCATTTTTCCTCAGCCCTGTTTTCGTTCCCTTTCTCCCGGTCCCTTTTACTACTGTTCCTTTTAACCCCTTCCCTTACTTAGCTGAATGTGTCACTGTTCGTTTCTGAACTCTCCCAGTGAACATCGGAGTGAATGCCTGGCGGCTCACTGCCCCATGTTTCTGCTGCATCTTGGCTTTGCTTCAGTCCCTGTGTCTTCAGTCCCTTTTCACTTGTGCTCATACCCTACCTCATTCCAAACCTAATTTTATGCCTTTTACCAAACATGTTTCCTTTTGGTTTTGTTCCCTTTTCAACGTTAACTCTCCTTTTCTTGGTCGTTTTTTATAAAAGTCTCACTTGGGACAAAAACAATAGGTTTGATTTCTAAATCCTCCTTGAGTATTTTATGATAAGGAAGAAGTGGCTATTACCCACATTTTACAGATGGCTAAGGAGGTGTGAGAAGGAAAACCTTTTGCCTTCAGCCAGATGTTAAATCTCTTGGAGAGGCAAAGCAGACCAGCGGACAACTGCTCCCTCCCCCTGGTGCCCTCGCACCTATTGATAGGACACTTTCTCAGAGGGTGCTCTAGAGACCATCCACACAAAAGCCATTCTTGGTGCTTTTCTTTTCCAAGCCAATAAGGATTTTCTTCTTATAGCTGAATAATATTCCTGTGTATGTGTGTGTCCACATTTTCTTTATCCATTCATCTATCTATAAATACTTGGATTGCTTCTCTTTCTTGGCTACTGTAAATCATGCTGCACTGAACATGGGATGCAGATAAGTTTTCAAGTTAGTGTTTTCATTGCCTTTGGACAAACACCCAGAAATGTGGAATTGGTAAACAATACAATAGTTGGGGTTTTAGTTTCTTCAGGAACCTTTATATTGTTCTTCATAGGGGTTGCACTGATTTACATTCCCACCAACATGACACAGGCTTCCCTTCTCACCACATCCTCATCAACACTTCTTATTTCTTTCTTTTCTTTTTTTAATATATTTTTATTGATGTCAGAGAGGAAGGGAGGGAGAGATGGAAACATTAATGATGAGAGAGAATCATTGACCAGCTGCTTCCTGCAAGCCCCACACTGAGGGGTTGAGCCCACAACCCAGGCACGTATCCTGAGTGAGAATCAAACAGTGACCTCCTGGTTCACAGGTCTAAGCTCAACCACTGAGCCACACTGGACAGGCTATTTCTTATCTCTTTGATAATAGATGTAAGGTGATATTTCATTATGATTTTGATTTACATTTCCCTTATGATCAGTGATGTTGAGCACCTTTTCATGTATGCTTTGGCCTTCTATAACAATTTCTTAAATGTCTCTGAAGATCCTCTGCCTGTTTTAAAATTGGATTGTTTGGGGGGGTTTGTTGTTGTTGTTTTGCTCTTGAGTGGTATGAGTTCTTTACATATTTTTATATTAGCCCTTATTAGACATATGACTTACAAATATTTTCTCTCACTTAGTAAGATGCCTTTCTATTTTCTTAATTTTTTTTAATTTTTATTTTTTGGCTGTGCAGAAGTTTTGTAGTTTGATGTTGTATAATTTGTTTATTTTTTATATTGTTACCTTTGCTTTGGGTGTGAAGCCTAAAAATCATGATCAACATTGATGTCAAGGAACTTATTACCTATATTTTCTTCTAGGAGTATTTTTAAAAATATATATTTTATTGATTTTTTTACAGAGAGGAAGGAAGTGAGATAGAGAGCTACAGTAGAAACGTCGATGAGAGAGAAACATCGACCAGCTGCCGCTTGCACACCCCATACAGGGGATGTGCCCGCAACCAAAGTACATGCCCCTGACCGGAATTGAACCTGGGACCCTTCAGTCCCCAGGCCGACACTCTACCACTGAGCCAAACAGGTTTCGGCTTCTAGGAGTTTTATGGTTCAAGTTTTACATTAAAGTTTTTAATCCATTTTGTGTTAATTTTTATGTTTGGAGTAAGATAGTGATCCAGTTTTATGTGGCTGTACAGTTTTCTGAACACTATTTATTGAAGAGACTATTTCCAAGTTGTACTTTCTTGGTTCTTTTGTCTTAAAATAATTAAAATATACATTCATGGGTTTATTTCTGAGCTCTCTATCCTGTTCCATTGATCTATGTGTCTGTTTTTATGGTGGTACCATACTACTTTGATTACTGTAGTTTTGTAATATAGTTTGAAATTAGGAAGTGCGATGCCTTCTTTCTCAAAATTGCTTTGGCATTAGAGTCATGATTTTATCTTTTCCTGATATTATCTTTTAATTAGATAACATATAAACAAACATTGTGTTAAAAGACAATACAGCATATCTGGCATGGCTCAGTGGTTGAGTGTCAACGTGTGAATCAGGAAGTGACTGTTCAATTCCCATCAGGGCACATGCCTGAGTTGCAGACTTGATCCCCTGTGTGGGGCATGCAGGAGGTAGCCAATCAGTGATTCTATCTAATCATTGATGTTTCTCTCTCTCTCCCTTTTTCCCTTCTTCTCTGAAATAAAAAATATATATATATATATCTTAAAAAAGAAAATATAAGGACAAAAGAATTAAAAATTATGAAGAGTCTGTCATAGAATCATGATCATATGTTAGTCATAAAATTACAATGACTTATTCTGGGTGGGACATGCTTCATTTTTTTTCTTTCTGCTACCTGGACTATGAACTCAGCGATTGGAGGTAGAGTAGCCATCTTAAATCACAAGTTGGAAACTGAACCTTGAGGCTGGTCAGAAAAGCCTGATTCTGAATGTAATACCCATAATACCAGTCCTGACTCTCTATCTGGATTTTACATGAGAAAAAACTTCTCTCTTATTTAAACGCTGTTACTTGGTGTTTTCTGTTTCTCACAGTTGAACCTAATCCTAACAGTAATTACTTCTGTTATATAAAGTTCTATTGTGATAAATATTAATCGCTATGAGAGGTATTAAGTCATTTCAAAAAACTTTAGTCAATAATGAGAATGTTGTACTTTAATACAATTAATACACATTGTCATTTTTATAGCTTCTAAGTTATAGTTATTGGGGAAAAAATTTTTGTTGGCAATCTACATAAAAATTGTTTGTATCACACTTTAAATTTGAAATAAATTCAAGATTTGAAATAAAATTATGGAAATCTATTGTTAAAATAATTATTTCTGATTCTACAGTAACCTTTTAGAGACAGTTTTGCTAAGTCAAAAATAAAATTTGCATTTTATAGGATGAGTAATACATTGAGACAACAAAGGGACTCTTTTCCCAAAGTTTCCACCCAGGTTTCTAGCTCTGTTGCACCAGGCCAAATGTCCCATGTCCGCATAAAGTACTCTAGCAGATTTAGGAGTGCAATGCAAACTTTATGCTGCAATATGTATAAAACTGGGACTAATGGTAGGAAATATGAACTTTTGGAGATAGTTCAAGTATCTACTAAATTAGTCAAGGAATTACAATTTATCATTCCGGTTACTACTTAGAAAAATGTCTTCTGATGAGTAAAGGTGAAAAGCCTGCATTCTCTGTTCTAGAAGTGGATCCACTGTAATCCTTCTGTGATAGCAGTTTAGTCCCATGTTCACCTTACCATTCTCAGATGGCCAGCATCAGGTGTAGGAAGTATTGTTTTTCATTTATTTCCATGGTGTGTTTAGGGGCTAGGGAGGTAGAGTAGGGTTGGATTTGGGAACCTATAGAGAACATGAAGAATCAGAGTTTGATTTTAAAAGGGAGGTTTAATGTTTCATAACTAAGGTAACAAATTTTAAGAAATTCCTCTCTTGATATTATTTTTGAATGGATGATGCATTGAACAGGCCCAAGCAGGAAACTGAGAGGTGAACTTGAGGCAGGACTGGATTTCTGCATTTATCATAGGTATTACTACTATTTTCCTAAATGATCTTGGTTTTGAAAAAATAAATATAACTTTATAAACTTAGTAAGTTGGATTTTACCCCTTTTTTGTTTAACATACATTCACTTGGGATTCTAGAGGCACTTTCTTAAGCTGTTAGAGCTACTGCATTCCATCTCACAAGGGTTCCATTTTAAGGTCTCCCCCAGAGGACAATTCCGAGTTTCCTCCTATCTGAGGCCTGAAGACCAGATGATCCCAGGGGCATTTGCTCCTTCAACTCTGTGATTTCCAACCCGATAGCTGGACGGTTTAATAGCGCTTTAAGTACTTTCTCTTACCCTGCATTTCTAATCAGGGAAACATAAAACAAGACCTGTCCTTAAGCTGTTTTACTTTACCTTATAACGATCTCCATTTCCTTTCATGAGGCATTATCTTGATAAATTGCTGTTTTTAAAGATCACTTCTTGCCTGAAAAGTGTGCAATGGATCAGGCACTGAAGGCTCTTTCTGGGATTGGGGTTTTGGCCACATGTTGTATAACTTCCTGCATGCTGTATTAATACCCACAATATTCCTGATTTCACTCTTTGTTTCTAATCTGTATACTGGCTGTTTTATTTTTTAAAATATATTTTTATTGATTTCAGAAAAGAAGGGAGAAGGAGAGAGATAGAAACATTAAAGATGAGAATCATTGATTGGCTGCCTCCTGCATGCCCCCTACTGGGATGGAGCCTACAATCCAGGCATGTGCTCCCTCTTATCCCCCCACCAGCACCAAACCTGGGACCCTTCAGTCAGCAGGCCTACCCTCTATCCACCAGCCAAACCAGTAGAGCTGTAAACTGGCTGTTTTAGCAAATTAGACTGGCTGGATTCTCCCAAAAACAAAGCACACTCTAGCTAAACTGAGGACTAAAAAGTATACAAAAATATCACCATACTTAGAAAGATCCATTGAATACTGAAACTTCAAAAAGAAAGAAAGAACTGAATTCAAATGTTAATTATTCCTGGTGAAAATTACCTTGGTAATTGATTTCTAGAGGTATGTTAGAATTTGAATCACTTACTTACATTTATCCCTAGAAATCTAGCCTTGGTTTAAAGAAAACTTACATGGTAATTTGTCTGTACTTATTACACTTGGAGGAACACTTAAGAAGCACTGCACATAAACAAAATACAAAGCAGGCACATCGCCGTGGAGTGCAAGTTCCTTCGAGTGACAATAACAATTAGTATAAAAAGAGCAACGTTGGCTCCACTGAGGACTACCATTTCCTAAAAGCAAATGAGCAATTCAGAGGGAAGCTGTTGGAACTGATTGTTAAATAATGCCCTGAACTGACTTTAAAATAACACATGGGTATAGCTATGCTACTAGCAAATGGCAGAGAAAAATTCTAAATTCATTTACATTTACCTGACCTTTTTTATCAAGTGTTTGTTGTTGTTGTTGTTTACTATCAAGAAGTCAAGAAAACACCTGCCCCTCTGTTAACTTTTATGGTATTCCATTATTTATACCTCTAATAGAGGATTAAAAGGCTGCTTTGTAATTATCAAGCATGAATCTCCAATTCATATTTAAAAATAAAGTTAATGTCATACCCAAAGTCATGGAAAATTTTAGAAGTGGTATTTAAAATAGAAATTTAGACTACTGACTTGAAACCCATGCTCTGACCACCAGACCACACGCCTGCCCAAGGATGCTTAAATTTTTTACTGAGTTATTCTTCTTTGTAATTAGATGCAGTGATTAGAGTGTCTTTTGCATTACTCTGCATTTTTCTCTTAAGTCAGGGTTGCAAGCCACAGAGGGCACTGTCCCTCACAAACTAAACAAGGGATTTTTAGTCTTGCAATACAATCTCTTGATATTTGTTTATAGGTTTCACACATCAAAAAAACAATGAAATCTGTAATTTTTCAAATTACAATCTTTTCATTCTCTAAGTTATGTGCCTATGAGAATTTGCAAATCTTTTGAAGAGAATGTAATCTTTATGCTTACAAAATGTAGGCTTTCATATTTGGGTACAATTACAAATCAAGGCCTTTCCCCCCATAATAATCAGTTTCTCAAAGTTGTGGGTTCTCCTCATTTGAAAATAAATTAATGGGAATTTAAAAATATAATTCATCCAGTTATTAAATCTTTTCAATCTTTAAAATTAGAAACCATTTCTATTCTCAATCTCCAAAGCAGCAATGGCAGAAAATGCCTTATAATATAGCTTATTACAATTAAATTTTTGATTGAGGAAATAAAAATAAACAGCTAAAACCAGTTTAAATTTTAAAAGGGAGGAAACTTTTATGTGACTGCTATTGTTATACTTTTTTTTTTTTTCATGAAAGGTATATTTTGTGTGCTTAAATATTGATTTTTTTTCTCCCACCAACTGCCTTTCAAGAGAGAAGGTCAATTTTGGAACAGCAAAAGTTCAAAGTACTACAAATGCTTTTCTAAAGGAATTCAAATTAGCATTTAATGTTGCAAAAATAATGACAACCTCTATAGCTCTAAACATCAGTTTTTTAAATTAGAGATTGATATAGAAAAGAACTAATTTTGCATAATTATTCTTTCTAGAATAATACAGCATAGTTACTAAATTATACAGCAATTTTGTATAGAAACACATATTTTCTGAACACTGTCGTGTAATTATTTAGAAATTTTATTCTCAAAACCATGAATTTTGGACACAGATTTCTTTTTTTTTTTCTATTAGTACCTCATTTTGAGATGAAAATATGGTCATTCATATTTTCCCTAGACTTTCCTGGAGCAGTCTTCAGGGCAGAGGGGAGTGCGGGAGCTGGGGGAGTAGAGTGGCAGCAGACACATGTAGAACTTGTTAAACCTTATTTGTGAACATAGGCCTTTGGTGAGGATCTAATGAATCTCCCAGAGGGAAAATAGAGTGGAACCAGGAACATCAGTGCCATACAAAGAGGTAGTCTTCCAAGTAGTGGTTGCTCTTTGTCAAAATCCAAGAAAATAAGTGTGGAGAGCAGGTTTTCTGTCTAATTTGTCAATACTGTGCTTCTGGTGCCTGGAACAGCAAATATCTGTTGAATGAATAACTGAGTGAATGGATGACTAGTGAATGGACACTTTTTAAATCGAGTTGCCAAACTAACATCCATCATCATAGGTAATCCCACTAATCAGTGAGAGGTATAGGAAGTTTACACATGGAAGTTATTTGAGAGAACAGAAGCATAGTTGGGATCAGGGATTCTAGAGGGCAAACAGCACTTGGGTAACCAGAACTTTTCCAAAGGTAAAGTTGTGGAAAAAACAGTGATATATTGACTTTAAAAAATCCTCCTCTTAAATTTATGGATGACATATTATAACTGGACTTTCCTTTTAAATCATACTTTGAGGGGTAGGTTGGAGGAAACAGGAAAAATAGATGGGCTATAGATGAAAAAAATTGGCTACACATTGATAATTGTTGAAGTTACGGTAGGTACATGAGAGCCATTAGACTCCTCTCCATGCTTGTGTTTGAAATTTTATATAAAATTCATCTAACACATACCCCTCTTCTTAAGAGCTTGGCATAATAAACATATATACTGCCTGATATGTAGATATCAGTCTAATCTTAGAGAGCCCTTCTTAGAATATATAGATGAAGAAATTAAAAAAAAATTTGTCTTCATGACAAAAAATTACTTTTGGCTCTAGATGCAACAAATTATGATAAAAATCAGTACCATATCACTGATATCAGGCTTTCATACTCTTGGAGGAAAGCTGAAGAGGCATGCCCAGACTTAGCATTACCCAGTGCCCAAGTTGTCCTCAGTGCATTTTCATACTCACTTGAAGGATGACCAAGGAAGTCGGGGAAGTTATTGAAAAGGTTACCGAATAACCAAGGTAACCTTGGTAACCCACCAACTCCTGGTCATCTGCAGAAAAAACCTAGGGGCAGCCCTCTCATCAAGTGCTTTCCAGTGCTTTATAGTGCTTTATTTCTTCACAGTGCTTCTGTGTGATTCCCATTGCTTGGTTGTGAGTCAGATTGTTTACCAAATCTTAGACTCTGGCCTAACAGCCATCTTAGTCCATTCAGCTGCTGAAAAAAAAAAAGCCATAGACTGGGTAACTTATGAACAACAGGAAGTTATTTTTATAGTCCTGGAGGCTGCAAGTCCAAAATCAGAATGCCAGTGTGGATGGGCTCTGGTGAAGGCCCTCTTCTCGGTTACAGGGAAGTGATAAAAGGGACTTTGGGGTCTCTTTTATCACTGCCTCCTAATCACCTTGGGCATTAAGTTTTCAACATATGAATTCTGGGGAGACACAAACATTTGACCATAGCAAAACTTTAATGATTTTCCATTTCTTTTAAAGTCTAATTCCTTAACAATTACATGTACTCAATCCCTGCCTCTTCAGAGGATTTTTTTCAGGTTTTTACAGCTCAGTGATTTGTGATTTCATAAACAGTCTAATATAAAGTAATTAAAGCACAACAAGTTGGATGTTTCAATTTATCTTTAGGAACCATCGTAAGTGATGTAATGCATTCAGATAAAAGTTGATGAGAGGTGATTGTTCCAGCCCAATCGTCATGCTTTCCTACTCCGAGGATATTTTCTCTAACATTGATTTGTGAATGTTTGGCATGGAAGCTTAAGTTTAAAAATCCATATATTACAAGGCTCTACAGGCCAGGAATTGTCTCTCTACAGTACCTTTTCCATCTTCTCATAGCACCTAACATTGTATAATTATATACAGTAGACCTCAATATCTTTTTCTGCAACTATTTCCATCTGTCACCTCACAAGCTGGCATGAAAATAAATGACTCCAATCTTTAATAGTGTTAATCTGAAATGTTTAAAACCAGACTTGCCACTGAATTAAGAAAGTATATAATGGCATCAGTACCAAGACTGGAAAATCATTACTGTAATAGAACAAGGTCAAAATTAAGTGAGCTGGTCGCTTCAAATTGTACCTTAAATCTGGTGTTCATACATTATATTGCAGTTTCCAGCCAACCCCTCAAATCTACTTACAAGAAGAGAAGTTTATAATTCAAATATTATAGGAAGAGAAAAATCTAATTTTGACCTTGAGTCAAATTGATGCTAAATAGAGTTTATGGTTTTCTTTACTTTATAAGCTATAATTGCAAATACAGTTTCCTTCATCTAACAAACTACTCCACCCTGAAATTTTCAAACAAAAATAGTTTGCAGGAACATTGGCAAAAGACATGTTCAAAAGAAACTAGTTTCAATTAGAAGGAGAGGGAGGAAAGAGATGGTAGATATTTTTAAAGGGGATATGTTTTCAATATTTTGGACATTCGATGTCTAATTCCTGTTGCTTTTTAAAAAAGTATTTCTCATTTAAAATTTAAAAGTATATTCATAGTTTAAATGTGCTTAATTTGTAAATAAGATAAAATAACATGAATGTGTATAGGATAACTTTAAGAGAAAAATACAATATGAATATCTTTAAATAGAAAATAGACACAAAGTTGTCACCAGAAAAATGTCATAAAATACTATGATATGTGAGTCCATATTATGACATTAAAATATAGAAATTAACGAAATGTATTTAACAAAAATATTTTGAATGATTATTTTAGCATACTATTTGATAATATATCTTTGTTTAATGCCAATAATTAAATTATATTGGTTATCCTAAACACGATTTTTCATGGTATGTCTACAGCTTAAATTTAAAACCATGTTTAACTTTGAGATGAACTAACTCATCACCTTTGCCACATGATTGCCTAGTGTCCAACAAAAGACACATCATGATTTTGGTTTTACCAAGTTAGTGTATTATTTCAGTAGATGAGAGGTTGGTGTGGGATAAGAAGTTCTTATTAAGTAGAAATGTTATCCCCTCTTATTTCTTATTGCTGCAGGTTCCAGGTTCTTATACTGATCTCCTCAGTTCTTATGAATAGATAATGGTGTGTGTGTATAAATTCTCATACTCAGGTGCTCTGATTCCAGTGAATATTGAACATGGACTTTCAGTTCCATGTTTGAACAAGGTCTCACAAAGGAACCCACTAAAGTAGTCATAAATGTTTTTAGTTTACCTTTGAGTTAAACCTATCTCATACTGAAATGATAAGTACAGTAATGAAAAAAGGAGATACCTAAATCACTGAAAAGACCCAACTAAGGTAGTTCACTTATCCGTCCAGAGGCCATCCTCATGTTAAAGAGAAAGGTCAGAGGTTCTTGTTTCTCGGAAGAAATTAAATACAGTAAAAACAAAAGAGCTGGAAAAGCTCCAGGGAAGCATCACACCTTCCCAGAATGGCTTCTGTGCTGGTCTGTTAAAATGATAGACTTAGAAAGATAAAGCTATTTCCCGAAGTGATATCACCCCACCCCACTCCATCCCCACCCCCCAAAATCCTGCCAGATCAACCAAACCAAAATCTACTCACTTAAAACAAAACAATCAGAAAATAAGATAAAAATGGATTTTGTAATCATTAACGTTATAATGGCCTTTGTGAATACCCAAGAAGACAATATGATACCCAAACGTATTTTGATTGTGGAAAACTTAGCACTCCAGGGAGTAAATGTCCCACAGGCCCTCTTCAGAAAAAGGTTCCTTAAAGGACATATGACTGTGCTCTGTAAAGCATGAAAGGTTCAGAGACTTACAATCTAGATTTTTGAATATTAGAATTAAAAGCTGTCCTCTGAAACATTTACATGTTAAAACACACACACACACACACACACACACACACACACACACACAAAAAAAAAAAAAAAAAAAAAAAAAAAAAAAAAAACAACAAAAAAAAAAACCACACCTTTCTGCAGAGGTGTGATATATATGGAAAGAAGATGGTATTAAGAAAAGTTGAAAAACTTAACAGATAGTACTTCAATCTTTGGTCACTAGGAGGAGAAGTTTGAGATGATCTTGTTAGATTCCTAAACTGGGCAAGGCAACACTCGTCAAATCATCCCTTGAACTATGAGAAGAGAATGTGATGGTTGGGCTGTGGTCCACCTGAAAGGACATTCATAGAAACTTAACCAATGGAGCTGGAAAGGACATTATGGAAGACATTGTCCAGCTCCCTGATGTTACAGACATGGGGGCTGAGATACAGTGTTTCCCACTTGGTGACAGGCCGGAATGAAAGTGTGGCTTCTTGATCTTTAGCCTAATATTCTTCCCATGATGCTATACGGAGCTATCAGGATGTTCTTCTATCCACTCAGAGCCAAAAATGAGTTATTCACGGTATTGATTGCCTTCTTACAGAGATAATGTGGATTAAAGAGAGTTAATTGTCTTTACAATTATTGTTGTCATGGCTGCCAGATTTCAATGCTCTGATCCACCTGCTGGGGCTTTATGGTAAGCTACACAGGTTGGAAAAGTAGTCCACTGTCTTGTAACATAAAATAGTTACTTTGGGGCCAAAACAATTATGTGGTAATTCTTGCATAGAAGTTCTCTTTATAACAACTTTGTCTTCTTCCATTTTTCAAAGTAATGGCACCTTATCTTAGAAAAGAATTTCACTTGGAATCCCAATTGTCCTAGGCTGAACCTGGTTGGCAATTCTTGGTGTTTCTATTTGAAAAGAAGAACTGAAGAGATGATCAAGGAACAAAATCTTTTAGTATATGGCTATGCTGTTTATCTCATGAAGAAGAAATGGTGATTGTGTATTGGGATGGTAAAAACAAAAAAAATATGTTATAGCCAATTAAACACTTTGTCTATAAAATTAGACTTTAATTGCCTCTCTTAGAAAGTCTTTCTCCGTATCTATAATCCTGTGTAGGCTCCTGTACTGCCCTTAGCATTTGATGCTTCTGGTAGTTTGTGCTGAATATCTTTCAAGTAACAAACATAACTCATAGGGTTGAAAAAGAGAAACTTCAAATCTATTATGTTTACCTCATCTTCTTTCCATTGTACTCTCCATTTAGATTTAGAGGTATATAAATACACCTTTCTGCTGAATGCCAAACAGTGTTATAGTATATCAACAACTTTTAGAGGCTGAAACTAGATATTGTCTTACCTAATAATAGACAAACATGCTAATTGACTGTACCTTCGTGATGCCCACAGCCAATCAGGAGTGAGTAACCAACAAGGATGGTGGTTAATTTGCATATACACCTGCCAAGTGGCCCCTGTCATCACCGGCAGCTCTGGGCCTCTGAGCAGTGAAGGGGGGTAGAAAGGCGGCTCTGGACCAGCCCAGGAAAGGAAGGCCCGTTCTGGCACGAATCTTCATGCATTGGGCTTCTAGTTATAGGATAAACTTCTTGGATGTAAGAAATATGAAATGTATACTTTATTTTCCACTTTTACAATTAAATATCCCAGTAATTAAGCATTTTATAGTTTGATATCATGGTTTAGGAATAAATACTCAGACTGTGGTTAATCCCCCTATTTCTCAATTTAACGACTTAAAGATTCTTGTTTTTTGTATAAGATTATCAACTTCCACAAGCTTCCCTAATTTTGCAACACTTTGCTCTTCCAATACTTACAGTACATAAGGAAATTTTAATTCCAAGTTATATCTGTGTGTTCAAATTAAATATTCAAATATTAGCTCATTGGCCTTTCTTGTTGGCATTGTGTTCCTGCTTTGCTGACTGTACGTGATGCAGACATCACAATGATAATGTAGGTGTGTGGCTATTTGATTTTCCAAAGGCAAAAGGCACGGCTGTAGTTGAAGCCAAATAGAAATCTAGACCACATATTTCAAAGTCAAAGTCAAAGTCAAAAAAAGTCAAACTTCACTAAAGCCCAATTCAGAGAATCATAGAACATTTACTACACTTGATCTTGGCCAAAAGGCCGAGAAGTGATTCATAGAACATTTAAATAAGTAAAGGATATCCTAAATTTTTATGGTTTCTATATTCTCATTTCCTCCTTCTCTGGAAAAATAGACATTTTAAACTGAAATCAATAAATTCCTCTAAAATCCACAAGATGGTGCTATGAAGTGGTGTTTAAAAATTTCTTAAAAACCATATGCCTTCAAGGATCTATTTTTAGGCAGGGCCAAATAAATACCATTTAATAACACTGACGACAGATAAATTCTATTTAAAAAACAACAATAATGTAAGCCAGATCAGTTGATTTAAGGGAGGCCTGTCTTTATTTCTAGTGTTGCTTTTAAAAAATACTTTACCGCTGGGACCGGTTTAGCTCAATGGATAGAGTGTCAGCTTGGGGACTGAAGGGACCCGGGTTCGATTCCGGTCAAGGGCATGTACCTTGGTTGCGGGCATATCCCCAATAGGGAGTGTGTAAGAGGCAACTGATCGATGACTCTCTCTCATCGATGTTTCTAACTCTCTATCTCTCTCCCTTCCTCTCTGTACAAAATCAATAAGATATATTTTAAAAAATAAATAAATAAAAATAAAAAATACTTTACCCCATAGTTAACTCTGTTGTTGATATCAGGTTTTAAGGATATTTTCTGAGAAGGCTGGGAATTTAACTTGGGTCTCAGCAGGGCTAAGTCATAATGTAAAAAGTGCTAGACTAAAACAGAGATCCGAGTTCTGATCTCTAAGCTCCACCTAAATTGCCATATCCAGCTGTTCTCAAGGATGATTTTGGCCCGGGGGCCATTCGGCAGTGTCTAAAGACTTTGTTGATGGTCACAACCGGTAGTGTGGTGGGGGCAATCGTTATTGGCATCTAGTGGGTAGCCCTCAGAGATCCTGCTAATGCATAGGACGATCTGCACATCAAAGAACTCTCCTGCCCAAATGTCAGTGGTGCTGAGGTTGAGAAACTTGGCCTATTTATTCACTCCTTTTTTGGTTTGTCTGCTTATTTATTCATTAGCCCACACATTCTTTTATTTATGTACTATCCATCCATCAGCCAATTAATTCATTCCTTCAACAGATTTTTATAAACTGTTTACTGTGACTCAAGACTGGACTAAACTCTAGGGATTGCAAAGACAAGATTTACTAGTATCCTATTCTTGTTCCATCTAACTGGGGAGTGAGACTCCTATGAAATAATATTGCCATAACATATCTCAGTGTTTCAGTGGTAAGTGTGAGGATGCACAAAGAGTGTGATGAATTCTGGAGAATGTGACAGAATTCAGGAAGGCTTCCTAGAGGTGGAGGTATTTATTGGGTGGGTGGATGGATGAAGGGTAGTCATAGAGTGAAATCTTGAGCAAAGCACAAACAGAGCCAGATACAGAGTAGTCCAAAGTGTGTTTGGTGAACAGTGTACTGTTGTGGTATGAGATTAGAGTGAGGAGGAAGGGTGGGAAAAGAAAAAGAAAAAATCTTTAAAAAAAAAAAGTAGAATGGGGCCACCCATGTTAGTGCCTTGGACTTTGTTCTTCAGGCATTTAAAATTAAAAATAGAAGAAAGATGTTAGCCTTGCGGCATTCATTTAAACTCTTGAGGCCTGAGTTTCACACCATTAAAGTATTTGGTGAGAAACATTTCAGATTTCTTTTTAAAACCTTTAAAGCTATAAAATCAACCTATTAGAAATATTAAATATTGTACATTCTTAAATTTATATTACAACTATTAATAATCATAATATCGATAAAACATCTTTTTATACACAAAAATTGTGTTGTCACAGGTATTTACTTTCATTATAATGAATCAATGTAATATATCTCTATTAATACATTTGTCTCCCTTTTAAGGCTGGAAATACTTAAAAAGATCAAGTTACTCTGCAGAATATACAGTCTTCCTATTGGTTTATTCCTCTGTCAACAAGTACTTTAGTTTAAACCCAGGATAAATTTTTGAAATTCTTTCCTCAACCTTCTCTACTATATGTACTTTTATCAATACGTTTCAGATTATCTAAGTGGTTTAACATATGTTTTATAATTTGAAAAACAACTTCAAAAATATTGGATTTAAGGAAAATAAGAGAATGAAGTAGTTTATATTTTACATTAATAAATGAAGAAAACCCAAATATTAACAACTGTTAGGATTTTACTTGAATAAAATTAGTAACTATCAAGTGAATATTTGATACTAGTATAATTTGATTGTGATTTATAAAATATATATCAATATATATATTTAATATATATTTTATTGATTTTTTACAGAGAGGAAGAAAGAGGGATAGTTAGAAACACGGATGACAGAGAATCATCGATTAGCTGCCTCTTGCACACCTCCCACTGAGGATGTGCCCGCAACCAAGGTATATGCCCTTGACCGGAATCGAACCCAGGACCTTTCAGTCTGCAAGTCGACACTCTATCCATTGAGCCAAACCTGTTTCGGCTATAAAATATATTTTATACATATTTTTCATTTAGTATGTTTGTACTTATAATTTAAATTCAGCTTTAAAATATAGGTAGCTGAAACCACTGCTACAAACCAGTTCGGTTGTCATTCAGAATTTGAGCCCAGAGATTTAAAAAGTAGTGTGGATTTCCCACAGTGCTTGCATTTTGAAACAGCATCATGGACTCGGGTCAAGAAAGAGAGTTCATCTTTAAAAGATGGTAACCCTTGGCCAGAAAGAAACTTACAACAGACTGATTCATATGCCTTTCAGCATAACCATTATTGCTTGTCTCATTTTCGGTTCTTGTAAGTATATTGCCAGTAGGACATGATCTGACTCATCTCGGGGAAATGGTGAACAACATAGACCGATGAACAAGAACAGACCCAGAGATAAGGAGCCATGGGTCAGACTGTTGGACCTCAGAGGGAGGGTGGGGATAAAAGGGAGAGATCAACCAAAGGACTTGTGTGCATACATATGAGCCTAACCAGTGGTCAAGGACAGTGGGGTGGTGGGGGCATGAGTGGGGAAGGGTGGGGGATTGGATTGGGGGGTTGAGGACAAATATGTGATACCTTAATCAATAAAGAAATTTAAAAATAAATAAACAGGCACAACACAAAGAGTAACAGGCACCAGAAGAGGGGCTGAACTAGTCAGTGGTTTGCATAGGCACCTGCGGGTTCCCAGAGGGGCCACAGAAGAAGCAGTAGCGGGTGGGGGCGCGGGAGGGGGGTTGAGTGTAGGATGCAGGGCTCAGCCGCCGCCACCACCCGCCTCCACCCTGCTTTCTCCCAAGCTCTGCCTCCACCTCTAGCCCGTCTGTTCCAGGCCACACATTAGCTAAGGTCCCGAGGAGGCACCAGTTGATCTTTAAGCTCCCTTCTGAACTGAGCTTCTGTACATTTTTACTTTCAGATGCTTTCCAAAAACACAACTTCAAGCTAAAAAGATTGCATAACTGAGGTTTTCTTTACAAGGTAGGGTAAAGAAAACGTTAAAAACAACAGCACCCAAAGATTAAACTTGCCCACCTCGCCCTAAGAAATTGGACGTTTTCTATTTAAATGTAATTAAAATACACTGAAAAAGTCAAATCCCTTCAAACACGGAGATATTCAGTAAAAGACGAACCAACAGGAAAACCTTCACTCAAACCTTCCAGTTGAATGTCCTGTAGAGACAGAGCTTGGAGACCCGCCCACGAGCAGAAGTAGTTCTTAAAGGGGGGCTGTTCAGGCCAGCACGGCCGGGGACGCAGAGAATGAGGCCATGCAGCCATCCGTCACAGGGCGCTTGTCTTCAGGGTCCCTGACTCCTGTTCACGCAGGAAGTTACCCTCTCCCTGTCAATGAGGAGCGGACAGTCACTAGCACGTACACAGGACGTTAAGTAGCCACAGAACAGAAGTGCCCACAAGTGCAGCGTCACAATACCCACCATTGTTCTTACTGCAATTGGCAGTCCTTACCCACTACTTACAATTTTCAGGTAAATATTTATTGATAAAAGCCTCATGACCCAACAAAAATTTATGTTCCTAAGGGGGAAATGTTTCTAAACATTCCCAGCATTTTTTTCTTCTTCTTCTGGAAATAAGACACATTTTGTGAATTGCAATAGTTTTAGGAATTATCTTTTCCCCCCTCGTTTTTTAGTAAGGTATTATATGTGTACAAATCTTACCATCCCCCTCCACCCCCCATGGAATTAACTTTAAAAAAAAAAAAAGTATTTTATTGATTTTTTACAGAGAGGAAGGGAGAGAGATAGAGAGTTAGAAACATCGATGAGAGAGAGTCATCAATCAGCTGCCTCTTGCACGCCCCCCACTGGGGATGTGCCTGCAACCAAGGTACATGCCCTGGACTGGAATTGAACCCGGGACCCTTCAGTCCGCAGGCTGATGCTCTATCCATTGAGCCAAACCAGTTTCGGCCCATGGAATTATCTTAATGTAGTCCTATAAGTTAAGTTTTCAGCCAAGATTCTAAATTAGTTTTAGGAGTTGCTTTTCATCTGCAATATGATTCACAGCTGTAAAGAACCCAGCTTGGAGAGGGGCACTCGGAGGCCCCTCCTTCACTGAGTGCCTACGACCAATAATAAGGGCACCCACACAGTATGACCCCATGGAAGGCGTGAAAAGTCAAGGAATGGATGAAGGGGTGGGCAGATCATAGACTTTTAACAACTGGCTAGCTACATGAGATATTTTGAGTGCGAATGAATAGATGCATAATAAGTGATTTCCATTTAAGCTACTATCTATACTTAAATTTCAGACAACTGGTTATTCATGATAAAGAGATCAGCTGACCCCAGAGGAAGAATCCCATTTATGTTGTGTAAAGAGAAAGACATTTCCCAAATGTTAAGGTGAAAAAAAAGGTTAATTCTGGAAATTTTGTGCCCCCTTTCCCCCCTCCTTCATTAAGACAAAAAATTGCTTGAGACCATTTCCCATAATTCAGCCTGAAATGATGGGGCAATGGAGGTATTTCTATTAGTTGCTGTAACTTTTTATTCGGGCCATCAAGCTTCTTTTCTTCAAAGTAAAAGAATCCTATGGCTTCCCCAACTCCAAACTAAAAATGGCAGCAGTGAAACCCATTTGCTATTTTAGAAAATGACTAATAAGACACATATTTCATAGTATCATGTGATTCAAACAACTTAATACAAGTGATTAAAACCACTTCTGCGGTTATTCTAAAATGGCAGTCAGAGTTGCTTTTGAAAATCTTTCATTTTCCAGGCCACATTTACATGAAAAAAAAAAAATCCTTTTCATGCTCCGCGAGGAGGGAAGGAAGTAGCATTGACTGACAGAGTGCAAGAAAGTAAAAGGGAAATCTTCAGTAAAACAACCGCATCAGGAATTAGACTCTGTCTCTAAGGGGGATTCTCTAGTCGTGTTATCCGGAAACACATGGAGGTGTTAGAACAGGAACATAAAAAACAGCCATCACGTTAGCTAAAATGTTCTTTGCAACCTTGTTTCCAAATTGCAGAGCGCGATAGAAACCTTCCTAATGACCCCCATTCTGAAATGTTTCAGGTAAATAGGTAATGGAATGCATTAGGTGAGTAGAGTTATTTTGCTTATTTTACTAAGGGCTTGCCTTCTTGTAAGATAAGTTGGCCAATTCGAATAGATCCGAAAGTCTAAGAAACTCTTGAACAGACTATAAATTATATGTATCCACTGGCCTGGAAATTCCACCCTGGACATTTCTGGTTTTGTTGCCCAGCTGGGGGCCCGAAGATAGGACGCAGGCAGAGCCGAGTGGCTTGGTGTCCTCTCAACCCTACAATCAGAAACGGGCTGGCACCGAGGGGACCGCAACCACTGGGCAGGGATCAGGGTGAGGCGAGGAGACGGAGTTGGCAACTGCAGGGTAGGAGCCAGTCTTTATTTAAAATGCTGCTATTGTGTTCACCATGGATTTCTAACTTCGCATTAGAAATGTTGCTTCTTAAGGTATTGCATCCCTGGGTGTTTTGGCCCCCACTGAAATTGGGCTCCCTCACTCCCTCACCTTGGTCCCAGCTCTGCTCCGGCGCTGGGGCTCCGGGTGCCAGCAGAGCCTGGGCCCCCCTGGGACCCAGCCTTCCCTCCTAGCGCCTCCGCTCTGATGGCCAGGCAGGGCTCCCCAGGAACCATGGCTCCTGCCTGCACAGACGGAGGAAAGGACACAGACCAGCATCCTCTTGGCCTCCCGGGGACCCCTGGAGCGTCAGGGGGCAGCTCTCAGCTGGTGACACCGGCCGTGGAGCTGTGCTCTCCTCCGGGGCCTCAGTGTGTGACCAGGAGCCACAATGACACAGGCATTCATGCCCCCTGTGTGGATTTAGCGGGAGAAACGAGGAGAGTTACACGCTCACCCCAAAAGCATGCAGAACCCCTGCAAAGCATGCGAAGTCAGATAAAAAGTGAGAGGCTTGGTGTACAGACACTGGAAACCCGACACAGCTCTCCTAAATCACGGAACGGTTATGTGTGGCAAAGCTCAGCTAACCCCGAGGGCACCTTTCTGTTCTTGAAGAGAACAAAATGGCACTTTGATCCTATTGCTGAACTTGTCAGACTTGCTGGTATCTGTCTCCTGTCTCCTCCCAAAAGACACGCTGACAGCTGACAGTGTAGGCAGGGCCAGTCGCTGCCCCTCCATGGAGAACCTGAGGCCTGCCTTCTCTCTGCGGGCCTTGGAGGAGAGAGGAGTGGAGGAAGGGCCTGAGGCTGACTAACCCCCGTGTTCACGCTTATTCCTGCATCTCCCCCCCCTCCCCGCCCGCTCCTCCCCAGAAGCGGGTGGGGAGAGGTGGGGGCTGAGGGAGAGTTACTCTCACAGGGTTAGGGGGAGTGGGAAGAAGCCTGACTTCAGGCTTTTGCTACAGCTAGAACCATGAGGCCCTGGTGGTCTCCTTTCCTCGGGAGGGATATGCAAAGACCAAATGCAATGTGCCTGCTCTGTCTTTCATTTTAGCAAGTAGTCTCATCATAGCAACGTCTGGAAACATCAAGTGCACAGGCTGCTGCTCCGTCATCCTCCGTGGAAGTCAACTTTGGACACTTTTTGGAAACTGGAAGCTAAAGCTCCAGGTAATAAAAGCTCCGAAAAGGAAAGAAGGGAAAAGTTAGGGACATGCATCTGATTAAGAAGCTCTCAAAATTATCTGCTGGCATTAGATGGGTACTGGTTTTTAGGTATGAACGTGACTATATGTCTACCTTATACATTTCTATGCAGATTCAGTAGGAAAAATGCTTAAATATATACTTAATTCCAAAGGATCCCAAAGCACTTGAGGATTTAACTGATAAGCCAACCTCAAAGGGACTGATTCCTGCTACTAAAACACAGACACCTCTGGGGTGAAATGTGGCAACAGTTTGACAGGCATAGCAGTAGCTCAGGCCAGAAAGGATTTATCCAATTAAAATTATGGGATGAATTTTGGCTGGCAGAATGTAATTACCAGCCTTGGACCGGATCCAGGATCCTGAGGTTAACACCCCGCCTCTTGCCAACAACCCTCCTACCTGCCAACACTCGGAGATGGGGAAGGCAGGATCTGACACAATCGCACATAATACTGTTGTGACATCTAAGTACAATGATGATGATGTGAGAAGCATCATGAACCTGGTTTTTTTTTTTTAGCACTCATTATGTTACTTATTTTTATGCCACATTAGGCTAGAAACCAAATGTCCACATAAATGTTAATTTCCTCAAGTCTGTGTTTAAAAAGTATAATTAGAAAATAAAAAATAGATTTAAAAATAGATTTATTCTGTCAAAGTAGTTATTTAGTGATTATTGCAGTTTAGAAACAAAATTGGACCAAAACGGTGACATTTAATCGTTGCTGCATTAAGAAAAGCACACATGCACACACACACACACACACACACACACAGGTCCTGAATTTTTGGAAGAGAAATGTGTTCTCCAAGGGCACTGGCCTAGAAACAGGGAAATGCCTAAGCTTGGTTCAGAGTGGTTGAAACTTGGACTAAACGGTCCTGTGCAAGGACTGCTTTGTCCCGGGGTCCGTTCCCTTCTCCTAGTGCGCCGGCAGGCGCGGTGGGACCGGGGTGCAGTGTTTCTGGTGGGCGCTGAGGCATTGGCCCGGGGGTGCAGTGTTCCTGGGGGGGGGGGGGGGCGCTGAGGCGTTGGCCCGGGGGTGCAGTGTTCCTGGGGGGAGGGGGGCGCTGAGGCGTTGGACGGGGGTGCAGTGTTCCTGGGGGGGGGGGGCGCTGAGGCATTGGCCCGGGGGTGCAGTGTTTCTGGGGGGCACTGAGGCATTGGCCCGGGGGTGCAGGGACCGGAGAGGAGCCCCCGAGGGTCTGGCCAGCGGTCAAGGCCTCGCCTTGGACCCCATGCCCTTTTAGCTGCCAGCCCTTCCCCAGGGGGACCCTGCGGACTCCAGGTGGAGCGGGAGCGGCAGCGGCCGGCGGGCCGTGCCAATGAGGACGCCCCGCTCTCCGGCCGCGGCGAGGCCGGCCCGGGGTCACGGTCACGGTCACGGTCCCGGTCCCGGCGGGAGCGCGCGCGGGGGCGGGGCTGGCGGCGGAAGCGGCGGCGGCGGCGGCGATCAGGCTCTGGCCGCCCTTCCCGTCGCTGGCCTCCGCGCGCAGGTCGGTTCCCCCCAAACCGCGGGGCGGCTTCGTGGCCACGGGTTCGAGCCGGGCCCTGGCAGGGCCGCCCGCCCGCAGACCACACACCGGGCTCCGGGCGGACCCGGCGGGGCGGCCGGGATCGTGCCGAGCCCCTGGGTTCCTCTGGGCCCGCGGGCCCCGGCCGCTCCGCGCAGGACCCGGGGCGAGGGTGCCAGCCCGGGCCCAGCCCCGGCGCGCGGCCCTCTGCGGCCCCGGACGTGCTCCGGGCGGGCGGGGTCTGGACCCCCTCCCCCCGGCGTTGCAGGGCTTGCCCTGGCCCCTGGGTTGGATTGGGGGGAGGGGAGGCAGCCTTCCCCTCCCCTGACCAGCCTGTCCGCTCCCCAAAGCCGCCGGCGATCCAGGCGTGTGCGGGGAGGTGGCTTCCCAGCACCGTCCTGTGTGCCAGCGTCCGCGGGGAATCAGACGTGGAGGGAGAAGCGGACACTAATCCTCTCCCAGCACTGCTCAGGGCTGCCATAAACACCATTTGTTAAGCAGCGTAATTACGCTGGGAAAGAGCCTGATGAGACAATTAAGCTGCATAAACACACCGACAACAAATGGAAGCCAGCGAACGCCCACGCCCCGGCGGGGAGCAGGTTTCTGTTTGCATGAGAACCAGAGGCCTGAGCGCTTTCATGCCGCCACGCCATTCATGTCTGCAAGAACCTAATGGCAATATATATATATATATATATATATATATATATATATATATATATATATATATATATATATTTAAAATGAATTTTCGGTGCGATGATGGTCACCATCAAAGCCTGGGCTACCCATGAGCTCTGTGCTTCCTGGAGACTTGGGTGCTGAGGCCACCAACCCTAGTGTCCGGGCCGCCGGGGGATGGATGGGTGGGTGGGTGCGTGGCGAGCGCGTGGCTGGCACCCAGCGCTTTCAGCTGAAACTCACACGCTCAGTCTTTGTCTCAGAGGCGACCCCCCTTTCTTGAAGTGTCCCCCACAAGGAGCGCAGTGCCTGACCCCAGATGACCTCTGTCCAATGGTTGTGGGATGAGATCACGAGGACTGCATTCATTCTTAGACATGATATGTGAAAAGGCCAGAACAGGATGGTCTGACCTCAAACACGGGGGTTCTTACTATGTTCAGTTATTGAAGTTTCCTCACGTCAGGTCCTCTGAGGTGTGGAAAGATAACGGGCTGAAAAATGCCTTTTTGGAGTACTAAGGAGAATCAGAGCAACTTCTAACGTGTGAGACATTAACCCATCTTCAACGAAAGGATCAGTCCCTTTCTCGGCATTATTGAGTCACGTGCCAGAGTCCATGTCAGCCTTTACAGGTCAAGGTCCAGAGTCCCATGAAAAGGTTTGCAAGTGATTTAGAAACTTTGGCAATCATGGTGCTGGAGGAACATAGTCAAATAGTTGTCATGGAAAGCTCCTAAGTGAGCCCCTTTATTTCTTTTTTCTAGAGGAATCTTTTTTTTTTTTTTTTTTTTTTGTAGGAATCAGCATATTAAATGATCTCCTTCATTCCTTTATTTATTTATTTATTTATTTATTTATTTATTTATTTATTTATTTTTGCTAAGTCTCATTTAACAACAGGATCATGCTTGCTTGTTACACAGAGAAGACCTGGAAAACAGGGGAAAGCTGAGGAAGACCATGCTTACAAGAGAATAACATACTTTCATGGAAGTTTCACTGGCAGGACAGCATTGAGACTGAATAACTTGAAGGGTATATTCTAGTGTTGTTCCTGCGTCCTCTGTTCGTCTGTGTGAGGCCACATACACAGTCTCCTGAGGAGTCACCCTGAGGTTCTGTTATCCAGATGCTCCCTGAGGAGTGAGAGTGGCGTGTTAATGTTATGGCTATCTGGCTTTCAGAGAGCTATGATTTTTTTTTTTTTATGGTTAATACGCATGAACATATGAATGAACTGCAGAGGCAGGAATGAGGGCTCCCTTTTCTCCCATTCCAGGAAAAGCCAGCATGTCTTCTTCCAGAGTGGGGCGCCGCTTGGCTGCCTGTTTACTCAATGTCTCGGAAGCCAGGAGGAAAGACGTGGTTGAGAACATCGCCAAAGCAGCTCTTCTTGGGGAAAACGGTAGGAACCACAGACAACGGAAGTGGATGTGCAGTGTTTTGATGATACGGTGATTTTTGTGCTCTGCAGACAGTATCTATACAACAATCTCCATTCTCTGTGGGTCCCCATACTCCCTCCCACCCAACTCCCCATTCCCAGGCTGCAGCAGGCCTCCAGGACACTGAGGCAGAGCGGTGAGGCAGATGTGCACATGTGGTCTTCTCCAAACGCGCAGTTATCGACAATGGAGAGCGAGTGTCTGAAATGTGCAGGATACCGACACGCTCCCGAGGAGGATATAGTTACAGAAAGGTTAAATGTTCCCCTCACAGGCCGTTTATTTGGTCATTAATAGAATGAGCATAATTGGGCATTATGCTTTTTATTCAGCAGGTTACATAAAAAAATAAACTTGCCAAGTACCAGCCACTTTTCAAAGCACTCCAGCCAGCAAAGCCCTCACTGTCATTACGACACTATTATTCCTATTACATATTCTCCTGGTAAAGAAAGGCTTTTAGGCAATTGCATCTAAGTGATGCGCGTGAGATCACTTAGCGATGCAGGAGACGGGAGCCCCAGCCTCCTTGCTCTGGGGGCCAGTGTTGACTGTGAGAGATGATGCTCTCCTTTTTTACATTTTATTTTTTCACCCTTGTTGAAATGTTCCTGGGATGACAGAGTTCTAGGCATCATTTGTTTTTACACACACACACACACACACACACACACACACACACACACCACAGTGAGTTTACAGACATACCGTTGTTCAAATAGAAAACTTTGTTATTAAATGAAGATTTTTCAGCCACAGATGAGCATTAGGATCGCAGCCCCACAGCATTTCAGACAGTGCGTTTTAGTGTCTGACTGTCATTTTTCGTTTAGCAACTGCTTTTCATGAGACACAAGTGTTTCCTTCGGCCCATTTCTACCGATGAGCACAGTTAAATTACTGTCTTGTCGCCGTACAGGAGCTGGAAATGTCTACGAACGTTCCTGATAATTGCTGATAAGAAAAAACACCTCAGGAGTCAGCCAGCGGTGCTTCTGCATCCTTTGTGGGAACAGCCCACCCGGGCCCCTCATTGTCAGACAAGAACATCTAATGGGATCGGGTTACCTGTCCCTGTGATTAAGCGAATGTGCCCAGACATTTGGGAAAGCCACACGCTGATGGATGCCTTGTCTCAGCTCACGGTTTTTATCAGCTTATTAGTGGCAGCCGCTCAAATGGAATTATAGCTATTATACTCCATTACAGACACCAAACAATTTACTTCTGCTGCGATTCAGACAGACAGCTCCTCCTGCCAGCAGCATTTTTTTTTTCCTTTTCTATATGCATGGCTTAAGAGATTGCAGGAGAGAGCGTCTCATTCTCTCAGCATTTGATTCAATTGAGTCCTATGAAACTGAGAATAAAAGCTTTTCAGAGGAAGATGTAGGAGGGAAAAATAAAATCACATTTAAAAAAAAAAGGAGATTGTAGGGTCTGGTTCTCGCTTCCTCTGATATAGTTATGAAAATGCAGGCCCATAGCACCAGCTTAGAAAATGACCTATTGTTTTACAAGCACTTTCAAGGCATTTATTTTTCAGCACGTGGACTAAACCATATCACCTACAATTTTCCCAATTAAGTAATGTTGAAGCATTTAAATGGCCTAACAGGTCTAAGGTAAAGAAACCCGGGTTATAAATGTCAGACCTACACCAGGGCAGGGCTGGACACGAGTCCATGCTCATTTGGCTAAGAGCAGAGCGAGTGACATTCTATACGTTTATCTTTTAAAGTTATTAAAGTTAATGGCATGGGGCCGCCGTAAGCTGGGTAGTGCCTGCGTGCAACTTCTTTTTCCTCCCTTCTGAAAAGATTAATTGTTAAGCTGCCAGGGGAGGGGGGACAAAGGGATAATGGCATGGCGAGCGATTTAATGACCGCCTGAGAACGTTTGTCCTTCTCTTTGAATTGGCTTTTGCAGGCTTCAGGGGGACTTTTAAGGGGCCTGGACCAGGCTTGTAAACTTCAGAAATAACCGGGGGGGTAGGGGGGGTTGTGTGTGGCTGCCGTGCGGGGCGGGGCAGCTTTCTCCCCCGAGTTTCACGTTCCACGCGAGTCACAGGCCACGGAGGGCTGGAAGCCATTAGCACCGGAGGGCCGTGGTGGCCTCCGAGGAGGTGTTGGAGTTGGAGCGTCTCCGACAGACAGGTGCATGCATCCCGGGAGCCTCTGCTTCAGGCACTAGTTGGCCCATCCTTATGCTTCCAGAGAGCCGATGTTTATTCAGACAGGTTGATTTCTGGGTTTAGGAAGGAAACATGGATAAGGCCTGAAAGATGAGACTGAGAAGGAACCAGATTTCGAGTGACACGGTGTGGCCATTGAAAGAAGAGGCTGCCATCTTTGAGTGGAGACACAGAGACCAAAGCCCAGTGTCTGACTGAGCCGTCCGGCTACGTAGGAAGATGCCGTAAGGAGGGGACATCCCTACCCAAGGAATGTCGTAATTAGCCGGTGTCACCTCAAAGGTCACAGCCCAGAATGTCTCTGTTGAACAAATTTAATTGTATCAGAAGAAGTGAAGTATTAAGGCTTCAGCAGAGAAAACTAATTCTCGCCTTTATATTTTTTCCTTTACAGGGGAGAAACGTCCTGAAGTGTCAGTGCTCAATATATTTTCTGATCAAGACTACAACAGATCAGTCATTACCATAGCAGCTTCTGTTGATGAATTAAGTGAGACTGCAGTTTCTTTCTTCATGTTTATAAGTATACGTATATGTATATGTATGTGTATGTATGTATATGTACATGTATATGTATATATGTCTGTGATGAAGGGTAGCTTCAGGTAGGCCTGCATGCTCTCTACTCATTGATTTCCTGTGCCACAGGAATAGTCCATTACCTGGAGAGTCTACCTCAAAACTGCATTTCATCATTTTTTCTGAACATACACATTTCAGCCATTTCCCATTTTCTCTTCATTACAATGAACCTGGGTCCAAGAGTTAATACCTCCTCCCCCCACTCCAACCCCCCCCCCCCAAAAAAAAAAAAAGATGGCCACATGTCCTTTATGATTAAGAAAAGCGATCTTCAGGTTTTGACCTGTGGAGTCATAGTGTTGAAGTCAGCCTTGATTTCAGTGATAAGTTGACTTAGAAGGAAACATGCTAAGCAGTTGTGTTTTGGGTTGGGAGCCGGAAATCTTGAGTTGGTTCATGGATTGCAATGACATGTCTCATGTTGTAAGTTTTAGTGGGACAAGTTGAATTTGAAGGATCATAGCTGTTTAAACAAAAACTTGTATTATCTTAATATTGCTTAGAAAAGGGCTCAAAATATTTTTAAATAGATTTTATTTCAACTCAGATTGTCTTTTTTCAAAATGTATGTTTGAAGAACTAATGTTTGGCTGGTAGCTCCCGGCAAACAGGACAAATTATCTTGAGTGTTAATCATAAAGTGTACAATTTGCTTCTTTGTTGTTTATCTTTCTTGTTGAAATGGTCATACTGTACTGCTAATGAAAACTCAGAGTAATATAACCCTTAGGTGTCTATCATATAAAATGATATAAAATTTTAGATGATAAAATTTTAGATGTTAGATGATATAAAATCTTTAGTAGTTAGATGATATAAAATCTTTGAATGCAAAATCTTTTGAATGCAAAATCTAATTACTGGAGAAAAGAAAAATGAAAATAAATACTTAATGCTTTTAAAACTTTGTATATATTTTAATATAAACTCAAAATTAGAAGTTTTATCAGATTAATTTGATAAAGTTGAAAATATTTAAAGTAACCAGTTGTAAAAACAAACAAACAAACAAACAAACAAAAGAAAAAACCCACAGAGGTGCCCTAGCTGGTTTGGTTCAGTAGATAGAGCGTTGCCTGCGGATTGAAGGTTCCCAGGTTCGATTCTGGCCAAGGGCACATGCCCTGGTTTCAGGCTCCATCCCCAGTAGGGGGCATCCAGGAGGCAGCCAATCGATGATTCTCTCTCATCATTGATGTTTCTATCTCTCCCTTTCCCTTCGTCTCTGAACTGAATTAAAAAAACAAACAAACCACAAAGAAAAACACACAGACGTGTTTAAGAATCATAAACATTGCATAACTCCTCTACCTTGGAGAATAAATGTGAAAAAATGCGAACCTTTATGATGTTTGGGAGGTAGGGCAAGGGGAGATGTTGGGTCTTTATTTTTGGGTGAAACACATCTTCTATACTGATTACAAAAGAAAAACAACTAGCGGGACAATAAAATACAGCTGCTTCTTTACCCATGTTGGAAAGTTTAATGATTGTTTTGTACAATTTTGCCTTTTAAGACCATGCTGTCCTGGGCGCGTGTGTGGAGGCCTTCCGGGCCATCGACATGGGGGCTCAGGAGGGGGTCCACCCGTGTCTGGGAGCCGTGGACCTGATCCCCATTTACCCGCTCGCTGGTGTGGGAGTGGAAGAGTGTGGAGCCTTGGCCAGAAGTAAGAGAAACTTGGGGGCAATGTGTTACTTCTCAACGGAAATCATTTGTACAAATCAGAGCAGCTCCTGACAATGGAATCGCTCCTAGCTCCGGGGAAAGGTCTGCCTTGAGGACGGGTCTGAGCAGTGAGCTTTGATGGTTGCAGTGGCCCGTTGTGTCTCTGTGGCACCTTTCCCGTGTCCATGCCGGGCGCGGGAGCACCGACTGCTGTGGGATGCATTTGTCCTTTCCGAATTCAGGGTGGATCACGGGGGAGCAACAGTCGTTGCTAATGAGCTCCTTAGACTCTCTGGGGCAGGACGGTGCTGTGCCTGCCCATCTGTGTCTTATTTTCCTGAGCAGGGTTAATGATGAGGTTGCAAAACCACTTAAATGTTAACTCCTACCCCTCTCGCTCTGCCTTTTTTTCTCTCCCCGTGCACGACTCTCTTTAAGATTTTCTTTAGAACTGAACTGTCACATGCTTGATGTCGGCCCCGGGGGTGAGTTTAATTTGGAAAATGTGAGCTATGTCACTGGAGGTGTTTTGGAATTAGGCAAATTGGGAGAAAAGAAAGACCCTTTGCCTGGACTGTCTAGCTGCGCCATGGTTAATTACGGCAGAGGCTCGTAACCTGTGGGGGAAAGTCCGCCTCCGGATAATTGCATTCTTCTCGGCATGGCCCCAGAGCCCCTCGTTCTTATTTAATCGTGAATCGTCTCACGTTTGGGATGTGGATTTGGACCCTGGCTGAGCTGCGTCAGGCACCGGGCATGGGGAATGAGACTCGTTTGTGAAGGAGAACTCACTGCTGGGCTGCACGTTAATATGGCCTGACAGTCAAAGGTTTGCTTCGCAGGGAAATCTTGGCCCGAAATGTGCTTTACTTTTTATCCGAGAAAGAGTTAAAAAATTTAACATGGGGCGGAAAATATGATTCACACACACAAAAAAGAAGAGTTCTCAGTGGTCCAGGGCAGAATAATGATTCTAATTGTCTTCAAAACAATTACGTCCAATTACATTAAATCTCAAATTAGCTAGTACACGAAGTTCTTCATTACATCAGGACGAGTCTGCCCAGATGTGCATCCTGCAAGGGAGACGGTCAGCCATCGGAGGGTCTGGACACACGGTCGCTCCCTTCCCCTGTCCTGTGCTTCATTGGCAGCTACTGTACCTCATGGTTTAAACATGGACATTTCCAATTAAACAAGAGCTCAGCTGCATTCCTGAACTAATTTATAACATTTGATTTGAAATGTAATAGCTTCAATCTTCATCTGATTAAAAACAGTCATATACTGTACATGGTTACTATTTTGATGCTCCAACATGCAGTTTTTATTTTTACATTCCCCTTTCTGCACAGCTGTTCATCTAATATCATCCAATTTTATTTTTTTTAACAACATGCTCAGACGTTCTTATAAGGCAAAAGTATTCAAATTCTAAGGACTGGCTGTTCTCCAGATGGTGAAGGGATGTTTTTCACTAGGGTAGCCCTCCTCAGGGAAGCCAACTTGAAGTTAATAATGGGACTAACTTTCTTTGGGACGGAGGGCAGTGGAGAACAGTCCAGTTTCATAAAAGATAGTTGATATTGGTTATTGATATTGATAATTCATAGGTGTTTTATATGCAAAAACCCACTGAATAATATATTTCAGAACTTT